>NC_042616.1:69857127-70473131 GCF_901001135.1 Rhinatrema bivittatum | reverse complement strand
CAAAAGTGTCAGGGGATGAACAGCAACCCCTGAATGGATCACTAGCCCATCTCCTGAGCAGGGAGAGAAGTTAGGCCTGAAGCTCACCCAGACTTCACCCTGTCAAGGGCAGGGCTATACATCCTGTCTACGGGATCGGTCAGGTGAAGGGAAAGGCACTTTGGGCAACCTAGTGAAGAGAGAAAAGCTAAAGGCAATATTGGCCAGAACCTGGCAAAAATATAGGGAAAACATGGTGTATCTTTCCCTGCAGTTATATACTATGATTTTCCACGAATGCCTTAGCTGTTCTTCCCCTCCCCCCGACATCCCAACTGGAAGTCGGAGGGAGCAAGAACTTGGACGCCTTCAGAGGACAGAGTCCGCCGGGATGCATGGGTTGCCACACCCGGGTCAGACACAAGGGGGAGGTACCTGCATGAGTGGAGCCAGGAACGGAAGTCCTGCTCCACTTACATGGATTGGCTGCCGACTACCAGGGACCTCAGAAGAGGATCGTTAGCCAGCACTAGATGGTCAACTGCACCTGGGCCAGACACCTGGCTGGGGATAAGAGAAACTAAATTTATTTCCCATTGCAGGCTCTAGTCCTTTAAAAAACTAAGCTGCAAAATAAGCAATAATATTTGGGTGCGACAATCAAGAGGTCGCCCTCATGCTTAATCATCAACACACTAGAGCACGAAACGTGTCAGGGGCTAAGTACATTATTTGTAAACCTGTATTGATTACCCCGTCACAGCTATTTATGCGGGTGCACAAGCTCATAGGATGACCTGGTCGGCCCGGGTGGGGCCCCCTTGCTTGGAAATCACGGTGGGAGGCCGGGCATAAGGGGCTGCCTTGCTAGGAAACAAGGCTGGTAGCCCGGGGGAGGGGGGGCACCGGATTGGTGCCGGGAGTGTATTTGGCTCGCACCAGGGTTGGTTAATCACAGCCGAGGTATAGGAACCGCGGGCTCGGACCATCCGTCCGGGGTTGGTCGCCGACTACCAAAGACATTATATATCGTTTCTTAACCTGTAGCATATTGTTAGCTTACTGCAGGAGACAGGTGTGCATGCCCCCTCTTTTTCTTGCCCGACGCAAGGTGGGGGGGCTCAGGTCTCTTTGCTGTCTTGCTTGGTTATTATGGGGGGCAGCGGAGATGGTGGTGTAGCCTTGGTCTTGGCCCGGGTACCAGTCCTTGTTGTATACATACATAAATATTGTTAATAAAGCTGCGGCCTTTTTCATTCCATATCTGTGTCTGTCGCTATTCCATGGGATTTGAGAACATGTGCAGATAGGGTTATCGGGTCAATTGGAGGAAGTGGGAGCGGTACAATTATGGGGAGTGGCTGGGACGCAGACGGGACGACACTACAGTCGCGACTGCAAGAGTTACTACTCTGTACTTCGTTTTCTTTACCTTTAGGGCACAGGAGTCTCTCTGGGATCTGGAATCAAAACGTTTTTTCCTCTTTCCTATCTCCCAGGGACACAGTAACTCAGTAACAGCAGTGTCATGGTTTCTGGGGCTGTTCCCCTTGAGGTGCAGGCTGACTCCACCACAAATGCTTTTGGGGCTTGGCAGAGCTGACAGCCCGCACTTCTGCATCTTGCAAAAGCCTCCTGCCTTCTGCTCACTTCCCCACGTGGAAAACTCTTTCTCCCAGAGCAAATCCTTGTTCCACTGATGTTCCTCCAAGCCTTCCCCTAAGCCTAACATTGCAACAGTACTTTCATTTAGCCCAGTAGACTAAATGACTGACCCAGCCACTGTATAGACATACGTTCTCATCCTCCAGTTTTTTCTGTCCTTTATTTCCTGGCTACTCTAGCCCCCAAGTTCATTCTCCTTGTTATTTGTAACTGCGCTTCGGCCTTCCTGTTATATGGTAATGTTCAGTTAATCCCTAAGTTTGATGTAAACCGGTCTGATATGAAGCTTGTCATGAAGTTCGGTATAGAAAAATGTTAAATAAATAAATATATAAATGTCATTATAAAAGAGTGTCACTTTTTAAAATCTTTCCTTTCCCTGGACCTGTCACTCTCAGCCTTCCTGGTGACAGGACAGAGGTGTCAGCCACTTTTAATTTTCCTTATATTTTAAAAATTTATTTATTTATTTATTGAGTTTTATATACTGTCTTTCGGTTTCGCCTTCACAACGGTTTACAAAGTATCGATTCTCTGTAGTTAAACATTATAGACAATTAAAACATTTGTTAAAATGCCTAATCGGTCGAAATAGTCAATATCATTCTTGTGGCGGTTTTCATATATTTGCTGGCTCCTTCTAGTGAAGTCAAATTGGTGTAGTGTCATTAAGGGTTTGGTAGGTGTTTGTAAACAACCAAGATTTTAGCTGGTTTTTGAAAGTTTTTAGGTTTTGTTGCATTCTCAGTTCTGTTGGAAGGGAGTTCCACAGTTCGGGGCTTCCAAGGGATATGGCTCTTTTCCTAGTTGTTATGAGTTTGTGGCGGGTTGGTGGGATTTTTAGTAGGCCTTTGTTTGTTGATCGGAGAATTCTATTTGGAGAGTGGAGTTTTATGGAAGCGCTGAGCCAGTTTGTTTGTTTTTCATATATTATTTTGTGAATTATTGATAATATTTTGTGTTCCACTCTGTATTTTATTGGGAGCCAGTGTAGGGAAATGAGGGTTGGAGTAATGTGGTCGAATTTTCTTGTTCCTGTGAGTATTCTGGCGGCTGTATTTTGTACGATTTGTAGCGGTCGTAGGTTGGTGAGAGGTAAGTTGAACTGCATGAGTTGCAGTAGTCTAGGTTGGAGAAGATGAGTAGTTGGAGTACTGTCTGAAAACAAGGCTCCAGGGGCTAGTCACCTTCCTTTTTAGTGGTCCTACACTAGGCCAATTACTGACAAAAACCAAGAGGCTAGCACCCCACCCCCCAAGTGCTTTTGAGCTGTGCAATACACATATAGCATGCCTGCAGGAAAACCTGCACTGGATACCTGCTTAGATTGGAGTCCCAGCACAGAGGCTTTCCCTGGCCACATAAACTTATCAAACCAGCCTTACACAAATGATGAGGGCTAGCACTGGTCATCCCAACACTCAATCTGTTCCAAACATTTACTATTTTTCCTGGACTTGCTTACCAGGATTCACTTTTCACTGCAGGACCCTCTCACACAGCTGAGCAGCAGTGGCTATCCCAGCATCCCTTGCTGCAGTCCCTGTTGTGCTTCCTGCCAGGATGTACCTCTATTTCTCCCAAGGAGGAGGGGGCTGTGCATTCTATCACTGAGGGTCTGTGGGAGCATATCACTCCTTTATGAACTTGGTAAGTGCTGTCTGTTGCTTCTTTGTCCCCTTGCCTTTATTTTAATCTATCTTAGTACCATTTTAGTTTGATTCTTTTTATTTTACCTTTGTGCCTGCCCCTTTAAGAGGCCAGGCTATGACATCATCATTGCTGGGTTGCTAAAGTGAAATTAAACAAGCAGCTCTGTGGAGGGGGCAGGGTGGGAGAGACAGCACCCAAACAAAAGAGCAGCATGGTGACTCTGCCTTGTCCTGCCCCTGCAGCAGCCCAGGTAACCTGCTGATGAGGGGGTGGGAATCATTGAGGGGAGGCTGCACCAAGCCTGCAGAGAAGGGCAGCTGGCTGAGGAGGAACCTGCTGGGGAGTGCAGGGATGGAAAGAGGAACTGGGAGGGGAACAGAGGAGGACAGCTCAGAGGGAAAATGAGAAGCAGGGCATCCTAAGCAGATGTAGGGAGTGGGGCTGGAAGCGGGGAATTAAACCCCCCCTCCATCCAAATATAAATTTCAAAGTATGCCCAAGCAGGAGGGGGAGAATTAAAAGTGTAGACGGAGTAAAAAGGGGAGTGGGGAGAGGAGATTAAGAGAATGAGAGAAAAGGGAGGTTGAGAGAGTGATGGTGACAGAAGAGGGTGGGGGGAAGAGACTGTGATGTGCATGGGATGGAGCAGGATGGAGGAAACTGGTGAGGATGAGCTGGGATTGGGGAACATAATTAATTGAGGGACTATGAGTGCTTCCCTGGCTTTTGTTTTGACCACATGAGCCTGTCCCATATCCACATTACCTGCTCCTCTCTGGGCATTTAAATACAGCTGATCAGTCGCACTCACAACCCCACCGTCTTCTGTTTTTTTCTTTTTTGGGCTGAGAAGTTCTATAATTTGTGTTGAGTTCAATACCCTTCATCATTTTCAAAAGTTGGTTCCAATAGTGAGGTCCAGCACCCGGCAGGCAAGTTACCAAGCGATCCCCATGTCCACCAGCCACCTGACTATCTCCATTCCTAATGATCAAATCATCAGCTACAAAAGCCACCCTAACCCTTCCCTCCTGGGGACGTATCCTCGGTGTGAGGGGATAATGCATCACCTTGAGGGCAGGTCCTAGCTACAGTATCACTTCCTGGCATAGTAAGGTGAAGCTCTCTTTCCAGGTGACCTTTCTCTTTTCAGCAGCAGATAAAAACCACCATTACATCTGTGTTTTAAAACTGAGGGCTCTGAGTGGGTTTATGCCCCTCCAGGATTACTGTAATGTGAGCTATTTGGGTCTTCCTGCCTACATACTAAAAGCCCTTCACCTTCTTCAAAATGCTACAACTCGTCTTATTACTGGTACACACAATCGCAAGCATATTACACCTGTTTTGGCTAAGTTACATTGGCTTCCAGATCAATGGAGGGTGAAGTTTAAGATTGCTGTCATGGTGCACTATCTTCTTCAGCTCCACTCCTTTCCCTGGGCTAATGCATTATTGAAAATTTACACTCCTACTAGAAATTTGTGTTCTCCCACCCCGGGCCTGCTAGAAATTCCATCCCACAAACTGCAGGAGACACAGGAGAGATCTTTTTCATTGTTGTCCCTGAATTTTGGAATTCTCTCCCCATCCATCTACAGCTAGAGACTGACACAAAGAAATTCAGGGCTGAGATAAAAAAAAACGTACTTGTACGGATTAGCATTTTTGTAATTATGCTGTTGATTCTTTATAGAAAGACTCTTAATCGGGCAGGCGTTATTTGTTCTGATACTTTAGTTTCTGTTTGCAATATGTGTTTTTATGCGATTAGGTATAAATCTGTCTAAATCGCTCAGCCTTATGCACCGAGTGTTTCATACATTGTTAATAACAATAAAGATAAGGCAGCACAGGGTTGACTGAGTGGAGGTGCGATTGCTGTACGATGTCCCTGAAGGTCACCTCTATATACCTCGCTGTCTCCATTATCTCCTCCAGGTCTGGGAGGAGGGAGAGTGACAGAGCTAGAAGTGACAGGGGGGGAGAGGGATAGTGAGGATGGGTGACAAAGTCATAGGTAATGAAGGGGAAGAGGGAGGGTAACAGAGTCAGACGTAGTGAGGGGGGAGGGAGAGAATGAGAGCCAGAGGTATGATGGGGTGGAGGATTGAGAGAAAGCCAGAGGGAGATTGGGAAGGAGGAGGGTTTGAAAGATGGAAGTGCAGGAGGGAGTCTTGGAGGGGTATAGGGAGAGTTGTGTGTGAGATCCAGCAGGGGTAATGGAAGATGGTGTAGAGAGAGAAACAAAGAGAGAACGGGAGGGGAAGGAGAGAGAAAGAAGGGATCAAGTTAGAGGAAGAAAAAGAATGATTGAGGGCTGAGCCCCTGTCATTATTATTGTGGAGGTTGGAGGAGCTATGCTTGGGCTGCAGAGAGACGGACTGAGAGAATCTTTGGATGCCTGATAGAGAGACTTGTGAGGATAGGATGGGGGCATTCAGAGGGAGTTTGGTAGGGACAGGGTGAGACAACTGAGAGAGAATGGTGGGGAGTAGAAAGAGAGAGACTGGAAGAAACAGGCTGGGAAAACTGGCGGAGACTGGTGGGAATAAGGTGGGGGATTGAGAGACTTGTAGGAACAGGGTGGAAGGACAGAGAGAGACGTGGGCAAGAGATAGGGGGGACTGGGAAGAGACGGGTGGGAGGATTGTGAGAGACTGGTAGGGACAGGGTGGGGGGATTGGGAGAGAGAGACTGGTGGGATTAGGATATGAGAGAGGGAGAGACTGGTAGGGACAGGGTGGGGGGGATTGAGAGAGACTGGTGGGATTAGGATATGAGAGAGGGAGAGACTGGTAGGGACAGGGTGGGGGATTGAGAGAGACTGGTGGGATTAGGATATGAGAGAGGGAGAGACTGGTAGGGACAGGGTGGGGGGGATTGAGAGAGAGAGACTGGAAGGGATGAGGGGCACTCATTGGGACCCCCTTTGCTGAGGATCTTTGGTAAATTCTGAGTCCACGAGTCTTGGTGCGTGAAAGGTTGGCCACGTCTGGTCTAGATAAGTGGACATGGTGTGAGGCTCAAAGAGAGCAGATTTGGGAAGTAGTTTGTGGACAGGCTACTTGTCCATAGGTAACTGGAAATCTGGTTGGTGGGTGGGAGATTGTTAGGAGAGAGGCACTCACAAGAGAATAAATCCATATGATGCAGGGATGTGGAGAAGCTCTGGAAGATTTATTTATAGGATATTATAAATATTAGGAAGTAAAACAATCCTCCAGGTCAGCGAGTCTTCAGTATTCCAGAGATTTGTTTCTTTAATCTGACAGCAGATGGGCTGGAGAGCTGCGTACATCTAGGATTGCTGAAGAACCATCAGGTAACTAAGATCCCCCCTTAGTTTAATGTCTGACTGCGCCGCGATTAATCAGAAAGTTCAGGTCCTGCTAACAAGGTCAGATTTCTGCTTTCCTCTGGCTGCCACCATCACTGCACTGTGCTGTGAGCAGAGAGCCTGGGCTGTGCCTCTCCCTGACGTGGGAGTTACAGTCAGGGAGAGGCTGAGCTCAGACAGGAAAAGAGAGAAAAATGCAGTACAGAGAGGATCAGGGGCGAGAGACAGACATTTCATGGATCATTCATTCCACCAGCAGTAAAGCCAATCCAAGGATGGGGAAATACTGTGAAGTGTAGGAAGTGCTTAATTAAGATGTCTGGTAGCAGAGTCACACCCCCATCCTCTCTTTTCCTTATCCCCCCTTCCAAAGCCCCTTTCCCTTCTCTCTTTCACTTGTTCCTCCTACCTGACCCCCTTTCCAAAGCCCCCTTAACCCCCTCTCCACCTCTCTCCTTCACTTCTTCCCACCAACTAATCCCCTCACTCACCCTGGCTCCCCCCCCATAAACCCCTTGGTCACTCAAATTATTTGCCCCTCCCAAGCCCCTCACTCACCCTGATACTCTCCATGGTTTATTCACTCCTCCCAAACCCCTCATTCACCCTGATACTCTCCATGGTTTATTCACTCCTCCCAAACCCCTCACTCACCCTGGTACATTAGCTTCCTCCCTTCTTCTACCACACAAACCCTTCACTACTCTCATCCCCAGTTCACTCCCCCATTTCTCTTGGTTCACTCCCCAATCAGTTTGTTCTCTTCCCTCCAGCCCACAATCTCAGGTTAACACTCTACCAGCCCTCCCCATGCCCATGGACTCCCTCACTCAGAGGATATTATCGGCAAACCAGGAAGAGGAATAGGACAGTGACTCTGCAGTGTTCATGATATATCCTCCCTCCTCCTTTACTGAGTCTGAGCATCCTGCTTTGAACCAAGGGGGTGAAACTGCACTATTCAGGTCTCAGAGGAGGAGAGAGGAGGATGCACTGAAGGATCTGCAAGGCCTCAGTCCTCCTCCTCCTCCTGTTTGTCAGATAGGAGCCAGTGAGTGAGGAGATCCAGGGGAGAGGAGCGGGAAGATTGTGCTGTCCATTGCCACCAATATGTCTCTTCGGGGGCAGGCAGGTGGGTGAGTAAGGGGTTAATGCAGAGCTGGAGAGCACAGCCTGAGAGAGAGAGAGGGGTAGAGCTGGAGAGCAGAGCGTGAGAGAGAGAGAGAGGGGCAGAGCTGGAGAGCAGTGTGTGAGAGAGAGGGGCAGAGCTGGAGAGCACAGCGTGAGAGAGAGGGGCAGAGCTGCAAAGCACAACGTGAGAGACAAAGAGGCAGAGCTGCAGAGCGCAGCATGAGAGAGAGAGGGGTAGAGCTGCAGAGCACAGCATGAGAGAGAGGGGCAGAGCTGGAGAGTAGAGCGTGAGAGAGGGGCAGAGCTGGAGAGCACAGCGTGAGAGAGGGGCAGAGCTGGAGAGCACAGCGTGAGAGACAGAGGGGCTGAGCTGGAGAGCACAGCATGAGAGAGAGAGGGGCAGAGCTGGAGAGCAGAGCATGAGAGAGAGGGGCAGAGCTGGAGAGTACAGTGAGGGAGAGGGGCAGAGATAGAAAGCACAATGTGAGAGACAGAGGGGCAGAGCTGGAGAGCACAGCGTGAGGGAGAGAGGGGTAAAGCTGGAGAGCACAGCAAGAGAGAGAGGGGCAGAGCTGGAGAGCACAACGTGAGAGACAGAGGGGCCGAGCTGGAGAGCACAGCATGAGAGAGAGAGGGGCAGAGCTGGAGAGCAGAGCGTGAGAGAGAGGGACAGAGCTGGAGAGTACAGTGAGGGAGAGGGGCAGAACTGGAGAGCACAGCATGAGAGGGGAGGAGCTTGAGAGTGCAGAATGAGAGGGGAGTGGCGCTTGAAAAACAGTCTTTCGAGAACATTATTACTCCCATGGAAATCGAGCAGTCAGTTAAAGCTCTTAAAGCAAACAAGGCCCCGGGTCTAGATGGGTATATGGGATTATTTTACAAAACGTTTGTGGATCAGGTATCTCCATATTTGTTGGAATCCTTTAATGCCCTTCAAGCTGAAGCTTGCTTACCACCTGAAGCTAATGTAGCTGGGATCACTATCTTAGCTAAACCGGGGAGGGAACCCTCCGAGTGCGGATCCTATAGACCAATATCCTTGATAAACATCGACCTGAAAATATTAGCAAAAATTTTAGCTACCCGACTAAACAGGGTAATGGCCAAATTGACACATCCCAATCAGGCGGGTTTTATTCCCGGGAGGAAAGCAGCGGACAATGTTAGGAAAATTATTGATCTCATGTGGTACACACAACAGATTCAGACCCCGGCTATATTAATGGCAGTTGACGTCGAAAAAGCGTTTGACATGGTCCACTGGCAGTTTTTGTTTAAAACATTAGAGAAGATGAATTTTGGCCCAAAATTTTTTTAATTGGCTCTTCAAATTATACGACCATCCGAGGGCTCAGGTTAAGGTAAACGGGGTATACTCGGACCCCTTCCCCATAGGAAGGGGCACCAGACAGGGGTGTCCTTTATCCCGCTACTATTTGCGCTGTTTTTGGAACCCTTCACCACTAAAATTAGGAATGAATCGTCAGTCACGGCTATATGGATAGGGGAGGAGGATTATAAATTGTCATTATTCACTGATGACATATTATTCACTTTATCTCATCCACAGAAGTCCTTGGCTGGTGTAATTAATCTGCTTAAGGAATATAGTTCATTCTCCGAATTCCGCTTAAACCTTGATAAATCAGAGGTACTTAACCTCTCCTTGCCGGGGGCACTCGCTGACCAGTTGAAAGTGCAATATCCTTTAAATTGGGCTGGTTCTAAAATAAAATTCTTAGGCATTATGATAGGTACCAAATTACAGGATTTATTCAAATTGAATTATATGCCACTGGTAGCCAAGGTATTTAGTGATTTGGATCAATGGGCTACATTGCCTGTTTCGTGGACTGGACGAATAGCGATCCTAAAGATGTCGGTGTTACCGAAATTTAATTATTTGTTCCAATCATTGCCGATCCCAGTCCCCGCAGCACTACTAAAGCAGTGGCAGCGACGTTTTTTGCATTTCTTTGGAAAAGGAGGCCCCCCCAAGTTTCTCAAATGGTGCTCTACCGGCGTAAACTGAGAGGTGGGATGGGGGTCCCCAGACTTCAATGGTACCACGCTGCAGCACAGCTCAGTACTATCTTATCCTGGCATAGGCATAATGAGAAACCCCGATGGGTCGGTATTGAGCAAGCACTAATAGGCAAGATGCCTATACAGGCTTTAATATGGCAACCTAAGCCAACGCTGAAAATAGGGGGGTCACTTACCCTCTCATTGGCTACCACCTTGCATACTTGGGAAAAGTGGAAACACTTACTGGTAGGGACTAGAAAATACTTCCTTAACACGCATCTCTTTTACAATACTAAATTCCCCTCGGGTTGGGACTCCTCTCTGTTTCTTATCTGGCGCCAGGGAGGTTTACACACTTTGGGTCAGCTTTGGGGGAAAGATGGCAAATTATCATTCGCCCAATTACAGGAGGTCTATCATCTCCCGCCCTCAGCTTTATATTCCTTTCTGCAACTTCGTCATTTTATACGGCAAGAGCGTATTCAGGATGAACTCATAAAGGGGAGATCCCAATTTGAAGGATGGTGTGTTTTTGCTGATCGAATTAAGGGTGGGCTGTCCAAAATTTATAATGCACTATAAGGGCCATTAACGGGTTCACCTCCACATACAAAAAAGTGGGAGGAGGAGTTGGGACAGACGTTTACCGTTGAGGAATGGGATCAGATATTTACTAAGCGTTGCTCTGTGTCTACTTCATTAACTGAAAATGTCTTTAAAGTGTTGTTTCGTTGGCATCTCACGTCTTACAGACTGCATGAAGAATGCATTCGTGATGATGCGTCATGTTGGAACCTATCTGCACCTTTGGTGGGCATGCATTAAAGTGCAGAGACTTTGGCAAGACATTTCAGATACTATATTCAGTAATCTACAGCGGAGGATCGAGTTATCTCCAGCTAACTGCCTTCTAAATGTACCTGTGGAGGGATCAAAACATGAAAGTCTATTGGTTACTCAATATTGCATTGGAGTTTGTTGCCTGGTAGCAGCCACCTGGAAACAATCGACAGTCCCATCAAAAGAAGATTTACTTCACAAATTAGACGCTATGAGCATCTTGTATAAAATTACAGCTCAAAAACACCAACACTCGCCCGGATATCACAGGATCTGGCATCCATACCTTACATGGAGGAACGGAGCATCCGTGCAATCGTCAGTTCCTTCCACATGACCTTTTTGACTTTTAAGCGCATGTGATCACTCACCAGACCTTGGACAGTCTTCAAGGGTATGGGGGGGACAGATCGAGCCAATTAAGTAGACATCTCAAACTTATGTCTGTTTCTTAGGCAAGCTTTATTATTAGTAGTCATGCTCAGTGGTAATGTGCTTTTATAGTTACATCATTTATTTCCCAGTTTACTACATGTCATAACTGGATTGTTATTCATATGATTATTGTACATGCATACATATCTTTTGTTTACAAGGTCATTAATGGTTATCAATAAACATATTACAAAAAAAAGAATGAGAGGGGAGGAATCAAGTTCCATACAGACAGAGCTGGAGACTAGAGGGAGGGGCGCAGTTCAGGTTGCACACTGGTGATGCAGGCATGGGGCAACTTTCCTCTTTATTATATTCAGATTATTTTAATTAATTTGTACTGAACTGATTTCAGTTGCTCCTCCTCTGCCACCTCTCCTCTCCCCTCACCATCAGCCTCACATGGTCTCTCCCCCCCTCTTGTGATGTTATGATGACAGGAGGTGACATAATAAAAGGCAAAGCTGCCAGGGTCTCTATTATGCAAAGGATGGCAGCAAGCAGGGAGCATTTCTGCTGATTGGGGCTCTGGATAGCAAGAGACCAAAGGACCTGAAGCTTCTGGAAGTAAACCACAAGCAAGAGGAGAAAGGGGAGGAGCATTGACTCAACATGGAAATGAACTACAAGCGAGAGGAGAAAGGGGAGGAGCATTGACGCAACATGGAAATGAACTACAAGCGAGAGTGAAAGGGGAGGAGGATTGCAGCACAGAACAACTCTACCTGGAACTGAATATTGTAACAACTCCTCCCACCACTCCTTCCAATGCTTGCTCTGCTCTCCCTCCTCTCCCCTCCTCCCTCCATATCTCCCCTCCTCCCTCTCTCATCAATCTCCCTGCCTTATCTCCTGCTCTCCCCCTTCCATGTTACTTTTTCTCCTTTGCTCTTTCCTCTCTGCCCTCTTGCCTTTGCTGTTCTCTAATTTTCTCTCCTTTCTCTGCCTGGTTTATGCTTCCCCTTCCCCTTTCCCTCACTTCTCCTTTTAACAAAACACTTTTAGTGGATAATATTATTTCCCTCCCATGTAAAGTTCCCTTTTATTACCATTAGAGTCATTGCTGCTGAGGGTCCCTGAGGGAGACAGAGCTGTGGGTTAATAGGGACAGACAGGGAAGTTTGTAAAGCTAAGGAAGCGCAGCCAGTTGTACAGTCTGAGCTGATCCTATCAGCACCCTCAGAGCTGACTGAGGCAGGTGCAGCATTCAGCTCTGCAAAAAGGTTCACTTAAAAACCAGTTGGAGTTACTGTGAAATTCCTTTTCTTCTTCCCCTGCTTGTAATGCAGTTTATTTAAAATCCTTTGGGTTCACTGTTCTGCCTTCTTAACAAGCTCTGTCTATTAGCACTGTGGATCCTAGGTAAGTGAGTTTTTCAGTGATTCTTGTATTGTTTGGATGTGCCTTCTTTATTTGTCTGGATTCTGTGAAAGCCCAGGTTTAGGGAGTCCCAATGTCCTCAGAAAACCCTCATGAAGGAGCATGTGGTAGGGTACTTGGGAAACCCAGTTGGTGGATGGGAGGTTGTCAGGAGAGAGGCACAAGTGCAGGAGCAGGCAAGGCCTCTGCAGTGCTTGCTAGGACCTTCAAGATCCAAGCAAGTGAACAAGGGTTTAACCTCCGAGTGTCAGCTGATGCAGCTTTTGCTTTACTTCTGCTATGAATGTTTATTCCAGGGAGGTAAAGGAAGAGATGTGATGTGTGCGCTTCATTCCTGCCATGAATATTTAATTCTGGGTGGCTGGGGAGGAGCCAGAAGGAGCAGCAGCTCTTACGCTGTTTCCCCTGTGAATATTTAATTCTTGGGGTGGGAGGCTGCAGGAAGGAGCCAAGGATGAGGCAGGAGCTCTTGTGCCACTCTCCAGTCCTTATGGATATTTAATTCAAGGACAAGGTGGGGAGATGAACCCAAGCTGTGGCAGCAGATCCTGCTCGCTCCTGCCGTGAATATTTGATTATGGGGGGGGGGGTGAGTCAGAGACACGGAGCAAAAGCTCCCTCCATGAACCTCTGGTTTGGGGCTCTGGCAGTGGCTGCCTGGGACTGAGCTGTGGGTCTCATCTGGGTCTGGATGTTTCCCAGCCTTGACCTAAATAATCAAAGTATGCAAGGTCTGGCCAATCCCATGTGAATTTTAACCTGAGGTGATAAGGAATGCAAAAGTACACATCTAGATTTGCTTTGTTTATTGCCCCCTCAAAAGTACCCCTGCCTGCTTTTTGTGAGGGCACGGTGTTAAAGGAAAGCTCTGCATATAGTTTTCCCCCTGTCCGAACTCCAAATCAGAAATATTTACAAAACTATACGGGTAAAAGCCCACGCCTTGTTCTATGCTCCTACTTTTACTTGTGTAGAGGATGGACAGTAATCAAACAGCACATTTCTGTGGATAAAGAGCGCTTTACCCCCAGAAATGGCTTTCATTATTGTCCTCCCTGTATATAATGGTGATGTGCGTTCAGCCTTGCACATTTTAAAGTCTGAACCTTTCTTTAACAGATAAAGAAGAAGACCGAACGACTGTACCCCCTCCCCTCCCCTGACTGTACCCCCTCCCCTCCCCTGACTGTACCCCCTCCTTGACTGACTGTACCCCCTCCCCCTCGACTGACTGTACCCCCTCCCCTCCCCTTGACTGACTGTACCCCCTCCCCCTTGACTGACTGTACCCCCTCCCCTCCCCTCAACTGACTGTACCCCCTCCCCTCCCCTTGACTGACTGTTCCCCCTCCCCTGTAACCCCCTCCCTGCCCCCATTCCTCCCTCCCCGTGTGAATGTGCATGAATGTGTTCCCTCACCTTCCCCCCCCCCCCCAACCTCCCCTCCCTTGCCCCTTCCATCCTTGACGCCCTTCCCTTTTCCCGTTTCCCTCCATCAATCCCATTTCAGACCCCGGTAAGTTACAGCTACAGTCTGTCCAGTTTTTAAAAATTACCCATCTTCTCCCAAATATTCCTGAAAAGTATTGTCCTATCTCACGTTTGCCTGTCTTGTCCAAAATTATTGAAAAAGTAGTTCAAGGTCATCTCTGGGGCTTTTTGGAGAAGATGTTAGTGTTTCATGCTAAACATGCAGGTTGCAGGAAGTGCTTCAGCATGCAGACAGCACTCACTGTCCCTTTATTCAGCCCTATAGGATTTCCCTCTTCTTTGTCAGCCCGGTTATGTCTTGGTTACTAGTTTTAACAGAATGTATTCATTACGGCCATTTATTTATAGCAGGGAATTCTGTTTATTTTATTCTTTGTACATTGCATTGATTTCCTTTTGTAAGATTTTGTGATTAATCAAGCTAATAAATCATAATCATAATTAAAAAGAAAACATTACAAACAATCCAACAGGAAATCAGTAACAGAGAAATGAATAAAGAGAGAGGAAGAGTATTCCAAAATATGCAGCTAAATAGGAAAACTCCTCTCTCTTGCATGCTCCAGACAAACTTCTCTAGGAGAGGGAACTGGAAGTAATGCCAGCTGAGATGATACATGGGCCTCTCTTATTATGATAGATGGCCTGCAAATTAGCCTAAGAAAATAAAAACAAAACTTTGTGCTAGAAGAGAAGTGAGGAGCATTTCTTATGTTATTTATCTAGCTTCAGCAGCAGAGAGAGAATAACTGATGTTATTCCATTTATTTTTAAGTTCAGACACATTATCTAACCTTGCTGGCCTTTAGATGTAAAGTATTATGCACTTTACAAACTAGAGGCATCATCCTCTCACTGGCAGTGCGGCCCGATTGATGGTGAGGGTGCACAGTCCCCATGGAGGGACATTCTTGTAAGATGGAGCAGTGAAATTGCTCTGTGGGAAGGAATTACCTGCTGGGGGATGCACGATGGCCAGGGTTTGTGCTCTATCACTGGCAGGTCATGGGTAATAACCACAGTGTATGCGAGCCTCAGGGGAGGGGGATGGGGACATGCAGTCAAAGAGTGGAGAAGAGGGGGTGAAGTCAGGGGTTATAAGGGAGGGCTCTGGGGCTGGAGTAAGCTCTGGGGTCAGGGGAGGGGTGAGGTCAGGGGTCATGGTAAGGGAGGGCTCTGGGGCTGGAGTAAGCTCTGGGGTCAGGGGAGGGGTGAGGTCAGGGGTCATGGTAAGGGTGGGCTCTGGGGCTGGAGTAAGCTCTGGGGTCAGGGGAGGGGTGAGGTCAGGGGTCATGGTAAGGGAGGGCTCTGGGGCTGGAGTAAGCTCTGGGGTCAGGGGAGGGGTGAGGTCAGGGGTCATGGTAAGGGTGGGCTCTGGGGCTGGAGTAAGCTCTGGGGTCAGGGGAGGGGTGAGGTCAGGGGTCATGGTAAGGGTGGGCTCTGGGGTCAGGGAGAGGTAGGTATTTTTTTAGATTAAGGGGCAGGCCCTTCAGTGAGGTTAGATCCTCTGGAGCTGCTCAGGGTAAGTTTTCAGGAAGCTGCTCAGTGCTGAACCGGCTTAGCTAAATTTGGGAATGTTTCCAGCCGCCATGCTCTGATTGAAAATTTATCCAATAAACATAATCAATGCTTGTGGCCACTCAGCAGCTCTTCTGAAAACTTGCCCCTTACCTTGTATACAGAAATGGTCACAATTAACGTTGTGATACCCAAGATCAATGCCTGTACCGCAGATGGAAAGTAGGACATCAGGAAATGCTCACACATCTCCTTTCTTTCTCTTTCTGGTTCCGCTCGTCCTGCCAACTTCTGCACCGGTGCATTAGATTTTCCCTTGACATCCCGTATCCCGTGTGTGTGTGGTGTGATTGCAGTGACGACAATAAGGTAAGGAGCCTTTGCAAACATCACTTTGTGCCCTGTAATACTTTTAAAGGTCCTTGGTCAGAGGATTTGTCCGGCTGAGTTTGGAATTTAGCTGGACAAACTGCAAAGTATTAAAATTGTGGGCCAATGAATGGTTAACTTACCTGGATAAAAAGAGATGACCGGGTGTGGGGCTTATGTTTAGCTGGGTAGCAGCCCTGAAGTGAGATAGATAAACTTACTCCACTGTCTTTGGCTCTATCCAGCGGGAACCCGTACCTGGGTAAGTCCAGCTAACTTCCTGCTCTCGGCACCGCTGCATGGACCTATTAGTTTATAAATATAAATGAAGAAACATTTTGTTGGTATTCAGGGACTTCACAGTGCTAATCAGTGATTTCTCAGAGACGAGGAGTCCCTAGAGCACAGGGAACCGTCTGCCCTCTATAGTTACTCCAGTGAGTCATAGCAAATGGTTTAGTCCACTCACTACCCTAAACTAAGTCCTCACTGGGAGGAGCTTAGACCTTAGAAAAGGGACCCAGAAAAGACAAAACAATAAATATAACAACTGAGGAATCACTAAATAGCAGTCAAATATTTATTTATTAGCACAATCTGTGGTCAGAAGACCTCCTCACTGATTCAGATGCTGGTTGGTTACTCCAGCTCTACCTGACACAAAAACCTGAAAGAAGTGTGAGACTTGGTGCAGGACCCTGCTGATACCCAGCACTAACTTACCTGTCACTAATCATTCACAGAACCAGTGCTAATAAATGAATGTTATAATATATAAGAAAAGGATTTACAGTTAACTCAAAAGGCTTGAAAAACTGGAAACAGCAAAGAGGAAAAAAGAAAAAGAACAGTAACTGCTGGTACTTAACAGTTTGTCTGCAGAGTGAAATGCTGCTTCCTTCCTAGTCAGATATGAGGGTCCTGTGCAACCTTTTCCTGTCACCCCACAGCTGTACTTCCCAGCTGAAACAGGTCTCTCTCTCTCTTTCTGCTAATTCCCACTCTCATTCTCTCAGCCCGTTCTATCCCTCTGACAGATCCTCAGCAGCAGTGCAATGTCTGCTGAAACGAGCATCTCTCTCTCAGTGTTACAGTCTCTCTCTCAGAATCTTAGCAGCAGGGTGAAGACGTCGGTCCTGGGATTCATCCCCTCAGCTCCTGGTGCCAGTGGAACACTGCCCTCTTATACTGCCGCCTGCTGACCGGCTGAAGATCATCTGAATAAAAAAAAAACATTCTCTCAATATACCAGGCAAATAATACTGACAATTAAAACTCCTGTTCATCACCAAGAACAACTTTCCAAGTGCGTGGCTCGACTTTTGTGCTGTATCCGAGGGACATTTGAAATTCTGCTGACTCCGCCCTTCCAGCTCTGCCTCAGCTCCATCCCTGAAACACCTCTGCTCGCTGGCTGTAAAAGACTATTGGTTAGAGCAGTGGGCTGGAAGCCAGGGTTCAAATCCCACTGCCACCACTCCTTATGGTCTCAGGTACAGATTGTGAGCCCACTATGAATAGAGAAATAACTACAGTACCTGAATGTCATCCACTTTGAAGTGCCTGAAAGTTGGAATATAAATAAAATTAAATTAAAAAAAAAAACTCAGACTCCTGATTGATTTACCCCAAGTAACCTGTACAGTATCGGAGGGAAGGGTTATGTCGGCCATCATAAATGTAGATAGTTGGGTGGCTGGTGGATAGAAGGACTGCCTGGTAACTTGCCTGCCTGGTGCGAAGGTGGCACACCTCACACGTCACCCGGTGCTGCCTTGGATCAGAAAAGTCTCCCGGTTGAAGAACATCATCTTGGTGTAGCAGGAAGTGATCCTGTAGCAAGGACCTGCTCTCCAGGTGATGCGTTGTCCTCTCACACTTAGGACAAGTCTCTTAGGGCTACTGCTCAGGAGGGAAGGGTTAGGTCGCCCATCATAAATGTAGATAGCTGGGTGGCTGATGGATGGGGGGACCGCCTGGAAACTTGCCTGGTGCGAAGGTGGCAGACCTCACGCGTCACCCAGATAAGATTATAGACAGTGCTGGGGAGGAGCCGGCTGTCATGGTACATGTGGGCACCAACGATGTAGGAAAATGTGGGAGAGAGGTTCTGGAAGCCAAATTTAGGATTTTAGGTAGAAAGCTAAAATCCGGAGCCTCCAGGGTGGCATTCTCTGAAATGCTGCCCATTCCAGGTGCAGGTCCCGAGAGGCAGGCAGAGCTCCGGAGTCTCAATGCGTGGATGAGACGATGATGCAGGGAGGAGGGATTCAGTTTTGTAAGAAACTGGGAAACCAGAGTGGAATCAGGCTGCTGGCGCTAACTTTTATAAAAGGAGATAGAGCAGTAATAGGAGTATACTACCGTCCACCTGGCCAAAATGGTCAGATGATGAAATGCTAAGAGAAATCAGGGAAGCTAACCAATCAGGGAAGCTAACCAATTTGGCAGTGCAGTAATAATGGGAGATTTCAACTACCAAATCCAAAATCTCTCTTACTATATAACCCCTCGATTAAGGTAATCTATAAATAGAAGACGTGGTGCAGA
Source organism: Rhinatrema bivittatum (assembly GCF_901001135.1). Lineage (NCBI taxonomy): Eukaryota > Metazoa > Chordata > Amphibia > Gymnophiona > Rhinatrematidae > Rhinatrema > Rhinatrema bivittatum. Next base: position 70,454,752 of record NC_042616.1, on the reverse strand, counting down.
AAAATTTATCAATTTATAATGCTGTATGTAACAATACTTATGTATGCTAAGATATAAATTTAAGGACCATCATACCACCCACTGTGCTCACAAGTTAAAACTTGTATCTTCCGCACTTCATTGGGTCACTTTTAATCATTGGTCCAAAATGAGCTAGCATCCAAAGTTCAATTTCAATTTTTTGTTTTTTTATATTATATATTAAAAGTATAGACTTCTCTTCCGTAGCTGTCGGGGTCAATCGTCCAAGGACCAATGATTAAAGATACAAGTTTTAACTTGTGAGCACAGTGGGTGGTATGATGGTCCTTAAATTTATATCTTAGCATACATAAGTATTGTTACATACAGCATTATAAATTGATAAATTTTTCTGCACCACGTCTTCTATTTATAGATTTCAACTACCCCAATATTGACTGGGTAAATGTAACATCAGGACATGCTAGTCACATAAAGTTCCTGAAAGTAATAAACAACTGCTTCATGGAGCAATTGGTCAAGGAATCAACAAGAGAGGGAGCTATTTTAGATTTAATTCTTAGTGGAACGCAGGATTTGGTGAGAGAGGTAACAGTGGTGGGACCACTTGGGAATAGTGATCATAACATGATCAAATTTAAACTAATAACTGGAAGGGGGACAATAAGTAAATCTGAAGCTCTAACACTAAATTTTCAAAAGGGAAACTTTGATAAAATGAGGAAAATAGTTAGAAAAAAACAGAAAGGTTCAGCTGCCAAGGTTAAAAGTGTACAACAGGTGTGGACATTGTTTAAAAATACAATCTTATGGTGGCCCCAATTTCCCTGCTTGAAATTCAGGCGGCTATCAAGTTGTTACCAGAGGGTAAATGTCCTGGCCCCGAAGGGTTCCCTACTGACGCTTTTAAGAAATACTTATTTTCGATTTTTCACCATCTCTTCTTGGTTTTTAATGTAGCTGGTGGTGGGGGCCATTCCCTGGGCACTATGGCTGATGCTACGATCACTCGCATTCATGAAAAAGTCACCCCTAGTATACCTTACTGATGCTCACAAAAACGGGTTATTGCTGATCTGGAACAGCTACGGTACAGTCTTAAGGGTGAGCATGCTAAATATACCAGTATTTGGGGGCCGTATCTGAATTATTTGAATGATACTTAAGCTAATTTGTGGTGAAACTTGGGGTTATTTCTTTGTATTTTTCCCTTTTATTGTCCGCAAATCATTTGCTACCCTATGTACTCTCTTTTGCCATGTACCTCACTGCAATATGGGTTATTGCTTCTATGTACTTTTCTCTGTTTGGAAACATATAAAGAGTTATAAAAATACAGCCTTAGAAGCGCAATCCAGGTGTCTTCCATGCATTAAGTAAGCTGGAAGGAAGGCAAAACATTTACCAACATGGTTAAAAGGTGAGGTGAAAGAGACTATATTAGCCAAAAAATTATCCTGCAAAAATTTGAAGAGGGATCCATATGATGAAAACAGGAAAAAGCATAAACATTGTTAAGTGTAAAATATTGATAAGGCAGGCTAAGAGAGAAGCTATGGAAGATAAGGCCATTGCAGAAAGACTAAATTAATTCCTTACTTCTGTGTTTACTAATGAGGATGCTGGGGAGATATCAGTTACAGAGATGGTTTTCAGGGGTGATGAGTCAGATGAACTGAATCAAATCACGGTGAATCTGGAAGATGAAGCAGGCCTGATTGACAAACTGAAGAGTAGTAAATCACCTGGGCTGGATGGTATACACCCCAGGGTTCTGAAGGAATTAAAAAAATGAAATTTCAGATCTATTAATTAAAACTTGTAATCTATCATTAAAATCATCCATTGTACCTGAAGACTGGAGGGTGGCCAATGTAACCCCAATATTTAAAAAGGGCTCCAGTGGCGAACTGGGAAATTATAGATCAGTGATCCTGGCTTCAGAGCCAGGAAAATTAGTGGAAACTATTCTAAATATCAGAATCACAGAGCATATAGAAAGACATGGTTTAATGGAAAATAGCATGGATTTACCCAAGGGAAGTCTTGCCTCACAAATCTGCTTCTTTTTTTTTGAAGGGGTTAATAAACATGTGGATAAAGGTGAACCGGTAGATGTAGTGTATTTGGTTTTACAGAAGGCGTTTGACAAAGTCCCTCATAAGAGGCTTCTACGAAAACTAAAAAGTCATGGGTTAGGAGGTGATGTCCTTTCGTGGATTACAAACTGGGTAAAGACAAGAAACAGAGAGTAGGATTAAATGGACAATTTTCTCAGTGGAAAAGGGTAAACAGTGGAGTGCCTCAGGGATCTGTTCTTGGACTGGTGTTTTTCAATAATTTTATAAATGATCTGGAAAGGAATACGACGAGTAAGGTAATGAAATTTGCAGATGATACAAAATTATTCAGTGATGTGAACTTGGCTGCGAGGAGCGCGGGCAGGCTCCCTACCTCCCTCGGCCAGTCGGGCCGCTGACACCTTTCCCTCCGTGGCAGTCGTGCCGCTGTGTCCGGGCTCCTCCCCGGCTGCCTCCAGCTCTGCGCGGCAGGGCCGAGCCGCCGGGAGCTCTCCCTCGCGTCGGGACCACCACTGCCGCTCCTGCTCTCTCCGACGCGCTGCAGCCGCTCCCGGGGTCCTCGGGAGGCAAGGAAGCTGGCCCTGCTGGTGCCTGCATTCCTCCTACTCTCTCTGCTTGATTTCTTCGCGGCTGGAAGCTGCTCCTGCAGTTTGCCTTCCTCCAGCTTCTTGGCAGGGCTGCTCCTGCCACCAACGATCCTGGAACGGTCGGAGGACTGTTCATAAGACCACCATTGCGTTGCTGGTCTTCCCGAAGCGTGCAGGTCCGGGGGAGGGTCAGTATCTTCAGTCTTCTGTCTTCAGTCCAGCCTCGCCCCTGTCCAGCCCATGCTCGGGCATGTCTTGCCCACCGTGGACCTCTTCAGAGTTCCTCTGGGGTCAAGCCGTGGTCAAAGAACACACAATCCCCTGGAAAGCGGAACCGCTCTCCTAGCACTTCCTAACATTCAGAGTTAAATCACAAGCTGATTGTGATACACTACAGGAGGACTTTGCGAGACTGGAAGATTGGGCATCCAAATAGCAGATGAAATGTAATGAGGACAAGTGCAAGGTGTTGCATATAGGGAAAAATAACCCATGAGGTAGTTACACCATGTTAGGTTGCTTATTAGGAGCTACCACCCAGGAAAGAGATCTAGGTATCATAGTGCATAATATTTTAAAATCGTCGGCTCAGTGTGCTGCAGCAGTCAAACAAGCAAACAGATTTTAGGAATTATTAGGAAGGGAATGGTTAATAAAATGGAAAATGTCATAATGCCTCTGTATTGCTCCATGGTGAGACCGCACCTTGAGTACTGTGTACAATTCTGGTCCGCACATCTCAAAATAGATATAGTTGCACTGGAGAAGGTACAGAGAAGGGTGACCAAAATGATAAAGGGGATGGAACAGCTCCCCTATGAGGAAAGGCTAATGGGGTTAGGGCTGTTGAGCTTGGAGAAGAAATGGCGGAGGGGGGATATAATAGAGGTCTTTAAAATCATGAGAGGTCTTGAACGGGTAGATGTGAATTGGTTATTTACACTTTTGGATAATAGAAGGACTAGGGGGCACTCCATGAAGTTAGCAAGTAGCACATTTAAGACTAATTAGAGAAAATTATTTTTCAGTCAATGCACAATTAAGCTCTGGAATTTGTTGCCAGAGGATGTGGTTAGTGCAGTTTGTGTAGCTGGGTTTAAAAAAGGTTTGGATAAGTTCTTGGAGTAGAAGTCCATTAACTGCTATTAATCAAGTTGACTTAGGGAATCACCTCTGCTATTACTGGCATCTGTAACTTGGGATCTACTTAGTGTTTGGGTAATTGCCAGGTACTTGTAGCTGGTTTGGCCATTTGGAAACAGGATGCTGGGCTTGATGGACCCTTGGACTGACCCAATATGGCAATTTCTTATGTTCTTAGTGACGACATGAACCCATGGGACAGTGATTCCTAAAGGTACAAACCAGTTATTACAACTAATTATCATTCCCATAGTGCTACTCGATGTACATAGCACTCTACAAAAACATATAAGAGACAGTCCCTACTCAGTAGAGATTACAATATATGTTTAAACAATTTTTATTGGGTTATACAATAACAGTACAGATCACAACACCTGGAAGTGAGAGGAACTCTGATCTCACCCCAGAACAGTATCACCAATAAAAAATCTCTACAGCATCCCCCCCCCACCCAAACCAACCCCCCCCCCTTTTTCATTATAGAAGTGAGTAAAACTGTAGGTACTACGAAATAGTCCCCCTCTCCCTAGGCAAGGCCATCCCTTACAGAAATAGAAAGAGAAATGAAAATTAATCATTGACAACAAGACTGTGAGCACGGGGGGTCAACGACTGCAGGTACGGCTGCCAGATCCTCAGAAATCGCCTGCGGCGCTGGGGTGTCATCCGAGCCTCCAGGCTCTCCATGGTCATCATGAAGTGCAGACTGTTCCACCAAGACCAAAAGGAAGGGGACTCAGCAGACCGCCACATCGAGAGAATAATCTTCTTTCCCACCAAACAGGCCTTGGAGAGAAGCAAACGCGAGCCAGGGTCCCGAATCCGAATCGGGGAGATGCAGCCAAAAAGTAGCCACAACGGAGCAATAGGGAAAACAACATCCAGCAGGTCCGCTAGATAATTTGCCAATCGATGCCAAAATCGTCAAATCGGGCCGCAAGCCCAAAACATATGCAAAAGTGTACCCCTGTTATGACCACACTTAAGACAAGCCGCCGTAGGGGCTATAGAAAAATGCCTGGCCAACACAGGGGACAATTTTGCCCGGCATAAAAATTTAAATTGCAACTCCCGGTAATATTGATTCTTCATGACCCTGGCTATGCGTCCAAAACATCTTCTTAATATCGATTGAGTCACCATAAAGTCCCCATCCTCATTCCAACGTGTCTCCAGTATCTGAATTTGATCTAGTGCTGACCTTCGCCGCAGACACTTATAATACATTGACAGTGAGGGAGCAACACGACGCTCAAAATGGAACACATTGTCCAAAATCAGGTAAGATGAGGGTAACCTTGCATCCGCTGGGAGGGCCCATATGTAATGACAAATTTGCATAAATGGGAAGGTGTGTGTCACCCCAAATCCATATTGGGACATAAAATCTGAATATGAGAAAAGCGTCCCCTCACGTGTTAACAAATGACCCAGTAGTGTGACCCCTCGGGCAAACCAAGACTGAAAAACCGAGGACTGTGTTCCCGGGCTAAAATCGGCATTCCACCTATCGGCAGAAAATAAGCATTTAAAGCAGGAAGCAGCAATCTTTGAGCTAACCGTTTCCACGTCTGCCGCAGCGAGCCAATCATGGCTGTATGAGTCAAAAAAGAGGGCAGGGACGCCGAGTTAGCTTGTAGCACGTACGAGGGAGCCCAAGGATACATCAAGGCTCTATCCGCTACCAGGGATGTGTGCATGGACTCGTCCACCAACCAGTCTCTCACAATTCGCAAATTACTAGCTAGGTTATACTCAGCCAGGTCAGGCAGCCCAAGGCTCCCCCTACCAGTCGCACCCTTTAACCAGGATAGGGGAACTCTTGCTCTACCCCCTCCCCAGATAAATTTCCTGATCGCTCTCTCAACCACCTTTATGTCTCTGCGCTAAACCAATATTGGGAGATTCTGGAAAAGATAAAGCCATCTAGGCAACAGTATCATTTTAACCATATTTATCCGGCCACTAAGGGAAAGGGGAAGTCAACTCCAGCCCCTCACGCTGTCAGTCATTACCTGTATCTGAGAAGGGACATTAACATGATAAAGACGTTCTGGATCTACTGGTAGCTGCACCCCCAAGTATCGCAGCGATCTCCCGCCCATCTCAGTGGAAACTCGTCTGGCCATGTATCTCTTAAATTGGGAGGATAGGCCAGCGCAGAAGACTTGGTGGCATTTAAACTAAAGCCCGAGAAAATTCCGAAGTCCCAAATCGTCTTCATTAAGACAGGAAGGGATCTCTGGGGATCCGTGATGAGAACCAGCAAGTCATCCGCGAAAGCCACCGTTTTAAAGATGTGACTACCCATACGGATCCCCCAACGACGGGTAAGATTCCTTCACCTAAGGCTAGCTTAGGATGTAAGGGACAACGCAGGACGCACTCATGGCCCACCCATGTGTGAAGGGTTCCTAGGTGTAACCCTTCAAGAGGGGGAATGTATGTTATATTATGCACTGACTTTCTGAAGTACCTCATCTCTGCTGTACTCAAGAATGCTAGTTTTAGACTAAGGAAACAGAGGACCCTGACTACGTGCTGGAATGCAGCCAGACTACGTGCTGGAATGCAGCCAGCCAACTCCCCAGACCCATTAGTTGATTGGTCTAATATATTCCCAAATCAGATGCCCTGCACTTATCTAGAATCAACACTCTGCATATGCTCTGATTGGTCAGTATGAAAGGTATAAAAGGTTCTGCACATTACTGGACTTTGAGTGGCTGGGATGATTATACATTTGTATGGACCTGTCGCTCCCTGGAACAAACTTATCTGTACTTTGTTCCAGTCTCTGTCTCTATCCTCTTTGTCTCTGTCTGTCTCATTAAAGATTTATATTACATATTACTTCAGTGATTTGTTTAGAATTAACACCTTCTTAATTCCTAACATTCTATTTGCTTTTTTGATCACTACAGCACACTGAGCAAACAATTTAAATGTATTATCCACTATGATCACTAGATTTCTTTCCTGGGTGGTAACTCCCAAGATAGAACCTAACATTGTGTAACTACAGCAAGGGTTATTTTTCCCTATATGCATCACTTTGCACTTGTCCACATTAAATTTAATCTGCCATTTGGATGCCCAATCTTCCAGTCTTGCAATGTCCTCCTGCAATTTCTCATAATCCGCTTGAGATTTAACTATTCTGCATAATTGTGTCATCCGCAAATTTGATCACTTCACTTGCCTACCTCTTTCCAGATCATTTATAAACATATTAAAAAGCACTGGTCCAAGTATAGATACTCTGTTTCCTGTCTTTTACCTAGCTTGCAATCCACGAAAGGACACCACCTCCTAGCCCATGACTTTTTAGGTTTTCTTAGAAGCCTCTCATGCAGGACTTTGTTGAACACCTTCTGAAAATCCAAATACACCTCATCTACTGGTTCACCTTTGTCCACATGTTTATTCGCCCCTTCAAAATAATGTAGGGCATTTGTGAGGCAAGACTTCCTTTGGGTAAATCCATGCTGGCTGTGTCCCATTAAACAATGTCTATCTAAATATTTTGTGATTTTATTCTTTATAACAGTTTCCATGATTTTGCCGGCACTGAAGTCAGGCTCACCAGTCTATAGTTTCCCAGATCACCCCTGGAGCCCTTTTTAAATATCAGGGTTACATTGGCCATCTTCAAATCTTCAGGTACAACAGATGATTTTAATGATAGGTTACAAATTAACTGGTGTGAAATTTAATTTTTTAATTCTTTAGAACCCTGGGGTGTATGCCATCTGGTCCAGGTGATTTACTACTCTTCAGTTTGTCAATCTGTCCTACTATATCTTCCAGGTTCACCATGATTTGGTTCAGTTAATCTGCATCATCACCCTTGAAAACCGTCTCCGGAATGGGTATCTCCCCAGCATCCTCTTCAGTAAACACCGAAGCAAAGAAATCGTTTAATCTTTTCGCGATGCCCTTATCTTCCCTAAGTACTCCTTTAATCCCTCGATCATCTAACTGTCCAACCGACTCCTTCACAGGCTTTCTGATTTGGATATATTTTAAAACGTTTTTATTGTTGGTTTTTGCCTCTGCAGCAAACTTCTTTTCAAATTTTCTCTTAGCCTGTCTTATCAATGTCTTACATTTAACTTGCAAATGCTTATGCTTAATCCTATTTTCTTCTGATGGATCTTTCTTCCAATTTTTGAATGAAGATCTTTTGGCTAAAATAGCTTCTTTAACCTCACTTTTTAGCCATGCTGACAATCGCTTGACCTTTCTTCTACCTTTCTTAATGTGAGAAATACATCTGGACTGTGCTTCTAGGATGGTATTTTTTAACAAGGTATGAGTAACTTTCCTCATTCAGTTAAGATCCTGCTCATTCTGGATTTTTTGCAGGATGGGTTCAATAAAGGATTGGCCCTTAATTCTTTGAAGTTGCAGGTTGCGGCTCTTGCCTGTTTCAGAGGTCTGGTGAATGGTGATTCCTTGTCATCTCATCCTGATGTGGTTCGTTTTTTTAAGGGAGTGAAGCATCTTAGGCCTCCCTTGAGACTCTACTGCTTCCCTTGTGGAGTCTTAACTTGGTGCTGGATTTCTTGGTGGGCTCTTTGTTCCGACTGCTGCGTAGCCTTTCCTTGTGGTTGACCATGAAGACAGTGTTCCTGGTGGCTATTTGTTCTGCATGTCAAATTTCTGAGTTGCAGGCCTTGTCTTGCTGGGACCATTTCTTCATATGACTCCAGGGGCATTTCAGCTGCATACTGTTCCATCTTTCTTGCCCAAAGTGGTGTCGGACTTTCATTTGAATCAGTTCATCTCTTTACTGTCCCTGGATAAGGTTAGGGATGCTGAGAAGTATCGCCTCCTGTGCTCCTTTAATGTCAAGAGACTGGTTGTGCAGTATCTGGAGGTTTCTGAACCTTTCTGTAAAATGGATCACCTGTTAGGCATCCATGGTGGAAGTAAGCAGGGTACTCTAGCTTTGAAGGCTACCATAGCTTGCTGGATTAAGGAGGTAGTTATGGCTGCGTATGTGGATTCTGAAAAGCCATTGCCTACTCAGGTTCAGGCTCATTCTTCTAGGGCTCAAGCAGTGTCATAGATTGTTGTCTCCCATCAATATCTGCTGAGCTGCAACATGGTCGTCCTACACACTTTTTCCAGGTTTTATTGTCTGGATGTACAGGCCCAGGGGGACATAGCCTTTACACATGTGGTGTTCACTGGACCTCGGGCAGCTTCCCACCCTGTTCGGGAGTAGCTTTGGTGCATCCCACTGGTCCTGATTCCATTTGTCTATACATTAGGAATTGGAGAAATTACTTACCTGATAATTTTGTTTTCTTTAGTGTAGACAGATGGACTCATCTTCCCACCCTCGGCTGCCACATGAGTGTGTCAATAGTCCTCCTGTGGGGCTCTGGGTCCAAAGGGATTACTGGTAAGTGTTCATCCAGTTCCTACATTGGGGTACCTAGATTCTTATATGAGTTCAGTGTTTCTTGTTGGTTGAGTACAGTTATGGTTGCCTGTTTTTAATCAACATTATAATCAAATTTATTTTCTAGTCTGTCCACAGTTGCTTTTGAAGAGAATACCGGCAGGCTAGGGTCACTGCAGGAGTATATATACTGTGATGTCAGATTGCTCCATCTCCATCTGCTGACAGGGGAGCATAACCCACTGGTCCTGAGTCCATCTGTCTACACTAAGGAAAACGAAATTATCAGGTAAGTAATTTCTCCATTATTTTCTATGGGCTAGCAAGTTAGGAGTGTTTTAAAGTATGAGCAAATTGTAGCCAAGGTGATGTTATATTTCTTCTTATTTATTCATATCTGCTAAGCTAATTATCAGAAGTGTAGTCTATACTAAGTTTCTTGCCTAGCAAAGGATATTATCTTGTTCTAAGTGGTAAATCTGAAATGTCTGAAAATAAAGCAGTCTGATTCTGAGAAATACAGCTGTCCTTTCCTGGGCCTCTCGTATGGCATACAAGGGAGATAAGAGGTGCACTTCAGTAGCGCTGCCCCCAGAGACAAGGAGAAACAAGAGGGGGGAGTAAAATGGGCTGTCCCCACAGGCTACGGAATAACTTTATTTTGCCTACAGTCTGGTTTTCAAGAGTAATATTCTTGCTTCATTAGTCATCTTAGAAATGTATGGAAAGAGAGGTCCTTAGACAAGCTGTAGGCCATAGTATTTTATTGGACTAACAGCACATTTGTAATTAGCTTTGGAAAAACGTACAGAAATGATAAATGGAGTTTAACCCTTAAAAGCTGTTCACAAATATCTTAGGACAGTCCAGTAAAAAGATAGCACAAACCATTCGTTTACTGGCCATTGTTTCAACGTTAGTCTTATAAGGATGGAGGGATTTATTCTGCTAGTGTCCCATGCAAGTATAAGTAAGTATTATCACAGTATTGGTCTCTACCACCTCTGCTGGAAGGCTCTTCTGTACATGTTCAGTTCAAGGGTGGGTCAAACAGTGACAGCTACTAAAAGTCATTGGCTTGCTAACCACTTATGACATGGGTGGAAACAAACTGATCCTTGCTGGGCATGGTATTCATAGAGCATGCAGTTGGTTCAGAGTTTGAACAACAGGTCTTACCAGTGGTAAGAGCACTGGGTTTTATTTACTGAAGAATACAAAGGATTGAATGATGCTGTTACTTTTAATTCCCAGCATTCAGTGGCTTTTGATTCATCCCATTAGGCTCAAAGGAAGTAACAGCTCCTGCATTCCAATCAATCAGGCGTGCGCCAGCTAAATAAACACAACGCATTGTTTGGGTGGTGGGCTGGAAACATCAACCAAAATTCTTTTTAGATACAAGCTGCATAAACCCAGGCTTAAGCCTCCGATAAGGTTACCAGCAGTTTATTCCAAAAGCTCCGAGCTTTTGCTACTGTCAGTCAAACAAGTCCCGAGTGGTTATAGTGAGGCACATACCATTTACTTTATGTGGGTAGGGGCAGTAGGCAGGAAGACAGTGAAGGAGGAAGGAAGAAAGAAAGAGACAGGGAATTAGAGTGTGGGAGTCCAGGAATGCAATCACCATCAAATCTTAGTCACACATTATCTGCAGATTTAAAGCAATACAGCCAACCAGCTTCCTCAGACTACCCATCCTGCTTCTTCACTTGATTCCTCCCATTGCTCCTATTTCTAGTTCTCTTGCTTCTTTTTTTCTTCTTTACTTACGATTATTATGGTTGTTATTTGTGTAACACTACCAAGTGTATGTAGTACTTTGCAGACACAAATGGTAGTTCCTGCTTCTTAAAATTTACAGTCTAATAAAGACAGATAAGAAGAAAAACAAAACATATCGGGAAGGTGGGGCTTTGAGTTAAAACAGCAGAGCCAACTGTAAGGACAAAACATATGGGGAAGGTGGGACTTTGAGTTAAAACAGCAGAGCTAGCTGTAAGGCCTCTTGAGAGTCTATATGAAGAAGCAGTCTGCGGGAGAGTTAAGGAGGTTATGTGCAGATCCATCATTTTTAAAAATGGCCTCGAAGTGATGGTGATTTTAAGCTGGACTTAAATCTGGCAAGAATGAGCATGGTACGCGTGTCCAGGAAGGCTATTCCAGACGCTTGGCACAGTACGTTGGAAGGCGTGGTGTCAAGATGTAGTGATCAAAGAGAAGGGCATAGATGGGAGTAGCTTGCCCGCTGTGTGAAGTTTGAGAAAAGGGGCATATGGGGAAATGAGAGAGGAGACGTTATGAGGTTATTCACACCTGGTTATTCACACAAGCCTTCCCTTAACATCCCACGACTCAAATACGGACTTCATATGCAGTTATCGTGCAATTTGATGTAATTTACGTGTAATCTTCTGTCCCTTCCCTGACCCCCGTTGCTTCCTCCCCCCCCCCCCAGTTAGCCCTCCCCACCATTCTTCTGAACCTAATCGCAGAGTTCTTCTTCCTGGTCGAATTTATTTATGCCCTCCTCGAGGTTTTTTGTATTTACTTTGATAAACTCCTGATACATGTTTTGCTGGACTTTAATAAATGTTATGCTCTACTTTACATGTTATACTTTTCGTTACATGTTATGCTCTACTTACTTTAATTCTATTACTCATATTTAATTCTCTACCTAAACCTGGTTCCAAAATATTAGTTATGTGTAACGTTTATAAGGTTTGGGTTCGATGTAAACCGGAGTGATAAGAATCTGTGTCTTGAACGTCAGTATAGTAAAAAGATGTAAATAAATAAATGAGGTGATGCGGAGTGAATACGCTTGTAGGTGAGTACTAGCAATTTGAATTTCATGTGAAAGCAGGCTGAGAGCTAATGTAATGATTGGAGAAGAGGAAATGTCTGAGGAAAATAAGCTGTGCACTGAGTTTTGAGCAGACTGAAATGGAGAAAGATCATTCGGTGGCAGACCTGAGCAGCAGTTTGAAGGAGTGAGAAAGTGGACGAGTGTTCTGGTAATGTTTTCAGACAGGAACAAATGGATTTTGGAGCAGCTGTAGAGAACGGAGCAGCACTTTTTGGCAGTGAGGAAATGCACACAAAGAAAAAAGGAGAGGCATCAAAGGGGTCCCCCAAGGTCGCAGGCTAACAGGTAGATTTTAAAAGTGCTGCTCATGCAAAAACGGTGCGTATGTGGGCCGCTTGCCAGCAATGCAAATTTTAAGAAGCCGGACTCCACACATATGCGCAGTAGGGATATTTTAAATTATATGTGTGTACTTGCATGTACGATATAAAATTGAGTGTATTTTTGCTGCGTATCCAATATGCGCATTTATGGGCACATGCACGCTCCTTTTAAAATTTACCTGTTTGGGGATTAGGAGGATAATAGCATTATTCACAGTGATCAAGAAAAGGGGATGTGGGAAGCAGCTTTGGGGGACGAGTGAGTTCTGTTTTGGTTATAATGAGTTTTAGGTGATACTGGAACTTCTAGGCAGCAATGTCAGACAAGCAGGCTAATATTTATAACTGAGCAGTTAATGAGAGCGCCAGAACAGAGAGGGTCATATGGGAGGAGTCCCAGAGATGGTACTGGAAGCCATGAAATGAGATCAGATTACCAAGACAGAAGGTATAGACAAACAGGAGGAGAGGACCCATGATGGAGCCCTGGTGCGTTGGTAGAGGTAAAAAGATAAGCAAGATTGAGAGATTTTCTATCTAAATATGGACAGGGTGCTAAGGAGCAGATGATGCTCATTGATGTCAAAACAGCAGGTAGGCCCCTGAGCGTTATCCCCCTCCCCCCACCCCTTCCCCCCTGACAGAGTAGCAAAGTTCAACATAGAGACCGTCAGAGCACCTTACACAGGTCGGTGAGTATACCAAAAGGTAGACTGCAAACATAAAATGATTTATGGAATTAATATCATAAGTGGTACAGAGCATCAGTCTCAGGGGATTTCGTAGGGGTCAATGTACTCCTACCCTTTTGAGTTGTTCTACTGTTTGCTTCTTATGTGGCTGTGTATTTTGTTATAAATTGAATAAAAATTGTCAAATTAAAAAAAAAAAAACAAAAAACAGCAGGTAGGCCAAGGAGAATGAATATAAAGTGCTTTGGCCTTGGCCATGTGGCAGTCACTGGAGATCTTGATGAGGGCTGTCTCTGTGGAGTTGGTTGAGGATATCTTGAGATGCAAGGAAGTTGAGGCAGTGGAAATAAACAGCTCATTTGAGTAGTTTGGATACAAAGGGGAGGAGGGAGACTGGGCTACAGTTGGTGTTTATTTAGTATTTGTTTGATTGCCTTTCTTTGATCATAATCAAAGAAATTTACAAGTATAACACTGGTCAAAGAGAAACAAATACATATGTCATAAAAAATAAATAAAAACAAAATTAATGCAGGAAGTGTTCGATGAAGTGTATTTGAGGAGTGGTGTGAAACTTTATGCCCAATACATCCTTTTATAGAAAAAATAAGGAACAATGTATTTCAATGTTAGTATGGTTCTTTGTTTTAAACATTGGTCCAAGTTGTATCACAGTCTATTTTTTTTTTTTTACTTTATGAAATTGCATACTAAAACACCATTTGGCTTGATGTAACTCTACCAGACATGGATCCATGTTTTGATGAAACTGCATCAGGAGATACAAAGCATAGTTCAGTCCAACATAGCTAAGGGCATCATCCTAGCACCTTACCTCCGAGAATGTTTTACATGTAGCAGTTCAATGGATCTCATTTTCCTAGGGCAGTGTCCCTCATGGTGTTTTGGTCATCTCCCAGCATCACAACTGGAAGAGCTCCAGGGCTCATTTTCACAGCATTGTTGATAAAATACTCACTTTGATGAAAAAGAGTCCCAAAATAATAGAGTGTGATACAATTTGGACCAATGATTAAAACAAAGATTCAATGCCTATATTGAAATACATGGTTTATTATTTGATGATCCTCCTAGTCTTTCTATAAAAAGATTCAGTTTTGTTAGGAACTGGGGAACCTTTTGGGGAAGGGGGAGTCTCTTCTGAAGGGATGGGCTCCACCTTAACCAGGGTGGAACCAGACTGCTGGTGCTAACTTTTAAAAAGGAGATAGAGCAGCTTTTAAACTAGAACAAAGGGGAAAGCCAACAGTCGCTCAGCAGCGCATGGTTCGGAGAGAGGTATCCTCAAAGGATACAAATGATACATTAGAATTAGGGCATCCCGATAATGAGGTTCCAGTTATAAGAAAAGTAGTCCAAGTGCCTATAATTAAAAACTCAGCTGAGCTAAAAAATTCCAACTTATCCCTATCAATTAAAAAGCAGAATGAAAATACAAATAAAAAACAAACTTTGAAATGTTTGTATGCTAATGTCAGAAGTCTAAGAAGTAAGATGGGAGAATTAGAATGTATAGCAGTGAATGATGACATAGACTTAATTGGCATCTCAGAGACATGGTGGAAGGAGGACAACCAATGGAACAGTGCTAAACCGGGGTACAAATTATATCACAATGACAGAGAGGAGCACCCGGGAGGCAGTGTGGCGCTTTATGTCCAGGATGACAGAGTCCAACAGGATAAACATCCTGCATGAGACTAAATGCACAATTGAATCTTTATGGGTAGAAATCCCTTGTGTGTCAGGGAAGACTATAGTGATAGGAGTATACTACCGTCCACTTGGTCAAGATGGTGAGACTGATAGTGAAATGCTAAGAGAAATTAGGGAAGCTAACCAAATTGGTAGTGCGGTAATAATGGGAGACTTCAATTACCACAAAAGTATTCGTGTAATTTGTCCAGAATACAACGAAAGATGCAAAGTACTTCAAACAAACACGTTGTATTAAAAGAATTTTTAACTTTCAGTGTGTCAGCCTTTTTTGTATATTTTTTATTTTTTATGAAGGACCATCATAACACCCGCAGTTTGCAAGCATGTAAGCTTGTATTTTCAACTGCTATGGGTCATTTTTAATCATCAGTCCATAAACCTGAATGTCCTTTTTATTAACTTTTTCTTTGTTATTTTTGCTTATTTTTCTATAACCGATACAGTGATAATATCATCATGAAACTAATAAAAATGTTACTTTGAACTTGACATTTGGAAATCTCATGATTGCACTGGATCATCAAAAAAATATTACTTTTGGACCCCAAGCAATCCCATGGCTTCATAAACCAGTGCCGGATGCACTTCCAGCTTCAGGCCGCAATGTTCCCAGATGACCAGACAAAGATTTATTTATTTTATTTATTTAACATTTTTCTATACCGACATTCGCACGAGACATCACATCGGTTTCCAGACAACAGCAAAATCAGCCAACAGGGCTTTACATTGTAACTGATATTTTAACTGGGGGGGAGGAGGGGGAAGGGGCAGGGCAGTAACTTGGAGCTAATGAGTATGCTGGGAACAGGGGAGGGGAGTACAGGGTTAATTTACAAAAAGCAGGAGTAATGTACATGCTATATACAATCTATTATGTACGTTCTATATACAAGACGAGGGAGTGGGGGGAGGGTAGGTTAAGGAGGGAAGAGGAAGGATGGGGGTGGGGGGGAGGAAGGAGTCAGGGTGTAGGGTAGAGTGGATTAGGAGGGGGGTGTGGGGGGTGGGGGAAAGGAACTGGGATGGCAGATTAAGAGTAGGCGTGCGTGAAAAGCCATGTTTTAAGTTTCTGTCTAAATTTCTTTGGACAGATTTCAAGGCGTAGACTGGTGGGCATAGAGTTCCATAGCTTGGGACCAGCTAAGGAGATGGAGCGTTGTTTGGTGGAAGCGAGGTGGGATAGTTTGGGTGTAGGAGTAGGTATTGTTGCAAGGTATGGTGATCTGGTTGGCCTTGATGTCGTACGAAGGTGTAGGGTGTCAGAGAACCATTGCATGTTTGGGTTGTGGATGGCTTTGTGTATGAGAGTTAGGGTCTTGAAGATGATTCTTGAAGATATGGGGAGCCAATGTAGTTGTTTCAGAATGGGCGTGATGTGATCGTTTCTGCGTGTGCCTGTTAGTATGCGCGCGGCTGCGTTTAGAAGAAGTTGTAAGGGGGTTGTGGTATTTTTGGGAAGGCCTAGTAGTATGGCGTTTGCGTAATCTATTTTGGATAGGATGAGAGCCTGAAGCACAGTTCTGAAGTCGCTAGGATGCAGGAGTGGTTTTAGTTTTTTGAGTGTGTGTAGTTTGAAGTAGCATTCTTTAAGGGTAGTGTTGATGAATTTTTGCAGGTTGAATTGGGAGTCAAGAATTACACCAAGGTCTCTTACGTGTTGAACGAAGTCTGGGAGGGGGTGCAGAGATCTGATATTGGTGGGAGAGGGATTGAGTTGTTGGGGGGCGATGATCATTAGTTCAGTTTTATTAGTGTTTAGTGCTAGGTTGAGTTGAGTGAGAAGGCTGTTGATGGAGGAGAGGGCACTTCCCCATTTTAGAAGGGCATTGGGTAGAGAGTCTGTGATGGGAATGAGGACTTGTACATCGTCGGCGTAAACAAAATGTGGGAGACCAAGTTTCAGAAGGAGGTGGCAGAGGGGTAGGAGGTATATGTTAAATAGGGTTGAAGATAGGGAGGAGCCTTGGGGAACTCCGCACGTGATATTGATGGGTTTGGATTCATGCTTTCCGATTTTGACTTTGAAGTGTCTGTCATTGATGAAGGATTTGAACCATAGGAGGGGGATTCCATCACATGCATCCTTTCCATCACATGTGATGCATGTGATTCCATCACATGCATCCTTTCTCTCTTGGGCAGCACAATGTTGGTTTGGGCTTCCTCCCTCTGGGAATGTGAGGATCCCATATAGCAAGACTTGGCAAGCTTCCTCCGTGAGTTCTGCCTTGTCTTTGACGAGCCAGGAAGGGAAACTGCCCAAGCCTCCGGCATGCTACAGATCCGCCAGGGCTTCCAGACTCTCTCAGAATATGCCATTGAATTCGGGATGTTCATCTCCAAATTAAATTGAGGTTAGGACAGTCTAATGGCCATCCTTCTACAAGGCCTAGCCAGCCGCATTAAGGATGAGCTCAGAGCTTGGGATCTACCCACTTCTTTACAAAAGCTCATTGCTCTGACTGGTTGTTTAGATCCCAGATTCCAGTAGAATATACGGGAGTACAAGACTCAATGTGCCGTTCCTTTGGTGCCCCATTTTCAGAGACTTCTCTCTCCACTTGTGTCTTGGTCTCCAGAACCCAAGCCTCCAAAGAACCCATGCAGTTGGGCCACAGTGGGCTGAAGGCTCAAGAGAAAGCATGTGATAGACTACAGAGCCTGTGTCATTACTATGCTGGGCCTGGGTACTTAGTGGCTCACTGTCCAGATAGTCCAGGAAACTCCCATGCTTAGGGTTAACTGGGGAGATAACCCTAGGTCAGACTTCCTCTGCTCCACAACTCCTGATTCCTGTAGCAATCACCCGAGGTGAGACCCAGTCCCCCTCATAAGCATTTCTGGACTCAGTGCTGGGGAAACTTTATAGATCAAGCCTTGGTGAAACACTTCCAGATTCCTACACTTTCCATAGGACAACCACTTATTTCCTCTGTCTGAGGTGACCCCCCTTCCAAGAAGGATCATGCAGAGCACTGTTCTGCTCACCCTCCACACTGGCATACTTCATTTGGAGAGGATTATGATCTGTGTCCTATCCCGAGTGGTCAACCCAATTGTCCTGGGTCTTCCTTGGCTGCAAAGGCATCAACCCACCATCAGTTGGTCCACACTTGAACTGTCCTGCTGGGGGCCATCCTATTTCTCTTCCTGCCTCATCTCACTTGCTCCTCCAACTCCCATCAGTATTGCTGCTGTCCAGATAGGACTACTGCTCCAATATGTGGAATTCTTGGTCAAGTTTTACAAACTGCAGACTGGGACATTGCCTCCTCATGGCTACTACAACTGCGGGATTGAGCTGCTTCAGGGCAAGGATCCTCCTTGAGGCAGGGTGTATCCACTTTCGGGACTGGAGACCAAGGTTGCGTGACTATATCCAAGAGAACCTTGACAGAGCCTTTATTCGTCCATCTTCCTCACCTCCGCCTCAGAGTTCTTCTTTGTAGTAATAAAGGACAAAATGCTATGACTTTGTATTGACTACAGAGACCTGAATGCTATCACCAAAAAGAATCAATACACCTTGCCATTAATTTCCGAACTGTTTGATAGACTACAAGACTGTTTGATAGACTACAAGACAACAAGTTGGATCTCCAAGGCACATACAACCTCACTGAATCAAGCATGGGGATGAATGGTAAACAGTCTTTAATGCAAGGGATGGACACTTTGAATATTTAGTCATGCCCTTCGGTTTGTGCAATGTCCCGGCAGTCTTCCAAAAAATGGTGAATGATATTTTTCCGAGGCCTCCTAAATTCTTATGGGGTGGGATACCTTGATAACATCCTCATCTTTTCCCTCACTTTCTATGCTCACAGGACTCAGGTAAAATAAGTACTCCAATGCTTACACGAGAACCATCTGTTCGCCAAGTTGGAAAAATATCTTTTCAAACAAGAGATTCCTGCCTTTCTTGGGGTACATTAACTCCAGTACCAGACTCAGCGTGGACCCTACAAAACAGGGGGCCATTTTGGAATGGCCCAAGCCGATAGGGTTTCGAGCACTACAAAGTTTTCTCAGATTCACCAATTACTAGAGGCAATTTATCCATGGATACTCCACCCTGGCCACTCCACTCACAGCCCTAATCCAAAAGGGTGAGAATACCAGAAACTGTCCACCGGAAGCAATCAAAGCCTACAGAAACTCAAAACTAGCCTTCAAAGGACCCTGTCTCCAGTACCCGGCACTTCCTGTCCTTTCGTGTTTGGGATAGATGCCTCTTCCCTTGGGGTTGAGGCTGTCCTCAGTCAACTCAACACAGAGGGAAAACTTCTCCCTTGTTTTTTCTCTCAAAAATGTTCTCCAGCTGAGAAAAACTATACTATTGGAGACAGAAATTCTAGTCATCAAATTCACTCTAGAAAAGTGGCAGCATCTCTTGAAGGGCTGTCAACACAAAATCACCATCTATACCAATCATAAAAACCTAGAGTAACTCAATGCCTCAATCCTTGGCAAGCTCACTGGGCTCTCATCTTCTCTCGATTTGACTATGAGTTCCACTACCATCCTGCCAAGTACCAGCAAGCAGATGCGTTATCTCAGTTCTTCCTAACCAAGGATATCACAGAAGCACTGTGACATATCATTGACCCAGCAAGGATCCTTCTGGCCTCCACCACCTTTTGTCCCAGCAGGGAAGACCATTGTTCCCAAAAATCTTTGGAGAAAAGTGTTGAAATGGGTGCACAACTTCCAAGTAGCAGGAAACCCAGGAGTGTCTAGAACTCTCAAACTCCTCCAGTTCCATTACTGGTGGCCACACTTCAAATAGGATATAAAGGACTATGTAAGATTCTGCGCACAGAACAAAACTGATCATGCCCAACGCTGATCATGCCAGCCCCCAGGGAACTCTGGATCCATATATTCACCAACTTTGTGGTTGATCTTCCCCTCTCACACGGCTCCATGATATTATGGGTCATCATGGACAGGTTCTCCAAAATGACTCACTTTGTGCTTCTCACTGATCCTGAACTAGCCCATCTCTTTATACAAATTGTTTTTCAGTTATACGGATTGCCATCTCATATCCCTTCTGACAGAGGTGTTCAATTTACTGCCCATTATTGGAAGGCTCTCTGCCGTAAGTTCTGCATCTCTCTGGACTTCACCACGGTCTATCACCCCCAAGGCAATGAATAGACTGAAAGAACTAATCAAAACCTCAAAACCTTTCTCAGATCATACATCAACACAAGGCAGGACAATTGGGCCTCCTTACTACCTTGAGCAGAATTCTCCCACAACAATCAAGTCAATAGTGCCACTGTCTCCTCATCCTTTTAGATCATAATTGGGAAGCACCCATGGGTACCACTCCCCCTACCTCTCACTATCGATTGCCCAGCAGCCTGCCTCACTGTTCAGGAACTCAATGCCCTCTGGACTCAGACCACCCAGCTAATATCGTAGGCTACATGAGCTAAAAAAAATACGCTGACACCAAACGCTGACCAGCACCTCAACTCAAGAAGGGTAAATTGGTGAGGCTGAACTCTCGATACCTTAATCTCAAGATTCCTTCCCTCCTCCTAGTGCCACGTTTCATTGGTGCCTACCCTATTTGACGACAGATGGGTCCCGTCACTTTCAATTAAAGCTTCCCAAAACACTCAGAATCTACGATGTGTTCCACGTGTCCTTGTTGAAACTGTTAATCCTCTCCTGGCCTTCCAAAAAGCTTCCCACTCTCACAGATGTAACAGTGGAAAAAGACACACGGTTTGAAGCAGAAGAAATTCCAGAGTCCCATAGGCGGTGGGGCAAGCTTTAGTATCTTATCGCCTAGAAACATTTTGACCCAGAAGAAAACTATGGAACCGGCCACCAACCTTCAAGCACTGCATCTGACAAGGGAGTTCTACAGACAATTCCCTTCAAAATCAAAGCCTAGGACCCTGATGGAGGGGGCTTAGGAGTTACTGTTACATTTGCCGACTCACTCACCCCATTGCCAGTCTCCCTGAAGTATGGCAGGATGTGCCAACATGCAGCTGGACTTCGCCGCTCCTGCAGTCTTATGACATGTTTGTAGATTCACAAGCACTGACCTCCGGCAGAATTAAAGGGCCCATGGTAGGAAAACCTGCGTGGTACCCTCAGATGACATCACAAGCCTTACCCTATAAAGGGCTCTCCCTCCTCCCCCCCCTGCCTCAGCAATGGGTCGACTACCATCCAGGTAATATGAGTTGCTGCTTCAGTACCTTGCCTCTTAGTTTTAAGCCTTGCCCAGCCTCATCTTGCCTCTTTGTCTCCAGCCTTACCCTACTTTCTACAGCTCCAACCTTGCCTTGCCCTCCTTGGATTGACCCACGGTATTGACCATAGCCTGTGATCTGACCATCCTTGTCTGCCACCTGCCTTGACCACAGCCTTTCTTCACCCTTACCAGAGACACTCACCTAAGACCTGTCAACTCCTGGAACCCAAAGGCTCAACTGGCAGGGAAAAGGGCTGGTATAGCTGAAGCTCCAGTTAAGTCTCTGCATCATCTTCTACAATACAAGTGGAATTGTATTTGTATGCCTCCTAAATTTAGTGAAGAATTATATTCTATTGATTCCGGGAGGGAGCTTCAAAACCTTCCTTGTAATTGGAAAGGGTTGTGGAGACAGAGGATTAACCTAAAACCTTAGCAAATGGTCACAAATTTATTGGAACTGAATTATGTAATGGATTTGATGGAACAAAGATTTGTATATTGTCAGTCACTTCATTTCTGCATTAATTTTCAGTAAAGTGTTTATCATATAGCATGTTTATATTGGTTATGTTAAAGATTTTTAAACAATGCTCTGGGCTTTGTAGATCAATCTCCCCTTCCCAACAGGGAATCTTGGAAAACAGAAGGAAGGACAGTATAGGAAATTTGGAATATTTGCGCTCGGAATTCAGGGTGGCCCGCGAATTTCTCAATAAGGACCTCAGTGCAGGGGTTACATGTACACATCCATACCCCCAGACAGCAAGACACACCTGTCCACATATCCAACTTACACACAATCCCTACCTCACTCAAACATACAATACCAACCCACAAACACCCTCTCAACCACATATATTCTACAAACACACAGCCATACCCCATAAAACACAGCCCATAACCACATTACACACACAACCGCTTCATAAACCCCTTTCTACCCACACAACTCTCTACCCACTCAAAAAAACCACAATCATCCCCCACATCCATCCCCAGATATCCCCCTACACATACCACTGACAGTCCTATACTCCCACATCCCCAAATATAAACTTCAACCACTCCACATACGAGTACCTTCTTATACACAATCCCACCAACCTCGCTCTCCCTGCCCTTTATCTATGCCCCTCTACATCCACATCCTCCATTCTCCCCCAAAACCCTGAACTAACCCCTTCCCATACATACACACACACAGCCACACACACCCCTTCTATAAATCTAGATTGGAAAGCACTCCCAAAGCCATGACTCTACATGCTTTTCTTACTTGTTTTGTCGATGCATCTCAATCATACACACACTCATTCACACTATCACATGCTCAGTCTCTTACACACACATGCTCATTTGCTATCTCTCACATGCACAATCACACACACATGTTCATTTGCTTTCTGTTTTCACATGCATAATCATACACATGCATGCTTGTTTGGCTCTCTCTCTCTCACATGCTAATGCACACAAATACACATGCTCCTTTACTTGCTCTCACACAAACAAATACTCAGTCATACACACAAACCAACAGAAAAAACCAGATCTAATCACAATTTTCTCTTTAAAGTATGCAAAACAAGAATTATTTTTTGTAGAGAGAATTGATCTCATTTAGCACTGTGCATTAAACTGCACTCACAGTGCTACGCATCTCATCATCGATCATTTATTTCTCTCTAAATTTAAGTGCAAAATTTGAAAGTGAAACTATGGCTTGTAAATATATCTCTTCTTTTGAAATGTCTCTCAAGCAATTTGTTTTACTTATCTTATGTTTTTATGCGATTCCAAAAGCACAAAATTAAATATAAGAAGCCTGACATGATTCACATTTCGCCACTATGGTTGTGTCAGGGTAAGCTCCTAAAACAATAAGATGTTATATTTAGTCACAAAATTCTTCCTTCATCATTGTGAACTAATAATTATGCATTCTCTTACCACTGAATATTGAATCGCAGAACCAAATTTTAAAGGATAAGGTGTCTGCCTCTTCAATAAGCAAATATGGCATCTCGGAGCAATATGTTACTCACCAAATGAACCTATCGTGCAATGCTCAATATAACAAATTGATTAAAAAGCAATAAAACTGAGAGGTAATAAAATTCTTATAAATGTCCCAGTAATATCTCAGAAGGTATATATTAGTAACATATTGCTCCAAGATGCCAATGATGAAGAAAGAATTTTGTGACTAACATCTTATTATTTAGGTTTAATGCAATGAGCTAAATGAGGTCATTTCTACAAAAAAATAATTATTGTTTTGCATACTTTAAAGAGAAAATTTTGATTAGATCTGTTTTATTCTGTTAGTTTGTTATTGATACCAGATTACCTCCCAGTATTTTGGGATCAATCATCCACACATACACTCATTTGCTCTCACTTGCTCAATCATATACACAAATGCTTGTTCCCTCTCTCATATGCACAATCATGCACACATACACATGCTCCTTTACTCTATTTAACACACAAATCATACACAAACACATGCTTGCTCGCTCTCTCACACATGCTCAGTCGTATACACTTATGCTCATTTGCTCACTCATGCTCATACACACAGGGGTAGATTTTCAAATAGCGCACATAGGCGTACTTTTGTTGGCGCTCCAGGCGCCAACAAAAGTACGCTGGATTTTAGTAGATACGCGCGGAGCCGCGCGTATCCGCTAAAATCCAGGATCGGCGCGCGCAAGGCTATCGATTTTGTATAGCCGGCGCGCGCCGAGCCGCGCAGCCTACCCCCGTTCCCTCGGAGGCTGCTCCGAAATTGGAGCGGCCTCGGAGGGAATCCTCTAACGCCCTCCCCTCACCTTCCCCTCCCTTCCTCTACCTAACCCACCCACCCGGCCCTGTCTAAGCCCCCCCCTTACCTTTGTCGGGGGATTTACGCCTCCCTCTGGGAGGCGTAAATCCCCACGCGCCAGCGGGCCTCTTGCGCACTGGGACGCGACCTGGGGGCGGGTACGGAGGGTGCGGCCACGCCCCCGGACGGCAGCCACGCCCCCGTACCCGCCCCCAAAATGCTGCCGACACGCCCCCTAAACGCCGCGACGACCGGGCCCGCCCCGACACGCCCCCCTCAGAGAACCCCGGGACTTACGCGAGTCCCGGGGCTTAGGCGCGCGAGTCCCGGATTTAGGCGCGCAGGGCCCTGCTCGCCTAAATCCGCCCGGTTTTGGGCGGATTTAGGCGAGCACGGCTCTGAAAATCCGCCCCACAGTCCTTTACTCTCTCTCACACAAGAACATAAGAACATGCCATACTGGGTCACACCAAGGATCCATAAAGCCCAGCATGCTGTGTCCAACAGTGGCCAATCCAAGTCACAAGTGCCTCACATGTTCCTAATCCCTAAAATATTCCAAGCTACTATTCCTTACTGATTAAAAGCAGTTTATGTATTTTTCCTCTAGGAACCTTTCCAAACCTTTTTAAACACATTTACACTAACTGCCGTAACCACATCCTCTGGCAATGAATTGAAAAATAATTTTCTTCAATTTGCTTTAATGAGCTACTTGCTAACTTCACGGAGTGCCCCCTAGTTCTTCTAATATTTGAGGGAGTAAATAACAGATTTACATTAATCTGTTCAAGACCTTTCATGATTTTCTATCATATCCCCCCTCAGTCGTCTTGTCTCCAAACTGAATAACCCTAACCTCTTTAGCCTTTCCTCATAGGGAAGCCATTCCATGCCACTTATCATTTTGGTCGCCCTTCTCTGCACTTTCTGCAGTGCAACTATATCTTTTTTGAGATGCGGTGACTAGAACTGCACACAGGGTGCAGTCTCACCATGGAGAAAATCAGAGGCATTATGACATCCACCGTTTTATTTTCCATTCCCTTCCTAATAATTCCTAACATTCTGTTTGATTTTTTGAGTTGGATACTATGTCTCTGAAGGTCTCATCTATATACCTCTCTGTCTTCCTCAGCTCCTCCAAGTCTTCCACTCTAGACTCCAGAGATCAGACTCATTCTCTGACAGATAGGAGCTCTTTGCCATGGGTCCACACATATAACTTCTCATCGGCGGGTAAAAAATCATACATGTGACACAAAAAGATTGGAAGCCCCCCCCCACCTCTTGCTGCTGGACTGCTGCCTTCATCTTAATTTTGTTCAGTTCCTAGTTATGTTTAGATTGCTATGGGAGTAGGAATGCGTACAATTAGAGTCCTTTAAATGTATTAGTGTATTCATTATTAATCTGGTAGTGACCTACAAGGGAATGATTAAACTCTTGAATAGTCATGGGGAATTTCAGAATTAAAGTTAAAAGGCTGATTCCTTTTATTTTTTTTTAATTGAAAGTGTCTCCTGCTTATAAATCAAAATATGAGCTAGGGGTGGGAGGGAGGGAAAGACAAACACTTGTATTATGCCTGCCCTCTAACCAGTTATTTAATAGAAAACACACAAACTCCTGGTTTATGCCTACCTTCTGACTAGATATTTCATACAACACTTGCAAAACTCCTGTTTTTTTGCCTGCCTTTCAACTATTTAATACAGAGAAACAAACACACTAAAGAATATACTCCAATAGTTTACTTCTCCCCAAACCTTTTAATTCTAAAATTTACCCAAAGCAGTACATACCAATTCTCCTTCAGCCACAAGCAAGGTGATCTTCCTAAATGCTGGCGGGGGGGGATGGTGAAGAGGCCAGTGCTGCTCCGCGGGCTGTGCGCCCTCAGACCTCTGGGGTGGGAGATACATGCTACTCCTGCAGATCCGTGGATCGCTCTCTTTCTGACTATAGACAGAGGGGAAGGGCAGCAATAGTGTTAGTGATCTGTATGTCCCAAATTGGGGGGCGGGGCCACCATCCCTCCCCTCTCAAGGGCAGCCCTGAGCATAGGCCAGGATACCAGGAGTAAGCCCAATAGCTCTTCTTCTCCCCTCTGGCAGCTGGGTTTTTGAGGCGCCAAAGCTGTATCCATGGAGGGGAGGCAGATCGTGTACCACATTTTGAGAGAGATGGTGACTCTGGTGGATGGCGCCTATGGCTGAGGCCATTTCGGCCATAGGCTAGCTATGACACTGGTTTAATGGGACAAAACCAACATGGATTTAGCTAGGGGAAGTCTTATCTCACAAATTTGCTACATTTTTTTGAGGGCGTAAATAAACATGTGGATAAAGGTGAGCCAGTTGAAATAGCATATCTGGATTTCCAGAAAGCATTCCACAAAGTCCCTCACAAGAGACTTCTTAGGAAATTAAAAAGTCAGGGGATAGGGGGCAGTGTCCTATTGTGGATTGCCAACTGGTTAAACATAGAAACAGAGAGTAGGGCAAATGGTAAATTTTCCCATTGGAAAAAGGTGAATAGTGGAGTGCCCCAGGGATCTTTTCTGAAACCACTGCTTTTTAATATATTTATAAACAACCTGGAAATGGGAACAACCAGTGAGGTGATCAAATCTGCCGATGACACAAAATTATTCAAAGTTTTTAAATTGCAAGAGGATCGTGAGAAATTGCAAGAGGACATTGCAAAACTGGGAGACTGAGCAGGCAAATGAAATTTAATGTGGACAAGTGCAAAGTGATGCACTTAGGGAAAAGTAATCCAAATTATAGCTGCACAATGAAGGTTCCACATTAGGAGTCACCACTCAGGAAAAGAATCTAGGTGTCATCGTTGAAAATACATTGAAATCATCTGCTCAGAGTACAGCAGTAGCCAAGAAAGCAAACAGAATGCTGGGAGTTATTAGGAAAGGAATGGAAAATAAAACAGAGAATATCATAATGCCTCTGTATTGCTCCATGGTGCAGCCCCATCTTGAGTATTGTGTGCAGTTCTGGTCACCACATCTCAAAAAAGACATAGCAGAATTAGAAAAGGTGCAGAGAAGGGCAACCAAAATAATAAAGGGGATGGAACAGCTCCCCTATGAGGAAAGGCTAAAGAGGTTAGGACTCTTCAGCTTGGAGAAGAGATGGCTGAGCAAATTGGGGCTAGAAGGTAATTTTTCTCTTCGGATTCGGAAATTCTATAGTAATCCAAGAGCCTGCAACAAAGTTAATGGGGAGGGGGGAGGGGTTTCTCGAAGACCTTTACGATTGAGCAGGGTACAAGACAGGGATGCCCTCTTCCCTGCTTCTTTTTGCCCTCTATTTAGAACCTTTGGCAGTTTGCATTCGAGAGTCCGGGGCAGTTCAGGGTTTTTGGGTGGGAGAACAGGAGTACAAACTTTCAATGTTTGCGGATGATATTCTTTTTACCATCGCACATCCAGAAACCTCCCTGTCATCTTTAGTAGCTGAACTGACTAGATTCAATAAGGTCTCTGGTTATCAGCTGAACTTTTGAATGTTACCCTTCCAGAGGGGCAGCTTGGGTTGATCAAAAAGAGGTTTTCCTTTAAAATTGTTTCTACTGAACTGAAGTATCTAGGTGTGAAGGTAGGTCCCAATCTTGCTGATCTGTTCAAGAAAAAGTGGGTCTGGAAAACGATTTTCCATGCCTGGGAATGGGGCGATTTATCATGGCTGGGAAGAATAGCGACTATTAAGATGAATGTTTTACCCAGACTTAGTTATTTCTTCCAGACCTTGCCTATTGAAGTCCCTGCAGATTTTATTAATGCTTGACAGAGAAAGCTACTCAGCTTTATATGGAGGCAATGCCCACCTAGGGTCAGTAGTAAGGTCCTATTTTTGCCCAAGGATAGAGGGGGATTGGATGTTCGCTGTCTACTCTGTATTACGTGGCGTCGCAGTTGCGTGCTGTTTTGGATTGGCATAAGGACAGGGTGGGGAAACGTTGGGTGCAGTTGGAAGTAGACCTTCTTCACGGCATCTCTAGTGTAGTTACCCCAAAGGGCTAGGATAATACCCGGCTCTGTTGCACTTACCCTGAAGGTATGGGATAGATGGAAGGGTAGATGGGTGGGGGATAGAGAATATTTCTATAGATCACTTATTTTCTTTAATTTGGATTTTCTACCTGGGAACTTGAAGATATCTGCATGATGGTAGGAGGAGAGTGTTGCGGTCCTGGGCCGTGCCCCGGTCCCTCCACCTACCTCGGGGGCGGCTTCTCCGGCCTGTTTCAGACTTTCCTCGGGCTCACAGGCCCTCCAGCGCGTCTCTCCCTCCTCGGGAGAGATGCTGACGCTGCAGCGCGGCAGGCCCCGCCCCCTGACACGCGTGGGCGGGGAGGAGCCCCATTTAAAGGGGCCAGCGCGGGAAAACCTCAATCTGGCCCAAGATGACGTCAGACGCCTTCAGGGATAAGTACCCTGCAACGAGATGACTCCAGTGCCTTGCAACAAGGTTCCGGACTTCGGCCTGCTGTTACTGTGTTCCTGATTGTTCTTCGTCCCGCTTCTGCTTTGCCCCTCCTCGCTGGATTGATTCTTCTGGACTCCGACCTATGGACTGGCTTTTGGAACGCTCTTCGGACTTCGACCCTTGGCTTGGCTATGGACCGCTTCTGGACTTCGACCCCTGGACTGGCTGTGGACCGCTCTCTGGACACCGACCCCTGGCCTGGCTGCGGACCATCCTTTGGACTCAGACTCCTGATCCGACCCTTGGATATCCTACGACCTGCTGGAGGCGCCAGCCATCCAGAACCCACGACCTGCAGGAGGCGCCTGCATCCAGACCATCTTCCATCTTCAGGGAGTCGCCTAAGTCCCAGCGGCCGTGTCCCTACGGGCACCTCCTGGGGGGATTTTGGCTTCCAGGGTGAATCTCCAAAAGTCCCAGCGGCTGGACTCCTAAGGGCTCCTCCCTGGGGAGTGCCGGTCTCCAGGGCGAAGATTCTTCCTTCATCAGGGTCCGACGGCAGCCATCCTCCCAGTGGGTACAGAGTCCTTGGTTGCATAGGACTCCTCCGAAGTCCAGTATCCCCGCTTGCTTCGGGTCTCTGAACCGCCTCCTGGTTGGGACGTATGCTGTACGCCATCTCAGCCTTTTCATCCTCTGTTCCAACCAGCCCAAGGGTCCACGAACATAACAGAGAGAGGGTGTTCCCAGCTGGAACATATTTGGCTGGGAAGGAAGTCACGGGAATTCTCAGATCTGATGAGTAATTTTGGATTACCAGCCACCGACCATTATTTTTATGTGTAAGTGTGTCATTTTATATCTCAACGAAAGTTCAAGACAGCGTTCAGTCAGGGTAAATCCTTGTTTGAGGGTTTTTGTGATAAAACTGGGACAATTACGAAAGGAATTTCTAGAATTTACACTCTTCTAAATGGGGAGTTAAACTTCACCCCCTCACATATTGCTGGATGGGAGAAAGATCTTCAGTCTCCATTGGGTTCAAGAAGATGGACGCTTTGTTTTTCTTTTATTAAACGGAGTTCCATATCCATAATGATTGTGGAACAAAGTTGTAACATGCTTTATCGCTGGTTTATTACCCCATATGTTTTATCCTGCTATAGGGGATTGGTGCTGGAGAGAGTGTGGTCTCTCTGGAACCTTTTCCCATATGTGGTGGGAAAGCCCAAAGATATGGTAGTGCATTTGATTTTTGAAATAGCGGGGAACAAATCCCTAAGGATCCTTTATTCTTTTTTGTTAAATGTGCATTCTACGGATTCTGTCCCTTCAGATCTATACCTAATACACCAAATAATGTTAGCTGCAAGAGCGGAGAATGAATATTGTTGGAAGCAGATTGATATGCCTCCCCTACAAAGAGTTATTCAGAGGCTAGCAAAAGTATATTACCTGAATAAACTGACTGTGGTTCGGCAAAAACAAGTAAATTTGCAAAAAGTTGGCGGCATTATCTACTTTGGCAAGCTATGTTACAAGTGTATTGATGTGCTTTGGGATGAGATTAGTTCCTCAGGGGTGTTTTGAATAATGTAAAGAGGGGGGGGGGGGGGGGGGGGGGGGGCGGCTGGAGGGTTTATAAGGGAGAAATTATTGTTTTGAGATTTTGGGGTTGGATAAAATGGTATGATTGAGTTTACGTATGGCTAGACTGACTAGGGAAGGAATATGAACAGTTTGCTTTTGTACTTTGAAGATTTTGTTTCCCATTTGAATATTGTATAAATGTGTATGTTTTTTTTATTTCTGTGTGTTATTCTCCAATAAAAATTCAAGTTAAAAAAAAAAATGAGTGGAATGGAACGAGTACAAGTAAATCAGCTGTTTACTATTTCAAAAAGTAAAAATCCAGGATATACACAATGAAATTACTAGATAATAGATTTAAAACTAATAAGAGAATTTATTTTTTACGCAATGCATTATTAAGCTCTGGAATTCATTACCAGAGGATGTGGTGAAAGCTATTAGTGTAGTTGCATTTAAAAAAGTTTTGGACAAGTTTGCCATTTAAAAAAGGTTTGGACAAGTTCCTGGAGAAAACCTCCATTAATCATTATTAAGGTAGAGTTGTAGAAATCCACTGCTTATTCTTGGGATAAGCAGCTTGGAATCTATTTACCTCTTGGGATCCTGCCAGGTACTTGTGACCTGGCTTGGCCACTGTTGGAAACAGGATACTGGGCTTGATGGACCTTTTGTCTGACCCAGTATGGCAAGTTTTATATTCTAACTTTAAGTATTTGATTAAGTCAGGCTTAGGGCCTCTACCAAGTTTAGAAAGTCATGTGTGGAGTCTAGGTCTTGATCACCCACATGGATGTTGAAGTCTGCCGGGATAACAGTTCTAAGGCGTACCACAATTCTTTCTGATATTACAGCCAGAAGGCCTTGCAATGCTGCATGGTAGGTGATATACTAGGAAAAGCCTCCATTTTAGGTGGGCATGAACCTGCAAGAATATGGATTTTATACCCCCAAGCTCCCATATAGGGGAGTGGGCCAGGGGCCCATTTCTCTTGAGATTATTGCAATTCCTCTTCCCCATTTGTTTCTTCCTGGGGTATGAGAGAAATTGTTGCCTTCTGGGCAGATTTGGAGGAACTGGGGGTGGGGGGGTTGTCAATGTCACATGCCCAGGTCTCTGTTAGGCATAAAAGGTCGGCAGACTCTTCTGTTAGTAGGTTGGGTAATTGATCTAGCTTGTTGTGAATGGCTCTGACATTTAGGATAATCAGTTTGCAGGTGACATCATTCATAACGTTTGTGTCTGGTATGCACTAAGACTCTTTTGAAAGAAGAATAATGGATCTCTGGGGTTTAATTTTCTCAGGGGCTTAGGAATGTAGTTGAGGGCATACCTGTCATGGCCTGAAACGGTTTCAGTTTGGGAGCTGGCAGGGGAATTGCATCAAAGTATGCAGTGAGACACATCTATTAGGGTGACAAGAAATTCCCAGGTAGGGGTAGTGTGTTCTGGAGGGCTCTGGGTCAATCCTACTGATCATTCTATGGGGATGAACTGGCTGGCCGGATCATCAGAGGGAGACCTAGATGACTGGATCATCAAAGAGGACTCACCCTCCCTGCCCTGGGGTGGCATCAGGAACATTGGAGAGGGGATCACGTCAATTGCAACTACCCAGTAGCATTTCTTCTAGTTTACTTTCCTCTTCTATCTTAGCTCGGCCATTGCAGTGAAAATCCTTGGGGCAGGGGCCATAAATCATGGCTCCTTCTGGAACCTGGTTAATGTGTCACTATACTAAGGCTCCAGGTTAGCCACTAGATATTGAGTAATGGACGAAATTCCCTCCACCCAGGGGCTGCAAAAGTTGTCAATTCCAGCACCGGATGGCCCAGAAAACAGGCTCAGAAATCAAGCCCAGGATCGTCCTCATGCAGAACACTTGCCACCAAACCAGCCCATTACTAAGAATTCTTAATGCGCAAAGAATGTGGATACTTGTAGCACACAGCAAAGCTTATATTTAGAGTGGACAGTGTAAGATGGTGATTCACAGTTCAGGCTGTACCACGCCCTCACTGCTCTCCTCTCAGCACATGACCTGGGCACGTTGGAATGTTCCTGGACACACAAGAGAGGGCTCAATAAATGGAGTTTCAAAGCCCTGTGGCATCTCTGCTGTCACACCGTTCTCATCTGGGCCATGACCACTAGAAATTATTCCGTGTTCTTTCCTTCTTTGGTCTTTATCACATTTCTCTGCCCAAAACAATCTACGACGCAGTGGCAAAGTCAGGAGATTTTAGGATAGGCTGAAGAATAATATCAGAACGTATTCCTTCACTGACAGGGGTGGTGTGGATGCATGACAGTATAGCCTCTCAGTGGAAGTGATGGAAGCAAAACCTGAAACAGAATTCAAGAAAGCATGGCGCAAGCACAGAGGATGCTGAGTCCTAAAGAAGTGAGGGGAAAGCTGGAGAGAAGTTCCACAGGAAGCAGACTGCACTTTGGGATCTCCATGGATAGAAATTCCACGTGGAAAGGGGGGAAAAATGTGGCCATTTGCGTGACCCGGATGGTGAAACAGACCATGAAATACTAACAAAGATTAGACAGGCTACTAAAATTGGAAATATAATAATATACCCCAATATTATAACATAAGGCTTATCATGCTGGGTCAGACCAAGGCTCCATCAAGCCCAGTATCCTGTTTCCAGCAGTGGCCAATCCCAGTCACAAGCACCTGGCAAGATCCCAAACAATAAATAGATCCCATGCTGCTATCGCGCGCAGTGAATAAGTAGTGGCTTATTCCCAGGCAGGATAACTGTAAAAGATCTGGGCATGTGCCCAAATATGCATGAATATAGCTGCACAAAGCTCTAGCCAATTATTTTATGTCCTGCACATATCGTGTATGCACGGGTTATAAAATAGGTGTAATTCTTCCCTGCAATATTCGCACGTATTTAAAAAAATAAGCATGAAGAGATATTCAAGTTAGCTGGATAAGTTTCAATGAGGTGAATGTCTCAACAAGGCATGCCAGGGATGTTAGGTTTCTAGATGCCATAAATGACTGCTTCATGGAGTCGCTGGCTCTGGAATCAACAAGAAGGGGAGCTACTTTACATCTAGTTCTCACTGTCCAGATTTAAAATTACGGCATCCATAGGCATAGACTCAGGGTAGGGAATTTCCCCCCTGGAAATCAGAAAACAGCGCGGGGAGGTTCCAATTTTTGGATGCCTTCAGAATTTGGCACCCAAGGCGCGTGTCTTTGTTGCCTGCACCTAAATCTGGCCCTGAGTTCTCAGTGGAGTGCAGAAGCTGGTGCAGGGGTAATGGTAGTAGAGATGCCTGGCAATAGTGATAAGAGCGTTATCAAATGGCTGGAGGGATAATAATAGCATTTGGGTGAGACTGTGATAAAATGAGGAACATAGAAGGAAACTTAAAGAAACAGTTGCAAAGATTAAAAGTCCGAATGAAGTAGGGAGATTGTTTAAAAATACCATCTTGAAGTCCAGATAAAATGTATTTCACAAGTTAAAAAAAAATATCAAAATAAGACCAAACATCTGCCAGCATGGCTAAATGGTGCTGTGAAAGAGGTTATGAAAATTAAAAATGTATTCTATGAAAAATGGAAAGCAGGTCCTGATGAGCAAAATTAGAAAGAGCATAAGCATTAGCAAATCAGATGCAAAACATTAATAAGGCCGGCCACCAGATAATTTGAAGAGAAGCTTGGCAAAGAATCAAAGTCACCAGTGGAAATTAAAAAGTCATGGAACAGGGAGAAATGTCCTATTATAGACTGGTAACTGGAAAGGATAGGAAACATAAAAGAGGACTAAATGGCCAGGTTTCTCAATGGAGAGAGAAGAAAATTGGAGTGTCCTAGGGATCTGTACAGGGACCAGTGTTTTGTGCCCAAATATGCATGAATATAGCTGCACAAAGCTCTACCCAATTATTTTATATCCTGCACGTGTCGTGTATGCACGGGTTATAAAATAGGTGTAATTCATTAATGATCTGGAAAAGGGAGCAATGACACATAGTTAGATGCAGATGACACAAAGTTATTCAAAGTAGTAATATCCCAAGTAGACATAGAAATTGGAGGTAGACCTGTGATACCGGGGCACTGGGCATCTAAGAGGACTATCTACTAAAGCATGTTAATAGTAACACATGTGCTGTTTATTAATGCAAAGACCCCCACCTCAAGCATAGCACACAAAATACTATCACACATGCAAATTCATGCATTAAATGGTTGGGCTGTGTTGTCATTTTAAAATGACATGAAAACATCAATCATATTTTCCAAAGTGA
Organism: Rhinatrema bivittatum; assembly: GCF_901001135.1. Taxonomy (NCBI): domain Eukaryota; kingdom Metazoa; phylum Chordata; class Amphibia; order Gymnophiona; family Rhinatrematidae; genus Rhinatrema; species Rhinatrema bivittatum. The sequence goes on along the minus strand of NC_042616.1, from coordinate 70,420,528 downwards.
CAAAAACAACCCGAAATATCATTTATGCAATTTTTGTCATTTCAAAGCACACTAAAGCATTTCAGTACATGCTAAAGCGTTTCTGCATGCGGTATGTACTAATTTAAGTAGGTGTGTTGTAAAAAAAAAAAAAATGTCTTCTCAGTGTAAAAATGTAATATGCACTACAATAAAACAAAGGATATAGATGAGGAAAAATGGTATAAACAGTATACATGAAACAACATAAACGACAAGAAACAAAAGCCATGTTATCTGCGGTAACCCATCGGCTAATGGAAAAAGTTAACTATACCTCAAAAGCTGTAGTTAATTTTTTGCAAGAACATTAGAAGACTAACACACCCACCAATGTCTCGGCCCAACCCCTCTCGTGTTCCAGAAGGATATTTAGTGGCTTGATGCATAAAGGGGCCGGTGCCTCTCCGAGCCCTATGATCAGAACAGGTGCAGGGCAAAACAAAGCATTGGGTTGGCCCGCGCCAGTTTCAGTATTGACGTAAACGGGGCCGGAGGCAGAGGAGATAGTGCCTGTCCCCAAAACACTTTCTGCAGCATCGGATGGGATAGGTTGGAGTTAGGGTGGGCCATCGGGGCTCAGAGCCCACGGTAGCTCACAGAGGGATGCAAAGGTTAGAATTGCTAAAGGAGACCCCGAAGCACAGATCTCTTGCGTTTAAACATGCCCAGAGTTTGCTTATTTACTTATTTTTATTTATTTGCAGTTTTTATATACCGACATTTGTTTAGTAACCTCACATCGGTTCACAATTAGCAGAAACATTGCAGCTGTGCTAACTAGAACAAACATATGCAACAGTTCTTTACAATAAACAATAAACTTTACAATAAACTTGTTAACGAACATATGCAACAGTGCTTTACAATAAACAATAAACTTTACAATAAACTTGTTAACGAACATATGCAACAGTGCTTTACAATAAACTTGTTAAGGGGAGGGGGGGGGGAGGGAACAGTGGAACAATGGAAGGGAAAAATAAAATAGTGGTTCTCATTAAACTCAGCATTCACGCACTGTCAGGGTTCCCAACCTCCTCTTCAGACTCTCTCTCTCTCTCGTTCAGTCTGTAAGACGCCCCCCACTTGAACACAGTCTCCCGAGACTCCTCCCCCCGGTGTCCTCCGTCAGAGGGGAGCTGCACCCCCCCCCCCAGTCTCCGCGGGACACCTGCAAGAAGCTCCGGCCAGCCCCGTCCTTCGCGTCACTGACCGCCTCTGCCCCAGTCCTCCTCCTCCTCCACCCCCTCCTCTGCTCCCTAGAGGATGAAATGCAATCTCTCTCCAGCAATCGAAACGGGGGGTTATTTTGGAGCTGAGGGCAGGGGACGATCGTAATTCATCCCGGTGGTGGGAGGAGGGAGAGAGGGCTCGGGAGAGGGGGGTGGGGGGCGGCTGAGCCGAAGCAAGTCCACTGCAGGGGACCGGGGGGTCTCCTTCCACTCGTCTCCAGCCGCTCGGGGGGGCAGGAAACCCGGGCCGGGGGGGGAATGCTTGCCTCCTCCGCCCCTAACAATTCGGCTCTGAGTCTCCCTCCTGCTTCTGGGACCTTAACGTTCAGCAGCTCGGGTCTCTGAGGCGCCTCCTGTGCCCACCGAAAGCCCAGTCAGACCCGGAAAGTGAGCGCCTGCCCGGGGACACCGAGAACAGGTAAGCGGCGCCCAGAGGGAACAGGGGGTGGGGGGGTTAGCGCTCAGTTCTGGGCTTTCTTTGCAGCCAGGCTGCAGCTTTCTCTTTTCTTTTGCTGCTATATTTCCATCCCCTTCCGCAGGGCACCGTCCCAGTGACTGACAGTGCACTTCATGCAGTATAATAATAATATCTAGCAGCAGCTCGCACAGCACGTGGAAATGTGTGCGTCGCCTTGCTAGACCCCTCGCCCGGTTACTTTTCCTGCTGCGCCTTTTCCTTTTCTTTCCTGAAGGCACAGAAGCGCAGGCTTTGCCCAGTGTTCGCAGGTCGGTGCCAGAGGTATGAGCCCCCCCCCCCCCCCCCGGCTCTGCCATGGCTAGAAATGGCGAGGCCGGGAGACGGAGCGGGACAGCTGAGGCTATTTTGGGAGCCGGAGCTCATTGGGGGGTGGAGCAGCAGCCGTGGCCCTGATAAGCATCTTTTGTGGTGGGGGGGAGGAAGGCCAGGGGCTCTCCTGCCATATTTAATGTCCCGGAATGTGTATGCGCGCTGCCTGCGATAAATATGAAATGTACCATTTGGAAATTCAGTTATCTTTTGGTTTCCGGGAACCCTCCCAAATGTCATATCTCTTTATTTGTAGAAACGTCTGCGTCCTTGTGTTACTGAAGCGTTCAAATCGGAGTGAAAGTCACTTGAGTCCAGATTTAATGTTTCTGGAAGGTTTCTTTTGAGGCCCCTAACTTTTACTGTACTTGTGAAAGTCTACTGGGAGCCATCTGTAAATGACAGAACATAAGGGAGTTTTATATTGTATTGTGGATTTTGTTTGTGAACCTACATTTTGTTTTTTTTTTACATTTTTTTTATATAGTTTATTTTTTCAAAACATAGTTTTCCACAGCTCTTTTTGACAATGTTTGCATTGAGTTGATGTCCTAGTGATAAAATGTCCTAGTGATGAAGGAGGGATTCCTTGTGTAGGGGGAGGAACAGTCCGACCCAGCACTGGGTGACCTTCAAAGGGACAGAAAAATTCAGGTGCTAATCCTGTCTTGAAACGTCCAGCGTCACCCAGGCTGAGCCTTGCTGGGGGTTTCCACAGTGCTTGCTGGTGGGTAATCGTAAATGCAGGGCCAGTGCAAGGGTTATAATGCGCACTAGGCAAAACTCACAGCCTTAGCGACCCATGTCCTCCTTACACAGAATTAAAAATAATGCGTTCATAGCAACAGATTTTACATGAAAAAGGACATTCAAAGTAGTCTTCTGAGCTTAAAATATCACTTACAGCAAAATGTATTAAATATTTGCATGCACTGCTGTGGTGCCAACCAGAAAACCCTAACAAAAAGCAAAACAGACACTTGGACTCCCATATGGCAGGGGTAGTCAGCGCTAGTCCTCATGAGTCACAAACAGGCCAAGTTTTCAGGATATCCACAATGAATATGCATGAGATAGATCTACATACAGTAGAGGCAGTGCATGCAAATCTGTCTCATGCATATTCATTGTGAATATCCTGGAAAACTGGCCTATTTGTGGCACTGGAGGGCTGGAGTTGGCCTCTCCTGCCATAAGACCTATTGCAATGGATAGTGGGTGTGGGTTTGGTCCTCAGAAAGTCAGGAGTAAACTGAATTACAATATAGTAAACCTCCCACACCAAAAATAACACTCACTGCCAGCAGCCTGTGACACTGTGCACGGTCCAAATGACCAAAGAATAGATGCAAGCTAGGCTCTGGCTGGATATTCATGAACAGAAAACAGTTCTGCATACCTTTGCAGCTTATAAACAAAGAAGCAGTATAAGAACAGTTCGCTTGGTCTGGGTATTTCCTAAGGTTCCTCCTTTCCCTGGGGCCTCCTGTTCCCTCCTAGGCCTGGCTAGATATACACCTTCCCAGGGGCCTCCCCCTGGACCAGAATTCTCTGTTGTCTGAGGCTGAATGTGGACCAGGTTGGATCTCTAGGTCCCATCCCTTAAGGTATTCTGAGATTTTATTGTGTTTACCCCTTCGCTTATTCTCCCGCTCAGCTCAAACTTCTTAGGCTGAGCACTTCTCCCTATTTCTTTCTTCACTCCTTACCCAATGCTGGGGCTTTTAACCTGTTTAAGATTTCCCCTCTCCAAGTCATTTGGGAAACTGCTTCAGGGTTCACAAGGTGCCCACTGTTTTACTTTGGCTTGATTGCCCATAAGCTGACCCGCACAGGATTTTAAAAGGGACAATCGTGCTCCAACACCACCAGATAAAGCAGGGGTCAGGAACCTTTTTGGCTGAGAGAGCCATAAACGCCACATATTTTAAAATGTAATTCCATGAGAGCCATACAATATGTTTAAAACTAAATACAAGTAAATGTGTGCATTTTATGTAAGATCACACTTTTAAAGTACAATAAGTCTCTGAAAATATTACACCAGGACTTAAGACACCAATACATCTCCTATTAGGAAAACGGACCAAGTCAGGCTGCTATAGAGTCCTACACAGAAACTACACGCCAGCAGAAAACCTCACCTGAATCACGTGCTGTCCCTCACCTAACATAGAATAAAGAGACCAAAACGCATAACAAGAAGCATGCAGACAAAAACTGAATTGGAAACTGCAACAAGCCAGAGTCTCTGTATGCAGTGTAACAAAGGAAAAAAGAAACATCACACATCCTTATAAAACAAATCAAGAAATATAAAATCATCAGCAGTAAAACTGTACTAACAAAAAGAACATATTTCGAAACAGCTGATGAGTGGAATATCCAATAATTAAAAACTCATATAAAACATTTCCAGATACCAACAAAATATTTCAAAATAGCAGACACAAAGATCCAGTAATGAAAAATAATAAGGATACAAAAAATTTTTTTGCTCTGCATACCTGGGAACGTTTGATATCCAGGTGTCCTGAGATTGTTCTGAATTAGCAGGAGGTGGGGTGGTTTGCTTGGAACTTTCTCCTCTCTCAGTCACATACCAGCGCTCTCTCTCACACTGGCTCTCAATGACACACCTATACACACATGCTCTCAGTCACTCACATATACAAATGTTTTTTCTCTCTCACTTATATAGGCTCTTAATTACACATTTACACACATGCTGTCTATCTTTTCACGCTTACACACACACAGGCTTTCAATCACATAAATACATGCTGTCTTTTTCTCTCACACACAGACTCTCATTCACATGCTTACAAACATGTCCTCTCTTTCTCTCATTTACACACAGGCTCTCAATCACATACTCACATGCTCCCTCACCTAAATCAGCTCTCAATCACACACATACACACATGGTCTCTCTCTCTCATTTAAACACAGGCTCTCAATCACATACTCACATGCTCCCTCACCTAAATCAGCTCTCAATCACACACAGACACACATGGTCTCTCTCTCTCTCATTTAAACACAGGCTCTCAATCACATACTCACATGCTCCATCACCTAAACCAGCTGTCAATCAGACACAGACACACATGATCTCTCTCTTACTTATGCACACAGGCTCTTAATCATACATACACATGATCTCTCTCACACACAAAGGATCTCAATCATACACACATACTCTTTCAAACAAACAGGTTTTCAATTACAAACTTACACATACAGGTTCCCAATGGTAAACTTACATTCATGCTCTCTCTCTCACAGGCAGGATCTCAATCACAGACATACTCTCTTTCACATATACAGGCTCTCAATCATTCACATACATGCAATCTCTCACTCACACACACAGGATCTCAAACACACATGCTTGCTCGCTCATTCATTCACTCTCTCTCTCCCCCTTCCCCCCCCCCCCCCCCCCCCCCCCCCCGGGAACGCGCGGCAGCAGCAGCCACCTCCCAACGCTAACCTCCTTCATTTTCAGCCCTCGCGGAGGCGAAGGCGGAGTCCCATCGGCCGCGGTTGAAGATTTTCATTTTCCTCCGAGCCGCCCTGCAATCTTCTTCCCGTCGGACACTAGCGTGCATGCGCGGGTCTTCCCGCGCAGGCACCCGATGCTCTCCACTTCCTCTTCCGGGCCGCGGGAAGAAGAGAGCACCGGCGTGCTCTCTTCTTCCCGCGGCCCGGAAGAGGAAGTGGAGAGCATCGGGTGCCTGCGCGGGAAGACCCGCGCAGGCACCCGATAACTCCAGCGCTGGCACCCGGCTGACACCCGATGACTCCCGCGCAGGCACCCGGATGACTCCAGTCGGCGTGCTCTCTTCTCCTCCCCCCCGCGGCCCGGAAGAGGAAGTGGTGAGCATCGGGTGCCTGCGCGGAAGAAGAGACCACGCTAGTGTGGTCTCTTCTTCCCGCGCAGGCACCCGATGCTCTCCACTTCCTCTTCCGGGCCGCGGGGGGGGGGGGGGGGGAGAAGAGAGCCCGCCGGTGCCGCTGACTCCAGCTGCCCTGCCGCGTTCCGCCCGGGCGGACAGCATTTTAAGCCCGGGCGGCGGAGGACCGGGGAGCAGCTGGGTCAGCGGGGAACCGCGAAGTATGGCGACACTTGTCTGCGAGCCAGATACAGCCCTCAAAAGAGCCATATCTGGCTCGCGAGCCATGGGTTCCCGACCCCTGAGATAAAGGATCACGAGAAGTACTCCCTCTTTTATAACAGTTTATCCTGCTGATGTTATCAGCAGGAACTGACTGGTGGTGTACTACTGTCTGTTGCCATGTACACAGATAAGTGTCGCCGCGTTCTTCTCATTTACATCCTCTCTCTTGATCAGGTCGTTATGAGCAAGCATTATGAGTCGACTAGGGATTAGGTGGGAACGTCATCCAGCTTCATGTGGCTCACAAATTCTTTCCGAAGTGAGATGTCCACCAAGTTAGAGCTTTGAAGTTTTGCAAGAGTGTGCACCTATTTGTATTCCCACTTTTCATTTTTTGTGCTGGGGGCCACCCTCCACAATTGCTCCTTCTTGTGCTGTTCCATTAGCGCTCTCACTAGGTCTGCAAGCCATTGGCACGCTTCGTTCATTCTTCTGTCTTACAGTAGGAGCATGCCTGATGGGGTGGCTCCCATTTAATTTTGCCCATTCCTCCCAAGAACTCTTCATTTTCTTCTTTTCCATATGGGCAGTGTTCTTCCTCATGTCCGTTCCCCACACAGAAGGCAAATGTTTCTATACCCTTGTTACTGGGTTGTACCAGTCCCTCTGAGAGCCCCTCTTTCTTTCAACTTGCAGATTGACCTTGCTATGGAGATGTTCCATGTAAACTTTAGTCTCTAGTTTTGGCTGTGTCATCATGTTGACGTCCATCACTTCGCTTTGATCATATCAACAATCTCTGGCCAAGTGACCTCTCCTTCCACAGTTGAAGCAAATGGGAGAGGGTGTGCCTGGCACAGACCCCTAAAGTGTCCACTTCAGAGGGCTGTTGCTGTTATCATCTGCTTTCAGTATTGCACCATGGAGCCCGTGTAAGCTGCCTTTCTAGCCTCCACACCATGTCAGGCATTAATTGGGCCTGGTTGAAGGTGTCTGCCACTTCTAGTGCTTTTTCCAAAGTGAGCCTGGAGTGCCAACAGACACAATTCTACATGGGCCACTTGACCCCCATCTAGGAACTGTTCCAGAAGCCCCTGATTGGCTACCTCGAGGCAGGTCTTTGCCTCTGGCTGCAGCCACTTCCATCCGGGTCTTTCAGTCTAAGGAATTGGGTTCGGGGGACTTTCCTTAGGCTGTGGAATGCACCGCCGGAATTGTTGGAAGGTTTCTGAAGTATACCCTGCCCTTTCTAGGATGGCAGTCTCGACTTCCGCATAAGTGGCCCTTCCATCTGGATTGGCTGCTTGAAAAGCTGCTTGGCTTTTGCCTAGGAGCAAATTTGCCAGGTATGTGATCCAGTTAGCTTCTGGCCAACCTGTCATGTGAGTGGACGTTTCGAAGTTTCTCAGGAAATTCTCCAGGTCCTCCTTATCTTTATCCCAAACAGGATGGGAGGTAGTGGATTTACCCAGCTTGTGGCAGCTTGCATGGCTTGAGCATCCTGTGCCAGTAATCCCCTGTTGCTTGGTGAACTGTTCATATAAATTTAGAACGAGCTTCTGGAGCTGCTTCTGGCCTTCCACCAGGACTCGTATCACCCACTCCATGTTAGCGTATTGGTCCTGGCTGCCCGATGAATTCGTGAAAGTCTCTGCACTGCTCCAAAGAACCTATGCAAGAACCCTTCCCTTTTCTTTTCTTTTTTATAAACAAAACCCTGCTTGTTCGGTACAGACTTACTGATAAGTCCCTCTCTCCAGAAGGAGCTATGCTCCATAGACTGTTTAAATCCCTCTCCTGGGCAGTCATTGTCTCTAGGACCCCAGGAAACAGGAAAAAAAAAGAACAAAAAACTTTCCTTCTTCTGTTTGGCATGGGTTTCTGACTTAGCAAGCTTAGCTCAGAGATCCCTGAACTGGCACCATATGTGGCACTGTGCATAATCCGAATGGCCAGAGAATAGATGCAGGCTAATGTCTGGCTGGATATTCATGAACTTGTATTAATTCACAAGAGAAAAACAGTTCTGCCTAACTTTGCAGCTTATAAACAAAGAGCAGTATAACAACTCACAGTCTCTCAGTCTGGGCCTTTTCCAAGGTTGCTTCTTTCCCCGGGACCTTCTGTTCCCTCCTGGGCCTGGTTAGACATACACCTTCCCAGGGACCTCCACCTGGGTTAGGATTCCCTGTTGTCCAAGGCGTAAGGTGTCATCAACAACCCACTATCAAGGAAACTCCCCGGTGCGTGGTAATGTACGGTTGCTATATATGAGGGAACCTTCGTAATACTCTCTTTTAATATCTGCCGACTTTATTCTTTAAATAGTTTTATTTTTCTGTTTTTGATTTTTTTATTCATGCGGTCCTTTATTCCATATTCTACAATGAACAGTGTCTGTACCTTTTATTTCAGTAAGTTTCCTCCCCCAGACGGTCAATCCGACCTTCTTTAGCGTTCCCGCTCTTTTAGATGAATACTTATCGGTTCTGCCCGATAAGTAAGGTTGTTACTGTTTGAGTGTGTAAAGGGGTATACACAAGAAAACCCCAGAATACCTTAAGGGTCCAGACCTAGATTGCTGGCCTTGCCCACCTTAAGCCTTATCGCCATCTTGCTCCGCGGCCCGGAGGCCGCATCCTTGGACTTGCTTCAGTAGGGGAACCGCCTCTGGACCCTCCTTCAGTGGCTTGGAGGTCGCCTCTCTCATCGGGGCCTGCCCTGAGGCCTGCTCCGTCTCTTCTCCGGCTCAGTGTTGCAGCGGCAGCATGGCCGCTGTCTAGGATCCTGCCCCTTCTTTCCTAAGGGGCGGGCCCGTGGCTTCTCTCCTGATTTAAAGGGCCAACACAGGTGTGGCCCTAGTGGAACTCCTCCCAGGGAGTTGCCTCTTCAGCCTACTTAAGGACTCTTTGCTCATTCACTCATTGCCTTGGCAAGGGATCAGTCCTCCCTAGGACTTCTCTATCTCGTTCCCGCCTGGCTTCCTTGTCTTCATTTCCTGATGATGATATCTTCAGTATCTCTGATGTTCCAGTCTTGATGTTCCAGGTTGTGAGTAACCCACGCCTCTGGAGGTCATTGTTTTTATTGTCGTGGTTCTGGTCCTCAAGTTCCCTTGTTCCGACTTCGGAGGATCCTAGGGTTGCTCAATCCTTTCCTTGTGTCTTGTCCTGAGCTCGCCCGCTTCTCTCATGGTCCATGACCAGCCATCCGGCTGTGTAGGGCGCATGGAGGACAGTGTGGTCCTTGACCAGCCTACGGGCTTTGTGGGGTGCCTGAGGTACTGTGCTCGCCTGTCTCGTCTGTTTCAAGTTTCAAGACCTCGTCTTGTCTTGTCTGTTCCAAGTTCCAAGACCTCGTCTTGTCTCATCTGTTCCAAGTTCCAAGACCTCTTCTCGTCTCATCTGTTCCAAGTTCCAAGACCTCGTCTCATCTCATCTGTTCCAAGACCTCATCTCATTTCATCTGTTCCAAGTTCCAAGACCTCATCTCGACTTGTCTGTTCCAAATTCCAAGACCTCATCTCGTCTGTTCTAAGGCCTTCAGCTAACCAGACCTCTGTCCGGCCTGCCGCCTCTGCTGCTCCCTGCGACAGGTCCAAAAGGGCTGGGAACGGTCGGAGGACCGTTCGGAGAACACCATAGCGTTGGTGGTCTTTCTGGGGTGTGCAGGTTTGACGGAGGCTCCGGCCCTCCAGATTCCTTGTGTCCATCCAGAGGGAATAGTCTCACCGCAGGGGCACATATCTTGTTCCTTGCTTAGGAGCACCCCCTGGCGCTCCTGTCCACCGAAGCGCAACACTCACCAAATATAGAATAAAGAGACCATAAAGTATAAATAGAAACATGCAGACAAAAACTGAACTGGAAATCACAACGAGCCATAAAACATCCAAAATAAAATAAAAAAATATAAATCAAGAATAGTAAAACCATATTAATAAAAATAATTCATATTTGAAAATAGCTGACAATTAGAATAACATCCAATAATTAAAAAACTCATAAAAATGTCAACAGTTTTCTAAACGCCAATAAAATATTTTAAAACAGCAGACACATCAAATAACAACCAATAATTAATACTAATATGGATACAAAAAAATCCTCTGGGAACTTTTGATTTCCATATGCTCTAAGATTGTTGTGGATTAGTAGGGGTGCGGGAGGTGGTGGTGTTATGCACAAACTTTCTCCTCTCTCTCTCATATACTGTATACACATAAGCTCACTCACTCACACACTTGCTCACTCACACCCTCCTTCCCTCCCTCACACACTTTGTGTCTCATACACATGCACTCTCTCTTACATACATTCTTACTTACACCTGCCCTCACACATGCTCTCTCATTCATACACACATGTTGACATATAAATACTCTCATTCTTACACACACACACATGTTCACTCACACCCTCTTTCACTTACTCACACACAAGCTTACTCACACACATACACACACACACACTCACTCTTATACACATACACTTACATACACACACGCTGACATATGCTTTCACTCACAATCTCTGTCTCACTCACACATGCTTGATCATACACACACATGCTCTTTCACTGACACGCTCTCTCTTTCTCTCATGCCATCTTTTCTCATTCACTCTTCTTTCCAAACCCTCTGATAAATGGCAGCAGCAGCCTCTTCCTTTATCTTCTGTGGCCATCAAGGGGACGCCTCATTCTTCAGGCCACAGGGCCGACACTTCTCTTGGCCCTCCTTCTCCTTTCAGCCACATGGGCCAACGTAGCTCCTCCCCTCCCCTTTCTGGATCTGTGGGCCGATACAGCAGCCTGCTCCTGCTCTTTCCAGTGGCTGTGAAGGTATCTCTTTCTTCCCGCCCACACTATTTCCTCTTCAGGGCCTGCACGGATGAGAAAAGATACCCAGAACTGAGACACTTTAGGCGGCCACCTAGTTTACTTATTGCTTGCATGGTCCCTGCATAAATGGTATTCGTGTTGCTTAAAATGAGGTGGTGGTGGTGGTGGGGGCTTTGTGGTGGGCCAGATGTGCTTGATTGTGAGGAAGCCTTCACGTCTGGCCAGATTAGAGAAATGAGGATGCCTGCAGCTGTTTCTCTTGTTGTTTGGAGGAGGGTGGGGGAGCTGTGCAAGTGCTGACTCTTGTCTGTGTGGTTGCAGTCACCTCTGGCTCCAGGTTCCTGAGCACCGCACAAGCTTCCCATGTTCTGGGAAAAGGAAGGGGTGTTCCTTCATTACTATGCATATTTTTCCTTAAGGAGTCTTGGCAAGACTCCCCTCCCCACTTTACTACATTTTATTTCCCCTTACAGAGGTATCTAAGCAGTGACACTAAGATACACCAGGCAGTGTCACTGAGCCAGATCCAGGCTGTTCTGAGCTCCATCATCCTGGAGCACAGGTGATGGACAAAGTAAAGTACAAGGCACCAGTGAGCAGTGTGTGAATACATGTGTGTGTGTGTGTGTGTGTGTGAGACAATAACGATGAGACAGCTACCAGTACCTGGCAGTGCCATTAATATACCGCAAGCAGGAGGTGCCGCTGTGCCCACAGTGAGGGAACCAGTCCAGGGCTATTTTCACCATCCTCAGCAAGCATTGGTGACACAACTTACCATGATACATTCGCTAAATAATCTTTCTCGACTGTGACCTTTTTTCTTTTGCTCTTTTCACGCTGATGTTCATTTCAGTAGTTTCATTCAAAAACTGCAAACCACAGTAAAAGAGTTAGGAATGACGAAGTCGTTTGTCAAAATTTTGCCCTTGGCTTTTTCCTCATTGAAAATCTTGGGATATTTTCATTGATGAATCTGGAACTATTTTTTTTTTCCCAATGGTGCAAACCTGGGACAAAGGTTGGATAACTGCCTCTTGGGTGTTGATTCATCGAGGCATTCCCCTCCATTCTGTATCTATGGGAAAAGGCCCTTAGAGTATTAACCAGAACAGGAGCAGATAGTGCCAGGAGCTGGAAGCCTGGCAAAATGAACAGAGGCAGCAGCAAAAAAAAAAAATCATCTTCCATGCCAGGGAAAAGCAGTAAAATCAAAAAGGAAAACTAAAAAAATCTGTCCACTCCTCAGTCTGTTGTTTGAGCGACGATTCCTGCAAACACAGCATCATTCATAGCTCCCAGCAGTACCAGTATCATCACATCAGCAGGAGATTCCCCAGTGACTACCCCAAAGCATTCACTGTGGTTCCCATCATCATCATCACAACAATACTCTTAATCTGACGTACACAGTGAAACTGTCTCTCCTGCCCAGAGAAAAACATCCCGGTCAGCTGGCAGCAGGCTTTAACCCCTCCCATCCCCAAAAGATCAACTTTATGTAAACCAGAGAGGGAAGCAAAGAGAAGCCAAAATATCCTCCACTGCAGAGAAGTCGTGTGGGACCTGATGACCACAGCACGGAAATGGGGTTCTAGGAGCCCTAGACTGGGGAGCAGCAGAATCCACTGGTGACAGCAGGTGTAGCTGGGTGGGGGGAAAACCCTTAGGTGGACAAGCAGAGAAAATATAAGTGAGAAGCAAGGGCTCATCTTTTCCTGATGGTGGTAATGATGCCCGGTGATGACACAAATAGCACAATCATAGTGAAAATTGGGTGTCAGAACTACTCACAAGTTGAGAACTATGGACCTGATTAACTAAGCTTGCTTTTTCCATAGACCCAGAATTGGGGGTGTGGGGAGAGGGGGGGGGGGAGAGAAAGCCTTAGTAAATTTAATTTAATTTAATTTAGGGTTTCTATTCTGCATTTCGCAGCTGGTTTGTCGCATCCAAGCGAATTACATTGCATTTTGGGGGTTATTGCTATGTGACAGTTCACAATGAGGTTGCAGTAGGAGTACAGGGCTGGGGGAGGGCATAGCTAAGTAGCTTGCGAGGGTATGGGTTACAATAAAACAGTGGGTAGGGTCTTAGTTTTTGAGGACCCTTTGTGGTCAAATCCACAGAGTCAATTTAGGCTGAATAATGAGAAAAAGGCAAAAGTTAACCCCCCCCCCTCAAAAAAAAAAAAATGGAGCTTGAGTTTTGTGCTACACTGTCCTTACAGCAAAGACCTGAATGATATGGCTTAAAAGCTGGAGGTAGAGGCCTGTATAGAGGACAGCAGGAAAATGAACATCCAAGTTGTCCTGTTCGTGTACTGGCCCTCTCTAGTCACTAGTACTATTTATCATTTCTATAGCGCTGGACACAAATATATAAGAGACAGTCTCTGCACAGTAGAGTTCACAATCTAATCAACCCCCAAACCCTTAAAGGTAAATTGTTTTATTACCTAAGTTGTTCTTCCATCAGTCAGTGACTTTTTGGAGAGAATGCTTAGCACTGGTGCCTAAATCCCAAAAAAGTGTACTAGTCAGTAGTGCCATCTTTTCTGGATACTCTAGGGCAGTTTGGAAAGACTATTTCGGTTTCAGTGGTGACGGACGTCTAGTTGCCAAAGAACATGCAGATAGCCACGACGATGGCAATGATGCTCATCAGCTTTATTCACAGCACTCTTGCTGATCAAGAAATCATATTCTTCTGACTTCCAGTCCACTCCTCCTGCCCTAGTAATAACGACCTGCTTGGAACGCTGCCACCTTCTTTACTGCTGATGCTGTCCCCTTCTTCTTTACTGCCGATACTGTCTGTCTTCTTTTTACTGCTGATGCTGTCACCTTTTTTTTTTTATTGCTGATACTCTAACCATCTTTTTTAGTGCTGATGCTATCACCTTCTTCTTTATTGCTGATACTACATCCTTCCTTTTTACTGCAGATGTTGTCACCTTCTTCTTTACTGCTGATACTGTCATCTTCTTTTTTTTTTACTGCTAATGCTGACCATCACCTTCTCATAGAAACAAAGAAACATGATAGCAGAAAAAGACCTTATGGCCTATCTAGACTTCTCCTTACAATTTTCGTCACTCCCTCAGAGATTCCCTGTATTTATCCCATGCTTTTCGTTAATTCAGATACCGTTTTTGCCTCCACCACCTATACTGGTAGGCCGTTCCATGCATCTGCTACCTTCTCTTTAAAGAAATATTTCATAAAATTACTCCTGAGTCTACCTCCTTTCATCCTCATCTCATGACCCCTTGTTCTAGAACCTCGTTTCTGTTGGAAGAGGCTATTCTCCTGTGGATGGAAACCTTTGGGATATCTAAATGTCTCTATTATATTTGCCATATCACACCTTTCCTCTAGGATGTGCATGTTTAGACCTTTAAACCCCATATGCTTTAGAATAAAGACCACTGATCATTTTAGTAGCCACCCTCTGGACCAATCCAACTAGTTTTATATTCTTTAGAAGACACTGCACCTAGAAGATTCCAGTCAGCATCTGGCAGGTGCTATTGTTAGGGGATTTCAATCTGTGGATGTTGACTGGGACCTTCTAACTGCAGTGTCTTCCAGAAGCAGGGAGATCCTGGATTCTCTGCAAGGAGAATTTTTCTGCCAACTGGTAACAGAACCCACACAGGAGGAGGCGATGCTGGATCTGGTACTTACCAATGGGGACAGTATCTCTGATGTTGTAGTTCATGATCATCTGCAATTAAGTGATCATCATATGGTGTGGTTCAGTATTAGAGCACAAGAAATGAAGGTTTATTTTAAAGGCAAGGGTCCTAGAATTCAGGAAAACTAATTTTATTTTTCCTCCACTTGGGTTTTTTGCCGGTTGGGTGAGGAATCCCTCAAACTGAGGAATACTAGGAACTCCTAAGAACTCCTATTCCTTCTTCTTTCTGGATGGTGGAAGGAAACCTGAATAAATACTTAAGAAAATAAGAACATAACTTTTACCATGCTGAGTTAGATCAAAGGTCTATCAAGCTCAGCATCCTGTTTCCAACAATGGCTAATCCAGGTCACAAGTACAAGGCAGGATCTCTAAGTTCAATAAATTCCATGCTGTTTATTCTAGGTACAAACAGTGGATTTTCCCAAGTTCATGTTAATAATGGTTTATGGACTTTTCTTCCAGGAACTTGTCTAAACCTTTTTGAAACCAAGCTATACTAACAACTTTTACCACATCCTCTGGCAACAAATTCCAGAGTTTAATTATGTGTTGAGTATAAAAGTATTTTCTCCTATTTGTCTTAAATGTATCACCTAGTAAATTCATTGCATGTCCCCTAGTCTTTGTACTTTTTGAAAGCATAAACAACTGATTTGCATTTACCTATTCTAATCATAAGAACATAAGAATATGCCATACTGGGTCAGACCAAGGGTCCATCAAGCCCAGCATCCTGTTTCCAACAGTGGCCAATCCAGGCCATAAGAACCTGGCAAGTACCCAAAAACTAAGTCTATTCCATGTAACCGTTGCTAATGGCAGTGGCTGTTCTCTAGGTGAACTTAATAGCAGGTAATGGACTTCTCCTCCAAGAACTTATCCAATCCTTTTCTAAACACAGCTATACTAACTGCACTAACCACATCCTCTGGCAACAAATTCCAGAGTTTAATTTTGAGTTGAGTAAAAAAGAACTTTCTCCGATTAGTTTTAAATGTGCCCCATGCTAACTTCATGGAGTGCCCCCTAATCTTTCTATTATCCGAAAGAGTAAATAACCTATTCACATCTACCCGTTCTAGACCTCTCATGATTTTAAACATCTCTATCATGTCCCCCCTCAGCCGTCTTTTCTCCAAACTGAAAAGTCCTAACCTCTTTAGTCTTTCCTCATAGGGGAGCTGTTCCATTCCCCTTATCATTTTGGTAGCCCTTCTCTGTACCTTCTCCATCGCAATTATATCTTTTTTGAGATGCGGCGACCAGAATTGTACACAGTATTCAAGTTGCGGTCTCACCATGGAGCGATACAGGGGCATTATGATATTTTCTGTTTTATTCACCATTCCCTTTCTAATAATTCCCAACATTCTGTTTGCTTTTTTGACTGCCACAGCACACCGTACCGACGATTTCAATGTGTTATCCACTATGATGCCAAGATCTCTTTCTTGGGTTGTAGCACCTAATATGGAACCCAACATTGTGTAATTATAGCATGGGTTATTTTTCCCTATATGCATCACCTTGCACTTATCCACATTAAATTTCAACTGCCATTTGGATGCCCAATTTTCCAGTCTCACAAGGTCTTCCTGCAATTTATCACAATCTGCTTATGATTTAAACTACTCATTATTTTATAGACCTCTATCATATCTCCCCTCAATCATCTGTTCTCCAAGCTGAAGAACCCTAACCTCTTTATCCTGAAAACCTGGCCTGTTTGTGGCATTTAAGGACTGTTCACCATCACTGGTCTAGATCAATACATCCCTTATCATTTTCTTTTTGCTTAAAGCAAATCTCCTTCACTACTGAATGTCATATAGTGAAGAAGCTTCCTGTTTCAGATCATATATTGATCTGAAATAGGAAGCTTCTCATTTATGAGAGTCCCATAGTGACAAATGAAACTGTGGTCCAGTTTGGATACAATCATGAAATTGAAGTTAAAGATTAAATGATAGATATCTGTTGTTTTTAAATAAAAATCCTAAATTAGAAGGTACTTTACTGTCTAGTATGGTGTCAGTAAGAACTTGCTAAAAATGACCTATTAAGTGCAGAATTTGTTTATTTTTTAGTAGCTTAATGATGAAAAAGATCATTCATCTCTAAAATTCTGGAATATTTTAACATATATTTCTGATTTGTTTCTCCAGGTTATCAAGATGGATTACAATTCATTTAATGGCGCCCCCAGGTTCTTAACAAGGCCTAAGGCTTTCATGATGTCCGTAGGCAAAGATGCCTCCCTGAGTTGTCAGATTGTTGGGAACCCCATCCCAGTGGTTACCTGGGAAAAAGATAAGCTTCCAATCCAACCAGGTGGAAGGTTTAAGATGGTGGAAGATGGTGGCATGTATCGATTAACTATCTATGACTTGACAATTGAAGACAGTGGCCAGTACATCTGTAGGGCAATTAACATCATTGGAGAAGCCTTTGCTGCTGTCACCATAAAAGTTGGGCATGACATGGCGAGCACAGTTGTAGAAGCTGCTCCTTATTTCATCTTAAAACCATCCTCCATCAGAGTGAACCCTGGGGAAGACGCCACTTTCCGTTGCAGAATTCAGGGCAACCCACAGCCTTCAGTAAACTGGGAAAAAGATGGGAAGAAATTTGGTGGTGCATTTGATTCGAACCGAATCCAGATTGAGTCCCAAGGGGAGTCGAATGCTCTTAAGATACGTTGTGTCCGATTTGGAGATGGTGGGACATATATATGTCGGGCCGAGAACGCTGTTGGCACTGCAAATGCTTCTGCTGTTCTGATCATTGATTCATACGGAGGTTACAGCTCCAACAGTATGAGCAGCCTAGACACAAGCTACGGAAAAACAGCCTCTCTTTTGTCGCACTTGCAAAAGAGGCGTGAAGAGATTAGAAAATCAGACTCATCCATTCTTGGAGCTTCTGAATCTAAGCCCATGTCATCTTATTCGGCTACTGAATCACTTTCCAGCATTGGCCTCAGCCTGTCCCTTGATTATGAAAGAGCCGCCAGCCTTACTCCTAAGGGGTCTCGTGAAAGTGCCTTGGGAGTGTTCACACGCACGTGCACAGTAACTGAAGGGAAACATGCCAAGATGAGTTGCTATGTCACTGGTGAACCCAAACCTGAGATTGTCTGGAAGAAAGATGGGGAGGTGATCATGGAGGGTCGAAGGCACACCGTGTATGAAGATGAGCAAGAAAACTTTGTATTGAAGATACTTTTCTGCAAACAGCTTGATAATGGACTGTATACTTGCACAGCCTCTAATCTTGCAGGCCAAACATACAGCTCTGTGCTTGTTATAGTCAAAGGTGAGTGCTAACATTTTCTCATCCATCAGAGCAGCATTAAACAAAATATTCTTGTGAAGTACTGTTCCGTACATCAAGTACAGTATGTTTTCTTACTGTTTTCAGTATCTTTCATGCAATTTGGGGGCCACAGAGATTGATGCTGTATTTGGAAGCATGGATAAATGATTTACATTTTGCAGATCCATTGTAGTCCCTCTGTTCATGCAGATCAGCCTATTGTAACAGTGGCAAGGCCAATACGATGCATAAGCAACTGAACACACAGGGGTAGATTTTATAAATTTACGTGCGTGCGTACTTTTGTTCGTGCACCAGGTGTGAACAAAAGTGCGCTGGATTTTATAAGATACGCCCGTATCCGCGCATATCTTATAAAATCCGGGGTCAGCGCGCGCAAGGGGGTGCACATTTGTGCAACCTGCCTGCGCCGAGCCCGGCGCGCGCTGCCTGTTCCCTCCGCCTCCCCTCACCTTTCCCTCCCTTCCTCTAACTAACCCACCCCCCCGGCCCTATCTAAATCCCCCCCTACCTTTGTTGGCAGATTTAATCCTGCCGAAAGCAGGCGTAAATCTGTGCGCACCAGCGGGCTGCTGGCGCGCCATCACCCGACCCAGGGGCTGGTCTGGAGGCCTCGACCACGCCCCCGGGCTGGCGCCACGCCCTCGGTCCTGCCGCGAACTGACCCCTGACCCCCGGACATGCCCCAGACACGCCCCCTCCCGCCCCTTTTACGAAGCCCCGGGACTTACGCGGATCCCGGGGCTATGTGCGTTCTGGCGGCCTATGCAAAATAGGCGCGCCGGCGCGCGAGTGCCCTGCGCGTGTAAATCCGGCCGGATTTACGCGCGCAGGGCTTTTAAAATCCGGCCCACAGTTTTGAGGTGCCATGCAGTTACACATTCCTAACATTCCTTTTGCCATAAGCCACCAAGGACCTCACAGTTTCGTTTCCAACAAATACTCCCCAAGAATCTGTGTTTATAAAATACATGCTTGGGCTTTTAAATGATCAATTTTGGCATCTTGCATGCCATACAGAATGCATACATTAACCTAAAAAATGATTTAACCAAATACTCTTACCTGATCCACTCCCAGCCAACAGAGCAGATCTGAGCTCCGTTCTCATATTCCTTCAATCATTTTCCAGCCAGAATCATCACTATGTGTATCTGTTACTGTGGTCTGTCCCTTTTTATAATGCTCTTAACATTATCATTTATTATTTAATATAGATTATTATTAGGCCAACATTTTTTATTTTGGGAATGAAAGTTATCTCTTTAAGGACTGATCATTTATTTATTTTTTATTTTATTTAAATTCTTTTATATACCGAAGTATAGCAGATTGCCTTCACTCCGGTTTACATTGTAACAATTCATACAAGAAACACAGTTTTTTGTTTTTTTTTTTAAACTCATAACGTAAGAACAGAAAAATATGAAAATAACACCTCAACAGAGGTAGAGTAAAACAAGTTAGCAGTATACAATGTACATCTTAACATAGAAACATAGAAACATAGAAATGACTGTAGAAGAAGACCAAACGGCCCATCCAGTCTGCCCAGCAAGCTTCACACATTTTTTCTCTCATACTTATCTGTTTCTTTTAGCTCTTGGTTCTATTTCCCTTCCTCCCCCACCATTAATGTAGAGAGCAGTGATGGAGCTGCATCCAAGTGAAATATCAAGCTTGATTAGTTAGGGGGTAGTAGGGGTAGTAACCGCCGCAATAAGCAAGCTACACCCATGCTTATTTGTTTTAACCCAGACTATGTTATACAGCCCTTATTGGTTGTTTTTCTTCTCCCATGCTGTTGAAGCAGAGAGCTATGCTGGATATGCATCTAAAGTGAAGTATCAGGCACATTTGGTTTGGGGTAGTAACCGCCGTAACAAGCCAGCTACTCCCCGCTTTGTGAGTGTGAATCCTTTTTTCTTCTCCCCTGCCGTTGAAGCTATGCTGGGTATGCGTGAAGTATCAGTTTTTCTTAAGTTCGAAGAAATTTAATACAGAAGTATTAGGGTTCAAGATGAGGATTAATGTTATTCGAAATAGTCTGTGAATGATTGTCTAAACAACCAAGATTTTAGTTCTTTTCTGAAAGATTTGGAATCTCTGATAGAACTTATCATGTATATCAGTGGTTCCCAAACCTGTCCGGGAGGTTTTTAGGTTATCCACAATGAATATGCATGAGATCAGGGGTGGCTCAGGGCAATCTGTTGCCTGAGGCAAGGGTTGAGATGGTGCCCCTTTGCCCTGCCCCGCTTCACCCTGTCACCCTGCCCCTGCCCCCCTCACCCCACCCTGCCACTCGTCCTGCCCCCTCACATATACACTGTCACATACACACGCATACATACTCTTATACTCACCCACAATCACTCTCACAGACACTGACACACTCTCAGGCTCTAAGACTCTCTCTCCCCCACCCCCAAGCTCTTACTCCCCCAGATTCTCTCATATATACATATTCGCTCTCACTCTCACTGGCTTCCTCACATACACATACACAGACCCAGACACACACACACACACATACACACACATATCCCCAGGCAAGCTCCCATTCATTCTCACACCATCTTCCCCCATCCTCCAGGCATGCACACATTCATTCTCACACACACATGCACACACACAGCCTTTATTTGTGTGTGTGCATGTGTGCACACACACAAATAAATTCATTCTCACACCACTCTCCCCCATCCTCCAGGCATGCACACATTCATTCTCACACACACATGCACACACACACACACCCCCCCTAATATTTGGAGCTGAGCAGGGGTTTTTATTGCAAGCTTTTTTTCAAATTCTCTCTTTGTCTTCCTTATAAAATCTTTGCATTTGACTTGCCAATGCTTATGCTGTTTATTGTTTTCTTCATTTGGATCCTTTTTCCATTTCTTGAAAGATGTTATTTTAGATATTATAGCCTCTCTCACCTCACCTTTCAACCATGCTGGTAGTTGTTAGCCTTCCTTTCATCTTTTCTAATCTGTGGAATACGTTTGGTCTGGGCTTCCAAGATGGTATTTTTAAATAACGATGGAAAAACTTCTCAAAAGTGTTTTTTTTCGAGGTTTTAGTCAATACTATACCATCACTAGAAAAAGACCAAAATACCTCTTTTTTAACTTCACATTGTATGAACGTTAATCGTTTAATTCACTTTCAATCAATGACCTCATATCCGGCAATATTTGGTCGGAGCCTTAGAGTATTGAGTATACCAACTGGTAAGTAGTATATGTCGCACTACCACTCAATATTATAATCATCGGTCATTCAATTGTTTCTTTGCATTTTTTGTGTCATATCCCCTTAAATTGTGACAGTTCACCTTAATAAAATGTTGATATTTAAAGACATTTCTTTGTCATATCGCTACTTAGCTTTGAATTGTAGACATTTCTTTATCATGTCGCTACTTAGCTTATTTTTAAGACGTGTATGAAGAAACCGTTCGACTCTATGCCGTGAGGATAGTAACTGCCCGACACGGTCCGTGTTTCGGTTTTTCACCTTCTTCATAGGGCCATCTGCAAGGATATCTCAATCAGTAAAAATATAACTTAAAATATTAGAAACTTTTTACCTTTATCACAAGGGTACTAACGATTTTAATGGTCAAAGTTGATGTCCGTGCTCTGATGTTTGTGTTTCTTCACCCGAAGGAAAAGTGTAACGGGACGCCATTTTTAAGAGTAAATTCAACCAATGAGTGATCGCCACGTCAAGGAATCATAGACGCGGCAATCAGCTGTGAGTTTAAACAACGGAGTTCTGTCAACTGTGTTAAATTAATGAATACCAGTCAATCTCTGCGTTCAATCCTGCTGGAACAATGCATTTAAGCTGATATATCCATCGTTGTTCATGTAGGTTCAGTAGAAATTGTGGATCACCCCCCCTACTCGTCATTAGTAATTTATCAATGACCCTCCACTTTAGATCCACAAAAGAGTGATTGAATTCCACGCAATGTGCTACGATAGGAGCTTGGAGTTTTTTTGTGGCTAAACAGCTCCGGTGCTCAATTAATCTGATACGTATAGTTCTCTTCGTTCTGCCCACATAATATTTATTACACGGACAAATTATCAAATATACAACGTGGGTAGATGTGCAATTCGTATTTGTTTTTGCCCTATAGATGTTTCCATCATTATCAGTCCATGTCGGTCCACTTATGGTTTGGGCACATAAGGAACAGTTATTACATGGTGTATGTTCACCACTTTGTAATTCATCATGTGCATTGTCAGAACGTAAAAAGGAATGTGTTAATAGATCTCTAAGGTTTTTGCCCCGACTGTATGTGATCGTTGGTAGCTCCTTAAAGACGGGATGGAATTGTAAAATGTGCCAATACTTTCGAACAATGGAAGCAATCAAATTGGCCTTCATGGAGTATCTTAATATACATACTAATTTAGGATCTTGAACGATATCATCTCTCTCCAAAAGTAACCATGTCCGTTGGGCATTGTAACCTCTTTTAAATGCTTGTTGATGGTCTTAGAAGGGTAACCCCTATTAAGCAATCTCGTGGATAATGCTTGCGCTTGCGTGTTGTATTCATCTCTATCAAAGCATATACGTCGTAATCTTAGAAATTGTCCAATAGGTAGGTTGTTCTTAAGATGGTATGGATGAAAACTAGAAAAATCTAGTAAGACGTTTTTATCAGTGGGTTTTTTATACAACGTGGTTGTAAATTGATTGTCTAAAATTGTAATTGAAATATCCAAAAAGTTAATGGTAGTTCTATTGTAATACATAGTAAAGTGTAAATTCGAGTCCAAAGAATTTAACCATGTTAAAAAAGTTAAAAGATCTGACTCATCTCCATGCCACAAGAAAAAAATGTCGTCGATGTATCGACACCAGTGTGTGATATTCTCAAACATAGGCGTGTGGTACAGCAATGTCTCCTCGAAATTTGCCATATATAGATTCGCCAGGCTCGGAGCCATGGTAGCGCCCATGGCGGTGCCATGAATCTGCTGGTAATAACGCTCATCGAAAATAAAGTAATTCTTCTGTAAGGCGATCGTGGCAATCGATAACAAAAAAGTGGTTGGGACCTGATGAGGACGGCTTCTAGAGTCTAAAGCCATATGGAGAATTTGTAATGCCTGTTCTTGCGGGATGCTTGTGTATAAAGCCTTAATGTCCAGGGTAACCATAATGGTTTCTGGAGCGGGACAGATGGAATTTAGTTTATTCAACATGGCTTTGGTATCTCTAACAAACGACTTAATTTTTGGAATTAGTGGCTGCAAAAATTTGTCGATGAAAATTGACAACGGTTCTAATAATGATCCAATGGTACTAACAATTGGTCTCCCAGGAGGGTGGACCAAGTCCTTGTGAATTTTAGGGATCATGTAAATCGTTGGAGCACGATATGTAGAATTAACCAAGAATTGTTTTTCTTTTGTTGACAAAAACCCAGT
Source organism: Rhinatrema bivittatum (assembly GCF_901001135.1). Taxonomy (NCBI): domain Eukaryota; kingdom Metazoa; phylum Chordata; class Amphibia; order Gymnophiona; family Rhinatrematidae; genus Rhinatrema; species Rhinatrema bivittatum. Next base: position 70,397,019 of record NC_042616.1, on the reverse strand, counting down.
GATGAAAGCGTCTTCTACAATCTCGGTGATTTCTTCATATAAAGCAGGGCCTGGATCTTGTGATAAAGTTCTATAATTTTCCACCATAGTCACATGCTCCATCACCGTGTGTATGTATACACTCCTATCCTGTAGGACAATAGCGCCCCCCTTATCCGCCGGTTTCACTATAATTGAGGAGTTGTTCTTCAAAGATAATAAAGCTTGATGCTGTGATTTTGTTAAGTTAAATCGAGGTGTTTCCTTAATAAGTTCCAACTGATGTAGATCTTGTAAAACCAAGTCCATAAACGTTTTTACATGGGAATCAATAGGTCCAGGGGGAACCCAGGTTGACTTAGAAAATACAATGGAGGTGTCTTTAAATATCAACATTTTATTAAGGTGAACTGTCACAATTTAAGGGGATATGACACAAAAAATGCAAAAAAACAATTGAATGACCGATGATTATAATATTGAGTGGTAGTGCGACATATACTACTTACCAGTTGGTATACTCAATACTCTAAGGCTCCGACCAAATATTGCCGGATATGAGGTCATTGATTGAAAGTGAATTAAACGATTAACGTTCATACAATGTGAAGTTAAAAAAGAGGTATTTTGGTCTTTTTCTAGTGATGATTTTTAAATAACGTCCATGCCTGTGCTAAACTGTTAACCTTTCAGTTGCTCCTTTCAGTTTTTTCCTAACCATTTTCCTCATTTTAGCATAGTCACCTTTTTGAAAGTTAAATGTTGTCGCAGTAGATTTCTTTTTTGTGCTACCTCCAGTTATTAAGTCAAATTTGATAATATTGTGATCACTATTGCCAAATGACTCCTTTCATACCAAATCCTGTGTTCCACTAAATACTTGGTGTAAAATAATTTCCCCTCTTATTGGTTCTTGTACCAGCTGCTCCATGAAGCAATTATTTATTTCATCTAGGAACTTTACTTCTCTAGAATGTCCTGATGTAATACTGGGGTAATTGAAATCACCCATTATTACTGTGCTACTGATTTTGTTAGCTTCCCTAATTTCTTTTAGCATTTCATTGTATGTTAATTTATTCTGGCCAGATGGACTATAGTACACCCTCACTACTATTTTATTCTCTTTTTCACCTGAAATTTCTATCTTCATGAAAATTCAAAGTTCAAAGCCCACTTTCAAAGAACTTAACTATATGTCTACAGAGCTCTTCACTTTCAAAACATTTCAATAGTCACTTCATCCAAAACAGATCCCAACATCAATGTTTTGTAGATACTGCCTCAAGAGACCTGTTAATAGAGAGCACTGTGAGAGACAGAAATACTGCCATCTTTAAATACCTCAAAAAATGCCGACACACAATCACATGACCTTCTACGGTGCAATAGTCAAACAGTCTCTGTCAAAGTATAAGAAATCAGAAATCAAACTTCATTAGCCACCCACAAACAATACAGACCAATTGATCTCCACATTTGAACCACAGGGAGCAATTCTTTTTAATTTATAGATTTAACATTATTCAAGTCAAACTAAACGAAAGTCCAAATCACCTCCAAGATCCCCCATCATAATTCTGCATAAGAATGGTTCAGTGCAATGATGTATAATTGGAACCTCGATGTGATGATGAGAACAGGGCCAGTGGAAGCACTAGGCAGACTAGGCAGATGCTTAGTGTGCCACACATCTGGGGGTGGTGACTGCATGGTCTTTCCTTCTTCTACCTGCGAGGCTCAGAAGAGGAAATGGTAGGTCCACACAAGCAAGAAGAAGGAGAGCCTTTGCAGTCATGGCCAGAAGCAGACGGAAGATCAGCGTGTCCCCTGGCCATTGCAGGAACGTTTGAGCACATGTGGAGCAGCAGCAGCAAAAGCGGCTCACTCCGCAAGTGCATGAAGCAGAGCCGCATCAGCCTCTGCAGCCTCAAGAAAATAAAGAGTCTTATCTGCTGCGGGGGCTGAATGAAGAAGCTGCCGCTGTGCTTCTGATGGGGAGGGGTAGGGGCATGTGAGCATATATCTGTGTGTGTGTGTGTGTCTGAGAGAGTCTTAGTGTGTGTGTGTGTCTATAAGTGCATGTCTGTGTCTGTGTGTGCATGAGTATGTTTGTGTATCTGTCTATGAGAGCATTTATGTGTGTGTGACTGTGAGAGTATGTCTGTGTCTATGTGTGTGAGAGAGCATGTCTGTGTCTGTGTGAGAGCATATCTCTGTGTGAGAAAGAGCATGTCTATGTCTGTGTGTCTATGAGAGCATGTCTGTGTGTGTGAGAGATCATGTCTGTGTGTAGGAGAGCGTATCTGTGTCTCTCGGTGTGTGAGCACATGCTCTGTGATTGAGCATGTGTGTACATATGAAAGAGGAGAAAGATTGCGAGCAACAACTCCTCTCCCCTCCCCTGCTAATCCACAACAATCTCAGGGCAGCTAGAAATCAAAAGATCTCAGCAGGGGATTTTTTTAAAATCCTTGTTAAATTTTAAGTATTGGGTGGTGTTTGTGTCTATTGTTTTGAAATATTTTATTCGTCGTTATTTATTTATTTATTTATTAGGTTTTATAACATTACATATAGATATAAAAAAGAATAGATGTATGTAAGGCAAACCATGATTAAAATTATCATAACAAAATAAGAAATATATCACATATCCACATATAATGGGAGAGAAAGGAAATATAAAAGTATCATAACCCCCCCTCTGCAAATTACTGGCAAAAGCTAACTGCCAAGACTCATATTAACTTGCCTGAGATTTATATGTTAAAAAAGTCTCCAGGTACAAAGGATCAAGGAAATAAAACTTGTTCACCTGAAACAACACTTCACATCTGCAAAGGAATTTCAGAAAAAAGGAGGCACCCAAGGCAAGAACATGTGGTTTAAAATTGTATTGGTCTTTGGAAAATTTATATGAGTTTTAAATTATTGGATGTTATTCTATTTGTCAGCTGTTTGGAAATATTCTTGTTATTGATATGGTTTTACTTTTATTGATGATTTATGTTTCCTGGTTTTATTGTTTGATGTTTATGAGGAAATGTAATGCTTCTGTTTTTCCATTGTTGCACGGCATACATAGAAACATAGAAATGATGGCAGAAAAAGACCAATCGGCCCATCTAGTCTGCCCAGCAAGCTCCCACACTTATTTTCCCATACTTATCTGTTTCATCAACCACCAAGTTCAAGGCCCTTGTTGGTAACTGTTTGATTCAAATTTCCTGCCACCCCCTGTCATTGATGCAGAGAGTAATGGAGTTGCATCAAAGATGAGCATAAGGCTTAATGGTTGTAATCGCCACATCAAGCAAGTTACCCCGATGCTTGTTTACCCAGACTGCACAGATCAATGCCTTGTTAGATGTTATCTGGTTTGTTGCGGTTTACAATTCAGTTTTTATTTGCACAATTCAGTTTTTATTTGCACATTTATATTACTATTTTATGGTCACTTTATTCTGCACTTGGTGAGGATCTGTTTGTATTTTGCATGTGAGACTGAGCTGATGGATTCTTCTAGTATGTAGATTCTGTTTAGGAATCTGGAGCATCTTGACTTTTTCTGTTGTCCTAATAGTAGGTGTATTGGTGTTTTAGGGCTTGGTGTAATCATTGCAATGTTGCCTTTTCATAGGTAGGGATGTTAGTGTTTGAGTGCTGGCAGTTTTGGTATGGGAGATTTACTATATTGAAATTAGAATTCAGTTTACTTGTGGCTTTCTGAGAGCCAAACTCTTACCCAACACACATTACAACAGACCTAATACCAATTTCAAGGCTATTTTTTTTTTTTTTTACTTTTTTTGCAGTGTTTTACAGCATTATATGTAAATATAATATACATATTATAAGTGATTTGTTTACCTCAGAAGACTATACTTTAAATGTTCATGTAAAATCTATTATTATAAATGCATAGGGATAGATTTTAAAAAGCCTACGCGTGTAAATCCATAGGATTTACGTGCGTAGGTGGGGTTATGCGCGCTGAACCTATTTTAGAAAGGCCCGGTGACGCGCATCAAGCACCGGGATGCGCATATGTCCCGGGGCTTTGAAAAAGGGTCAGGGAGGGGGTGGTCCAGGGGGCAGTACGGGGGGTGCAGCGGGGCCAGAGGCCTCCGACACAGCGGCCATTTGTCTCTGTGTACCTGTGCGCGCATGTTATAAAATTGGGCATCCAAGTGCGTGCGCTTGGTAGCGCGCACACATGGACGCACGCATGCAGACTTTAAAAATCTATCCCATAATTTTAAATTGGGGTGCGGCAGGATGTAAATTTTGCCTAGGGCGCCTAATAATCTTGGCTGTTTAGTCTACTCCTTTGAGCTCAATAGCATAACGTCTTGTTCTAGAACTTCCTTTTGATAGAAAAATGATTTCTTCTTGTACATTATTTTTGAGGCATTTGAATATCTTTTTCATTATCTTCCATCTGTTTCTTCTCTTCTCCTCCAGGGTATAAATATTTAGATCTGTGAGAGAGTGCGTAGACAGCTCCCTCAATCTACCTTAATGAACTGGGCTCAGGTAACCTGCCCGGTCCTCCTTAAGCTGGGGTGCCCCAGGGGATTATGGGAGGAGGGAGGAACCCAGTCCTGGAGCATAAAAGCAGAGGGCATAGACTGCTTAGTGGAGCCCCTGGGAGGACGGAGTTCCCATATTCTTGGACCTGTTATCTGTGTGGTGGGTGAACTTATATAAGGACTTTTTGGGCTTCACTGTGTTCTTTTACTGAGAATTATTCAGTCTTGGGTTGCTTTAAAGTGCACTGCTTGTTGCGTTTCCCATCTGCGGCAGGCCCGCGACCAGACCTATTCACCTCTGGCGCCCAGCTCCCGGTCCTGGCCCATCCTCCCTCGCAGATGTGGGCAGCCACCTATGCTTCGAGCCTCCGTTACCTCCTCAGCTGTCCTGGGCTTCACTGTGGACCTCCCCAGCTCCCGGCGGGTCTTCCCACATGTGCCGCAGGGAGACATCATCGTCCAGTGTCCTGCTGCCCTCTAGGCGCATGCGCGCCTTGCCGTCCTTTTAAGGGGCCGCGGTGGGAAACTATCCCGCGGACCTGGATGATGACGTCACCAGGCCCTGCTACTTAAGGCAGGGCCCGCCACTAGTTCCTCGCCTTGGCAACAGGTCTCCATGCTTGTCATGTGCTTGCTTGTTCCTGACTTCGTTCCTGGTTCCTGTTCCTGACTTTGTTCCTGTTCCTGACTCCATTCCTGGTTCCTGTCCTGACTTGTTCCTGATCCCTTCCTAGCCTTGGACTGATCTCTGGCTTAACTCTTGCTATGTTTTGGACCACGCTCAGGACTGACCTCTGGCTTTGACCCTTGCTATGTTTTGGACCATGTTCAGGACCGACCTCTGGCTTTGACCCTTGCTACATTTTGCTCAGGACTGATCTCTGGCTTTGACCTTTGCTATGTTTTGGACTACTCTTTGGACTGACTCCCAGCTTTGATCCTTGCTCTATTGAACTCCGTACCTTGCCTAACTCAGCTGCCTGCCCTGACGCCAGCCTGTTCTTCTTTACACATTTTGGTATCTTCCTGGACTCGGCCCCCTCAGGCTCCGGCCTACTACTACCCGGGCGTCACCCATTCTTGTTCCTGGCTCTCCTTGGCGCTTGGGTCTCTGGATCCCTGCCTCGTCCAGACCTGCTTCAGCCTTCCTGATACCTGTGCTGGTCCCTGGCTACCTACCATTTCTTTAATTGGGAGTCATCTGACAGAGGCCTGCCTAAGACCAGCTGGCCCCGGCACCCAAGGGCTCAACCTGTGTGGAATGCGGGCTTGTATTGGCGAAGCTTCAGTCGGCTTCCGTCTTCCAGCGAGCTCCGCTGGTGGGGACCCGTAGGGCTTGCCCTGCGGGTAGTGTCAACCCCACCTCGGGCTAAGGGTCCACCTCCAATGCAACACTTATACTGACGTGAAGGCTGGACGCCATTTTGTGTTGAATATCACTTCTAATGGTAAATAAAAGTCACTATTGCACAACCAGAAGTTTCCTGGCGTCTTCTGGCTGTGAACTAGCCACTTACCACTTGGCCAAACAACAAGGTCCTTAAATCTAAGTTCATAGAACCTATGGTGAAGACTCTGCATCATTTTGCTTTCCCTCCTTTGGATTGCTCTATTCTAATTTGCTGTAGAGGCAGGGCATGCAGATTGAGTTTCACCAGTGATTTCAACAAAATCATTATCACTTCTTTTTTTCTATTGTCTATATCTCCTTTATGCAATTTGGCATTCCTCTGTCTCTGTTTTGCAGCCTTGAGATCATCTGAAATGATTACCCCATGATCTCGCTCCTGTTTGGTGCTTATCAATATCTCATCCCATTGTGCATTATCCTCTTGAATTTTTGCACTCCAGATGCATGACTCTATATTTTTTTTGTATTGAATCTTAGCTGACAAGCACTTGAACACTCTTCAAGCTTTCTTAGATCATTAATTTTTTTCTACTGTTTCAGGAATGTCCACTCTGTTGCAGATCTTAGTGTCATCTGCAAAAAGATAAAACTTTCTTATTAACACCTCTGCAATTTTACTTATGAAAATATTGTCCTAACTCAGCCCTAGGACTGATCCTGGAAGCACTCTATTTATAACTCTACTTCTTTACTTGGAATGAACTCCATTTATCACTGTCCTCTATTATCTATCACTCAGCCAGTTTCTAACCCAGTCTACCTGTAGGATTCGTGGACCCTTGGGCCGATCGGAGCCGTAGGAAGAGCTGCTGTAGGTGGTAGAAGCAGCGACCCCGACCGGGAGGCGGCAGGGACAGACTGATGGCCGGTCGTAGACGGGACTCTGGGGGCCCTATGCGACCAAGGGCTCCGGCGAGGATGAAGGTGATGGTGGCGCTGGCTCGGTGAGGAGGACACCTTCGCCCTGGAAGCCGATCCTCCCCCGAGAGGAGCTCGTAGGAGTTCAGCCGCTGGGACTTAGGAGATTCACCCTGGAAGCCGGAGTCCCCCCAGGAGGAGCCCGTAGGAACCCGGCCGCTGGGACTTAGGAGGGCCCGCAGGGGCCTGGTCAGCTGTAATCCAAGGTCGAGAGCCGAAGGGTCGTTGCTCGCCGAACCAGAGTCAGGAACCAATGGATCGCCGTCAGCCAGCCCGCGGTCAGAAGCCAGAGGGTCAACGTAAGCCGGTCCGAGGTCAGAAGTCAGAAGGTCAACGTAAGCCGGTCCAAGGTCAGAAGCCAGAGGGTCAACGTAAGCCGGTCCGAGGTCAGAAGCCAGAAGATACCAATGCCAGTCCGGGGTCCGAAACCAAGGAGAGACGTCAGCCGATCCGAGTCAGGAACCAAGGAAGAACACCAAGCAGAACGCAGCAACTGAAGACAGGAACAACCCTGGGAACCTCGTTGCAAGGCGACGTTTGGGATCTGGCTGCAGGGCTAAATACCCTGGGGGCGTCTGACGTCATCCAGGGGCGTCCCCAAGGTTTCCCGCGCTGGCCCCTTTAAAAAACAGAGAAAGACGCGCGCGCGCGTCTAGGGGGCGGGGCTTAGCGCCGCGAGGCGCCGGCTGCACCGATGAGGCAGGGAAGCGGCAGTAGAAGCAGTTGCAGGCCCGGGCGAGCTGGAGAAACGCCGGGCCTGCAGTCTCCGGTGTCCCCGGAGCCCAGGGGAGCGTGGAGCCCGCGCCAGCCCGCGAGCCGGTGAGTGACGATTCCGGGGGCGGCCCGGAATCGCAACAGTACCCCCCCTCCTACGCCCCCTCCCGGGGGGCCGTGGTTTATCCGGATGGGCCAAATGAAACTGATGAAGGAGGTCTTTGTCGAGTATGTGGGCGGAGGGCTCCCACGAGTTCTCTTCAGGACCATAACCCTCCCAAGACAGTAGGTACTCCCAACGGTGGCGACGGCACCGGACATCCAAGACCTCCCTTACCGTGTAGGTGACGTCTGGATCCGAGGAAACATTGGAGGGCACCGGCGGAGCTGCCCGAAAATGAGAGAGCACCAGCGGCTTGAGGAGGGACACGTGGAAGACATCATGGATTTTGAGCGAGGAGGGCAGCCGCAATCTGTAAGAAACCGCCCCTACGCGTTCTGCCACCGGGAAAGGTCCAATGTAATGGGGTGCTAACCTCATGGAGGGAGTCCGCAATCGAATGTGCCTCGTGCTCAGCCATACCCTCGTCCCGGGTAAGAATACTGGGGCGGGTCGCCGAGACCGGTCCGCATACGCCTTGAAGCGGGCTGCTGTTTTGCGAAGCTTCTCCTGCGTGGCAATCCAAAGGTGATGGAGCTGATTAGCTGTTAGTTGTGCTGCGGGGGAAGAGACCTGTACCGGTAACGGCAGTGGAGGTCTGGGGATCCTCCCATAAACTAGCCGGAAGGGAGACTGGCTTGTAGCGGAGTGCTTGTGGCGGTTGTATGAAAATTCCGCCCAGGGAAGGAGAGAGACCCAGTTGTCTTGGAGCTCATCTACAAAAGCTCGGAGGAAGGTTTTCAGTGTCCGGTTGGTCCGCTCCACTTGGCCGTTGCCCTGGGGATGAAAAGCCGTGGTAAGATCCAACTGTATGCCAAACTTCTTGCATAATGCCCGCCAGTACTTGGCCGTAAACTGAGGGCCGCGATCCGACGCGATATGCGAGGGCAGTCCATGTAACCGGAAAATATGCTGGACGAATAGGTCAGCCAGCTCAGGAGCCGTGGGCAGCTTGGGCAGCGGGATAAAATGTGCCATTTTAGAAAAGCGGTCGACAGTGACCCAAATTACGGTTTTCCCCTCAGAGCGAGGCAAGTCCACCACAAAGTCTGTGGAGAGGTGGGACCATGGTTCTGCGGGAATCGGGAGCGGCTGGAGTAGACCCCACGGACGTCCCGGTGGGGGTTTTTGCTGAGCGCATGTGGGACAGGAGTTAACATAGTGCCGGACATCCTCCCTCACACGTGGCCACCAGTAAAACTCAGTGAGCAATTCAAGGGTTCGAGAAATCCCAGGATGGCCTGCCGTCAGGGAGTCGTGGGCCCATGCCAGAACCTTCCTCCGCGAACGGACTGGGACCACCGTCCTACCTTCGGACCCTAAAGTTGTGGCTGCCAGTAGGACTTTGGCTGGGTCCAAAATATACTGAGGGGTCTCCGTGGTATCATCAACCTCGGTGGTGCGGGATAGAGCATCTGCCCGTACATTCTTGGCTGCGGGTCGGTAGCGAAGCGAGAAGTCGAACCGACTAAAAAAGAGGGGCCAGCGGGCCTGTCTGGGATTGAGCCTCTGAGCATGAGACAAGTACTGCAGGTTCTTGTGGTCGGTATATACTATGATCGGATGTTGGGCTCCCTCCAACCACTGACGCCACTCCTCGAACGCCAATTTTATGGCCAACAGCTCCTTGTCGCCAATCCCGTAATTCCTTTCGGCCGGTGAAAACTTGCGGGAGAAGTATGAGCACGGCCAGGTTTTGCCAGTGGGAGAGGTTTGGAGTAGCACTGCCCCTACCGCGATAGCAGAAGCATCTACCTCTACTATAAACTGGCGTTGAGGGTTAGGGTGCCGAAGACAAGTGTCTTGAAGAAACGCCTCCTTGAGATCCTGGAAAGCCTGCGTCGCAGCAGGGGACCAGTTTCGTGCATCCGCACCCTTCCGCGTGAGGGCCGTCAGGGGAGCTACCAGGCTGGACTAATGCGGGATGAAGTGGCGGTAAAAATTGGCGAATCCTAAGAACCGCTGAAGCGCTTTTATTCCTGATGGTTGTGGCCACCCCTTGATGGCGCTCACCTTGTCCGGATCCATTCGGAAGCCCGTCGAGGAGACAATATATCCCAGGAAGGGTAAGGACTCCTGTTCGAACTGGCATTTCTCCAGTTTAGCGTACAAGTGGTTCTCCCTTAGCTTCAGCAGGACTTGCCGCACGTGTTGTTGATGTGTCTCGAGATCCTGGGAATATATTAATACGTCATCCAGATATACGATCACTGAAGTGTATAAGAAGTCGCGGAGGACCTCGTTCATAAGGTTTTGGAACACCGCTGGGGCGTTACAGAGCCCAAATGGCATAACAAGGTACTCGTAATGGCCGTCTCTGGTGTTAAAAGCGGTCTTCCACTCATCCCCAGGGCGTATACGAACGAGATTGTAAGCACCTCGGAGGTCCAATTTGGTGAAGACACGGGCCCCTTGGAGGCGATCCAGGAGCTCTGGAATCAGAGGCAACGAGTAACGGTCTCGGCGAGTAATTTGATTCAAGCCCCGATAATCAATACAGGGGAGGAGAGACCCGTCTTTCTTTCCTACAAAGAAGAACCCGGCCCCGGCCGGGGATTTGGACGGTCTGATGAAACCCCGGTCCAGGTTTTCCTTAATATAGGCTGACATAGCTTTGGTCTCAGGCAGAGACAGAGGGTAGACTCTCCCATGGGGCGGAGTGGTTCCTGGTAGCAAGTTGATTGCGCAATCAAAGGGTCGGTGCTCCGGGAGAAGCTCTGCTTTTTCTTTCGAGAAGACATCCTGAAAGGCATGGTATTGTGGAGGTACCATTAAGGGAGCTGTGCAGAGTGCGATAGGTCGCAGTGGACGTGCAGGAAGGCAATGCCGACGGCACGCAGGACTCCAGGAGGTAATCTGGAGGGTACCCCAATCAATTACCGGAGAGTGTTGCCGAAGCCAGGGTAGACCCAGGATGACCGGGTGGATGGATTTTTCTAAAATAAGAAACGAGATTTCCTCCTGGTGGAGGGCTCCAACCTGGAGCTTCAGAGAACTGGTGCGAGTGGATATTAAACCAGGAAGTGGGCTCCCTTGAATGGAGGAAACCCGCACAGGCGGGTCTTGCGAGCAGACCTCGAGCTGTAGCTGTTCAACTAGCTCCCGGAGAACGAAGTTCCCCCCGGACCCAGAGTCGATTAAGGCAAGAGTATCAAAGCCTCCCTCCGGAAGGCAGAGTCGTACCGGAACGGTACATGGGGAGCTAGGTGAAATGTTGCCTAGAGTCAACTCCCCGCTGAGCTCTAGGTTCGGGCATTTCCCGGACGCTCGGTACAGCGGGCCAAAAAGTGCCCCCGACCCCCACAGTATAGACACAGTCCCTGGGCACGTCGGCGTTGACGTTCCTCGGAGGAAAGGGGACCACGGCCCAACTGCATGGGTTCGTCTGTAGCTGGAGCTGTGGCTGCAGGAGGAGAGGACCGGGCTTGCGGCGGAGTGGATCGCCGGACGGAGGATCCCTGAGCGGGCCTTCGCTCTCGGAAGCGGCGCTGGATACGCCGGTCCACACGTCCAGCGAGTTCGATGAGTTCCTGCAAGTCGTCTGGGAGATCTCGTGCCGCAAGCTCATCCTGGAGCCGAGAGGACAAACCCTCCAGAAAGATCCCATGCAAACTGTCCTCGCCCCAGGCCAGCTCTGTAGCCAGGGTCTGGAATTCCATCGCAAATTCCTCAAGGGGACGGTTACCCTGCTTCAGCTGGAGGAGCTCTGAGGCAGCTGTGGAGGCCCGGGACGGTTCGTCAAAGATCCTCCGGAATGCTTTGACGAATTGAACTAAGTTATTTAAGCGGGAATCTTGGCGCTCCCACAGGGAGGAAGCCCAAGTCAACGGTTTCCCGTCCAGAAGCGAAATAATGTAAGTCGTTTTTGCCCGGTCTGAGGTGAATTGCGCAGGCAGGAGGTCGAACCGGATGTAACAATGGTTGAGGAACCCTCGACATGTCTTCGGATTCCCCGAGTACCTCGGGGGCGCTGGCATCTGCACCGGGACAGAAGAAGTCGGGTTGACCATAGACGTGGATGCTGCGGAGTGGGCTGCGGAGGCCCCATCTACGCGATCCGCCAGGCGTTGGACGGCCGACATCAGCGTATCCAGGCAGGACTGCTGTTGCTGCAGCTTCTGGGCAATGCCGGGAATGGCCTTTAGACCGGCAAGGTCCGCCGGGTCCATGGCCTTGCAATCTGTAGGATTCGTGGACCCTTGGGCCGATCGGAGCCGTAGGAAGAGCTGCTGTAGGTGGTAGAAGCAGCGACCCCGACCGGGAGGCGGCAGGGACAGACTGATGGCCGGTCGTAGACGGGACTCTGGGGGCCCTATGCGACCAAGGGCTCCGGCGAGGATGAAGGTGATGGTGGCGCTGGCTCGGTGAGGAGGACACCTTCGCCCTGGAAGCCGATCCTCCCCCGAGAGGAGCTCGTAGGAGTTCAGCCGCTGGGACTTAGGAGATTCACCCTGGAAGCCGGAGTCCCCCCAGGAGGAGCCCGTAGGAACCCGGCCGCTGGGACTTAGGAGGGCCCGCAGGGGCCTGGTCAGCTGTAATCCAAGGTCGAGAGCCGAAGGGTCGTTGCTCGCCGAACCAGAGTCAGGAACCAATGGATCGCCGTCAGCCAGTCCGCGGTCAGAAGCCAGAGGGTCAACGTAAGCCGGTCCGAGGTCAGAAGCCAGAAGGTCAACGTAAGCCGGTCCAAGGTCAGAAGCCAGAGGGTCAACGTAAGCCGGTCCGAGGTCAGAAGCCAGAAGATACCAATGCCAGTCCGGGGTCCGAAACCAAGGAGAGACGTCAGCCGATCCGAGTCAGGAACCAAGGAAGAACACCAAGCAGAACGCAGCAACTGAAGACAGGAACAACCCTGGGAACCTCGTTGCAAGGCGACGTTTGGGATCTGGCTGCAGGGCTAAATACCCTGGGGGCGTCTGACGTCATCCAGGGGCGTCCCCAAGGTTTCCCGCACTGGCCCCTTTAAAAAACAGAGAAAGACGCGCGCGCGCGTCTAGGGGGCGGGGCTTAGCGCCGCGAGGCGCCGGCTGCACCGACGAGGCAGGGAAGCGGCAGTAGAAGCAGTTGCAGGCCCGGGCGAGCTGGAGAAACGCCGGGCCTGCAGTCTCCGGTGTCCCCGGAGCCCAGGGGAGCGCGGAGCCCGCGCCAGCCCGCGAGCCGGTGAGTGACGATTCCGGGGGCGGCCCGGAATCGCAACACTACCACTTTATGGCCCACACTGAGCTGCTCAGTTTATTTATGAGCATCCTATGTGGGACAGTGTCAGAAACTTTACTTATTAAGAGCTTGATTTAGTATAAATCACAAAAGCTTTACTGAAATACAAGTATACAAACTTCATTGCGTGCCCCGATCTAATCCTTTGGTCATCCAATGAAAGAAATAGAACAGATCTGTTGACATGACCTCTGTCTAGTAAAACTGTGCTACCTTGGATTCTGCAAGCTGCTAGATTCAAGATACTCCACTATTCTTTCCTTTAATATTACTCCATTAATATATCCAGTCTAGGGATGTGCACTGATTTTTTTTTTTTGTATCGTTTTCATTTCGGGTTATTATCTGTTCGATTTCATTTTTAAAATGGCTTTGGGGCTGTTTATTTCGGGATTGTCTAATTTCGGAGTTAGTGCACACTAACTGAAAATGTGACCAATCAGTTAAAAAGTGTGCATTTGGGAGGAATTCGTTAGCTAGATGTATGGCTCTGCATTCCATTGGCTGCCTCCTTAGTTACCGGTACTTGTTTGTGTTGCTAAGAATGCAAGGTGGTGTTTACAGGGGTAACAAGTGTAAACAAACAAGTGATGTAATTTTATAGCATCAAGTTCTAGTCAGCAAAAGCATGTAACACAAATGCATATTTAGAATTCACCAATCCTTTTGTATTTTAGGAAAAGGGCCCTGGCATTTTGGGATATGCATACTTTGAATTTCCCTGGTGTGAGTCTGTGTTTGGGGGGGGGGGGGGGGGTGACTGGTGAGAGGGGAAGTGACTTGGGTGAATATATGGGGTGACAGGAGGGAGAGAGTCTGGTTGGGGTGGTGACTAGAGAGAGAGAAGCATCCTGGTGTGTGTGTGGGGTAACCTGCAACCCTAAACAGTTACCCCAGTCACTCCTCCCCCCCCCCACACACACCAGGCTGCCTCTCTTTCTCACATGTCACACCATTCAGACACCCCAGTCACTTCTCCTCTCACTAGTCCCACTCCATACACAACAGGCTGTCTTTCTCTCACCAGTCATTACCCCAAGCAGTCTCTCTCTCACTTGTCACCCCCATACAGCCACCCCAGTTACTCCCCCTCTTACTAGTCACTCCCAACATACAGGCTGCATCTCTCTCAACAGTCACAATCCTCCTATCTTGCACATCCTTTAGAGCTGCCCTTCATTTCACCAGGATGGTGATTCGCTTTGTAGCAGTGCATCTACCTTCAACTGTTTCCCTGCCTTTAGGTCCAAAGGGCACAAAATGGCCAAGGCGAGACCCCCTTATTAAAACTTACCTCTGGGGCATTCCAGTCAAGGTTAGTTACCTCTTGACAGGACACTATAATTACAGTGACCAATACTGGATCTTTCAACTGCAAGCCCATAGCATCACCCCGGCCACACCAAGCGTCTTCAGGGTCTGAGTCAACAGATTCGATAACTCATCTTTATGAAGTCAAAAATATCTGATTAGAGTCCGATGTGGCTCCAAATCAGGCTTAAAACATCCCTCTTGTAAAGCTTTGGAAAAAAATTCCCATCAGAATCCTCGGACATACCATAATCCACATTCACCTGAAGATCTCCCAGGACAGCTTCCCTTTATGGTTTGCCCGTAGAGGCTGACAAATGTGAGGCCCGAGCACCCCTGCAGAAAGGTCTCCAGACCCAGGAAACATTCCACTCAGGAGAAGGAGGGTGAAATCTATACAGGAGCCCCTAGGCCCAAACCTGGCCCTCTCTGACCATTTTCTCGGGACAGCCTCTGCCCTCAGGAACAAGTCGGGAGGAGAACTGACTGCTGCCATGTCTCCCACTTCACGCCCCTCTGGAGACCCCATAGGCCACAGGAATATCCCAACATTGGAATTCTGCAGAAGCAAAAACGCCATGAGCATCCAAACAGCACTGACACAGGTGTAGAGGAAGCAAGGGCTGGATTGCCTTCAGATGGCAAGCCACACAGATAGCAAGGCACTTAGAACGGCTTGCCCCTGGTGTCTAGCTGTCCTGAACTGTGGCTCTAGGCAGCCTCCTGTGCGAACACCAGTTCTGCCCAGGTGCACGCGCACACCTTGAAGGATGCACGCAAACGCACTCAAACTTAGGTTGCGGTTGTTCATGCATATGCACCCACGCAAATACGCGCTCAAGACTAGGCCATGGTCATTCGTGCTCAAGCGCCTGCGCCAATACACACGCAAGCCTAGGTCGTGGACGAATGTGTTGAAGTGTCCATGCTAATACGCACTCAGGTCTAGGTCTTGGTTGTATGCGCATATGTATTTGCACAAATATACACTCAAAAAAATAACCCGCGGCCTTATGCGCGCAAATACATGTGCCTGCGTGGGCCCACCTCCAGAAACCTCCATGCAGTTGCCAGCCCAATTCCCACTGGATTTTATCAGGAGAGATGAGCTGAAGAAGAGAAATTTGCCTCCTGCCAGTCCATGGTGGCTGAGCACCCTGCAAGGAACTAACTTTCTTTTGCAGGGAAAAACAGGAGGCGCTGAACCTGCCCTACAGACTCTGCCTCCCTGCTTCTACTGGGCTCGAATAGTAAGGCCACGGATCAACCAAGGACCGGGGCTTTGTGCATAATACAACAAAACCCCGTCAAAACAGCCTGTGAGGACTCAGGAACTGAGTTAAAAGGAAAATCCTCCCAATTTAAGCCTTCCTGCTCCTCCCTCGAGCCAGAAACTGCCGGAGATACCCTAGGTGAGGATCCCCTGCCTCCCCTACTGATGCTGACAGCTCAGCCAAGAAACCAAGATGGCTGCTGTTCCCATGTCGACGGGCAGAAGGACATCGGCAGCCCCATCCCGCAATGCCTTTAAGCAACTTGCTTGCAGCATCAATGGACCGACCCAACCTAGCAGAGGCGGCAGGCACACCCAAAGTGCCTACGCTGCCAGAAATGCAGCCTGCACACAAATTGACTCTGTTTAGCCACAATTGCAATCTCCCATAGGAGTGTGAAGTAGCTCAGCATGCCATTAACCACGCGGGTGAGATTGTGCACCAGCACATACCCTGTGCTAACTGCAAAAGCACTACATCCCCGAACGCTTCCCAAAGAGATGCTGCAGAAAGACAGATAACCAGGAACAACAACAACAACAAAAAAAAAAAACAACCAGCCGCCTAATAAACTGCTTTGTCTGTTTTTTTTTAAACTGCTTTGTCCTCCTTAAAACTTTAACATCCCAGACAAGCAAGAAACATAAATGGGGATACCTCCCTGAACACCAGGCTTGCATCAGCAGGATGGCCAGCGGATTCCAGGCTGCTGCTTCGTGAAGGGGAGGGGTCCGGACCACCAGATGTACACCCCATGGAACTCCAGAGTGAGCTAACAAAAGGGTCACCAGCTCTCTGCTCATCCACCTCAAACCAGGGGGGTGGCCCCATCAGGACCTAACAACTCCCTGGGAGGACTAGGAAAATCTTCTCTGTTCTTTCCTTTTATTTTTATATTTCTCAGACTGCAGGTTTTACACCGTCTACCATCTGCTGAAAACAGAGGGACTGCAGGTGGCACACTGGGTTATGTAGCAGTGTCAGTAAAACTTTCTGTGTCTCCATCTGCTGGCAGGGAGGCAAAACCCAGGAGTCTGGACTGTTCTGGGTCCTTACAGGAAGTAAAGTTACATGGCAAGGGACCTTGGCATGTGCCAGGGCATGTAAGTATTTACGCGCAAATCTCTGGTTCACGCCTGAAATGTCCATGCCCTGCCCAGACCATGCCCCGCCCCTTTTTTAAATCTTTGGAGATGTATGTGCTGCGGGACATATGTGCATATCCAGGTGGCTTTTAAAATCCACTCGGCGTACGCAAGTCCAACTTATTTGCGTATCCCCTAATTAATGCACGTACTGGACTTTTAAAATTCACCTCTGTGTCACACTGACTAATAGAAATTTATGGACTTATCTTCCAGGAACTTATCCAAACCATTTTCAAACCTAACTGCCTTAACCACATCTTTTGGCAATGAATTCCAGAACTTAATTGTGCACTGAATGAAAAATAAATTTCTCCAATTTGTTTTAGATGTGCTGCTTGCTAATTCATGAAATGCCCCCTAGTCCCTCATGAGAGGCTTCTACGTAAACTAAAAAGTCATGGGATAGAAGGCGATGTCCTTTCGTGGATTACAAGCTGGTTAAAAGAGGAAACAGAGAGTAGGATTAAATGGTCAATTTTCTCAGTGGAAAAGGGTAAACAGTGGAGTGCCTCAGGGATCTGTACTTGGACCGCTGCTTTTCAATATATATATAAATGATCTGGAAAGGAATATGACAAGTGAGGTTATCAAATTTGCAGATGATACAAAATTATTTAGAGTAGTTAAATCACAAGCAGACTGTGATACATTGCAGGAGAACCTTGCAAGACTTGAAGATTGGGCATCCAAATGGCAGATGAAATTTAATGTGGACAAGTGCAAGGTGTTGCATATAACCCTGGGAGACTTGTCCTCAGTGTGAGAGGACAATGCATCAACTGAAGAGCAGATCCTTGCTATAGGATCACTTCCTACTATACTAGGGTGATGGTCTCCAATCATGAGACCTTCCTCCTCCAAGGCAGCACCAGGGATGCCAGTCTAGAGTTGGGACTTGGCTACTCTGTCCCTGAAGGTCTGCACTCTATACCTCTCTGTCTGCCTCAGCTCCTCCAGGTCTGCCACTCTAGCCTCTGAGAGCCAGACGTTCTTTGAACGGATTGCACACATACAACTTCTCACCAATGGGTAAAAAATCATATATGTCGCACTCGATGCAAAAGACAAGAAGGCCCCCTTCGTGCTGCTGGACTGCTGCCTTCATCTTAATTTTATTGAGTTCTTAACAATCTGATAGTGACCTGCAAAGGGATAATTAAACTTTTGATAAGAGCTGGGGCAATCCTGTGTTTATGTTAAAAGCCTATTTGATTTTTAATGTGAAAGTGTCTCTTGACTATAAATGAAAGGATGAGCTAAGGTTAGGTAGGAGGGAGGGAAAGACAGACATTAGAATTACCTATCTTAGGCTTGGTTTTTATTATGGGCACACGCACACACTAAAGAATATATCCCCTTATTTTACCTCTCCCCCCAAACTTTTTAGTCCTAACATTTCCCAAAGCAATACTCACTGATCCTCTTTAGCCACCAGTAAGATGATCTTCTCCCCTCAATACTACCACACACAGACACTAGAAAAGAATGTGTCTAGCTCCCTGATCATCATTTATAATCAAAAGGCACACACAGGCCCAAGAAAAGAACTTAGCTAGTAACTCCCTGGTCTTTTTTTTTTTTTTTAATCAAAAGGCACATGCACAGACACTAAAAAAGAACTTACTTAGCTCCCTGTTCTTTTTTTTTAATTAGGCATACACCATACTCTAAAAGAAATTACTTTTTATGGCTTTTAGTCAAGGCACACACACTTGAAATTAGTTTACCCCACAATTTCACCTCTCCCTAAACTAAAGTCCCAATATTACCCAGCTAGTAATACTTACTGATCCTCTTCAGCCACCAGCAAAATCTTCTTTTCCCCTCAATTCCCCCAGATCCAGCACTTCCTTTCTGCTTAGAAGAATTTCATTTTTTTTAATTTAACAACTTTTTTATACTGACATTTGTGTGTACATCATATCGGTTTACAAGGAACTAAGAGAAATACAGCGAACGGAGAGGTAGAGGGGAGCTGCAACAATGAGAGGGGGATTAACAAGGCAAACGGCATAATTTATAAATGGTTCAATGGATGCAACTAACATGAAATATAAAATTATCTAAAGTAGTGTAGAAGGATAATAAACATAATAATAGCAAAATAGTAGTTAACATAATGATAACATAATATAATTAATTAACATAATAATAGTGAGATGGCGGCGTGAACAAAAGGAGGAGCTGGAAGACCTAAGCTGGGAATGCCCGCTTAAAGAGCCAGGTCTTTAGCTTTTTCCTAAATTTGTACTGGCAGGGCTCAGTGCGCAGTTTCAGTTGGAAGAATGTTCCAACGGGTGGGTCCTGCAACTGAAAGAGCTCGCTCCCTCGTGGATGTGAGACGAGCATTCTTGAGAGAGAGGGTATGGAGGGTAGCTTTGTGGGTTGTTCTAGTGGGGCAGTTGTGGAGGATGAAATGCAATGGCTCTTCAAGCCAGTTGGAGTGGTGATTGTGTAATGTTTTGTGGATAATAGTAAGAGTTTTCAAGAAGATACCTGAGGGTATAGAGAGCCATTGAAGTTCTTTGAGGTCAGGGGTTATATGGTCGGATTTGCGGATATTAGTGAGGGTTCTAGCTACCACATTCTGTAGCATTTGAAGTGGTTTGATGGTGGCGTACGGAAGGCCCAGAAGGAGGAAGTTGAAATAATCCATTTTTGGGCAGATGGTCGCTTGTATGACTGTGCGGAGGTCATGTGCATGGAGTAGGGGTTTGAGTTTCTTCATGACATGGAGCTTATAGAAACCTTCTTTTAGGACTGTGCTGATGTGTTTTTTGAAGTTAAGTTGTTGGTCAATCATGATACTGAGATCACGTACAAACGGCTGTATAGAGGTCAAGTTGAGTGAGGGATTGCTTGAGAGAGCTAGCCTAGGGTGCTGTGGATTTAAAATGATGAGCAGCTCTGTTTTAGTAGTGTTAAGTGATAAGTGGAGGTTTGTGAGGAGGGTGGTTATGGAGGAGAGGCTTTTCTCCCAAAAGTTTAAGGAACTGGTGATGGATTCTTGTATGGGTATGAGGACTTGGACATCATCGGCGTATATGAAAAATTTGAGGCCTAGGTCAGAAAGGAGTTGGCAGAGAGGTAACAGGTATATATTGAAGAGAGTAGAGGAAAGTGAAGAGCCTTGAGGGACGCCTCTACCTCTACCTTTCCCTTGGGTTTTTGCATCCTAAGTGCATTACTTTGCAACTTTTGCCATTAAATCTTAGCTTCCAGACCTTAGACCATTACTTGAGCTTTGCTAGATCCCTCCTCATGTTTTCCACATCTTTCTGGCTGCCACCCTGTTACATATTTTGGTATCATTGGCAATAAGACAAACCTTTCCCAACAACCCTTCCATTATGTTGCTCACAAAAATGTCGAAAAGAACCGGTTCATGGTCCAAACCCTGAGGCACAGCACTAATAACAACCCCACCTCGCAGAAAACTCATTTTACCACTAGCCTCTGAGACTCCCACTCAGCCAGTTTTGAACCCACTCACTCCAGGATCCATACCAAGGGTGTACAATTTATTTATAAGTCTTCTGTGCAGAGCCATGTCAAAGGCCTTGCTGAAATCCAAGTATACTACATCTAGTGCTCTCCCTTGATTCAGCTCTCTGGTAACTCAATCAAAGAAATTGATCAGCTTCATCTGACAAGATTTACCTCTGGTAAAACCATGCTGCCTCGGATCTTGCAGTCCATTGGATTCCAAAAATTGCACTATTCTCTGTTTTAGCAGCAATTCCATTAGTTTGCTCACCATAGAGATCAGACTAACTGGCCTGTAGTTCCCAGCCTTCTCCTTTCCACTTTTATGAATAGGAACCTCTCCCGCCCTTTTCCAGTCCTCTGGAACTATTCCAGACTCTAAAGAAGCTTTGAAAAGGTCAATCAAGAGAGCTGCGAGGACATTTCTAAGTTTCCTTAGTACCCTTGGATCTATCCCATCTGACGCCATCGCCTTATCTACTTTAAGTTTAGTTAACTCCTCACAAACACATTGTTCTGAAAATCAATGGAGGTTTACCACATTTCCAATCTTATTTGTGCTTGTTTTATGTGGTCCTGCTTCATAATGAACCCCAAAATGAAATATTTGTTAAGCAATTTTGCTTTTTCCTCATCAGTTTCTACATATTTCTTTCCTTTAGTTTTGAGATTCTCAATGCCACTTGCACTTCCTCCATCCCTAACATATTGAAAAAAAGTCTTTCCCCTTGTTTTACTGTATTTTTTCTTCCATTTGAATTTTCTCATTCCTGACTACTTTCCCAGCTTCTCTTAATTTTTCCAGATATTGTCGCCTGTTGTCCTCTTTTTGCATTCTATTGTAGTTTATGAATGCTGACCTTTTCTCCCTTATCTTTTCAGCTACTTCTTTAGAAAACCATAATGGTCTCTTTTTCTTCTTTCCTTTATTTGCATTCCTAATGAAAAGATTAGTTACCCTTATCATCTCTCCTTTTAGTTTAACCCATTGCATTTCTACTTCACCTGGATTTCCCCATCTAGCTAACGGCTCCTTGAGGTACTCTCCCATTTTGAGAAAGTTAGTTTTCCTGAAGCCTAGGGCTCTTGCCTTAGAATGAACCTTCATCTCTTGCATCCTAATATTGGACCACACTATCCAGTGGTCTCTTGTTCCCAAATGATCATGCACTACAACATCAGAAATTCTGTCCCTATTTGTAAGCACTAGAACAAGCATTGCTCCCTCCCATGTGGGTTCCGTTACCAGTTGACAGAATAGATACACCTTTCGTGTTGCGGAGGTGGACCCTTAGCCCGAGGGGGAGTTGGCCCTACCCGTGGGGACACTCCTACGGGTCCCCACCGTCGGGAGGCAGAGCTGAATGGGAAGCGGAGGCCAACTAGAGCTTCGCCAATACCAGCCCTCGTTCCCTGCAGGCTGAGTCCTTGGGTACCCGGGCTGGCTGGTCTTAGGCCCAGTTCCAGAAGCCCGGGCAGACTAAAACAGGCTAGGAGTCAGGAACACGTTAAGTCCGGGCTTGTAAAAGGCAGAAGCCTAAGAAAGGCCAAGTCCAAAGTAGTCAGCTGGAAGCAGAGTCAGGTTGAAGCTGAAGTCAGGGCAAGCTGCTAGAGACAAGATCAGGTTCAAGCTGAAGTCAGGGCAGATGGCTGGAGGCAAGGTCAAGTTCAAGCTGAAGTCAGGGCAGATGGCTGGAGACAAGGTCAGGTTTAAGCTGAAGTCGCGGCAGGGGGCTGAAGACAAGGTCAGGTTCAAGCTGAAGTCAGGGCAGGTGGCTGGAACAAGGTCAGGTTCAAGCTGAAGTCGGGGCATGGGGCTGAAGACAAGGTCAGGTTCAAGCTGAAGTCGGGGCAGGGGGCTGAAGACAAGGTCAAGTTCAAGCTGAAGTCGGGGCAGGGGGCTGAAGACAAGGTCAGGTTCAAGCTGAAGTCAGGGCAGGGGGCTGGAGACAAAGTCAGGTTCAAGCTGAAGTCAGGGCAGGCAGCAGAAGACGAGGTCAGGTTCAAGCTGAAGTCAGGGCAGGCAGCTGGAGACAAGGTCAGGTTCAAGCTGAAGTCGGGGCAGGGGGCTGAAGACAAGGTCAGGTTCAAGCTGAAGTCGGGGCAGGGGGCTGAAGACAAGGTCAAGTTCAAGCTGAAGTCGGGGCAGGGGGCTGAAGACAAGGTCAGGTTCAAGCTGAAGTCGGGGCAGGGGGCTGGAGACAAGGTCAGGTT
The DNA here is from genome assembly GCF_901001135.1 of Rhinatrema bivittatum. Lineage (NCBI taxonomy): Eukaryota > Metazoa > Chordata > Amphibia > Gymnophiona > Rhinatrematidae > Rhinatrema > Rhinatrema bivittatum. Next base: position 70,374,655 of record NC_042616.1, on the reverse strand, counting down.
CAAGCTGAAGTCGGGGCAGGGGGCTGGAGACAAGGTCAGATTCAAGCTGAAGTCGGGGCAGGGGGCTGGAGACAAGGTCAGGTTCAAGCTGAAGTCGGGGCAGGGGGCTGGAGACAAGGTCAGGTTCAAGCTGAAGTCGGGGCAGGGGGCTGGAGACAAGGTCAGATTCAAGCTGAAGTCGGGGCAGGGGGCTGGAGACAAGGTCAGGTTCAAGCTGAAGTCGGGGCAGGGGGCTGGAGACAAGGTCGGGTTCAAGCTCAAGTCAGGGCAGGCGGCAGAAGATGAGGTCAGGTTCAAGCTGAAGTCAGGCCAGGCGGCTGGAGACAAGGTCAAGTTCAAGCTGAAGTCAGGGCAGGGGGCTAGGGACAAGGTCACAGGTCGAGCAAAGGTCAGAGCCAAGGAATCTGTCCAGAGCATGGTCAAGAACAAGCGAGGGTCAAGCCTAGGAATCCGTCCAAAGTGTGGTCAGGAACAAGCGAGGGTCAAAGCCAAGGAATCCGTCCAATGGGTATTCAGGAGTCAGGGAGCTGGAACTGGAATGCATGAACATGAACACGAGACTAGAACTAGGTCAGGAACAGGAATCAGGAAGAGGAATACAACGAGCAACTAAGCCCACGACAGGAAGTGTGGAGACCTGTTGCCAAGGCAAAGACTGAATGGCGGAGCCTGTCTTAAATAGGAAGGCCTGGGGACGTCATCATCCGGGGCTGCGGGAAGGTTTTCCGCCATGGCCCCTTTAAAATCAGAAAATAGATGCCTGTAGTCTACAATTAATCCTTTATTGAAGTGGAGACACAAGGGTAGCCCGACTCTGGCCGAGTTTCGCCGTAACAAAACGGCTGCCTCAGGGCTTCACAAGTGGAGATCGATGTTTGCGAACGCTGTAAGACGGAGCAGCATAAGAGATCATACATTTATCTACATGATCATCTTTCATTTTAGTTTGTATATGACTAATGAACTCAAGAAGATTGATGTAAGCCCCTGAGGCAGCCGTTTTGTTACGGCGAAACTCGGCCAGAGTCGGGCTACCCTTGTGTCTCCACTTCAATAAAGGATTAATTGTAGACTACAGGCATCTATTTTCTTTTTTTCATCCTGACGGCTTTTATAGATCGCCTTCCTTTGTGCTTTTTGGGCCCTTTAAAATCAGGAAAGGTGCGCTCATGCACACTTAAGGTGAACAGACAGAAATTAGATGACGGCGGTGTCTCCCCTCGACACTCGTGGGGAGACCCTACTGGGGCCGGGGAAGGCCGCAGAGCACCAGAGGAACCTGGGAGCGAAGCAGGAGTGCAAGCGCATAGGCGACTGCCTACTGCTGCCAACAAGGAAGGGCCAAGTCCTGAACCTGGGCATCAGGGGTGAGTAGAACTGATTGTGGGCCTGCCGGGGCCGGGAAACGCAACAGTTCAACCACTGAGATCTCAAAACAAAGGACTCTTAAAAATCCCTACAATAAGAGACACTCATTTGACTCAAACAAGAGACAGGCTGTTAGCTATAGCTGGCCCAAAACTTTGGAATTCCATGCCAGAAGAACTAAGAACAACATCGGATAGGAAGAATTTCAAGCGTGACCTGAAAACTTGGCTCTTTAAAAATGTGTATAATGTAACATACCCTTAGCATTCAGATTACCCAATTGATAAATAAGATGCTCTGGAAACTATCCCTCTGGAATTGTTTATATGTTATTAATAATTCTTTATTTTATATGTGAATTTACCTTGTATATTATTTTTATCTATGAATGTTTTTATGTAAACCGGTATGATTTTGTGAACTTCACATGGAATGATGGTATATAAAACATTTAAATAAATAAATAAATAGATTTATCCTTACAGAGAATCCAGGATCTCCTTGCTTGTAGAAGATACTGCAGTTAGGATGTCCCAATCAACATCTAGAAGGGTAAAAACCTCTAGCAGCAGCACCACCCCTTTCACAACAATCCTGTGAATATCCCCCATTAAATCTCTACCCATCTCCTCTGTGCGATGGAGGTCTATATATTACACCAATATAAATAGATATTTTATTCCCTCTTTTTATGTTAACCCACAGTGCCTCCTCCTTACCTCATAAGCCCAGCAATGCTGTTGCTTTAATACTGGTCTTTATATATAATGCCATGTCTCCTCCTTTCCTTCCTACCTGGTCCTTCCTGAATAGATTGTAGCCGGGTATAACTATATCCCAGCCATAGCTTTCCATGTCCCAGTTCTCTGTGATAGCTACTATATCTAAATCAGCTTCTTCCATAACTGATCCTAGATCTGGGACATTATTCCCCATATTATGAGCATTAGTATACACAACTTTCCAAATATTGTATTTTTTCTCATATTTCTCATTTCTATCAGGCCTATACAGTACAGTGCTCTCCAGCGGAGCGCACTGTTAGCCCGTGCTGTTACCCCGCGATTGGCTGCGCATTTTCGACGCGCTATTTTTACCCCTTATACAGTAAGGGGGTAATAGCGTGTCGAAAACGCGCGGCCACCCCCCCCCCCCCCGAAACTAATAGCGCCCGTAACATGCAAATGCATGTTGATGGGCCTATTAGTTATTCTTACGCCATACAGAAAGTAAAATGTGCAGCCAAGCTGCACATTTAACTTTCAGAAATTAACGCCTGCCCAAAGGCAGGCGTTAATTTCTTCCGGCACCAGGAAAATGTACAGAAAAGCAGAAAAAAATGCTTTTCTGTATACCCTCCGACTTAATATCATAACGATATTAAGTCGGAGGCTCCAAAATTTAAAAAAAAAATAAAATAAAAAATTGGCCCGCGGCCCGTGAGTCAGAAGATGGATGCTCAATTTAGCTGGTGTCCGTTTTCCGAACCCATGGCTGTCAGCGGGTTTGAGAACCGATGCCGGTAAAATTGAGCTGTCAAATCCGTTGACAGCCGCCGCTTCTGTCAAAAAGGAGGTTCTAGGGACGCGCTAGTGTCCCTAGCGCCTCCTTTTACCGCGGGCCCTCATTTAAATACTTGATCGCACACCCAGCAGAGTGGCCTGGGCGTGAGTTGGGAGAGCGGGTGCTCACCTCGGAGTGCCGGCTCTCCTGCATGATTTAGTGTATTGGTCTGTATGTGAGTATTTAATGTTTTACTTACCTTAGGGTTTTGTTCCTCCATCTCCAATGATTCTAATTTAAAGCCAGCCAGGGTAGGTTTGACATTCTGTGTTGAAAGATGTTGTGCCCCTTCTTTGACAAGAGGATCCCATCTCTACTCAACAATCCTTGAAATATCATCCCTTGATCCAGGAAACTAAAACGCTCACATTGACACTATCTATGCAGCCATTAATTTATTTGAAGAATACAAGCTTCCATGCTTGGGCCTTTATCCTTAACTAGGAGGATTGAGGAGAATATCACCTGGGCATCTATCTGCTTTACCCTCTAACCCAGAGCCATGAAGTCACTTTTGATACAAACAGTGTGGTTCCTCACAGTATCATTTGTGCCAACATGGATGAGCAGCATTGGATAGGCTTGAGGATTCTCAGCAATCTCTCCATAATGTCTTGGATTTTGATAACCGGCAGACAGCACACTTCCCGTGAAAATATGTCTAGTCAGCATATGGATGGATGCCTCCATGTCCCTCAGAAGCGAGTCACCAACAACCATACCCTCTGCCTTCTAGGTGCAGTGATTGCTGTGCCTGCAGCTTTGGGGTTTGCAAGTCCTTGTTCCTCCTCATCAGGGCATGACATCCCCTCCTCCTCTTCTAGGGTTGCATACCGGTTCTTCAATTCAAGGAAAATCGAAGCCATAATGTAGGTAGGGTCTAGTAGCCATAGAAATCTGGGTTCAGCTGTCATCTCATGGATCAATTTTATCTTTCACTCTGCTTGAGTTCTCCATCTTAGATGCCTTGATAAGCGTTTCATTGATGTAGTCCTCATTCTCCCAGATGCTTTTCAGTCCTGCCACCTCTTTCCTGAGGATCAACTAAAGGATCTACAACTTAAGATAGTGGCAGAGGTTTATATAGAATGAGATTTTGTTACTTGTAAACCGGATTGATTTGTATTGCATACAGGAATTCCGGTATATAAAAATTAAAAATCCCACATAGGGGCATTAAAACCCATGCTAATACTACTGCATCTGTTCCCTCAATAAAGTGAACCATTCCTCTTAGTAGACATGCTTTAGGTTCTCTACACATATATGCTCTATCCTTTCTGAGATGAAATATTTCCTAATGTTATGCCTGATTTTATCTCCTTTGGACCCCATATCATGCCCTCTTGTTCTAGGATTTAGAACTTCCTTTTCACTGAACAGTGCTCGTTTCTGTGCATTATTTACTCCAAAGCATATCCTGAACTGGGAAAAGTTTAAACTCCAAATACAGGAAATCCTAAGGTAAAAATTACCTTTCCTATGGGGAAAAACAACAAGATGTTGTATTCTCTCTGCAATGGTAAATAATGTCATTAATGTTATAAAAAAGGAAATGCAATCCTTTGCAGAGAGTAACACAAGTTATCCAAACAGCATTCTTAGTACTTGAAAAGGCAAGTGTCAAAACATTGTCCCATGGACTGGAAGGGCTCATAATGGGAAACAGGCTCATTTTTTCCATTTTAGATCTCTGATTTCCATTCTCTAGGGAAAACAAATGGATGCACCTGACGTTCAGACCACACTGGGAGAAAGATAGTGCTCAATCTCTTATGCCAAGTCACACAAGTGAGTCAGAGACCTAATGTCAGTATGTTTCTGTAAAGGTCCGGTGTGACAGTAAATCCTTTTCTGACTTTCTGATCAGGGATGGAGTGGAACATATGAGTGAGATTGGTATTATTAGCCAATCTAATAATACCAATTATTAGACAGAACCAAATAATACCATTATTAGACAGAACCAAAAGTATGCAGCCAAATTGTCATATTATACCCCTTAGCTTAGGAAGGCAAACTAAGACTGAGGAAAAATGATGGGGCAGATTGTAGGTGAGGCTGAAAATGTGAAATCCTAAAGCAGATTAGCTTACTACCTAGACGAGTCACTGCTTTGGAGACATGAAAGCTATCTTGAATTATGATGTTAACATTAGATATCTGAGAATAATGCTCAGGCTCGGGTACAGGTACCTGGAATATCACAAAGAAAGAACAGAAACAGGACATTTATTGTTGGAATTAAATGTGAATTAAACCTGACAAGTACTTGTCCATGTAAGGAGAATGTTCGTGCTTTCACAACTAGTCTACTGCATTGCAATATTTTTACTGTTTTAGCTCTAGAATCAACTAATATGATTTCATTCTTCTAGAGGTACTTCTTGGAGAACATATTCCTATAAGACAGCATTTTAATAGATAAGTGTGTATGCATATATTAAACAAACAGGTTTTAGATAAGAATATAAGAAATGCCATACTGGGTCAGACCAAGGACCATCAAGCCCAGCATCCTGTCTCCGACAAAGGCCAATCCAGGTCACAAGCACCAGTAGGATCCCAAAGAATAGGTCCAGTCCTTCCTGCTCATAACCAGGGATAAGCAGTGGCTTTCCCAAGTCTACAAGGCTAATCGGGGTTTGGTTTATGGACTTTTCCTTTATGAACTTGTCAAACTCTTTTTAAACCTAGCTATGCTAACTGCATTTTTAGATATTGTTATGGAGCATTGGGTTCCTGCTTTCCCATAAGGGTAATCCTGTGCTTGGAGGATAACAGTCTGTTCCTGTGCCAGAAGGTTCTTATGGTGCTGCTCTTGAGAAATTGCCATTAAATTGCTCAAATGATGTTTCCGTATAATTCTGATATGTTCCTTCTTATCCTCGTTCACGTGCAAGGACCATATCACAGATGATGTTCTCAAATAATGATCACAATTGTATGCACTGTATCACGAATGATGTTCTGCAGTTGATGACACTTTTTACTCCAAGCGTCTGGAAGCATTATCATTTCACAACATATTTTAGCAGCATCCAGACCTAGGCTGATCATATTCAAAACCTGAAGACAGGCCAAACAAAACACTCTTTTAATCTCTCTCTCAGATTTTTGTTCTACTTCCTCTCTTCCTCTTCCTCTTCTTCTCTGTCTTCTTTTGTTATGCCTCTGCCTATCACCTGTATCCTGATTCAGCTGACCTCTACTCTCCCAAATTCCTGTTATTTTACTCGGTTTCTCCATGATCATGCCATTTACCTCCGCTGAGTTCTCTGGTGGTGGTAAGCAGTCAGGAACAGTATTGGGATGAGGTCAGACACACACACATCCATTTATACATACGCATACACACACACACACACACATTCATGCTCTCTACCTTTGTCGGGAGCATCAAAGGTAGAGAAAGAGAAATCCCAGTAAACTCTCCTTCCCCAAGGCTAATACCAGATTTTTATTTTTGTAGTTAAAACAAATCTACCAGTGATAACATCCAGTATATTTTTATTATGAATTATCGCTTATTAATAGCAATAAGAGTTCATAATATATGTTTTACTAAAGAATTATAGTGATACTCTGTTTACTTCATTTGCTAGGTATGAAAACTAGTAAATGAGGTAAAACAGAATATCACTATGCTCTGCTGCCTAATATAAATCTCTGGACCCCTACCTTAGGCATAAAGATGTAAAAATGTAGCATTGTTTTCATTTTATGAATAATTATATGAGAAATTGCTCCTTGTTGCAAAAAAATATCACCATAGTGTTTAATGCATTAGCTATAGTAGCTCCATATAGGCAGAGATCTACGTTTAGATCATATAAAACACCTTGGTTTACACCTGATCTAATTCCATTGAAACAAAGCTTAAGGAAACTAGAATATCACTGAAGAAAATCTCTCCTAGAGTATGATAGGACAGAATTTTTGACTAAGTTAGAACCATAGCTGACTTCTTAAAAGGGCAATGTATTTCCGACAAGATTCAATCAGCTCAAAATCATCTGAGAGAATTATTTAATAATGTAAAAAATATGATCAAAGTTCCTGATGTTAATCTCTGTCTTAAAAATAGTGTTGACCCGGTCTTGCTTGGCCAGTACTTTAAACATAGAGTAGAATCACTTGCTCGTTGTTTGCTGTACAGATGAATGCATGCACTTCTAGTCCTGTTATATGGGGCCTGGTAGTGGCCCGCAGAGCAGGGTACGCCGAGGATGTCAAATCAGAGGTGATGGTGTTGAGGAACTCTGAGGTGCAGGAATCGACAGTGCAACAAAGAAAGAGGTGAGCCTGGGGGGTCGCAGCCGTCTGCGACCGACGGGTGTAACAAATATATCATCATTCAAAGTAATTCATTTAGATGAGTCAAGGGAACACCTATTGTATGTACAGGGACCAACCTTACCACTATGTCTAAAAACTGCACTTTGCACTTACATTTTAGTCTTAATCTTTTATATTGTATCTTACAATTTATCTGACCTCATGTTTTATTATATTTATTTATTTATTTATTTGTTTGTTTATTTGGTGCTTTTTTTATACCGGCATTCATGATACAATCATATCATGTCGGTTTACAAGGAACCGGGGTAAAAAACATAACCTTAAATATTAATCTAGAGGTGAGAGGCAAAAGTTACAATGAAACAGGGGTAATGGAACTGGGGGAAGAAGAAGACAAAGCAGAAAGTAACTCAATGGCAGAAACAGATATTTACAGTGTGCTGGAAGTTCGGTAATGATAGTTATGGCGGATCGATGATTTAGGGAAAGGCCTGTTTAAATAACCAAGTCTTGAGCCTTTTTCTAAATGTCAACAGGCAGGGTTCTTGTCTGAGTTCAGTGGGAATAGCATTCCATATGGTTGGTCCCGCTGCGGAGAAGGCCCGTTCTCTATTTGCTAGATGATGGGTGGATTTGGTTGGGGGGGGGGGCATGCAGGGATCCTCTGTAGGCTTCTCTGATAGGTCTGGACGAGGTGTGTATTCTGAGCGGGAGTTGAAGGTCAAGGAAGGGTTGGTTATGGATGGTTTTGTGGATGACGGTGAGGGACTTGTGTAGAATTCTGAAACTTATTGGTAGCCAGTGTACATTTCTGAGGATGGGTGTGATGTTGTCTCTTCTGCTGGTGTTTGTTAAGATTCTGGCCGCCGCATTTTGAAGCATCTGAAGGGGTTTGATGAAAGAGGCGGGGAGACCTAGCAAGATGGAATTGCAGTAGTCTATCTTGGAGAATATTATGGCTTGGAGGACAGTTCTGAAATCTTGAAAGTGTAGAAGTGGTTTCATTCTTTTTAGTACCTGCAGTTTATAGAAGCAGTCCTTGGTTGTGTGGTTGATGAAAGTTTTTAAATTCAGACGGTTGTCGATTAATACTCCCAGGTCTCTTGCTTGGGTGACGAAGGTGTTAGTGAGTGTCCTTTGAGTGGGATCACTATTGTCCGGGGAGATGAGGAGGAGTTCAGTCTTAGCTGAATTTAGTATCAGGTTTAGGTTAGTGAGGAGGAGGTTGATCTCTTGGAGGCAATTTTCCCAGTACTTGAGTGTTTTTGTGATGGATTATGTTATGGGGATCAGGATTTGCACGTCATCTGCATAAAGGAAGTGTTTTAGTTTTAGATTTGTTAGCAGCTGGCATAGGGGAAGGAGATATGCTCTTATTACCTTATTAACTATTAGCTGTAACCGGCCACGCGTTGCTGTGGCTCAGTCTGGTTAAATGGAAAAGAAAGAAAAGAGAAAGCGCACGTTTCTAATATGTTTAATTTCACAATGCTTGTGGGTATACAATATTTTTTGTTGTTCCATTGTCTGTGCAGATATAGAGATTGTCTGGTTTGCCGACTCTAGAACACGCAACATATAATTGTCCATGTGAGAAGCAATCCATGTCTAGATGTAAACCGCATAATTCTAGAAATGAAAAAGAATGAAAAAAGAAAAAAAATAAACTATACTCACTAAATGAATGGTATGGTAAACGACACAGCTCAATTCCAACGCAATGTCACACGAAATAATTAAATCAAAATGAAAATAAATCGAAATCTATGAAAATTGAATTTAACAATGCAATCGGAAACATTGAAATGGAATTGTAAAATATTTAGTCCAAGCCGTTAAGCCAGTTAAAACGGGCGAGATTTTTGTCCCCTCTCCTGCTACGTCTTTGCTCTGCTCCGCTCCTCCCCCCCCCAGCACCAGAGGTGGCGGCGGTGGTAGGAGCAGCAGCGGTGGCTGAGGGGGATCTCGCGAGGCGTAATGGTCCTGCCATCCCAACTCCCTCCCCCCTTCCCCGGTGGCGGAGGGACAGGCTCAGACCCCTTTCACTCTATCCTTACAGGCCCCAACTCCTTTGCTCTCTCATTCCCCTCTACACTCAACCCCTTCCACTGTAACCTATAAGTGGAGAGCTGGGGGGGTAGAGAATCTCTCTCTCATACAGCCCCCTACATAGGCTTCCTCTCTCTCTCTCTCTTGCACATACACTCTCCCTCTGTCCCTCACACACGCATGCCCAATCCCTCTCACACACATACACAATCCCTCACGTAGTCTCCCTCTCTCTCTGGCACTCACACTCGCTTTCAGCACACATTACCACACTTCTCTCTCACACAGTTAAAACGGGCGGGATTTTTGTCCCCTCCCCACCTAAGTCTTTGCTCTGCACTCGCAAGAGCTTGCAAAGTTCCCACGCCAGTTGTGTCTGGGAGAGAGAGGAAAACACTCCATCCCCCCCCTCGCAAAGGGCAGGCGGCAGGCACTACAACAGATTTGGGACACTCAAATTTGCTTACTTTGCTCTTTCTGGCAGACCTGTGTCTTTAACAAATCCGATCGGGGGCTTGAGAGGGAGGAGGGAGCAGGGCTCTGGCTTTCACTTTCTACATGGTGCTTTGCTGGGAGTGGGGGTGGAGCGATGCCCATATAAACTCTTCCCGTGGTGGCTGAGACCCACGGGTGGGCTGACAGCACTGCCTTCCCCCCCCCCCCCCCCGCAGTTGCGGGATATTTACTTGGCTTCTCCTTATCTGCGGGACTCAGGGGGTGGGGGAGGAGGGTGAGCTGTTCTCTGTTCAGCTCTTTGCGCTTTGGCTGCTGCAGGCTGCAGCTGCTTGTGATCTCTTCACAGCTGCTTTCTACTGCATTTGCTTTGCTCCGGCCATCCCAACTCCCTCATCCCCTTGCCCGGCGGTGGACGGACTGGCTTGGCGACTCTTCTACCCTTTCCTCCTCCTGTGTGTAATTGTCTGGCAGTCCCTTCTCCCTCCCCCCTTCCCCAGTGGGGGAGGAACGGGCTGAACCATTTCTCGGAGCGGCGACTTGTCTGCCCTTTCCTCCTCCCCTCTGTGACACCCAGCACGTAGCGCAGAGCTCAATGGTCCGCATATGCGCGGTAGAGCTGCTCTCTACTGCGCATTTGTGGGCCGTGGGTCAGAGCCCATTTATATTGTAGATAGCGTGTGTTGCTTTTACGTCCAACAGATGGCCCTGTTTTTCCAAAAAAGCATGTTTTTACCAGTCATAGTTGTGACATCTATATAATATAGGTATATAAAAACACACACGTATTTGAATGCAACATTGTGTCAAAATTTCAAAGCAATCGGTGAAGAACTTTCGGAGATTTAAGATTTTGAACAAACGAACATTTACATTTTTATTTATATAGATTGCATACTTATAACAACGCATGTACTTTGCATTTTTACCTTGTCTTATTTTTCTGATGTATTTATTAGCCCTTGTGCTCTTTGGGGTACATTTTAAGAAACAGCGCACGCGCGTACTTTTGTATGCGAACAAAAGTATGCTGGATTTTATAAGATACGTGCGTAGCCACGCGTATCTTATAAAATCCGGGGTCGGCGCGTGCAAGGGAGTGCACATTTGTGCAACTTGCGCGCGCCGAGCCCTGCGCGCGCTGCCCGTTCCCTCCGAGGCCGCTCGAAGGGAACTTTCCTTCCCCCTCCCCCACCTTCCCCTACCTAACCCTCCCCCCCAGCCCTATCTAAACCCCCCCCACCTCTGTTGCAGAAGTTACGCCTGCTCGAAGCAGGCGTAACTTTGCACACGCCGGGCCGGCTGCCGAGCGCCGTGTTCAGGTCCGGGGGCTGGTCCGGAGGCCGTGGCCATGCCCCCGGAACGCCCCTGGGCCGAAACCACTCCCGTGGCACCGCCCCCGGATGACATGCCGACCACGTCACGCTCCCCCGACACGCCCCCAATGATGCGCCATCCGTGTCACGCCTCCCGACACGCCCACCCCAAGAAAGCACCGGGACTTACGCGCGTCCTGGGGCTTTGCGCGCGCTGGAAGCCTATGCAATATAGGCTTGGCACGCGCAGGGGGTTTTAAAAGGGTTATGCGCGTACCTTATGCACATAACCCTTTTAAAATCTGGCCCTTTGTTTTTACATATATTTTAATTTTTTATCTATTTTATTATTTATCTTCCTTATCTTCTCATTGATATTGCGTTTTTTCTTTGTAACAATGGAAACCGTTGTGATGTTTTTTACTGAACAACGGCATATAAAATCAATAAATAAAAAAATAACAAAATTCAGGAAGCCTGTTTCAGCAGGCTTTTAATTTGTAATTTCTAACCTTTGGCTGAGAGCAGATAATGCAAGTCTTATGAGACTGAAGATGTTGTTTTAATATTTTTATTGTCTTATATTTTATTGTCTTTTTGATATATTGTTTTTATTGTACTGATTAGAATTGTTTTTATAGTATACTTTATATTATGAATGTTTTTATGGAAACTGCCTAGAAATGTTGATAGGCGGTTAATACATTTTAAATAAATAAATATATATATAAATAAACTCATCCTTTGTGGAAAAAGTTAGAAGCATTGAATTCTTATGAAGCTGATGGTGCATTCTAGTAAAAAAAAAAATTGAAGATCAGTGGATTAATGCTGGAACGGTTCCATGGATATGCAAAATGCAAACAGTTTGTTTTGCAAATAATTTTGAGGATGAAATCTCTGCTATTTGCCCCTTTCAATTTTGGTGTAAAACAATTTGCATATCTTCACTTCAGAGTCCTGAAGGACAAGTATCAAGTAGCTTACTATCAAACAGGAAGCTTTTATCATGGGACACATCTCCAATACTTTGTAAGCTATCTCCTGCAGGTCTCTATTGCTGTTTGACTTAACTTGTTTCTTTGAACAGTAGAATAAGCATGCATTTATTTCAAATCTTTGTCATTACTTTCAAGAACCCAGCATACCATTTAAAACAAAGCTGAGTGACCTGGAAGTTAAAGAGAAGGAAGCTGCTACCTTCCAGTGTGAAGTGCCTCTTCCTGTCATAGAGTCTTCTTGGTTCAAAGAAGAGACCAAGCTTCAACAGAGCGCCAAGTACAATATGGAAGAAGAGGGAACGCTGAGAAGACTCACCATCCAGAATGTCACAACGGACGATGATGCTGTCTACATCTGTGAAATGAAAGAAGGCAGCAGGACTATTGCAGAATTGTCTGTTCAAGGTAGGGTGGGCATTTCACTCTCAGTGGCTTTTGTGTTTGCAAAGATTTGTCTGTTTCAGATGCAGGCTGTTTTGTATCGAAGTAGCTGCAAGTGCAGACCTACTTCATCTCAGGACTTGTAATGGCAGCATAGCTCACTTAAATAAGCATTGATTTTATTTTAAGAATAAACATGTCTAAAGAATACTGTTTAGACATTCCATGTCCTGCTAAATGAATAAGCAGAATAAACAAAATGCATTCCCAGTGCAGATAAAGCAGAAATGTAATTGCTGATAAAATAATTTAAGTGCATACTTTTTCAATGTAGCCCACCAAAACCTATTCCCTACATCAAGAATATGCTCTTAAAAATATCTCTTAAGGCAATCATTTTTACTGGATCAGGGACCTATCGTTAACAGTTTTCCGTGTCATTGTTTCTCAGGGGTCTGCATGACTGATGCTGTGTGTCTGTCCTTTGCTTTGGTCATAGCACCCAGGGCCAGGGTATGACCTGGTGCTGAATTAAGCTTCCCTTTAAAGCAGTTGTGCTAGAGCAGGAAAGAGTTTTGTGAGAAAAAAAACACAACAAAAAGGAAACATTTTGAAATTTTACAGGTCCTTATTTGAGGGAGGGCAATGCCCCCCCCCCTAATGCTCCAGGCGCCAATGCTGAATCGGGCCCTCTCCTATCTTCACACCAATATGCCATCCCGTTGCTTGCCCTACCCCCCCTCCAAGCTAAGCAGGCAGACACGCTTATGGTCTGTACCCATCACAAAATATAAATACATTTCTAAACCCTGAGGAATTGAATAACATTGGTTGGCTCATCTTATGTCCTGCCAGTACTTTAGGCCACTTAATACATGACCATATAATGGAGAAAGATCCTATTTAGAGACCTGCAAACTTTTGTGTACCCAATCTGATATCTTGATCCTAATAAATATTTCTCACATCACAACCTAATTATTAAAAATTCAGCTCACTCAACAAACTGCAATTCTTTAATTATTTTTTTTTATAGACATGAAAATACCACGTCAGTGATGCTTAAAAATACTAAAGATTTTAAAACTTACAGGAAATTTACAGTTAAAAAGGCTGTGGACCTTATTTTCAGAACATTTGCATTAAAATGTAGAACCTTGGTTTTCCGATTCTACTGTGTTTGAAATTTCTTAGAACTTGGCAGTCTTCAATATCATAGGGGGGCAATTTTGGGACAAAGCCTGCTGATCCTTTTTATTTGCAGACAGCCAAGTTTCAAAGAAGACGTATGTGTTTACTTTCATCTTAAAACTTGCCACAGATAGAGAATACCCAGTGATGTTTGCACCTGCTTTGTGCACGAGTGGATATTCTTCAGAATATAACACACATAGACTTGAAAATACAATCCACAGGCATTATTTTCTGATTCTTCCCATAATACGTTCCCGATAACATCTCCTTTAAATGTGGCTGAAAGTACAGGAGTTCCAGAGTGCTCATACTTTCAGCTGTATTGAATTTTCAGACAGCCAATTTACTTGTGGATAATTGCTATGTACCCACCAAATGTTAGCCGCCTAAGTTAAGCTGATTTTCAGCTGAATCTAGCCAGCTAGATTTTTGGTTGAAAATCCAGAAATGGGGCACTCGATGTGCCTAAATTTAATTGACAAATGCTGAAAAAGTTTGTTACCCCATCAAGGCTGGTCAGACAACACCTGCATTCCCTCTCCCTCCCACTTACCCAAGGGAAGTATATACCAGGGCAACAGCCCCGACATCTACCGTCTACCCACCCAACTGAATATTTTTTAAAATTCCCTTAACTTCCCTAATCAGCCCTTCTTCCACCTTCCAAGAGCTCCTCCAATACTCCCCGAAATGTTCACCCAGCCAAGATGGTTGGAGGACGCAGGCTGACCTTCATCATCAGAGCAATGTTTGACACCAAGCCTGTAAGAAATGAGTCTGCATCCTTCTTCCAATTTGGCTGGCTGAACTCTTAGGAGGTTTTGGATTGATCCTGGTGAGTGAGAGGCAGGTTTGCAATAGGGATGATAAAGAGAATTGTTCAAAACATTTGGCAGGTAGGAGGCAGGGGGAGGTTGTCGCCCCTAAATGCACTTAACTTGGGCAAGTAGGAGATGGGAGATGATGAGGGTATTAGAGGTGGAATCGGAAGAAAGAATCAGAGAAGCACTTGGCCCTACTTAATATTAAATTCCAGCGGCTGGGATGGAGAGAGCTGGTGAGCTTTGGTCAGCTAGATTTAGGCTTGCTATTGCAGCGCCTAGATTTGGCCAGCCAAGGTATGCAGCTAAAACTGAAAATCAGCACTAGGCACCTAACTTCCTTGCTTCCCTCCACCCCTTGACTTAACCTCACCCCAGGCACACCCACAAGTTGGCTGGTTAAAGTTGGCTGCCTAGTGAAACTTGGGAACTAAATTTAGCTAATCAGCTTGGTCAACTATCAAAGGCTTTAATCTAGCTGGCCTCATTCTTAAAGGTGAATTTTAAAACCTGGTGCTTGCATTAATTAAGGGAAGTATGAATATGTCAGATTTTAAAAGCTGCCCGGTTTCGTGCATATCTCCTGCAGCACACACATCTGAAAAGTTGTCAAAAGGGGGAGGTAGGTGGGCGAGGCATGGGAGTTTCGGGATGTGAAGCTGAGATGTGCGTGTAAATACTCATGCAATCTGGTGTGCGCCGAGGCCCCCTGCTGCATAACTTTAACTTCTCCTATTGATGATGTGTAATTTGAAAAAAAAAAAGAAAATAGGTAGATCTGCTGAGTTCTAAGGGTCAGGGATAACTGGGGGGAGTGAAGGCTATTAAACTTCGGGGGGTTTGGAGGACCTGGCTCTTAAATGGGTGAACTGGGGATGAACTGGTAAAATTTGGAATAGCGTCGGCGCGTGCCCCTTTTAAAATCTCTCGATTTACGTGGTTGAAACGGCATTTGCATGCACAGGCATGCATTCACTTAAACTTCGGCTCACATATGCACGTGGTCAGGCTATTTTATAGCATATGGGCGCGTATGTTATAAAATGGCCGTGTCCCTGGGCGTGGGATGACACACGTGCCCAAATGTGCCGGTTTGAAAGTTACCATCCCTGTTAGCTGGCTAGATCCCTTTGGCGTCTAACCCCGCTGTTTTTGTTTAGGAATAAGAAGTACAGTAAAGAACAAGGATAAAGCTATTCCTTTCTATTATTCTGATTTATATTTTGTTGTTTTGCCTGCATATGTGTGGGTTTGTGTCATGGCTGTTTTGTTATTTTTTTGTTTAAAGGTAACATTATAAAGAAACTACCGCGGAAGACTGCAGTCCCGATAAATGACACAGCCATCTTCTGCGTGGAGCTCCTCGATGACTGCAAGCACGTTCACTGGCTGAAGAACGGAGAAGAAGTGAAGCCTGATGGCCGAATCAGCATCACCTCCTCTGGCAAGCAGCACACCCTGATCATCCGGGAATGCCAGAGCAAAGATGCTGGAGAGATTGCATTCCTGGCTGACGAGTGCAAGACGTCTACCCAGTTCACCGTGTCTAGTAAGTCATTTTCCTATCAGAGCAGATCAGCTTTGGTATGGTTGTGTTAGGGTTACCAGATGGTTACAAACTGAGCCGGTCCTGGTTTATAGGCTTAGAATTTTGCAGCTTTTTTTTTTTTTGAAGAGGAATTAGACCTAAAAGCCTACAAGTCCTTCAATGCCACATGGCAACGTGTCCTTCATGACCTACAGTCATCTGCTAACAGCAGAAATGTAGACAAACCCCCTCCCCCCCATTTCCTAATGGCTTTTCTCTCAGTTGTGTGAACGGCAAAAGGACGTCAATGAATTAGGCCCAAAATGGGAGGTTGGGGGGGAACCCCTTTAGTTCATCTGATCTATGGGACTGGGAGTAAGTTCAATTTATTCTGGTGTCTTTGAGAGAACGCTACTTCTATTATCTGCTACAGAGGCAAGGAGCAAGAAGAGAGTTTGGAGAAGTAAGTGAGGGTATTTCTTTGTTTGTTTTTCTGTTTATTTTTATTCCCTTTAAGCTTTGAATTTTTTACCTTTATATTTTTATTTCCCCTTTCCTTGTTATGTGTCCTCCCGGCATACATGTTTTCCGTGTAAGCCTGTTTGCGGTTCAGTACTCTTGAGAATGCCTCTGCATTGAGTGGACTGGATGTAATACAATTTGGGGTTTGTAAGCCTTTAAAGGGAACTCACCGGTTCTTTTTCAATGCTGCAATGCATTTTATTTGTGGGAGGAAAGTTGCTGGCCATTCTAGCAGGGACAACCATGACTTGAGGCCATCCTTACATAAAAGGGGGCAAAGCCTGGGTGTCAGGTTGCTTGCATAGTTTTGAAATAGCGCCTCTCTTACACAAGGATTTGATTTCCTGCAACTTTTGGAAGGGGAAAATTATTCCGCAGAAGAAATAATGCTAAGTTTTCAGGAAAAAGCAGAGCTGAATGTTGCCTGGAAGCGAAACATTTTAAGAATCAGGCCAAAGTTCCATAGCATTTTTTACATAAGTTTTTGCATATCCAGAATTTGTATTCTTTCTGCGTTACTTAGCAGGAAGATTTTTTGGGGTGAATATGGTACTTGTAGTTAGTTGCTGAAAGAAAGCATTTTTTTTTCTGAATGCTGGTGCCACATTATTAACCTTGTTATGCACTTTATCAAATTAAGATTGATGGTCTACTGAAAAAGTTCAGGGTGTCATAAGAACATCTCAGTATAACATCATGTCAAATGTGTGAACAGTGATCTGCTGTCAGCTCCAGTTCCCTCACATGGAACATGAGCTGAATGTTAATCAGTAGAAGCCGCTCACATCAGTACATATCATGTAACAGTGAACTATATGCTTGTGTTAGTAGCTCGGGCAGAAAGTGCCAAGATTCCTATTTTTATACTGCACACACTCCTGTGCTTAAGTGTTCTGGTGGAAAAGTGCCTTTGAAAAAAATCCATACATTGCAAGTATGAGTATTAAATTATCTTTTCAAAATAGTGAAAGGAAGGCAAGCTGACTAATTACGTTTTCAGTAGCCACATTTTTGGTAGACATAGCTTATGAGATCCCAACACCAACAGAAGTGGAAGCCAGCATTGCAACAGAATTTAACCATACTTGGGACAGGATCAGGGTTGACTAAAAGACATGGGGAGAGTAGGGGGAAAGCTGGTGTTTGTTTAACTATGAGAACTTACAGTATATTGTTATCTACCCAAAGTGGAAGAGAACCAGAGAAGAAGACAACTGGGTAGACCAGTTGGACCGACTGGTTTTTATCTGCGGTCATTTTACAATGGAATTTTTCAAACATGTGATGGTAGCCTCCATGTTTTATTTCTAATGATCCACACAGCTAGCAAAACTATTGAAGCCATTGCATTGTTCAAGACATCTGGCCTCTCTAGGGTCATTGGAATTTGGCTTTTAGCCATATTTACTCCAGGCAGGTTACCCCAGTGCCTTCTTAGAAGCCCTGATGCAGTCTTGCCACTGCTGTTTGGGTCATAGAACTGGGAAACTGAAACACAAGGAAACAGAGTGATCTACCTAACGTCACACATGGAGGCTCCAAATCGCTTCACACTTGGATTTCCTGACTCTGTTCAGAGTCACCACTCCTCCCAAAGCTTCAAATGCATAGATTAGCACATGAAATAAAACATGAAAGAGAACCTGGGAGTTAGATTTAGTGTTGGTCTTGGAAGAATCATAGAGGAAGATGAGAAGGTCTGAAATGGCCCAGCAGTAGAGGCGATGGAGACCAGTACAGGAACAGATTTTGGGGATGCTTCAGACTGATATGGAGGGCAAAGTAGGAAAAGGGTTGAAAATTCAGATAAAAGACAGAAGGGTTGGGGAGCTGGTTGAGGATGAGAATCTATCTTCTCAACTAGTACTTAAAGTGGAAGAATTGCAAATGAGCAGACTGGATCGGCCAGTTTGGTATTTTTCTGCTATCATTTACTAAGAAGTAAATTTTAAGACCTGCGCGTGGGCACACGTGTGCATGTTTGCCGGCGCACGTGCATGGATGTGGTGATTCTATAACAAAAAGGTACTCAGCAACCTGAACGCATATGTAAAAAACCCTCAAGAATATATATTGCACTTATCCAGATAAATTCTGATTTATCCGGCTAAGTAGCAGCATAGTAGCACTTTTAAAACTTATCCAGATAAATGGTGCACAACTACTATACCCATGCATTTTTATTTCTAACCTAAAAATGTTGGCCTGATTTTTAAACCCCCCTGCATGTAAAAAAACAGGGGTTACGCGCATGGCCGGGCATTGCACGTGCTGCGCGCATTTTAGAAGAGGCCTGGCCGCACGTGTAACCCCTGTTATGCGCACAAGAGCCAGACCTCTATTAAGGGGCGGTCCCAGGGTAGGGAGGGGTGGTCCAGAGGGCAGGGCGGAGCAGGAAGCCACTGGTACAGCGCCCATTTGCCGCTGTGCCAAGGGATTGCACGCCGGCAGTCTACCGGCACGCGCAATTTACACCTGCTCAGGAGCTGGCGTAAGTTCAGAAATAAAGAAAACTACAAAAGGAAGGGCATTGAAAATGGTCGCGGATGAGAGGGGAAGAGGGAAGGAGGGTGGGGGAGGGGGGAGGAAAGTTCCCTCCCAGTCTGCTCCTTAATTGGAGCGGACTGGGAGGGAACTGGCGGAGGCCCGATCTTGTTGCCGCGCGTAATCTGGCTAAATCTCCCCCTGCACTGCGTGTGCCGGCCCAGATTTTATAACATGTGCGCGCCAGCGCACGCATTTTATAAAATCGCACGGCCATATTTTTAAAAAATCTACCCTTATATGTGTGGAGATTTTACCCACATAATTTATATGCATTTACCCCCTGTAAATTGGGGTTTACATGTGTAAGTCGGGATATTTTCTAACACGTGCGCGACAATGAAATTACCAGTGTTACCAATTGGCCTGCTAGTTTGCTCAGTCCATCTGCAGGTTATTGAGTTTTTCCTGACTCTTCAGCTTCAACTCGCCCCCATTTCATCCAGCCTTCCCCCACTTACTCATATTTCAGTTTTAAGACGTTTATAATCACTTATTCCAGATAAAGAGCGGGTGTAAACATGCGCGAGTAAGCTGCCTCACCTACGCCCATAAATCTCATATAAAATAGCAATTTCCACGCGTAGGTATTGCCCTCCCCTGGGAACACCCTTGGACTGCCCCTTTTTTTTATATGTTAGATTTACTTTGTCACGCTTACCTACGCGTGTATGTTGTAGGTTTCTAAAATAGCACATGCATGAGTCTATGCTAGTTGCACGTGTATCTGCTGATTTTGAAGTGCTCAGCTTTTGAAAATTCAACTTAAAGCGTGAGGAAAGTGGGGGGAGGGGAGGGGTTTAAGAGCCTTAAATCTGAATGCTAGAGGTGGGATGGGAACCTGGTCAAAAATGATTTTTCAAATAAAAGGAATGAAATAGCTGTCAAAGCTGCTCTTTTCCTCTGCCACCCCCAGGCTCCGCGTTACTTGTTTATTTTTCAGAGACCGGGACAGGTGGCAGCACAATGTGCTTTTCCATCTGATGACTCAGACTGAAGGCTCCGGCTAAGGGCTATACTGGGCGCCAATGTCATTTCTATGCTACGGCTGCTTCTCGCCAAAAAACTTTAGAGGGCCATAAACGTTTTCATACTACAGATTCAAATGAAAAATTGGAATGGCTGTAAAAAAGAAAAAGAAATTTGAAGTCCCCTAATCCAGAATGAATGAGCATTATTATTATTATTATTAATAATCATTTGTATAGCATATACCAGATACACGCAGCGCTGTACAGAGAAACATAATGGACAGTCCCTGCTCCTTGGAGCCGCCCGTCGTGCACTCAAGGCTCTGGAGCACTCCACCCCTCCTCCCTCGTGGGCTTCCTGTCACTCTGGGGACCCTTGCGAGAGGCAGGGGCTTGAGCGCATGATGGGCAGCCGGAGGCCCCGTTCTGAGTTTTCTTTTTCAAAGTCGTCGCTGCTGCTGCTGACTGGGATGCTGCTGCTTTAGCGGCTGGGAAACGGACCTGACGAGGCATGGCAGCAGTGCCAACACCCCAGCGCCTGTCAACATTTGGCCCCCCCAGAGGCAGTTGCCCTTGTTGTGTCTATGCCTAAATCCGAGCCTGACTCCATGCCTGCAACAGATGGAAAAGCAGGACTGGCTCAGCCACTCCTTTTAGACATGGAGGCCGAATGGTCACTCTCAGAGCCAAGCCCCTGAATCACAGGGCGCTGGCTGCCTTCCCTGCTCCCCTTCCAGTCGCTTCTTTCCTTTACCTCCTGCCTCGCATTTGCTGGCCTCCTCCTGTCTCCTCCCCTCCATCCACACCCACACCCACACACCCAGATCTCCATCCACTCCCCTCTTATTGGTGGCCTTCCGGCTCTAGCTCAGCTCTGCTCTTCAGCTCTTGCTTTGCCATGTGTTGCTCGGCTCTGCTCCTTGTGAGTCATGCAGTGCCGGGATTAAGGTTCTATTCTTGTGAAAACAGAACGCTAGTACAGTACCTGCACCGCGCGGTTCACGGGAAACGGAGCTGAAAGAATAGCAGCGACAGTGACACCACAGCTGCCAGAGCAGGAGGCCTGTGTGAAAAAATGGAGGGAGCACAGTAAGGAGAGCAGAAGGAGATTGGAGGCTGGGGGGTTGGGGGGGGGGGGACGTGGTTAGGACAGTAGAGAAGGAGGTCAGTGATTGGGGATGCGAGATGGAGTGTGAGGAAAGGAGGAGGCATGGGGGGGGGGGGAGGGAAGATGCTCAGTAGGATAGGGAGGCAAGCAGTTCGGAGGAAGAGTGATTGGAAAGGTGGGATGAGAGAGGATAGCACCAGACGGTGGGGAAAGGAGGATGAGGCTAGTGACTAGGGAGAGAGGGAGAGAGCAGCAGTGGCAAAAGGGTAGAGAGTATGAAGAGAGATGTTGAAAGAGAGGGGTACAAAGTATTTCAGGCTGTGTTTTAACCTCTCTGCTCAAAGTAAGTAGCCCAACAGAAAGAATGCACACACCCCTTAATGATAAGTTCCAAAAAACAGCTTAGTATTTATTTGAGAAAACTAAACATCTATGCAAAACATCTATGCCTACTTTCTTCAGAAGCTGGAGCACAGATGCTGGGCAGATCAGAAGTGAAATCTGAAAGCGCCAAATAGAGAGAGAGAGAGAGAGAAAAAAGTGTGTTGTATGACGTCTACTCAACCCCGTTGACCAATCACAAGCAGGAAGTGCTCAACAGAGAAAGAGGGGAAAACATTTTAACACGATCTCATTTAACATAATTGTGCATTAGTTCAGTTAACACAAACATGCATAGGAAACCTCCCTGCTATTTACACTTTTAGGTGTTAATGTCCCCAAGGAGCCATCCATAAATGATGTCACACTATTTTGGTATGAAATTAACCCTCATCCCCCCCCTCGTCGCTCTTCGTCCCAAATCTCCAAAACCTCTTTCAATTAAAACATCACAAATTTAGAACACCCCCTTATATTAAGCTGCAATACTAAACTGCAAACAATTATCAGTCCGTGTTTTGCTAGCGCAAATTAACATTAGTATTGTACACAGTTTAGGCATTCATCATGCACTGCAGTCAGCATGTATTATAATTAAAGCTGTTCAATGTTGCAAAGTCAAATAACTAAGATGCTGACATTTTTTGTTGCAAGAACTATTCATGCTGCCATGGTGACGAAAAATGATCTGCTATTGTACAAACAGGGACACTGCTTCAGAAACATTGTTTTCTGGAACAGATAGTCCGCATAGAGCTAGATCGTCTTCATCTTGCCACTCCATACTTTCTGCATGGGCAATGATCACCATCAGCTCACGCTGTGGATGGGCAGTCACTCTCAGTGGTCTAACAACTTTGGTTGGAACTGCCTGATGTTTGTGCATTGCTGGGTGGCTTCGCAGCATCACCACAGAAGCAAAATATCAATGACATGTCCTGCATATCCTGTCAGTCAATTCTGGCTGGACTGATGGGCAGTACAGGTCATATGGAATACAACGGAATGTTGTAGCTGAATGATGAAGAATATTGGGGTTCCATGTGTCTTTTTTGGGCTACAGTAGGGGTGACTAAACTTTTTGAGCTGCGGTCCCCCTTCTATTCGTGCAATTGGTTGGGGCCCCCCAAAATTGGTGTGGCGGGGGGGGGGAGCGGGGGAAGGTGCACAAATGCATTGGACCCCGGACACCGGAGACTCTCACCACGCCTCTGCTGCTTGGAAGAGAAGTCCATTAACTGCTATTAATCAAATTTACTTAGGGAATAGCCACTGCTATTAATTGCATCAGTGCATCAGTAGCATGGGATCTTCTAGGTGTTTGGGTAATTGCCAGGTTCTTTTGGCCTGGTTTGGCCTCTGTTGGAAACAGGATGCTGGGCTTGATGGACCCTTGGTCTGACCCAGCATGGCAGTTTCTTATGTTCTTAAAGGAATCTTATGACTTTGACTTTGTGATGTCATAATATGTTCAAGCCCCCTCCCCCACCCCCTCATTATTAAAGTGGTAAGCCCCTCTCTCCTGTCGGCATATGACTTCATTTATGGACGGCCCCCAACCCAAAAAGGAGGCAGCAGCAGCTTGGGGCTGAGAGACTGTGGAAGAAGTGGGAGGGAAGAAAGGAAGAGGGATGACGGAATGGAGGAAAATAGAAGGGGGTGAGCGAAGAAAAGTAAGGAGAGAAAGATAGACAAGAGGAGAGGAGTCAGAACAAAATGAGGAATATTTAGAAGGGAACAGAAAGAAAATGGGGATGAGGGAGATAGAAGAAAAGATGTGGGGAAAAATAAGATCTGAGAACTACAACAAAAGAGGGAGAAAACTTAAATGGAGAACGGAAGAAAACAATGCACGCAGCAAAGGTTATAAAACTTATTTAAGGAAGAATTTGAAAGTAGGATTTTCAATAAAAATGCATATCTGCATGTATTAAGTAATATAAAGTCATATGCAAAAATGCTCAGTGCATGGCCTCAGAATTAAAAAAAAATGCTGCAAAAATTTCTAACCCTTGTCACATAATTTATCCCTGAGCTGCTGCAGAAAAGTGGGTGGCCTTGCCCTAAACCCATTATAATATATTGTTTAGAAATTTGTGTCCTGCATTTTGGCCCATCAGTGCAGTTTCCTGACCGATGTGGCAGTATACATTTTTGTCTCCCCTGAAGGTCAGACCATACCGTCTCATACGATGAGCATCCCATTTAAGATCTTTAACTCCATCTTTAGGTAGCAGTATTTCTTCTGCAACTGTTTTGTTGTTTGGTAAAAATCTTTCTTTTGTATAGTTTAGGGCTCAATGTGCATTAAAGGGACTTTTCTTTCCTTGCCTGTGGTGCTCCAGCCCTGTGATGAGTTCCAGCAAGAAGCCTATGCTATGTATCAGCCTCCTGATGGGCAGGGCTGGATTAATTGTTTAGTGGGCCTTAGGCAAACATACATTCATGGCCCTATCCCCATTCACTACTTCTTCAATTCCATGCCATGTACACCGCCATTGACTCCCTCCTCCACCTGCACATATTTAAGCTGAAAGAGCCTGGGGAAAGAAGCAGAGTCTGGTTCTGGTTCTGGTGACAGCTGTTCCAATAGGCAGTCTCCCTCCCAGTAGATGGACAGGCAACGATGACCTGCAGAGGACTAAGCAATGTCATATCCTCTTTGGCAATCCTCTGGTAGGGCCAGCATTAGTTCAGAGTGCAAGCTGCAGGAAGCATTCAGGGCTAGGAAGCAGCCACAGTAGCAGGCCTCTAAATTCTCTCTTTCTTTCTGAAATAAGTTGATATAAAACCTATGAGTCTGTCTGGATTCTGCCATTTAATTAGCAGCAACAGGTTGCAAGTAAGTACCTGGATAAAGCCATTGAACACACAGCACACACAGGCACCACAGTGGCCCTGATCTGTCTAGGCTTCCACATGGGAAGTGGAATCTGTGAGCATGCATTGCCTGCATCCACGCAATCTGCTGTCACCCCACCCTGCCAGATTCAAGGCTGGCTCCTGTATCTTCCCCCAAGCTGCTTCAGAAGGGATGAATGTGTGGGTGGTCATCCAGTGGGGTAATCAGTGAATTAGTAGAGGTTTTGCAGGGGTAGGGGAAAACTGTGGTGGGAGATGAGGTGGGCATGCAAGGAGAGATGAAATGGAGTTGCACAGTACGGGGAGGGGCTGGATCCAGAGGGAGCAAGGCAGATCACTGGCAATTATATTGCTGGTTTTAAGTTTGGCCAACTGCCAAAGCTGGCAGTTGAAAACTCTACCCTGGCTCCAAGTCTCCCTCTTCTAGAAGGAGTTTTTCCCTCTTATGTTGGATTCTCCTCACAGTTGTCAGAGACTTAGCAGGTCTTGAAGGCACCCTCTTGACTTTGGGCTCTGTGCATGAGCCTAATTTGAACTATGTGTTAATCTGGCTCTTTTGCTAGACCAAACTGGAGGGAGGAAGAAGTGGGAAGAAGGGGTGATGATGGCGCATGGTATTCAAAAAATGGTCCAAAATACAAAAAAAATGTAAAAATGTTTTGTTTCTGCCTAGTGATGTATTTTGTTATATTTGAGCTCCATAAAAGTTTAGGGAAGCATTTTTTTTACCTTACATTTTGAATTGGCTAGGTTGAGAGACTTTAAAGCTTGTACTCATGTGTAGCAATAGACAGATTAGAAAATGTCTTTTGTTTGCTTTTTTTTTTATACAATGCAGCGTTAAGACGACCCCCTTCCCATCCCCCAGTCAACCCTGTGGTGAAAGATAAGACAGAAACATCGGTTACGCTATCCTGGTCACCTCCACTAATGGAACGCCCCATCCATATTGATGGTTATATTGTGGAGTATAAGAAACTGATGGATGTTAGCTGGATGAGGTGCCATGAATCTGGAAATGTGCCTGTCCCAGAGCTCGCAGTGAATAACGTATCAGAAGAGGGAGACTACCAGTTTCGAGTCAGTGCGGTCAACAGCTTCGGACAGAGTCCTCACTTGGACTTCCCGGGGACCTTACACCTTGGTGAGTTAAGCCATGAGAATTTACAGTTCTTCTACCATAACTGGTGGGGGTGACTATGCACTGAAAACTCAGAGTCGCAAGAAACGGTAGGTCACTATTTATTTATTTTTTGCATTTAAGTATGGCTGAATGTTTATATACGGTGAAACTTCTTTTAAAGCTAGCAGCAGATTGGCTTGGATCAGCGAGCGAGTGGGCGCACAGTATGTCAAGGTGTGGGAGACCCAGTTATGCACCAAGACAGGGTTATTCTTCACATGTCTGGGAAGAAGGATGGAAAGACACATCTTACGACTTCTGGACAGGTCACATCACTCTCTGTTGCCTCATTTTTAAACTTAGGGGTGAATTTACTAAAGGTTTTCTCCCATTCTGTGTCTATGGGAAAACTGCTTAGTAAATGACCCTCCTAGATTGTAAGCCCTCTGGGGACAGGGAAGTACCTACAGTGCCTGAATGTAATCCGCTTTGAAGTGTCTGAAAGGCAGAATATAAATGAAATGAATAAATAAACAAATAACAGACATGGCTATAATAGAAAGTGCACACTTTCTGTTCCAGATAAAAATATGGGCAACACATTTGATCAAGAAGGTAAGGTAAGAGAGAGACGAGTATAGCCAGGAAATAAGCAAAATTTTGGGAGACATAGAAATGCTGCTTTAAAAGAAAGCTGAAATCATTGTGTATAGTGCCACATTTAATAAAATAAAAGTGTTACTTTTAAATTATTTTTAATATTTTAAACTGCTACCTTGCAATTTATGTCAGCGGCCATATTTGGAAGAGTGCTGTAAATGATATCACATGCACTGAATCTAATTGATCTTTAAAGACTATGATGCTGATCAAACGCATAACACTAATGAATGAGAAACCATGCCATGTGATATCATTTGTAGTAATTCTGAACTTGGCGGTTCCTAGGGGATCAAGGAAAATACTGCGGAGCAGCTTAATTACTTTCAGGAAAGACAACTTAAAAGTAAAAATCTGAATTGTTGTGGCTGTCACTTGTCACTTGTGATCCTTTATTCTTGTCCCTCTTTAGAACCAAAAGCTGATGTGAAAACACCGTTGAAAGCGGTGGAAGTGTCACTGGGAGGAGAAGCCATATTTTCCATTGACCTCACAGCTGCTTCTTCTGGCAAATGGCTCCTGAATGGTAGGGTCATACAGAGCAGTGAGAGCTACATCATAACGAGAACGAAGAACACCCACATCCTCATCATCAAGAACGTTTCACAAAGGGATGATGACACAGAGGTGAAATTTGTATCCAATAATATTGAAAGCAGCACCAGACTCAGGGTAAAAGGTACTAATTTTCAAACTATATGAATTTTCTCTAAAGTACCATTATATCACCTAAGGAAATCTCACTCCATCAATACACTACATACTATTGAATTCTCTTTGTTCAAGTCTGCCAATTAGGCCATAAAACATTGGCAACCTTTAAAAATTTCTATCTTGCACTGTAAGATTTTGTAGAATCAACCCTTCCAAACTCTTTACATGGTTTTTTTCTGTGTTGTGTAGCCAGTGCCCTGTTTTGGTGCTTTATTCTAGACTAGGGGTGCTATGGGTTCAGGTTCAAGTTCAGAAGGGGAGGAAGATTTCTCTTCCGGGGCCCTGAGTGCTATCCACCATGATCTCCAGGACCACTTCACACTCTATATTGACAATTTCCATAAGGTGCCAGATAGTGAGAAATAGAAGCAGAGAAGCCAAAACCAGCACAACAGGGAGAAACTAAGAATCACAAAAGGGTTCATCCATCCCAGTAGGTCCATACTTGGGTCAAACTCAATTAAAATACTAGAGTTTGTGATTGGTGTTCAAATAAAAAATTGTCTTTACTATAACTTAAAGAAGAGAATCCAGGTCAAGAAGACAAAAAAATAAGAATTAACATATATCCAGTGATTTATAAAAAAACAAATGGTTTCTCTGTTCATCCTTATTCTGCTCACTCCCCTTCCTGCTCTTGCACCTTCATCCCGATTTGAAAATATCCTCACCAGTGAGAGTGGGATAAAAGTGTAGTTTCAGTTCAGGCATGACCTGGTCTGGAAAATTCCCTAAGCAAAATATCCACAAGACAGTTCCAACAAGTCAAAATCTTCAACTGTCAGTCAACTATCAAAAATACAAGTCTCTTGAGTTAGTGGCTCAAACATCTACATTCTTCTCTTTACCCAATCTATTATCTGTTCAAATGGGCCAAAAGATATCTCTGATTCCAGTCCTTTGGGATACCAGGGGTATGCCCTTCCCTCAATCACTGACCAGTGAAAATCCAAAAATCTTCTAAAAAATCTCTTTCTCTGCTTGAATTGCTTTTTGTGAGATCCAAGGAGAATCTCCAGTTCGCCAAACACCCTGCTTTGAGATCCTGGGGAAATCTCTTGCTTTTCAATCGTCTCTCCTCTGAAACCCTGGGAAAGGTTTCAGCTCCTCACTTTTCCTCTGTCGCCTTCCCACTAACTGTCTGGAGCACTGGGCATGCTCCAATAGACTTTATACCCCAACAAGCCTATCCCCCCAAAAGGTGGGGTTACAGCAGTGGGAGGAATCAAAAATTATCAAAACCCCTCCTACTGCTCCTAGATAGAAAAATCACATAGGGATAATGTTAGTGACTGGGGTAATCCCATCACAGTTGTAAAATCTAAACTTCTAAAATTAAATGACTGAAAGAAACACAAATTTTGCAGTCAAACTAAGGGCCTAATTTACTAACTGTTTTTTTTTTTTGCCACAAACATAGAATGGGAAATCATGCTCTAAATTTGGACAAAATTTCTCCAAGGGAAATAGATCCAGGGCTATACAAACCAGTATTGTCCACCACATCCAGACAGTACTATATGGTGCTGACTCATGAAGAACATGGAGGTCTCTGAGATTCCTTACGTGGGCTCTACTGCTGTGAGTGGGAGCACTGGGACACTCGTGATACGTTGCCTCTGTTTGTGTACTTACCTGGGGATGCCTATTCAGGTCA
Organism: Rhinatrema bivittatum; assembly: GCF_901001135.1. NCBI lineage: Eukaryota > Metazoa > Chordata > Amphibia > Gymnophiona > Rhinatrematidae > Rhinatrema > Rhinatrema bivittatum. Next base: position 70,346,137 of record NC_042616.1, on the reverse strand, counting down.
TATACATAAGTGCATACCTCTGTTACTAGAGTCAATCTACTACTAATCCAGAGGAACTCGGCAACATTTAAATGCCAAACAAATGTTATATATATAATTTTATTTAACAATCATATCAACAATACAATTTATACAGGTACCACTATGTACTACGAAAGATACCCACATTAAAATACTCACATCATCCATCCATACATACCAAACATACTACCATATCCCACACCCCAATATCACATTAAAATACATCATGTAAACTAACAATGCTTGTAACCCATGCTGTACTTATACTATATCACACAATATTATATTCACATTTGATTTTCAAACTGTTAGGACAGATACAAAGTATCTACAGATTTTTTTAAGCAAACAATTTTGTAATACTTTATATTGTAATGAATAATATAATACCCAATGGGATACCCGTTTCGCCCCTCCCCTGGGGCTTCTTCAGGGAAAGATGCTATCTGGCTTAAATAACAAGCATGTATTGATGTCTTCGAAGCACAGGTTCATCAATGTTCATACGTCAATTTTGCATCCTTGTGTTGCATGATGTTTATTGTGTGAATATCAATCGACATAGCATTGGACTCTATAACTAGATGTACTTAACACCAGAAACACTGCTTCCACATTAGTTGCCGACTTACCTGGGGATGTACATAGGAGGTACATGCTATTTGGGGACTTAGATTCCAAAAATAAGTTCTCCTTTCCCCAGTTCTTCCATTCTAGACCTATGGAATATATGTATGTAGCAGGTTATTCATGCGGATCTTCTCACAGTTCCCATTGATGCTGCTGCCATCAATGGGAACTGTGGGTGCTCCTTCTATTGCCAGTTCCCATTGATGGCAGCAGCGGTGGTGGTGGTGGGTGATAGGGAAGATCAGGGATTGGAGGGAGGACGGGGGGAAGGGAGTGAAGCTGACCCCAAAGTGGCACCATGAAATTGAAAGGTGACAAGGAGCACTGTGTGGAGAGAGATGAAGAAATGGTGAAAATATTAAACAAATACTTCAGTTCGATGTTCATTAAAGAAGACCCTGGAGAAGGACCGTTGCTGATTGACAAGACCCTAGATGGAGACGGGGTAGATGAAACTTCATTTGCAAAAGAGAATGAATAGTAAGAGCTAGGAAAACTGAAAGTGGACAAGGAAATGGGGCCAGGATACTGAGGGAGCTCAGAGATGTGCTGGCAGGTCTGCTTCATGACCTGTTCAGTAGATCCCTGGAAACGGGAGTGGTGCCAAATGTACAGAACAGCAACAATTGTGTTGGTGGTTTTTAATGACTGTGGACACTGGACACATTGGCTACTGCATAGGTTAGGGATGGTAATGAATTCTGGGCTGGCTGCTATCAACAGGAGCTGCATTTGAGCCAAAGACACAGAGATGCCTGGGCTCCATATCCCACTGCTAGTACACTGAGCCCTCCATTCCCCCTGTTGTGAAGCCGGAGGCTGCAGGCTGAGTGATACAAGCAGCTAAACACCCGTCCCCACCTCCCTTCCACACCACCAATACAAAGTGGTAAAATGACAGGGCACCCAAGTTGTTTAAGCAATGCTTTTACATAATTTAATGCCAGTAAACTAGTTTTCAAAATTCACTGTTCACTTGCTGTCAAGTACACACTGAAGAAAAAAATGCTTTCTGTGTAACCAAAGTGGTCAAATTAAGCTAGAAAAGTCCATTAACTGATCTCTGTAGAGGATGTGTCCTAAAAATCTGGAGTGTGGGACTATGATCCTCGTCCGCAGCGAACATAAGATGTGCAGTTCTGGGTCAGACATCCTGTGTGATTCACCGCCTGCAGAGACTGTAGCACTTTTCTCTTGCTACTGGCATGAAGGTGACCTTGCACATGTAGCCAGTTTAGCTGGATTTATGGTACTCATTGAAATGCTAGGCCCACGTGGCTAGGGGGAGACAAAATAATGCAGGGAAACAAGTTACAGGAAAATCAATTTAAACTTTGAAGCATCTTTTGGTAGTTTGGTGGGCACTGCAGAGATTGCTTTTTTTTCTTGTGCTTAACATTCAACCATAAAATGATCCGGAGTCCATATTAAATCACTGGGGACAAGAGAATCCTCTAAAATGCTTTTCTTTGACTGAAAGTTTATGTGTATCAGAGAGAGAGAGAGAGGGAGAGAATAGTTTCCCATTTGGTGGGTATTAGAAACATGAGAAGGATGTAAAAATTGGCCAAAACTCGAGGATGCATAATATTTCCTTTGTACACAGTACAGCTATTTATGATATAATTGTGAAGTTTGGCATTCCTTCAATAATTAGATAGAAGAACAGATGCTAAGAGTTCATTAAAAGAGGTGTGACCAGGAGGTATGCACAGACCTAGGAATGGAAGGAGGAAAGAGGAGAGTGGCAGCCCCTGCCGACCTGAGGGTGGGCTTTAGAAGAGTGCTTCTCCAGCCCTGGGTCTTGCAAGGGTCATGGGCACTGCCTGAAGATTCTGTCTGGGGAAGGGTACAATCAGTAGAGACTGCGGAGGGAAAAGAATAGAAAAAAAAAAAAGACAAAAAAAGCAGATATTCATTGTATCATGAAATTTACCATTCAATAACACAACCTTAGGATTCTGCCTAAAGATAAGACTCCTAGCTTAGTGTAGTCTGTTGACCCTGGTGGCCTGTGAAAAGTGCATCTATAACTTGATGTCTGACCTTTACCAGCTGTTCCAGTACGATTCACCAACAAAAGTGGGGATGTCGAGAAGATTTCAGCTCGTCTGCATGAAGAGGCACAGCTCTTGGCTGAAATTTCCGATCAAGCCGTGGCTGTAAGGTGGATCAAGGATGGCAAGGAACTGAAAGCCAGTCAAAAATATGAGTTTCAGTCAATGGAGAGGAAGCGGATCTTAAAGGTCCGTGAGGTTACGTCCGAAGACAGCGGCATTTATGAATGTATCTGTGAAGGGGATAAAATAGTGTACCAACTTTCAGTGAAAGGTAGGTCTTTCTGCTGGAGCTTCCTTCGGAAAGAATACAATGTCTGTCTCCTACTGCTTTGACTTGGGTTTTAATAGTATGTTTACATCTTGGTGGGATGCAAAATCTTTTATCAGACCAGCATAAGTATATTAAAAAGATGATGAGGTATGTGGATTTTGGAACTACACTTGTCTCTTCTTCAGATGTTTCTTCCAATATTGCTACTAGAACTTTGCAGTAATAGCCAACTTAAACCTTAGGTACAAAGACACCAACCAAGTAGTTGAGTAGGATGAGATCTTGAAAGCTTTCTCCCTCCTTTTCTCACTCTCATCCAGTTATCTATCCCTTCCCCCCCCCCCCAGCCCTATCTCCACCTTATCTATAACACTTCCCAGCCTTATTACTCTCTGTCTCTCTCATGCTCCCTCTGACCTTCTTCTTTCCTCTTTCTTCTGTGCCCCATTCGTCATTCTTTCTCCTTTGCCTTGTACCCACTCTTTCCTTCCATCCCCTTCATGGTCCCCCAGCACCTCTCCCCTTCATTTCCCATGGCTGCCACCTGATCCTCCTCTCCTTCCCTCTCCTGACTCCCTGCTCTTATCTGTGGTTCCCTTCTGACCCTTGCCCTCCCCTCCTCATGCCCCTTTCTCATTCTCCCCTCCCTCCCTTATTGCTCCTCTCTGTCCTTTCCTTTTTCCTCATGTCCATCTCTAACCTTCTCCCCTCCCTCCTTTATGGCCCCCTCTGCCTCTCTCCCCTTCTTCCCCCATGGCTCCTGTCTGCCTTTCCCAGCCTCCCATATCACTCTTTAGACTCCCCCATGGCTTCTCCCTTCCTTCTCCTGAGAGTCCCTTAGGTCCCTCGCTCTTTCCTCTTCATACCCCATTTTTCTCTTTCCCCTCCCTTCCTCTCCTCATGCCCCCTATGCCCCTTTCTCTCTCGGGCCCCATTTCCCTCTCTTCACTCCTTCCCCTGTGGCTCCCCTCTGTCCCTCTTTCCTCAAATCCACTCTCTTCCTGCCCTTCCTTCTGCATGGCACCCCTCAGTTCCTCTCCTCTCCCTCCACAGTCGCCAGGTTTTGGTTTTTTTTAGCAGCAACTGTCTCAATACAATGCATCAGTTCTCCTAGAAAGCCTTTGAGGTTGCTACAGTTAGGGAGCCAGGTTAAGGGGGTGTTTGAGCAGAAAGGAGAGACTAGAGGAACAGCTATCTTTTGTTAACACTTCCTTCTCCAATGACCATGGCTGGCAGAGGGAAGAGAAGGAGAGTCCATGAATTCACATTAAAACCTTTTCACTCTCCCTTTCCAGAAGACACCTAATTTCACTTCCTAAACTCTGGGACCAAAGCTGAAAGCTAGCATCTAAGGTTGTCTCAGAGGTGTAGAAACAAAGCAAGTCAAACCATTTAACAAATATAAAGCTTAAAATACAAACATAAACAAAATCATGGTGAAAAGCAATACCTGGTGTGGTTGCTTATGCACATGACAGGTGTTCATACAAAACAATTCAAAACTCGGTTTCATAGAATTTGTGTGGTTCTCAGGATCTGTTTTGCTGTAATAGGAGCTACTTTTTGCTGCTCACCCAGAAGCTTCCCCTCTGTGCAGAGGCATAATTTGCACACCTGATATTGCCAGCCCTGGTGATGAAACATATCTAGACCTTTAAGTTATAGAAATGTCTCCATATTTTGATTGGTTATGCAAGTGGCTGACAGAATTTATCGCTACTGAAGATGGTACTCTGTCTTCCCCCTTTTAGATCTATTTGTCTATTCTTTAAAAAAAAAAAAAAAATTAATCACGTGCAAGTACTTTTGTGTGAAATGGTACAATTCTAATATTTTTGATGTGAAGGGAACTCTGCTAGACTGAATGCATAAGAGATCTCTGTACATATGAAAGACTATTGCATATCGCTTGATGAACCTTGATGAAAATACAGATGAAAGTGTTTATATTTTAAGAAAAATCTGGTCAGAACTGGCTTAGAAAATCATGTACAATGTGTTTTGGTATCTGTCAAGAGCAAAAACGATATTAGGGATTTTGGAGGACAAAATGGCAATCCAATATGCTGTCAGAGGTGAATGGAAAGCAATGTCCCTATCCTTGTTTTGCCTTGAGTACTTTTAGTACTGGACTGGCAGCAGCAAAAGACTTTGCTAATAAGTACTTGTATGTGTGTTTTTTTGGCAGTTCCTCATTTCATAAACAAAGAAAAAACTGGTGGCACAGTGAACGCGGTGTGTGGCGAGCAGGTGGAATTTGTATGTGAGACCTCTGAAGCCAATGTCAAAGTACAGTGGTATAAAGATGGCAAAGAGATCCGACTCTCAAAGAAATTCATCCTGCAAGATAAGGGAAAAGTGCACAAGCTCCTAGTGTCTGCTATAAAGAAAGAAGATGAGGGAACGTATACGTGTAAGGTTGGAGAAGACACTGTGGCTTTCAAGTTAAAAGCTTCAGGTAAAGTTAATAAACTTAACCTTAGACGCGTGGGTGAGGGATACATTGGTTTATTACATTAAGAGATAGAGTTTAAAATCTTTAATGTGTGAAACGTGAGATTGTTTCAGTACAGTAAATTTGCTGAGAAACTTCTTGTCATATGGCACAAAGATTTAGCAGGACAAGATCTCAATGAGATGGAGTCTGAATTGCAAAGTGAGACTGAGTAACTTCAGCCATCAGAGATATGTTGTTGTGTAACCCCTGGGCAGCTAGTGCCAGATAAATGTCCCAGGGGCCTACATCTTAAACATAGTAGTTGATGTTAAACCTTCCCATATGGTTACTTACCAGTTACCATCCTGAGCCAGGGGGAAGACAGATCTTCTAGGCCCTGTGCATTGTTTATGTCCCCAAATCTCTTCTTATACTCTTGCAAGCAGCATGGATGATCACCCAGCAACCAACAGCAGCGATGACTGTTTAGATCATATTAACATCCAAAAGTACACTAAATGCCTTGATGATCTCCAACACTTCATTTACTGAACCGTGTAATAAATGGAATGATCTTTACAGTTGAATGGTTCTTTGTAATGATTTACTTATATATTTATTTATTAATTTACTTATTTATTTGTTTATTTGTTTATTTATTTATTTTAGCATTTTTATATACCAACATTCGTATGCACATCCTATCGGTTTACATAAAACATAAACAGTGTTGCCGTGACGACAGGCGTAGCCTTTACAGAGAACGAAAACTGTAGCAAGAGGCTAAACATAGGATAATACGATATAATATAGTATAAAACAACACTCTGCATTCATTCAGTCATATAGCATCTTTCATATTAACATCTTTTCAATCTTTAGGAAGTTTACGCCAATTTTCAAGTCCTCACATTTTTTATACTTCCCCCCCCCCCCCCCCCAATGGTTTAGGGCAAATTTAAGCTTCCCTCCAAAGTAGTTGAAATTTTGGGATAGGCAGTTTAATGCAGATGCTTCCAAAAATACACAGTCACATATCTCATACTTCTCTAGTAGTTTTCTGACAACTCCTCTTTCTCCTCACAATGCCTCTTCTCCCGATATCCCCTCTAGACGGCTATGAACCCTGGCGGGGTCCAAGATGACTCCTCTTCTCTCCTTTCTCCTCTCTCCCAGTTTTGGACAACAACATGTCATCCCTCCTTCGAGGATACAGATGATCCCAGGTTCCTTCTAAAGGAAGAAAACCTCTCCTTTAAAAGTCAGTGCAATCAAAATGGTAAAAAGGAACTGAGCCCCCGTCTAAGTAAGGAAAAGAAACAAAATCATTATCAGTCTGTTGGAACCCAAAATAGAAACGGTAGAAGAAACTCCCATATCTAAAAGAAAGTAAACGTTTCCATGGAGGCCTAAGCTTTTTACAAATAAATAAATACACAGAGGATAGCCTTTGATGCTCTTTTTTTTCTCGATTTCTGCAAGAGAATCCTTGCTAATCTCCTTGGCCCTTCATTACATCCTCTCCATCCCCTTCAGAACTGAGCTACGCCCATTTCCATTCAGTTCCTCGTTATGCGCACAGGTCGCTCCTCTGCTCTGCTCCCTTCATTCGTTTCCAGTCATATATTGTGCACAGTTTAAACTCTTGGTTCTCAAGGTATACTTATATTCCCAGATTGGAGCCTCATTATTGGCACACCCTCATACTTTGCTGTGTTCCCCCATGTTCTCTCTGTTCTAAATCTCGTGTTCTCTGGCTGTGGGCTTGGCCTGTAGCGATTGCATTACATTACATTATCCCCTGCATTGAGCAAGCAACTTCTCATTTTCATGCCTTCTCTCTATTCCTGCCCTTCCTCTGGAGCCTTTAGTCCTTGGATGCTCAGGAGCCCATGTTTCTCTCTGTTACTTCAACTGAAAACTCACTTCTTCTGGAATGCTATGTCCCCATCTTGCTTTTAATTTAGCTTTTGTACCATTCATAGTAGATGCCGGCAGTGAAGGATCATTTGGCTCTCCCATTGTGCCCATTTGCCCCACCTACTTAATTTAGCTATGGTAGACAATCCAGTGGATTCCTACTAAGAGGATTACCCTATTTTACAAGGGGAGGGGGACGACAGACAGTATAGGGCTATTGTGGGGGTAGCTCCCCCATATGGGAGATTGAGATGGTGAGCTTCTAGCCTCTGTAAACCCCTGCCAGCATGTTAAGTTGTGGAATCTTTAATTGACCCTCATAGGAGCAGCATATTCTCTTTACTGCTCCTTTATGGTTTATTTTTATAGGGAAGGACCCTGGGGTCTCTAAGATTGAGATTTGGGTTAAATGAAGAAGGCAGGGTACGGTTCCCTATTTCTGCCAAAGCTGTTAGAAACCTTTCTTTTCTGAGAAGGAAGCTTTTCCACCCTTCCTGCCTCTTGTTTCGGTTTCCCCTTTTCCTTAAGAAGCTGTTTTGTTTTACCTGAGTGACCTAAGGCCCAAAAGCTCAACATTTTTGTAACATCTTGAGGAGGTGGTGTCTCTCAGAGAGAGAGAGACCCAAAGGATTTTCAGTGTCCACATTCATTCCCAGGGAGAAGGAGTAAGTGAAGGAAGGAGAAGACCAGTGGCACCACTCAAATGTATCCAAGATCAGCAAGGAAAGAGAGGAGCGGAAAGGCACCACCCAGGTACGAACTAAAAGGGGAAGGAGAATAAGGAGTAAATGCAATAAAGATATGAACACTGGGATTGAAAACTAACATAACTAAATTGGGTTAAATTTCTATCCACCAGCTAATGGGAGAAAGCTTAAAACTTACCTCAAAATGATTTGATTGGAGAAAGAACAAAATTATTAATGGAATTGGCTTTACACATGTAATAAATTTGCTGGAAGATCTCAAGTGTAAAAAGGACTCTGTAAATACCAAGAGCAGTAAAGAAGTTGCTTATCTACTTTTCCATTCCTAATCAGCAAAAGTTAAAGTTGGAAACCACATCAGCATCCAGTGTGATTACTGTTTACAGTTGACTTGAATGATTGATTAAGACTTAAACATCGCACAGGGCCCAGAAAAGTAATCTTCCCCTGTCAGGGAATTCTGGACACTAGGAGTAAATTAACTACAGGAAAGGACAGTAACATTTAAGATTGTGTTTGAGGTGTGGTCCTTGAGGCCCCCGCAAGGCGATACCAGCCCAGGAGTTACACTATTATAAAAATGTAAGTAAGACAAATAACTGCCACATTTGTGCTTTGCACATATCCGCATGTTGTCTGTATGGGGTTGCAAAAAGGAATCAGCACAGCAGATCTCAAATAATGGTGACAGAGGTTACGAAGTAGGAGGTTCTGAAAATGTTTAAATACTATATATCCTCAGGTGTGTAATAAGAGTCAGAATGAAAAAGGAGGATCACACTGATTTAGTTTAATTTAACTGCCAGCGAAATCTTTTGATTAGTGCTAATGCTGTAACAGGATTTGCTCTACCGGATTTTTGCCTGATCCTTATTTTTGTTCTTTGACCTGTCCGTTGAAACCATACTCATAGGTTCTTTGTGAGGACATAGCTGACTCCATTACCTCTATCATTTATATATCTTGATCGGTTGGTTATCTTCCACCATGTTTGAAAGGTGCTTCTGTTCAACTGACCTTGAAGAAGGTGTCCATGGACCCTTGTGACCCAGCCAGTTGTCACACCATATCATCATTAACGTTCCTAATAGAGATCATTGAAGGAGCAGCAATGTGGTACTAATCAACCAAGTATCTGAATGACCATATGTTGCTTGATCATTATCAGTTTAACTTTAGGAAGGCACACAATATGTAAATATTACATCTATCGGGCTTAGATGTTATCAGATGGGATTTTGATTGGAGCATAGCATAGTTACTGGTACTTTTGGATGTGTCAGCTGCTTTCAACACTCCAGAGCATCAGATTCTATTGGCATGGCTGGCAGGACTGGGCATCTCTGGAGTGGTGCTGGGTTGGTTCATCTCCTACCTTACTGACAGAAACAACATGTCTTCTACTTCATCTTGGTACAAGCTGTTAACAGATGTACCTCAGAGATCTGCTTTAGCAGTAGCTATATTTAACATTTATTTGTCACCTAGCTGTAAACTGCTGATCAGTTTAGAGTTGGATACAGAGTTTACTCTGAAGGCATCCAGTTTTTTTTATTCCTACCACCCTAAGCTGGGATGATATCTTAACTCAGGTGTTGTATTGCTCGTGTGAAATTGAAAACTGGTTGACCTTGAATTGTTTACCTATCAACATTAAGAACACCTGAGATTCCATCAATAATCCAACATAAAAATTTCACAATCCCAAAAGTTCATCAGTTAAAAAAACTTTAGAGTCATGTGATACTATTCTTTCGTGAGCTGGATAGGAGTGTGGTGAGATCATCATTTTAGAAGCTTTGAATGCTTCGTAAATTGAAGCCATTCTTGCAGCTGTCAAATTTCCATAAAGTATTGAAGGCATTTATTCTTACAGGGTTGGATTACTGCAATTCTGCATGTATTGAGCTCCCTGCCAATATGATCAAAGCAAGCACTCCAAATCATTCAGAATGCTGCAGCCAGAGCTTTCAATGGGATTGGGATTCATGAATATATATCACGTGCATTGCAAGCAATTCATTTGCTGACCATTATTTGGGAGATAAGATTTAAACTTGCCACATTTGTACATAAAGTGTTGAATAATGAGGCTCCCTTGTGCATAAGTACCACTCTGAGGGTGTATCATCTGCTCGTTCATTGCATACAAGCAGTCAGGTTTTCTTGGGGTTCTATCACCTTGTATGGTGCATTTGATTGAGCCCCTGAGTGGGTATTCTCAGTGGCTGGCCTGGTTTATTGGAGTTCACTTCCATTACCATATGCTCTGTTAAATGCTATAATTCTTTTAATAAGCATTTAAAAGTAAATCTATCTAGGCAGACTTATGGTCTACCAGAGGCAGATTTCCAAGGTAATTAGCAATAAGAAACTTAGGCCTGGATTTATCAAAATGCGGTAAGTATCGCATGCGATAGCAAAAGGGGTGTGGTTTATGCAAATATACAGTTTATCGCAATTTGCGCTAATTACCTTTGCGAAGAGCTAAGTTAGCGCAAATTGCAATAACATTTTTAGATTGTGCGATAGGTGCAGACCTGTTGTATTTCCTGCATTCAACAGAGAGAGAGAGAGAGAGAGACTCTCTACCTGGGTAACATCAAGCTAGGTGGAGAGAACATTGTACAAATCTCATCTTGGAGGCAGTTTCCTCAATCCGAATGACATCAAATCTTCACAAGAGACCACCGTTCTGTTCGTACGTTTCATGTTGAATGTCAAAGTGGCCCCTAACCCCCTACACTAATACCTAAATCTTACCTCGAGTGACTAGGTGGGCCTACCATAGGGTTACAAATACCTATCCAGGGGATGACATTATGGCCAGGTGCTCTCTCTCTCTCTCTCTCTCTCTCTCTCTCTCTCTCTCTCTCTCTCAAAATAGGCCTTACAGGAGCCATTGCAAAAGGCAGTACAACCTTACCACACAATTCAATAGCTCTTCGCAGACAGGCAAGCTAACTCCTCCTATTTTTCAAATTTGCATCGCACCATACGATATGGTGCTATCACATGCGTTAAACATGTTTTCGCATGCGATAAGCCCTTAACGCATGCAAGAATGCCTTACCGCATTTTGATAAATGACCCCCTTAGGGCCTTATTTTCTAAGGCTATCACTAGATATCGCTAGAAAGCTTAGCGCAGGCCTGCGCTAGCTACATCAGGGTGGAGTTGGCCCCAGAAGAGGAGGAGTCGGGGCATCACCGGGGCCGACTCCGCGAAGATGGCGCCGACAGCGAAAAGGTAAGGAGCCTTTTCACTGCCTATTTCGCGCTGAATAACTAACCTTTTATGGTGTAGTTATTCGACATGATACCGGCCGCGATCGCACCGTGGCAGTGCGATCACTGCCGGCTAGCGCAGGACTGCCCCCCGCTTTGCCCCCCCCGCCCCCCGTTAGTGCCGGGATTCACTAAGCCTTGCGGCATTAGTGAATCCAGGCCTTAGAGGCTATAAATTGGGTCCTATGAGTGATAAAAAGCCTATTTCCACCTAATCATTATGGTGGCAGTGAGCTAAGTGATCATTATTTGTTTATTTTTTATGAATGTTTTTAGGTAACCCGCCTCGAACAGCACACAGGCAACACATCTTTTAAATAAATATTTAGCCCTGGAGGATGAAGTAACACATTACTATTTTTGCACAGGTTTTTTGCATGCACACTTTTTTGTTTCTGTGAAGGGTTTTCACTTTCAGAATCGGAGGAATTGAAATTCTTGGGCAAAAGATGCACTCTTCCAAAACTGTGCTGGCAAACTGACTGGACGGTATTTTTGCATTTTTTATTCTGGCTTAAGCTTACCAGGCAATTTTCTAACAATCCACACTGGGACACAGTGCAAGGGTGCTTTTAACCCAGGGGCTTTGTACCAATTTTCCGAATGTAAATACGAGCACACTTTTGCTTTGAAACTTGCTGCGGGTACATAGCACGTGCTGACATTAGCATTTTCTTTTTGCACAGGTGCCTTTGATCATGGGAAATAACAGAGTTTGAAACCTTTGGGCCTGATTTTCAAAAGCATCTTTAAAAATGGCGCGGGCCATCCAGTGCTCCTACCATGTGACAGGGGCCGGCCAATGGCACGGATACCCTGTCACATGGTAAGGGCAAAGGGCAATCGGCGCCATTTTGATTAGTGGCAGCTGACGGCCTGGGAGCGGGAGATCGCTCCCGGGACCCCCACTGAACCACCAGGTACCTGTAAAATGTTTTTGAGGTGGTCGGGAGGGTGTGGGAAGCAAAGGGATTAGTTTTAAAGGGTCGGGGTGGGTTTTTTGTTTATCGGCTCGGGCGCAGCTGATAAACAAAACTGCGATCGGGCCCGATGAAAAAAACCCCACATGTGAATCGGAACCGGAATCTGAACTGATTCCGGTTCCGATTCACATCTCTAGAAATTGGACTTATTAACTGAAATTTAGTTAATCTGTCAATATATACTGATCAGAAAAGAAGAAAGGTCACAAAATTATTCAAGAACTAAATTTGTAACTTCGTATATTGAAACAACTAAAGCTGTAAAGAACTTTTCTCATCAACTACATAATTTAAAAGTTATGTTGGAAACCATCAAATGTTTCCAATGTGATTATTAGTGCTGTGTATAATGAACTTTACATTGGGATTTGGCTTGGAGCAATGCCTAGGGCATTGAAGATCATCCCCCCGCTTAGGGAATCCTGGATTGTTTGGTAAGATTTAACCTAATGGGAAGACTACATTTGAAGAGACCATGTTTGTGGTGTAGTTCTTAGGTCCTTATCTGGTAATATCAGCCCAGGGATGACAGAAACATATCCAGGGACCAAAGATGATGATGATGTGGCAGGACAAGATTCTTAAAGTGTTGCTGGAAAATGTATTGCAAATGCATGATGTTTTGATATAATCCAATGTTTTATGTTACCATTGTAATCCGCTGTAATATTACAGGAAATTATGTTTTTAAATAAATAATTGTAACCCCATCCCCAGGTGCGGACTGCACCTGGGGATGGGACCTAAAATGTTCACCGGCTAAAATGTTCACCGGCTCCTCAACGTCCCTCCTTCCCTCATGGATGGATCTTTTGTTTGTGGGGGGGAAGTTTTACATTCAGGGCCCAATGTGACAGGGTTGACTCTTGTTTGCGTTCCCAGGAGTGGTACACTTTTCTCCACACTGCAGATGCTGTAGGTGCTAGGAAAAAATACACATGAGACTTTGGGTTGAGTGTCCAAAATCTAAGCTTTTACCCATGGGTAATAAGATGAAATAACGGCACAATTCAACTTATTTCCTTTAGTTTCCAAAGGTGGCTGTTACAGATATTTGTCTTTCTATCTGTGCGAAAATCTCTTTACTCTGGCCCAGGGGCTTGAATTAATGAGGTTCCCAAGTGGGCAGGGATATCCTTGTTGGGATGGAAAGCTGGCCAGAATCTATCGCACAGTCTCTGCACAGTGTTCCCAATTATCTCTCTTCCCAGGGGCGAAGACTACAAGTGCGAGTCCTCTGATGTAACTCAACTTTGGTCTTAACAGTTTTCCTCAGTCCTTCTCAATCTCACTCGCGTTTCACAAATTCCAAGTTGGAAAGGGATTCCCTCTGTAACTTGAAGCTTTTGATATTTCTTTCTCGGGGTAGGAAGAAGGGGAAGCCAACCTCTTTCTCCCAGAATGTCTAACCCAAATGATCCTTTTATCCCCTAACTGATATTAACACTGGACTTGTTCCTTGCAGCGGGTCACTACTTCTAAGGGCAGGTCTTTTCTGTCTCTGGGCGCTGGGCCCAGGAGAGACCCAGGTGTCTCGCAAGACTCCTGTTGCAGGCTGCTTTTGTTAAACGTCAGGAGGCGGACCATCCCAGCACCCTCAAAGAGATGAGCTGCATTTGAATGGAACCACCCCTATTTTTTCTTACCCCATACTACTTTCTGAATATAGGAATACCCAGGACTTAAGGCTGACATAACGGATGGGTCTGTCACATAAATAAAATAAAATAAAATACAATGCAATCTAGATGCGTTATTTCCCTCTCCTGATCTAAGCACACCGCTGGGAATGCCGCCTCTTCATCCGGCTAGCAGCCAACATGCCATGGAACAATGTCCTGACTTGTGACCACCTCGAGGGAGGCAGGCCGATTAATGCTGGGAAAACTGTTTTTACGTACGGAAATTGCTTTGAAAATTGTCTTTCCCTATCTTGGTCTTAGAGCACGGCTTGTTCTAGGAAAAAATACTGATAACAATTTTCATTTTATGAGGATAACAGAGCATGCAAGTCCTTCGCCATTTATAAATGTTATTAAAATATTAGGAATTGTTTAAATTTATATTTCTCCATGCATAATTACAAAATATTGCCATTGTTAGCTTTTGATGACATCTTAGGCAGTACATGAGAGTATTTGCAATTAATAATGATCTGTGGATGGCGAAACTTCTTAGCCTTGGGGGTCTGAGGGAAAAAGAGTGCCAGATATCCAAAAGACCTAAGCGCCTAACGTAAAAAGTTAGAGGCTAATATTCACCATCATTTATCTGGATACATTTGGACTTATTTGGCTAAAGGCAACGTTTGACTATTTAGCTGGCTAAATAGTTATTGATCATCTAAGTGGTGGGTGGGACAAGAGTGTTCCAGGGCATGGCTACTTATTTAGCCAGATAAGTAACAATATTCAGACTTATCTGACTAATTTAGCTGGATAAGTTAAACCTGCTATTGAGCAGATCTAAAGTTAGCTGGATAAGCCTTTCCAGAAAGTTCAAACTTACTGTGACATATTCAGTCCTGTGGCCATGTTGCTGAATATCCTGGCCATGTTAACCTGATAAATTTTGAATATCTACCTCTTAAGTCCTTAGAGTTTTGAGATTGGCAATCTCTGAGCTCCTAAATTTAGAAATGCAAAAAGTGGACATGACCAGGGCAGGGAATGAAGTTAGGTGCTCAATGCTGATTTCCAGTGCTAACTTAGGTGCCTGAGGTTAAAGCTTCTAAAGTTAAATTTCGGTGTCTATATTCAAAGAAATGTTGTAGTCACCCTATACTCTTTGAGTAGAAGCATCTAATTTACAGGTGTTTATTCAAGCTCTTAGTACTGTTTGTGATTTCATGGTGCTTGGAAAAAATCTGACAGCCTCATCATCATTATTTTCCTAGTTTCCAGAGCTAGGACTAGCTGAGAATGTGAAACTCAATTCCTCCTGTGATTAAAGTGGGGATTATGGACTTTGGAAAAGTTTTACTGACATGGCAGGACGTGCATTCAGTGTCATTCTAAAAATATGGCATTTGCTATTATTAACTACTCTCAGATCAGTTATCTGATAGACACATACACACATATATATATCTATATAATTTTTCTGTGAGATATAAAGATATGTATTGGCTACGTACATCCTATCTGCATATGTATAGCATATGTAGTATATATGCTATGTATAGTATGTACATACAGAAAAACATAATTTTGTAGTGTTTCCCATCCATCTTCTGCTGGCAGTCAGGTTTTCAGGACATCCATAATAAATATTCATGAGATAAATTTGCATGCATTGGTTCTCCAATATATGCAAATCTATCTCATGAATATTCATTGTGGCAATCCTGAAATACCAGCTAGAAAGGTGTGTCTCCAGGGGAGGGTTGGGAAACATTGATTTATGGAAGCAATATGGGAGTAATAATCAAATTGGGCTCTTTGGTGCAATCTCCGCAGGTACTTTTTACCTCCAGGGTTTGCAGCAAAAATTAAAGCAAAAAGAACATGCTCAGTTTTCCTTTGATTATTGCTGCAGTAAATTAGATTACTGCCACAGAAATCTGCACATGCTTTTTCCGTGGGTACTTGTTCTGCGTAAAACAATGTGCTCAGTTTGAAAATGCAAAACTATGTGCATTTTTGGCCTTCCCCGATCTAACTCTGCGTCTAGGAAAGCCTCCACACTATGTAGGTAAAAACATGCGCGCTATGGAACATGCAGAATTTTATCTGAATTTATGACGGGCAGTTTTCAAAAAGCTCATTTCCATGGGCAAAATGCTGTGGAAATGCTTTGATAATTGCCCTCCCCATGTATAGCTGTGTTTGTGTAATCTAGATTGAAGGGTGCCAAAGTGTTCCTTGGTAAAGACATCAAGCCCTGAGTGATGATGTCACAGGGAGTAGGAGTGTGTAGTATTCCATGGCCCTTTCCAGTGGAAGGTGTTCTCAAGAAAGTGCAGTTTCACAAAAATTATCAGCACACTTTGGCTCATGGTCTTTTTTACCAGTCTTCTATCTTGGGGGGGGGAGTGACTGAGGTTCAAGATCGGAACATTGAGAACCTTCAGGAGGAGGAGGCTCTTTTCTTTCACCTCCTAACCTGAGAGGGTGGCTGGGTCCCATGTGCAGGGTTTCTGGGCCTTAGGGACTAGGAAGATTTTGTTGGTATCCAAGAAACATCTTGAGAGGGAAGAGACAGAAAGAGATAAGAACATAAGAACATAAGAAATTGCCATGCTGGGTCAGACCAAGGGTCCATCAAGCCCTGCATCCTGTTTCCAACAGAGGCCAAACTAGACCACAGGAACCTGGCAATTACCCAAACACTAAGAAGATCCCATACTTCTGATGCCAGTAATAGCAGAGACCATTCCCTAAGTCAACTTGATTAATAGAGGTTAATGGACTTCTCCTCCAAGAACATATCGAAACCTTTTTTGAACCCAGCTACACTAACTGCACTAGCCACATCCTCTGGCAACAAATTCCAGAGCTTAATTGTGCGTTGAGTGAAAAAGAATTTTCTTTGATTAGTTTTAAATGTGCTACTTGCTAACTTCATGGAGTGCCCCCTAGTCTTTCAATTATCCGAAAGAGTAAGTAACCGATTCACATTTACCCATTCTAGACCTCTCATGATTTTAAACACCTCTATCATATCCCCCCTCAGCCATCTCTTCTCAAAGCTGAACAGTCCTAACCTCTTTAGTCTTTCCTCATAGGGGAGCTGTTCCATTCCCTTTATCCCCTTTTGGTCGCCCTTCTCTGTACCTTCTCCATTGCAACTATATCTTTTTTGAGATGCAGCGACCAGAATTGTACACAGTATTCAAGATGCCGTCTCACCATTAGAGCAATAAAGAGGCATTATGACATTTTCCGTTTTATTAACCATTCCCTTCCTAATAATTCCTAATATTCTGTTTACTTTTTTGACTGCCGCACACTGAACTGACGATTTCAAAGTATTATCCACTATGATACCTAGAACTTTTTCCTAGGTGGTAGCTCCTAATATGGAACCTAACATCGTGTAACTACAGCAAGGGTTATTTTTCCCTATATGCAACACCTTGTACTTGTCCACATTACATTTCAACTGCCATTTGGATGCCCAATCTTCCAGTCTAGTAACATCCTCCTGCAATGTATCACAATCCGCTTGTGATTTAACTACTCTGAATAATTTTGTATCATCTGCAAATTTGAATACCTCACTCGTCGTATTTTTTTCCAGATCATTTACAAATATATTGAAAAGTAAGGGTCTCAATACAGATCCCTGAGGCACTCCACTGCCCACTCCCTTCCACTGAGAAAATTGTCCATTTAATCCTACTCTCTGTTTCCTGTCTTTTAGCCAGTTTGTAATCCACGAAAGGACATCGCCACCTATCCCATGACTCTTTACTTTTCCTAGAAGCCTCTCATGAGGAACTTTGTCAAACGCCTTATGAAAATCCAAATTTACCACATCTATCGGTTCACCTTTATCCACATGTTTATTAACTCCTTCAAAAAAGTGAAGCAGATTTGTGAGGCAAGACTTGCCTTATGTAAAACCATGCTGACTTTGTTCCATTAAACTATGTTTTTCTATATGTTCTGTGATTTTGATATTTAGAACACGTTCCACTATTTTTCCTGGCACTGAAGTCAGGCTCTCAGATCTATAGTTTCCCGGATCGCCCCTGGAGCCCTTTTTAAATATTGGGGTTACATTTGCTATCCTCCAGTCTTCAGGTACAATGGATGATTTTAATGATAGGTTACAAATTTTTACTAATAGGTCTGACATTTCATTTATGAGTTCCTTTAGAACTCTGGGGTGTATACCATCCGGGCCAGGTGATTTACTATTCTTCAGTTTGTCAAAAAGGTCTACCATATCGTCTAGGTTCACTGTGATTTGGTTCAGTCCATCTGAATCATTACCCATGAAAACCTTCTCTGATATGGGTATCTCCCCAACATCCTCTTCAGTAAACACTGATGCAAAGAAATTATTTAATCTTTCCACGATGGCCTTATCTTCTCTAAGTGCCCCTTTAACCCCTCGATCATCTAACGGTCCATCTGACTCTCTCACAGGCTTTCTGCTTCGGATATATTTAAAAAGTTTTTACTGTGAGGTTTTGCCTCTACGGCCAACTTCTTTTCAAATTCTCTGTTAGCCTGCCTTATTAATGTCTTACATTTAACTTGCCAACGCTTATGCATTATCCTATTTTCTTCTGTTGGATCCTTCTTCCAATTTTTGAATGAAGATCTTTTGGCTAAAATAGCTTCTTTCACCTCCTCTTTTATCTATGCCAGTAATCGTTTTGCCTTCTTTCCACCTTTCTTAATGTGTAGAATACGTCTGGACTGTGCTTCTAGGATGGTATTTTTTTAAGAATTACCACACCTCTTGCACACTTTTTACCTTTGTAGCTGCTCCTTTCAGTTTTTTTCTATTTTTCTCATTTTATCAAAATTTCCCTTTTGAAAGTTTAGCACGAGAGCCATGGATTTGCTTATTGTCCCCCTTCCAGTCATTAATTCAAATATTATCATATTATGATCACTATTGCCAAGCGGCCCCACCACCGTTACTCTCTCATCAAATCCTGTGCTCCAGTGAGAATTAGATCTAAAATTGCTCCCTCTCTTGTCGGTTCCTGAACCAATTGCTCCATAAAAATGTCATGTATTCCATCCAGGAACTTTATATCTCTAGCATGTACCGATGATACATTTACCCAGTCAATATTGGGGTAATTGAAGTCTCCCATTATTACCGCACTGCCAATTTGGTTAGCTTCCCTAATTTCTCTTAGCATTTCACTGTCAGTCTCACCATCTTGACCAGGTGGACGGTAGTATACTCCTATCACTATGGTCTTCCCAAACACACATGGGATTTCTACCCATAAGGATTCAATTGTGCATTTAGTCTCATGCAGGATGTTTATTCTGTTGGACTCTATGCCTTCCCGGACATAAAGCACCACACCGCCTCCCGGGTGCTCCTCTCTGTCATTGCGATATAATTTGTACCCCGGTATAACACTGTCCCAATTGTTGTCCTCCTTCCACCATGTCTCTGAGATGCCAATTAAGTGTATGTCATCATTCACTGCTATACATTCTAATTCTCCCATTTGTTTGTATTTTCATTCTGCTTTTTAATTGATAGGGATAAGTTAGAATTTTTTAGCTCAGGTGAGTTTTTAGTTACAGGCACTTGGACTACTTTTCTTATTATTGGAACCTCACTGTCGGGATGCCCTAATTCTAATGCATCATTAGTATCCTTTGAAGATACCTCTCTCCGAACCATGCGCTGCTGATCAACTGTCTGCTTTCCCCTTTGTTCGAGTTTAAAAGCTGCTCTATCTCCTTTTTAAAAGTTATCACCAGCAGTCTGGTTCCACCCTGGCTAAGGTGGAGCCCATTCCTTCGGAAGAGACTCCCCCTTCCCTAAAAGGTTCCCTAGTTCACTCAATGCAAAATACTGGAAACCCCCCCCCTCTTGCTGCTGGACTGCTTCCTTCATCTTAATTTTGTTGAGTTCCTAGTTAAGTTTAGGTTACTAAGGGAGTTGGAATTAGAGTACTTTAAATTTACAGATGAATTTACTAATTAATCAGCTAGTGTCCTACAAGGGGATGATTGAACTTTCGATAAGCGCTATTGCAATAGTATGATTTAGATAAGAGGCTGATTGATTTTTAATGAGAATGTGTCTCCTGCCTAAAAATCAAGGGATGAGTAGGTGGGAAAGACAGACACAGAATTAAATACCTCTGGCTTGCGTATTATCTCAAACACTCACAACTCTAAAGAATACTATTTCAACTTACTCCAAACTTTTTTAAGTCCAAAGATTTCCCAAAGCTATACTTACCTATCCTCTTTAACCAGCATTAAATTGATCTTCACTCAAAGAATTGAAGGATTTTAGATTCTGGGAGCAGTATGCAGGTGAGCCTTCTGGTCCTCTTCTACTGCAAAGGGTGCGAGGCCTCTGGAAGCTGGGGCTGTAGTCTTCAAACCCTGGAATGCTTGCTGTGACCTCTGCAGTCCTTTCCCAGGGGATGCTGAGAGCATATGCAGATGAGCCCTCCCGGTCCTCTTCTACTGCAAAGGGTGCGGGGCCTCTGGAAGTTGGAGCTGTGGAGTTCAAACCCTTGATCACTTGCTGTGACCTCTGGATTCCTCTCCCGGGAGATGCTGGGAACAGTATTCAAATGAACCTTCCGGTCCTCTTCCACTGCAAAGGGTATGGAGCCTCTGGAAGCTGAGGCTGTGGAGTTCAAACCCTGGATCGCTTGCTGTGACCTCTGGAGGCCTCTCCTGGGGGATGCTGGAAGCAGTATGCAGATGAGCCTTCTGGTTCTCTTTCTCTTGAGGAAGAGGAGATGTAATCCATACTGCTCATCTGCTGTGAGAGATTTCTTCATTGTATGAATTCTAAGAAATGGAGTTCGCACTGGAGTCAAAGGGATAACTTCCGTTACTGAATCCTTGCTGCAGAACTGCTATGTGAGAGAAGTCTGTAGAAGCTCATCCTTCTGAGTGCTAGAGAGATTTCCAGTGTACTATGGCTGGATTACCAGTCCGGTATCTGCACCTAAGAGAGCCCTAGGGGAACTACCCTGAAGTGTACCTTTTGTGGGATTCTAAAGGACAGGATCCCTTAGTGTGGTTTTCCAGTGACTTTATCTGTGAGTGGCTGTTTTTGGATTTCTGCACTTCATTTTCTGTATGGATGCTGGCAGAGACAGGTGTAATCATTGCAAGATCATTTGCCTGCACCAAATATCCCAGTAAAGGATTTTTTTTGAGCCACTGACTGTGTGCAGTGTGTTTATTTTACTGGAAGGTATGAGAAAACCTCTTAACAATGCCCGGGGCCGTGAAAAATTGAGTTTTTCCCCATGCTCAGAAAAGAACCTGGGAATATGGGTGGCATTCTGGCTTCAGCTCCCTAGAATGAATCCCTGCAACAGGGGTTACATACAGAATATATGATAGGATAGAGCTTTAGTTCGTACTATCCATGAAGGAAGGTTAGGGGCATAGCTGATGGTAGAGCAAAGCATCGAGTTGAGTGGTGAAGTTCTCCTTCCCCTCATTGAGATTACAGTCATATATCCATGTTCTCTATATAAGTCTATATTCAGAGGCATTTAGCCGGATAACTCACCAGCTATCCAGCTAAATTAAAATTTGTGCACTTATCTCCCTAAATTTTAACCAGATATCTTATTATCCGGCTAAAATTTAACCAAACGACTTAGGAGCGTTCTGGGGAGGAATTGCAATAGCCTGATAAGTTATCTGGCTAAGATAACTGGCTGAGGTTGTGGCAAAGACCTATCCTATAACCAGCTATCCTAAAGTTAGCCAGACAAAGTTATCCGGCTAACTTTAAGATAGCTGGTTATACTCAATAGTGTAGCTGCATTATTGAATATATCTCCAAAGTTAGCCGGATAATACAGTGACTGAATATGTACCCCTATAATGCATTACATTGTGCATATATCACAAAGCCTATGCATATTATTGTAACCATAAATCTTCTGGAAAAATGTTTGTAGTTTGTAGTCCTGTTGAGTTATGCATTTCTATTGTATATGACTGGGTTGTTTTTAGATAGATATAAGTGATTTCTTTTTTTGGGGGGGGGGGGGGGGATTTTTAAGCTTATAACTAGAGTCTACATGTCCATTTCATAAAAGAAGCAGGTTTGGTTAAGCAGATCTTGCAAAATGTTTTAGTCACAATAATTTGGGTTAGCAGTAAAATCACACCTTGTAGTTCACTGAGTTTGAGTCCCATACACTCCTCTTGTGCACTATGTTGAAAATGAGGAATAAAAGTCTACGCAGTTTTGTAAAGACCTGAACAACCTTTTGGGGAAGGGAGAGACTTAACCAGAGTGGAACCAGGCTGGTGGCGCTAACTTTAAAAAGGAGATAGAGCAGCTTTTAAACTAGAACAAGGGGGAAAGCCGACAGTTGCTCAGCAGAGCATGGTTTGGAATTATGTATCTTTGAAGGATTCTAATGAAAAAAGAGAATTAGGGCATCCCAACATGCAAAAAAAGCAAAAGTAGTCCAAGAATCACCTGAGCTAAAGAATTCAAAATTATCCCTTTCAACTGAAAAGCAGGTTGTTAATACAAAAAAACCCACTTTGAAATGTCTGTATGTCAATGCCAGAAGTCTAAGAAGTAAGAGTTAGAGTGTATAGCAATTAATGATGAAATAGAAATTGGCATTTCAGAGATCTGGTGGAAAGAGAATAACCAATGGGACAGTGCTATATCAGGGTACAAATTACATCACAATGCTAGGGAGGACAGTGCTATATCAGTGTACAAATTATATTGCAATGATAGGGAGGATCAACTTGGTAGGGGTGTAGCACCTTATGTCCGGGAGGGTATAGAGTCCAACAGGACTAAATGCTCAGTAGAATGTATATGGGTAGAAAACCCATGTGTGTTGGGTAAGAGTATAGTGATAGGAGTATATTACTGTCCACCTGGCCAAAATGATAGGGGTGTGCATTCGGTCCCTAGGAATTGGCAATCCACAATGGATGTGGCCATATTCATTGTATTCGTGGAGAAGCGAAAAGTATCGCGATTCCCCACGAATACACAAATTTTCGCCGAATTATTCGACTGCCTAAAGAAACCAATTTAAACAAACCCCCCACCCTCCTGACCCCCCCAAGACTTACCAAAACTCCCTGGGTGGTCCAGCGGGGGGTCTGGGAGCCATCCCCTGCACTCACATCCTCGGCTGCTGGTTTCAAAATGGCGCCGATAGTCTTTGACCTACTATGTCACAAGGGCTACCGGTGCCATTGGTCAACCCCTGTCACATGGCCATCGGCGCCATCTTGTGCTCCTACCATGTGACGGGGGCTAACCAATGGCACCGGTGGACCCTGTGACATAGTATGGGCAAAGGCGATTGGCACCATTTTGAATACTGGCATCCAACGGCCGGAATGCCGGAGGTCGCTCCCGGACCCCCACTGGACTTTTGGCAAGTCTTGTGGGGGTCAGGAGGGTCCCCCAAGACTTGCCAAAAGTCCCTGGTGGTCCAGCAGGGGTCCGGAAGCGACATCCTGCACTCGGACCGTCGGCTGCCAGTAATTAAAATGGCGCTGATAGCCTTTGCCCATACTATGTCACAGGGGCTACCAGTGCCATTGGTCAGCCCCTGTCACATGGTAGGAGCACAAGATGGCGCCGATGGCCATGTGACAGGGGCTGACTAATGGTACCGGTAGCCTCTGTGACATAGTAGGTCAAAGGCTATCGGCACCATTTTGAAACCGGCACTGAGGGTGTGAGTGCAGAGGATGGCTCCCAGACCCCCCGCTGGACCACCAGGGAGTTTTGGTAAGTCTTGGGGGGTCAGGAGGGAGGGGGGTTGTAGTTAATTTAATTTTAGCGGGGGAATAAATAGAAATCGACGTATTAACGTATCGGGGCGCCATACGGCCGAATGCAATGTATCTGCCTCCCGACGAATCCGAATCCTGAATGCAGCATATGGCATCCCTCTGCACATCCCTACAAAATGATCAGACAAATGATGAAATGCTAAGAGAAAACAGGGAAGGTAACCAACTGGCAATGCAGTAATAATGGGAGACTTCAATTACCCCAATATTGACTGGGTAGATGTAACATCAGGACATGCTAGAGACAAAGTTCTTGGATGGAATAAATGACTGCTTCATGGAGTAATTGGTTCAGGAACCAACGAGAGAGGGATCTATTTTAGATTTAATTCTTTGTGGAACATAGGATTTGGTGAGAGAGGTAACAGTGTTGGGGCCACTTGGCAATAGTGATCATAACATGATCAAATTTGAAGTAATGACTGGAAGGGGGACAATATGTAAACCTACAGCTCTAACACTAAATTTTCAAAAGCCAAACTTTGATAAAATGAGGAATATAGTTAGAAAAAAAATGAAGGGTACAGCTGCAAAGATTAAAAGTGTACAATTGTTTAAAAATACAATCTTAGAAGCACGGTCCAGATGAATTCCACACATTAAGAAAGGTTGAAGGAAGGCAAAATGATTTCCGGCCTGGTTAAAAGATGAGGTGAAAGAGCCTATTTTAGCCAAAAAACATCCTTTAAAAATTGGAAGAAGGATCCATCTAAAGAAAATAGAAAAAGCATAAGCATTGTCAAGTTAAATGTAAAACATTGATAAGACAGGCAAAGATAGAATTTAAAATGAAGTTGGCCTTAGGAGCAAAATCTCAAAATAAAAACTTTTAAAAATATATCCGATGCAAGAAACCCGAGAGGAGTCGGTTGGACTGTTAGATGACCGAGGAGTAAAAGGGGGTCTTAGGGAAGATAAGACTATTGTAGAAAGACTAAATGAATTCTTTGCTTCTGTGTTTACTAATGAGGATGTTGGGAAGATACCAGTTCCGGAGATGGTTTTCAAGGATGATGAGTCAGATGAACTGAACCAAATCACTATGAACCTGGAAGATGTAGTGGGCCAGATTGACAAACTAGAGTAGCAAATCACCTGGTTTGGATGGTATGCATCCCAGGGTTCTAAAGATACTCAAAAATGAAATTTCAAATTTGTAACCTATCATTAAAATCATCCATTGTACTTGAAGACTGGAGGGTGGCCAATGTAACTCCAATATTTAACAAAGGCTCCAGGGGCGATCAGGGAAGCTATAGACCAGTGAGCCTGACTTCTGTGCTGGGAAAAATAGTGGAAAGTGTTCTAAAGATCAGAATCTCAGGGCATATAGAAATACAGTTTAATGGAACACAGTCAGCATGGACTTACTGAAGGGAAGTCTTGCCTCACAAATCTGCTTCATTTTTTTGAAGGGGTTAATAAATTCTTGGATAAAGGTGAACCAGTAGTTGTAGTGTATTTGCATTTTCAGAAAGTGTTTGACAAAGTCTCTCATGGGAGTCTTCTAAGAAAGGTAGGAGGTGATGTCTTTTCACGGGTTAAAAATTGGTTAAAAGACAAGGAACAGAGAGTAGGAATAAATGGTCAGTTTTCTCAGTGGAAAAGGGTAAACAATGGAGTGTCTCAAGGATCTGTACTTGTATTTCTAAATGATCTGGAAAGGAATACAATGAGTGAGGTAATCACATTTACAGAGTAGTTAAATGACAAGCGAATTGTGATAAATTGCAGGAAGACCTTGCAAGACTGGAAGATTGGGCATCCAGATGGCAGATGAAATTTAATGTGGACAAGTGCAAGGTGTTGCATATAGGGAAAAATAACCCATGCTATAGTTACACAATGTTAGGGTCCATATTAGGTGCTACCACCCAAGAAAGAGATCTAGTCATCATAGTGGATAACACGTTGAAATTGTCGGTTCAGTGTGCTGCGGCAGTCAAAAAAGCAAACAGAATGTTGGGAATTATTAGAAAGGGAATGGTGAATAAAACGGAAAATGTGATAATGCCTCTGTATCGTTCCATGGTGAGACCGCACCTTGAATACTGTGTACAATTCTGGTCACTGCATCTCAAAAAAGATATAGTTGCACTGGAGAAGGTACAGAGAAGGGTGATCAAAATGATAAAGGGGATGGAACAGCTCCCCTGTGAGGAAAGGCTGAAGAGGTTAGGGCTATTCAGCTTGGAGAAGAGACGGCTGAGGTGGGGATATGATAGAGGTCTTTAAAATCACGAGAGGTCTAGAATGGGTAATTGTGAATCTGTTATTTACTCTTTCGGATAATAGAAGGATTAGGGGGTACTCCATGAAGTTAGCAACTAGCACATTTAAAACTAATTAGAGAAAATTCTTTTTCACTCAACACACAATTAAGCTCTGGAATTTGTTGCCAGAGGATATGGTTAGCGCAGTTAGTGTAGCTGGGTTTATAATAGGTTTGGATAAGTTCTTGGAGGAGAAGTCCATTAACTGCTATTAATCAAGTTGACTTAGGGAATAGCCACTGCTATTAATTGCATCAGTAGCATGGGATCTACTTAGTGTTTTGGGTACTTGCCAGATACTTGTAACCTGGATTGGTCATTGTTGGAAAGAGGATGCTAGGCTTGACGGATTCCCGGTCTGACCCAGTATGGGAATTTCTTATGTTATTATGTTCTTAGGTCTTCTTTGACATTGTTCTATGATGGTTGTTAAAGTGCATTTTTGACATTTTTTTAGATGAGGCTGTTAGATTTGTCAACAAACCTAAGATGCCTGCAGAAGTAACAATTGCCGCTACTGAATGCCTGGAGCTGATTTGTGAGGTGTCAGCAGCAGGTGGCACTGTTGTGTGGAGAAAAGATCAAACTGAAGTTAAGCAGGACCAGCGGACAACAGTCACCTCCGAGGGAACTCAACGCAAGCTTGTCATCAAGAATGTGACTCCTCATGATCAAGGGAGCTACACTTGTGAGACAAAGGATGACAAATTCACATTCCAAGTCCAAATAACAGGTGAGTAAAAAGATGCAAATAAATTTGAAGGTTGCTTATCTTGTTTATGAGTCTACTGTATGGGACGATGTCAAAAGACTTTCTGAAATCCAAGTAGTATAATTCTCTGGCAATCTAGTGAAAGAAATTAATTAGATTTGGTTGACGTGACCTCTTCCTATTTATTTCCTGCGGCCTCACATTTGTAATCTGCTGGATTCAAGATATTTCACAAATCTTTCTTCTGTCTCTTTTAATCTCTGTCATGCCTTCCAGTATTAGATTAGCTAATTTGCCACTAAATCTCTTGAGTATTGACCAGCAAATCTCATTTTCCTTGTGAGAAAGTTTTCTTCCTGCTATCCTCCACCTCCCATCATGTCATTCTCCCTTTCATTTGAAATCAAATCCTTCCAGCTAATTTTCAGGATTCTTCTGTTAAACTACATTTCAAATGCCTGTATTTTCTTCTTAATGTTTGCTTTCAGTCTGTTTCACTTTTGAAGATCTATGCACTCAATAGCTTTTCTTTAACTTTAAATTCCTCCTCAGCTCTTTACAGTCTCAAAAATCGATTTTTCCTTTCCCAACTCTCTTTTTCACTTCTGTTAAACATTTTCCATATTCTGTGATCCATGGTATTCTTTATGCCGATTACCATGATGTTTGTCTTCTGTTGCGTCCGTCGGTCTCAGATGGCTTCGCCCCATATTCCTCACCTTGTTCTTGGCTCCTCCCGCTTACCTTGGGAAAATGGCTACTGCCACATCTGCAAGCCGCCCTCTCCGGCGTTCCCGGAACGGCTATGGTGTTGCCTCCTGCCATGTTCCTCCCAAGGGCCTACTAGGGTGCGTGCGCGCGCGCTACCCACATCTTTATTCTAGCTATGGCGCGAACCTCGGGGGTGTCCCCCTCGAGTGACGTCACAACATCCAGGTATTTAGCTTGCCCTTACTTGCTAGCTAATCGAGTTAGCAAGGACTGTATTTCGGATGGGTCTCCTCCAGTCTTCGCTGCTCTGCCGCTTCCATGCAGCCACTGGAAGCTCTCTCTCTGCCCTTTGGGGTAACTACTAACCTGGGTAAACGCTCCTCGAGGGCCCTTCCTCTTCTTTCAGATGCCTTACTGGGATCAGGTACTCGCTCCTCGAGGGCCTGCTCTCCCTGCCTCAGTGCCTGGAACCTTCTACTTCTGCCTGGTGGAAACCTTCTACATTACAGTTACCATCTAGTGAGTAATCTAATTCGCAGTCTATCTCATCTACAGCTTTGCCGTGCTGGAAACCCTACACCAGAACCTCCCTAATTCAACTTGGTGAGAAGGGTCCCTCTGCCGAGGGTCCCTGGACTGCTACTTCAGAACCTGCTCACTACTGCCATCGCTGGTGGCTTACATCTGCTGTACAATAAAAGACAATTCAGTGTTTGTGCGTCCTGAGTCTAGCCCAGTACTGTGGCTCCCCACGGGGCTCCTCCCCGTGGGCATGGTCATCTGCCACAGTACCCAAGAATCCACTCAAACATCTCAAAACCCTAACAGATTGCTAACTCCATGGATTCGGCTGAGCTCACCGCATTTCAGGCCATTCCAGGCCTGGCCCAGCGAATCTCTGAATAACAGAACATGCTGGAGACTTTGACTGCTGCATTTAATCAGCTGCACGCACAGATGAATTCATCTACCACCACAGGTAAAGAAGTTACACCGCCTGAAGTGACGGTCAAGACAATTGTACCTCTATCTGCTCCAACTCGCTTCTCAGGTGAAGTGTGGAGATGTAGAGGATTTATCAACCAATGTTGCATGCACTTTTCTCTGCAACCTAATCATTTCCCCACAGCATATGCCAAGACCACCTTCATCTTGTCTTATCTGGATGGAAGAGCGTTGGCTTGGGCCTCTTCGCTGTGGGAGCGCGATGACCCTATCCTACATGACCTTGCTGGGTTCCTGGAACTGTTCAGATCAGTTTTTGATGACCCTGCCCGGTACACCATCGCAGGATCTTCGTTGGTTCACTTGAAGCAAGATAATAAACCTTTATCAGACTTCCCCATTGAATTCAAGACACTGGCGTCTGAGTTACATTAGGACCCTAAATGCCTGAAGACCCTTTTCTTTGAAGGACTGAGTTCTCGTTTGAAAGACGAGCTGGCAGCTGGCTGAACTGGTTAAGTTGGCAACCAGGATTGATCGCCAGCTTTGTTTCAAGGTTCAAGAAGCCAAGCCCCCCAAAAGAGTCCTTCAGGGTGAGGCTCGAGTCCCAGGCCTGTTTCCTTGGGTCCAGTTGCTGGTGAAGAAGAACCAATGCAACTAGGACACAGTCACCTGACGTGAAAAGAGAGAAGAACACGGAAGAGGTTGGGACTATGCATGTATTGTGGTCAGGCTGGCCATGCTGTACAAACATGCCCTATATGTCCAGGAAACTGGCAGACCTAAGTCCTGCGGGAGGACTCTTCTTAGGTCTAACTGAACCCTCTTCTCTACTCTCTCTTCCTGTATCCTTAATCTGCAGACCTTTAGAATACCAGACTCTTGCCCTAGTGGATTCAGGGGCAGGAGGCGACTTCATTTTGAAACGATTAGTGGAGTGTATCAGGAAAGTCATACAGAAACAGAGGTGCCACGGGGGTCTGTGAAGTGGGGTATACCCAAAGAGGATTCTTCTGTAGAGATGATACGGCAATGGTCCGCAGAGCGGGGTACACCAGTGAGGTTTCCTCAGTAGAGATGATACGGTAATGGCCCGCAGAGCAGGGTATACCGATGAGGGTTCCTCAGTAGAGATGATACGTTAATGGTCCGCAAGCGGAGTACTCACTGTAGAAGTAGTGATGGTTCCCGAGGAAGCCCCGGGGAACAGGGCAGGCAGCGGTCCTAGGCGCAAGGCACTCCGAGGAGTGGATAGCCAGAGATGAGGAAAGGGCTTCCAAGGAGCGGGTACCCGGGACATCTCACGCTGAGGAAGCAGGAACTGGAACGGGAAGTCCGTAGTAAGCGAAGCGGATTCAGCAATGAGGGAACTCGTTGCCAAGTCATAGGAAGACAGGGCCAGCCGGCTTAAGAGTCCACGATGAATTATGTCATCGGGGGGGAAGCCCCGAGGTTCCTGCCATGACGTGCATAAGACTGGCCCAAGAGCGTGCGCCTAAGGAACTCCAAGGGCAAGACGTGTGAAATCCTCGAGGCCAGCACTGCTCAGCTCCGCCGCTCCTCCAACTCCTGGGTCCCCTCTCCTGCAGGTCACTCGTCTCCTTGTACATTGTCTCGCTGCTTGTATACTCCCAGGCCTTGGTTCAGCCAAGCACTGCCCTAGCTTAGCTTGGGGCTCAGCTTAAAGTTAGTGTGGTACAAAAGTCAACCCCACTCAAAAATAGCAAAACAACATAGTTTTTACGTAACAGTCTGTATTGCAATACCAAAGTTCTGTGTCCTTTCCTCTTCTCACAGTCCCTCAACAGTTCTCAGGCACGGTCCCAGACACTTGGCTCTCTTGCCAGCCTCTACCACTCCCTTTTGGGGAAAAGAACAACACTCCCCAACTCCCCTTAGTTGTCCTGTGGTTAGGGGCCTTCCCAAACCAAACAACTGGTGCATAACAAGTTTCCCAACATAAGGCAAAAAGCATTCCTTTTAAATTACTTTTTACCATCCCCCACTCTGGTCATTTACTCCGTCTCCATAGCCGAACCTGAGGATTCCTCCGTATGGGAATCCACCACCATATCCTCCTTCTCTTCCTTTGAAGAGCTGGGCTTTTCTGGCCATTGCCACCATTCCGGCACACCCTTCTTCTCCACTACCATCGTTTCACCTGTGTCTGAATCATTGCTGCTTGATTCAGGCACCTGTTGCAGCTCTCCCTTGGTCCACGGGTCAGGTAGTACCTCTAAGAACCTGGGAATTGTGGTCCTCTTTAACCCCTTTAGCACCCTCTGCTGTTTACCAAGGGTTTGGTCTGTTTTTTTTCCTATATCTCCCCTTTTCCTGGCATTGGCTGGGTTGTGCTGCTTTACAGATGGCGGTCGGCTGCGTCCATGCCATCCAGGGAGGGCCGGGAACAGGGGCAGGCCGGCCAGCGATAGCTGGCAGATGCCGCAAATCTACCCAACGAAGTCAGTGCAGTGAGGCAAGAGGTGAGCAATAGCGGTCGCAGCCATCTGCGACCGACGGACGTAACATCAATAGCACAGCCACACCCAACAAGCCCTGATAGTTAGGGGATCTTAACTTGGATCCTGTGTGTCACAGTGCCAGCTCTATCTCTTGAGCTACTGGCCTGACCAGACATGAGCATTTCTTAAAATTAATAATCTTAGTGGGAAGTTTAGAAGAGTAATATTGACTTCTGGGGCAATGTTACTAATAATGAATGGTAGGTTGAAGAATTTTAGACTCCCAACTTAAAACAAAGGCACTAAATAATTCCCTTTCCAGTACGTAACTCTCTCCTAGATTTCTAAGCTACACCCTATCGCCTTCCTAACCTCACTAACGAAGCTACTAGAATCTGTAGTTCTATTCCAACTCATAGACTTTATCCCAAAATGATATATTACACCCAAATCAACATGGATTCCGCAAAGGCCATAGTACAGAAACATTATTCCTGTCCTCATTTGACACCTTAATAAGAGGTTTTGATGCAATCACTGATTATATACTTTTTGATATTTCTGCAGCCTTTGATACTCTTAATTATCAAATTCTTCTTCACCAACTTGAATCCATCAGTATAGTAGATACTGTTTTAAATTGGTTCCATTTCTATTTATTGAATCAACCACATTAGATCAACATTGGCCAGTATTACTATTCATCCAATTGGTACTTTCCCTCTTCAGGTGTCCCACAAGGTTCTGCTCTATCTGCTATCTTGTTTAATATCTATCTGCCACCCCTATGTCACCTTCTCAACAGTCTTAATATCCAATTCAAAATATACGCTGATGACATCCAGTTTTTTGTTCCATACTCATCATCATGGTCCACTACTCTTGCCACAGTATGTCTCTACATTAAAACCATTAATTCATGGCTATCTCATAACCACATGAAACTAAACACATCAAAAACAGAAATCCTTCACCTTTCATCTAAACCTCACTCTGACTGCAGTCCCCTTACACACCTAAACATTAATGATGTCTCTATCCCCATCGAATCTAAAGCACAAAATCTCGGAGTTCTCATTGACTCGAGTCTGTCCATGATTAATCATCTCTACCACTGTCAAAAATTCCATCTTCAAACTCCAGATGTTGAAATGTCTCTGCCCTCTTCTTTTTGCCAATGATTTTCAAACTATACTACAATCTCTCATTCTCTCTGGTCTGGACTACGGTATCGCTCTTTATCTTGGTCTTCATGATAACACCCTCCGCCCATTACAACTCATCCAAACACTGCTGCATACTTACTGTTTGGAACTCCAAGGACTGAATATATTACACTAACTCTCTGCTCATTACATTGGCTTCCAGTCTGCTACAGAATTCAATACAAAGTTCTATCTATTTTACACAATCTAATACATAACAATTCAACAACCTGCCTTTGCACTTTTCTCCACATTAACCAACCTAGCAGACAACTACGGTCCCTACATAAAAACCTATTAGAAATTCCATCAGTATGGTTGGCACGATTAGACATCACCAAAAGATGTGCTTTTTCAGGTGTGGGCCCCACACTCTGGAACTCTATTCCAGACTATCTAAGACAAATAACTTCTCACAAAGAATTCAAATACAGTTTAAAGACCTATCTAGTTTCAATGGCATTTGATTCATTCATTAAAACCTAGAAGGCAGCCTCAAAAGCATGCTTCCCCCACTTACTTCCTCCTACCCTTACTCCTAGCTCATCTAAGTTCTTTTATCCTTAATATCTTCTAAACTTATGTTTTTTGATATGTTTTAAATGTATTTTATCATGTACTATATTTACTGCTTTAATGTTTCTTGTGAATATTATCTTGTAAACCATTTTGATAAATTTTTATGTCGTATAAGCAGTATATAAACCATTTTTAAATAAAATAAATATATTTATCAAAATGCAATATTTATAGCAGAAATAGCATCCATGATAAAAGAAAAAGGGGGCATGGCATTATGGTGAAAAGGAGAGAGAGAGAGGCCAAAGGAGTTGAGAAGCTGAGAGGGGTCTAGGGGTGCTTCATCAAGCCCTCAAGGAATGGCCCAGAAGAGGAAGGAGCTGGGAACTAGGAGTATAAGGAGAAAGAAAGAGTCCAAGGAGACCAATGGCCGAAGAAAATTGAGGAGCTGAATTCCGGAATAAAAGAGAAGAGATTCAGGGCCCAAGGGATCTGGCAGGACCCAAGGGAGAGTGGTGCCTACGTTGTGTTCCAATGCAGGGCTGGGGAACTGCATCTACCTGCAGAAGAGGATGAGTTATTTTGGAGTCATTCCATGTGCTGTGGGAGTAACAGGACTTTAAGAAGAGAAATTGCTAAAGAGACTCTGGAGATGAGAACTGGTAAAGAGATTTTGGGAGGAGAAAGTGGGAAAGAGACTTCATTTTTTTAGTCTGGGACTGCAGAGGATCTGGGGAGGAAAACAAAAGAAAAATATCTGAGGATGAATGAGTGGTTAGAAGAAAATGAACTGTGACTTTTGCTTTTGACCTGTGTTTTTCCTGATTTTTTGCTACTGTAATGGACTGTGAATTTAACATGTGGTTTGGGTTGCTGAACTGGTTATTTTTGGAAGTAAACTGCCTTTATTCTTGAGCACAGTTATGGTCATGGGAGTATCCTCAGCCCAGTTTGGGCCTTGCAAGTAAACTTGCCCACAGTACCTGGAGAGTGAGAACTTTCACCCACCTTTGTTGAGCCGGACCACTGTACTACCAACTCACTGTACTACCGGATTTAGGCTTCATCAGTTTGAAGCAGCAAGAAGCTGTAAGGCCCAAAGGGATCACTCACATGGTCTTCCAATAAAATTCTCTGCCTACTGAGTATTGTTCCAGGGCTGGGAAGGTGACCCCTGGTGAATGAGGGGCTTACACTTGTCTTTATGTTACATAAAGAGAACTATGGCTGCAGAGTCAGTTGTTCTGTGAGTGCATTTTTGTTTAGGCTGAGGCTAACGAACTTTACAAGAAAAATGACGATGTATGCATTCTTCTGTTGCCAGATCAAGCTGCAGCATTTACAAAGAAGTCCTCTACAAAAACTGACTTCACTGCCACCACGGGGGAGAAGGTGGCCCTTTCTTGTGAGGTATCTCAGTCCACGGTCCAGGCTAGATGGTACAGGAAGGGTCAGGAAGTTAAACAAAGCAAAGAGGTGTCTATCGAAAGTGAGGGGACCTCTCGCAGACTGGTGCTGCACAGTGTCAAACCTGGGGACTCCGATACCTATTCCTGTCAAATTCCTGCTGATGCAATCCAGTTCAACTTGCAAGTCAAAGGTAAGGTTTTTAAGACCAGAGCAACTAGTGCAGTATTTTTCTCTACATTACAGACATTAGCAAAGCTTTGACAAATTTCTGTTGAGTCTTTTGTATTCTGTTTTTTTCAGAAAACAAATTTATCAATATATTCTTAAAAATTATGACAGTAACTTTCAAACTGGTGCATGCACATATTTGCGCACATATGTCAGACCGTGTCCAGGTACGCAGTCATTTTATCTGGATAAATAGCACTATTTAAGACTTATCCAGCTTTCTTATGTAGTCGAATACGTAGCAGTATGTATTAGCACATTTTTTTTACATATATGCACAGGTTGCTGGGTACAGTTGCACATATTTTATAACCCACGCATATCATAGCAACTTATAAAATACAGGAGTAGAATCCATGTGCCCATATGCACATGGATATGGGCGCAGGCACGCAGCTGTTTTAACGTTATCATTTTAGGACTTCCACTAATTTGTAATTGATCTCTTTTCTCTAAGACATCCTCTTCTCTCACAAATAACTGGTTTCACTATACCTGGTTAGTGTACTCAGTCTCTCTGATAAGTCTCCTTTTCTCTTTGGATTTGGGAAAGTAACTCTCCAGAGCACGGCTTTCTGAGCCCCTCCTGGAACTCACTCTGAATGACTGAAAGAGAGAAAAACCCCAGCCTCCCTTGCTCTTTTGAATGATGTCTCCCCTTTGCCGCTCATGGAATCACTTTTATAACTCTTGGACCTGAACTATCATTCCAAAATAACTCTATACCCATGGAACCTGCCAATGCAGGAACTTTGCACACTTTAACATATATGAATATATTTACTTGTGCGCCGAGACCTCCACGAGTTCCCTAGGACCTTCACCAGTTCATCCACACCTTGCATCACTTGATCCTTCACCAAAAAATTGTAGACAAAAGGGGAAGCAGATTTAATGTCCACGATTTGTTTAGCAGGTGTAAAAGCATGCATACGTGTTTGATGATGTATGCATGTACTTAGGTAATAGAATACTTTAATGTGTTTGCACTTGCACAACCCCACCCTGGAACACACTCCAAATGCCCTCTTTGTACACACATACATTTCTGTGCAGCAGTGACGGTACATGCATACTCCTCCCCTTCTGAAGATGTACTTACCATGTTTATGCCGATTTTACGTGCACATCTCCCGCATAAATCTATCACTAGAGATCTTCTTTTTTTCCATTGATTTTCTCATTTGTCATAATAAACAGTGATAAATTCCCAGGAAAAATAAAATAAAAATTGAAAACTAAGGTCCCTATCTATGATTTATGGCATAGACTATGATAATAGATAAGGACAAATGTGCCCAATTTTATTTCTGGTGCAATGCCCTAGACCCCAGCTGGTCTCTGGCTTTGCACTCACTTCTTCACAATTAAGGCTTCTTTGTGTCTATCAGACACTGTTTTGAATTACATTATTATTTTTAGCTCTGCTACCTCCAGTTGTAGGCCATTTGATGCCACTCTTTCCAGAAGGAAAGTTTTGCTATTTAGTTTCAGTGTTGGATTCTTCCAAATCGGTGCTGATAGTGAACATTCCTATGACAACTTTGCTACTCTGTGTACCTTAGAGCACCAAATGCATCTAGCTTTTTTATCTTGCGATTGATATTCAGTACTGCTTGGTTGATTAAGTTCTGACTTAGCTGGCTAAATGGTGCTGTTTTAATATTCAGCCTCAGTCAGTGGCCACCATTTAGCTGGATAAATTTTTATCTGGCGAAAAAGTTAGCTAGCTAAGTGAAGGACTGTATGGGGCATTCTGGGGTGGAGCTATTTATCCAGCTAATTTTAGGACCTAATTATCTTGCTAGCTAACACAGGCCTGGATTTATCAAAATGCACTAATATCACATGTGATAGGAAAAAGGGTGTGTTTTATGGTAATAGACAGTTTTATTGTAATCTCTACATACAACCACTGGAGGGACCATGTTTAGTAGGGGAGAGAGAGAGAAACAGACCCTAGCCATAATGCCCTCACACTAGCTAGGTATTTATATCTCTGTGGGAGGCCCACCTAGTAACTTGAGGTGAGGTTTATGTATTAGTGGTCTCTTGTGAAGATTCTTAAATTGTGTTTTTCACTGCCTCCTTCCAGAGCCAGAACCCGTGTTTATAAACCAAGAGAAGTTGAAGAAGGAGGTGAAGGCCTCCCTCACAGAGAGCATCACCCTGAGTTGGGAGGTGTCCCAGACCAAGACTGAAGTGAAATGGTACAAGGACGGGAAGCAGATCACCTCCAGCAAGAGGCTGAAGGTGGAATCCGAGGGCAAATCCCGTAGACTGGCGGTGGAGCAGCTGGAGAAGAAAGATGCCGGGGAGTACACCTGTGAGGCTGGGGGCCAGAAAATGACTTTCAAGGTTGATGTCACTGGTGAGTGAGAGACTTGTTTCCTGTTATTAAGGTGTTATTGCAATGTATTGCTCAAAGGATCTAAAATTAGAGAAGAAATGTTCCTTTCTTCGTAATACCATTTCTTGGTTGGCAATAGATGTTTAACTCATTAAGGTTTGATATTTCTATTTTCCTTGACATAAGTGTTATGGATTAATGGTTTTAGTGGAACAATGGGCCGGCCTGCAGGAGACTGGGGAGAGGTGGACTATAGTCTCAGTGTACAAGCAGGACGGGAGGCGGATATCAGGCAGGATGCGAACGATGATCTTCACCCTGGAAGCCGGTGCTCCCCCGGGAGGAGCCCGTAGGAGCCCAGCCACTGGGACTTAGGCGAGTACTGTAGCTGGATCAGGAACAAGCAGGCTTGGGTACTGGAACCAGGCAGGAACTGAAATAAGACATGGGTACTGGAACCAGGCAGGAACTGAAGCAAGACACGGGTACTGGAACCAGGCAGGAACTGAAGCAAAGTCTGAAGCAGGAACCAGGCTGGAACGGAGCAACTAAGAACATAAGAACATAAGAAAAGGCCATACTGGGTCAGACCAAGGGTCCATCAAGCCCAGCATCCTGTTTCCAACAGTGGCCAATCCAGGCCATAAGAACCTGACAAGTACCCAAAAACGAAGTCTATTCCATGTTACAATTGCTAATGGCAGTGGCTATTCTCTAAGTGAACTTAATAGCAGGTAATGGACTTCTCCTCCAAGAACTAATCCAATCGTTTTTTAAACACAGCTATACTAACTGCACTAACCACATCCTCTGGCAACAAATTCCAGAGTTTAATTGTGCGTTGAGTAAAAAAGAACTTTCTCCGATTAGTTTTAAATGTGCCCCATGCTAACTTCATGGAGTGCCCCCTAGTCTTTCTACTATCCGAAAGAGTAAATAACCGATTCACATCTACCCGTTCTAGACCTCTCATGATTTTAAACACCTCTATCATGTCCCCCCTCAGCCGTCTTTTCTCCAAACTGAAAAGTCCTAACCTCTTTAGTCTTTCCTCATAGGGGAGCTGTTCCATTCCCCTTATCATTTTGGTAGCCCTTCTCTGTACCTTCTCCATCGCAATTATATCTTTTTTGAGATGCGGCAACCAGAATTGTACACAGTATTCAAGGTGCGGTCTCACCATGGAGCGATACAGAGGCATTATGACATTTTCCGTTTTATTAACCATTCCCTTTCTAATAATTCCCAACATTCAGTTTGCTTTTTTGACTGCCGCAGCACACTGAACCGACGATTTCAATGTGTTATCCACTATGACACCTAGATCTCTTTCTTGGGTTGTAGCACCTAATATGGAACCCAACATTGTGTAATTATAGCATGGGTTATTTTTCCCTATATGCATCACCTTGCACTTACCCACATTAAATTTCATCTGCCATTTGGATGCCCAATTTTCCAGTCTCACAAGGTCTTCCTGCAATTTATCACAATCTGCTTGTGATTTAACTACTCTGAACAATTTTGTGTCATTTGCAAATTTGATTATCTCACTCGTCGTATTTCTTTCCAGATCATTTATAAATATATTGAAATGTAAGGGTCCCAATACAGATCCCTGAGGCACTCCACTGTCCACTCCCTTGCACTGAGAAAATTGTCCATTTAATCCTACCGGCAAGTAGTAACACACTCCGGGGCGCAGAGCAACTGGGAACCGCAAGGTAAGCCCGTTGCAAGGCCAAGACTGAAGGTCCACAGCCGGCTTACATATGCCGCGGCTTCTGACATCAGGAAGTGGGCGGAGCTTCGAATGGCGGGAACAGGCCTACAAAAGTGTCCTTCTTGCGCGCGCGTGCGCGCCTAGGGACAGGGCATCCACCGAAGATCTCCCACTGGCGTCACCCCTGCGGGGACGCCGCCACACAGGCCGCAAACTCTGCCAGCTGAACCGTGAGCGGGACCAGGAACATAGTGGTAAAGGCCTGATGGCGGCACACGCGACCGGGACCGTAACAATGAGCACGTCTTATTGTCCTTTCAAGGACATTACACCATACTTAAAATATGAATAGATTATGGCCTGTCCTGAGAACTTTCAGCTTTGCATGAAGGTGATTTGTGGCTTTTTGGATTCCCTCCCTATCTATCACTTCTGTAGCATTTGCACTTCTGGCCCCCTCTTCGGGTCTGTGCGTAGAGCCAAGGAAGGGGAACCTAGATAGGATATAAAACCTAACTAGAGATGTGGGGTTGTTTACCTTTGAGGGCAAGAAATGATACATTTTCTGCACCTCTTGCTCACATCTCACACATTTTTATTGTCCCTGCCACGTCGTCCGATCTGCAGGTGCCGTTTAAACGTTTGATTGTAATGTAATATTATTTGTCTTATGGTATTTGCCATTTGTATTATGTGTGTGCTTTTATTGTAACCTGCCCCAAACTGTGGAGGGTGTGGAATGTAAATACTAACTGAATGTCTCCAGTGCATACACATTTCACCGAGCCATCACCCCAAGCCTTTTTCTCTCTTTCCTTTGCTTTGCCTTGCCTTAGGAGAGGAACAAGACCACTCAAATGTGGGAAAAATGTCTTACTTTATAGTGCAACTAACATGGGGGGGGGGGGGCTTTGTGCTGGGAGCCAAAGGAAACTGTTACTGTAAATTCACTTAAAATAAGTCAAATCTGAAATGCATAATACCGTCATAAAGCAGTTTTTGCTGAAGTGAAATGCAGGCACATGCAAATGAAAACGGAGACTTCCAGTTACAGTGTGTGCTGTGTTACAGGCCGAACACAGCTTGCAAGCTGGCTGATGGGACTTAGACATTATCACCAAATGTCCTGCCAAAGCTGGCAGAGATCCTCTGCCGTCTCCAGAAACAGGAACTGAAATACTTTCACGGTTCCCCCGTTCTGGTAATGGTAACAGTTGTCTGAGGAATTGGGCCGGAGTTTTGTTCGTTGAACCTTGAAAGGGGTACTGGTGCAGATTTGGTCCCTACTTTTATGCAGCTGCACTTACCCAGCTCAGCTTAGCTGAATAGTGTGCTCCCCTGCAAAATTAAAGAAGCCCTCCCCAGGAGCGCCCTACCCTTTCTCGCCCGACTGCATTTATGCGGGTACCAATATTCATCATGCAGACTTAGCAGGTAAAGAAGGGAATTTTGAATGGGTTCTTTAAAAATCAACTTTCTGGTTACCATAAGTGACTGTTATGGTCTCCGGCCGTGGCGGTCCACGGTTGGGACCGACTGTCATGGGCGCCGGTCGCAGAAGCCCGCAACCGGGGCAAAAGCCTACCCATGGGGTCGGGCGTCTCCCAGGCTCCAGCAGGTGCAGGCAGCCCTCTCCTGCGCTCCCTTCACAGCTGTTGCCGCTGCTGAGGTCCGGCCGCATGGCCCTTCTCCTGCCGGGCTGACTCCGCCCCCCTCTGGGGCTGACTAGAGCTGCGCGCGCGGCTGCAGGCTAAATTTAAAGGAGCCACGACAGGAAGTTGTCGTGGTTCCTCTTTTGGACTCTTCCCTGCACTTTGGTATTTAAGGCAAGGTCTGCTCCTCAGACCTTGCCTTGGTATTGAGGCTACTTGTTTGGTTAGTTCTGAGCTTGGAGTTCCTGGATCCCTCTGACCGAGCCTGTTCCTGCTTCTGCTCTTCTTCCTCCTTGGTTTGATTCTTGTGGTGTGACTCCGGACTGGCTTCTACCTTTCTCCTGGCATTGACTCTGGTCCGGCTTCCGACCATTTGCCTAACTTGGACTATAGGACCTGCTTCCGACCATTCTTTGGCTGCCATTACTGGACTGACTTACGACCTGCTGGAGGCGCCAGTGGTCTGGAGACCATGACCTGCAGGAGGCGCCTGCATCCAGACCTATCTTCCATCCTCTGTGATTCACCTAAGTCCAAGCGGTCCTGGTCCCTACGGGCTCCTCCTGGAGGGGACCAAGGACTTCCAGTGGCGAGGCCTCTACTCAAACTTCTGCGGTACCAGGCCTCACCTTCCGATGGGAGCGATCTACGAGGGTTCACTCTCTCCTAGGTAGCTCTAACCCTTCCTCGGACTAAGGTCCACTTCCAGGATCATAACAGTGGCTACATTTAGCTGCTCAAAGTGAGTATATTTTCAAAACCTCGGGGCTAGCTAATTTGGGAGTTAACCGGCCAGACCCTACTGAAAATCCTTCCGTTTATGTGTAAATGTGCTGCCTTGCAAGAGGAGGGTGATTCTGGCTGTATCCAGCACTGCAGCTATCCTATTTTAGAAGCAGGGTTTCCAAGTGGCTGACATTTGATTTCCCCCTCCTGTAGTAAGATCAGATGTGCATTTGTAGGAATTCTGCATTCCAAGAATGTACAACAGTACTGCGATATCCAGCCTACTAGCAAACTGATACCATCTATAACCTTGAACCCAGGGAAGGATTGCACTGCTTTTTCAGGGTTAGTAGTTTAAAGTTCCAGGAACCTATATTTTACTAGATGCTTCTTCCAAGCATGCTGGCTTCCAACGTCTTCAGGTAGCACATCACAGCTGTTTTCCACTACTATATCTTGTTAGAATATATATTTGCATTTGTATATCAGTACTAAACACAGCTTGAAGTGATTTACAGGCGTCACATACTGCAGATTACAATCTGAAGACATCATAGCGTGCTCTCGTTCTCTCTCTAAATATATATGATGCCAATGTTTAGCCCTTTTAGGAAATGAAATAGGGACTTATCCGGCTAAATGGCAGCTGCTGAATATCTGGCTATGTTCAGTGGCTACCACTTAGCTGGATAAGTATTTATTTGGCTAAGTAGATAGCTGGATATCTTGGGGGCAGGCAATGGGTGGATCTGGGTGGGGGCAACTAATCCATTTATCTTAACTGGATAAGTTCCTATATTCAGCCTTATTCTATTAGGTTAACCGAATAAGTCAGATCTGCTCAATAGCAGGTCTAAAGTTATCCGGATACAACTTATACAACTAACTAGAACTTAACCAGTTATATTCAGCAGCATAGCCGTGCCGCTGAATATCCCTTCTAAGTTAGCTGGATAAATTATATACAGATAACTTAGATAACTGGATATC
Organism: Rhinatrema bivittatum; assembly: GCF_901001135.1. NCBI lineage: Eukaryota > Metazoa > Chordata > Amphibia > Gymnophiona > Rhinatrematidae > Rhinatrema > Rhinatrema bivittatum. The sequence continues at coordinate 70,304,438 of NC_042616.1, read as the reverse complement.
TTTGAATATTGGACCCCATATATATATAGAAGTAAAAGTAAAATCCAAAATAATGTACATAATTACTAAAAGTCTCATCTGTAGAAGGAACATACACAACATAATCATCCCTTAATTTTATTCAACAGAGTAAAACGTTTTCGAGAGCACTATATTTCACACCTCATCCTACAATCTCTTATGCATGATCTGAATTCAGAATGCTTCAAATTGTGAAAATTCAGCTGAAAAAGAACTCATGAATGAATCTATCTAGCAACCGTCATAAATTAGCCTCAAAGAATGTGTGGCTTATTGATGAAGCCTATAGTACTTCAGGCTTAGTATAATCATAGGTTGCAGATAGATTTGTTTTATGCACCCACCGGTGCGATATAGCTGAAGCGCAATCACTGTATGCTTGAATTGACTAGTGAGTGCACTTATCTTAAACTGCCACGTAGAGAGTGTTGGCTTGCACGGTCCTGAAGTTACCTCCGACACTACAGTGTTTCGGAGTCGTATGCTCCTTCCTCAGGGATCTCCAGGTAAGAACGAGCCATCTACATGAATCTGCGTGGGAGATGAATGCAGCATAAGAGTTCTTTATGTGTCAACAGACTACAACAATATACATAATGGCGGTCAGAGACGGAGAGCCAACTTACTTCTTAATGTCCGGTCAGTACTTATCTGTGAAACGACGAATGTTTACGCGCTGTAAAAATTGAAAATGAGAAACACTTTCATAAAAACGTGCGGAACAAACTTCACTGTAAAGGAGTGGATATAGATTCTTGTATGGCTGTACTTACGTACACGAATGTAAAGTATCCTGCCAGCGTGCCGCTTCAATTGCTGACAGCTCGAGCGTAAAAAAGACGCCAAATTTAAAGGGATTCCATCGACCTGAGCGGTCGGAGGAAATGACGTGATTATGACGTGGTGAGGATAATCCTTATAAGGTAATCAACGTCAGGTGGGGACAGCCATAATTGTGAATGCCAAATACGGGCAATGACGCAAAACGGCAGCCATATTGGTGAGGGGATTTACCTGTTCATTAATACCAAATATGGATAATGACGTAGGTGGAGGCATCATTGTTTTCTGATTCCATATCCCCATCTGGTCCACCTGACTGTTTGGGGAGATTTACTCATTCTACATAAAAGAAACACCCGTGCGGAACTCACGGAATCACTATGGTGGAATATGTGAAACAACAGATTATACCACGCGGACTACGCATCAATAAAGCACCTTTGATGTTCACTGACAGACCGGACTTCCTTTCAAAATGGGCAGCCATTTTAAATAAATGCTCACTTGACCTTATGCTCTTGATCATTGGAATATACTAAAGTTGTTACGGAAGAGATCCAGGCAGAGATTGTTGTTACAGAAGAAGATTCAAAACGCAGGACATCACCAGATCTGGTTCAACCCGCTATGGAAGAATTACAACAAACCATAGAAAAATTTAAGACAGACATCAGACGCAATAAGGTAGCCAAGTTTAAAAGACACAAAGGTGATTATGCGCAGGCGAGCATATTCATGGCTAAACAAAAAGGAAGAAGACACCTCTCCTCCCAAGAAAGTAGCTTTTGCTGCATCTGAAGATTCATCTAACGGATCTGATGATCATCAAGAACCACGCGCTCAACGACCGGCAGCTTTTTTTAGACAAGCGCCGTCATTTCATCTCGTCCTCCTCGATCTTACGGGAGGAAAACCCCACCAGCAACAACACGGCACCGAAGAAGACTCTCTGTGGCCACAAACCATTCACCCGGTCACAAACAGCAACCAATCGTCGATAATCAATCTATCCACTCATACCTTAACATTCTTTGAAGAGCAAGCACTCAATCGAGGTCTCTCATTTGTACCAACAAATAGACACGATCCCTTTGCCTGCCGGATATCCTTGCATAAATTTTCAGAACATTATTCATTAAACATTTCTTTCTAGTACACCTGTGGAAACACAAGATATGTCCAGTAATTAAGAACAAGTCCCGCTGGATACCTCCAGGGTTGTGCAGACGAACAATATTAAGGCGTTTCAGACGTTAGTCTTACAAGACATTTCCACAGTTTGGAATCATGCAAACACGGATTTTTCCATAACTTGTCCAAACAAGAGAATGTAGCGCTCAATAGTCTATCAAACAACACTGAGAATCATTATCAAACCGGCAGACAACAAAGGTGGTGCCACAGTCATTATGAACCGATTTGTTATCAGGCAGAAATATTACGTCAAATTGGGAGACGAGAAATTTTACAGATTATTGGATGATAATCCCACGCCCAAGTTACAAAAGAGATAAAGATACAAGATGTACTATCCGAGGCACAAATTCAAGGATTTCTTACCTTAAAAGAATATAATTTTCTACAGTTCCTTCACCACGTGTTTGCCTGTTATTTACGGAAGTACCAAAGATTCATAAAACCTTGAACAATCCGCCCCTGCAGACCTATTGTTTCTGAAACGGTTCTCTTCTAGAACACTAGCTAAATTGTAGATCTTTTCTACGTCCAGCAGTAGCGACTCAAGATCGTATGTACACTGATACCTAGATATGCTCAACAAACTTACCACTATTACAGCTATATCTCTGAGGAATGCCTTTTAGTCAGCCTTGACATTGAGGCACTCTACACCAACATCCCTCAAATGGATGCCATACAATTAGTTGGGGAAGTTGTCATTAACAGGGCAAGACCACAACACATACCCGCAGAGTTTCTGTTGGCTCTCACCGAGTTGATTCTATTCAATAATTTTTTTGCATATGAACAAAAGTATTATTTACAAATCCATGGAGTGGCCATGGGCTCACCCGTAGCCCCAGACGTAGCCAATCTATATGTCACAAAATTTGAGGAAGACCATGTATACACGTCTCCGTTTTTTCAATTCATCAAATTATGGACACGGTATATCGATGACATTTTCTTTATTTGGATCGATACTGAGTCATCCCTCATACAATTTCACCAATGGTTAAACCAAGTTAATCCTAATCTCAAATTTAGTTTGTGTTATAATGTGAGTCAATTATCCTTCCTTGACATTCAGATACACAAAGATCATTCAGGCATCCATACCACCTTGTTTAGAAAGACTACAGACAGGAACAATTTTTTACGCTTTGAAAGCCATCATCCTCGACCTTTCAAAGAAGGCCTTCCGGTGGGACAATTTTTTCGTATTAGAAGATTATGTTCAGATAACGTAGAATTTCACAATCAGGCAGCTAAATTAAGTCATAGATTTCGAGAACGAGGTTACCCAGACCGAGTCATTAGAAGAGCGTACAAAAGAGCGACCTTTTCTGACAGGGATCTTCTACTTCAATATAGACAAAAAAATGAAGTCACCAATCTCATCTGTGTCTTACCATACACCAATCTTACATCTCATGTCAAAACAGCTATCTTGAACAATTGGCACGTCCTCAGTCCCCATGCCATTTTCAGAGATCCTCCTATGTTTGCATACTCTCGAGGCATCAATATCAAACAAAGGATAGTTCGGGCAGTGGATAAGGTTCCTCTCCGTTATCCAACCTTGGCTGGGCAAACAGCATGTGGCAATTGTTCGTTCTGTTTCCAGGCATATATTGGTACACAGTGGCAAGACCCCCAAACCGGTCTTGAGATCCCCATTAAGCATCAAGTGAATTGCAATACTGAATTCGTCATTTATGCTCTTCAATGTCCGTGCAATAGAATTTATGTGGGACGGACTAGACGCAAGATTCGCACCCGGTTGACAGAACATCGCAGTAGGATCAATACCAAAGATACAAAAGCACCGTTGGTTCAACACTGCATCCAATGCTCTCACAATTTTTCGGACTTTAAGTGGGTCATTTTGGAACATGTCCCCCCGAACTGGAGAGGGGGAAACCGCTCGACCACTCTCAATTATAAAGAGAATCGATGGATTTTCCAACTGCGATCTGTTGAACCCCAAGGACTTAATGAGAAGGTTGAGTGGTTTTCCCTTATCTGATTCAACTTCCTTTAAAGCAGCGTTTCATTGTTTCCCTCCTGGTACACCGTTCCTCATTTCTTGACATTTCACTTTGCTTTAAAATGGCCGCTCCACCTACGTCATTATCCATATTTGGTATTAATGAACAGGTAAATCCCCTCACCAATATGGCTGCCGTTTTGCGTCATTGCCCGTATTTGGCATTCACAATTATGGCTGTCCCCACCTGACGTTGATTACCTTATAAGGATTATCTCACCACGTCATAATCCCGTCATTTCCTCCGACCGCTCAGGTCGATGGAATCCCTTTAAATTTGGCGTCTTTTTTACGCTCGAGCTGTCAGCAATTGAAGCGGCACGCTGGCAGGATACTTTACATTCGTGTACGTAAGTACAGCCATACAAATCTATCCACTCCTTTACAGTGAAGTTGTTCCGCACGTTTTATGAAAGTGTTTCTCATTTTCAATTTTTACAGCGCGTAAACATTCGTCGTTTCACAGATAAGTACTGACCGGACATTAAGAAGTAAGTTGGCTCTCCGTCTCTGACCGCCATTATGTATATTGTTGTAGTCTGTTGACACATAAAGAACTCTTATGCTGCATTCATCTCCCACGCAGATTCATGTAGATGGCTCGTTCTTACCTGGAGATCCCTGAGGAAGGAGCATACGACTCCGAAACACTGTAGTGTCGGAGGTAACTTCAGGACCGTGCAAGCCAACTCTCTCTACGTGGCAGTTTAAGATAAGTGCACTCACTAGTCAATTCAAGCATACAGTGATTGCGCTTCAGCTATATCGCACCGGTGGGTGCATAAAACAAATCTATCTGCAACCTATGATTATACTAAGCCTGAAGTACTATAGGCTTCATCAATAAGCCACACATTCTTTGAGGCTAATTTATGACGGTTGCTAGATAGATTCATTCATGAGTTCTTTTTCAGCTGAATTTTCTCAATTTGAAGCATTCTGTTTTTCAGCTGCACCTTTGGGTTATATTGATTTTCTATTGATCTGAATTCAGGGCATACTCAGCTGCTATGCTCTGGGAAAAATTGCACAGAACAGATCCGATCAAAACATCCCAGTCTAAGTTCTTGTTGCGTTCGTGCCTGTTCTCGCCCTCTCTCCACCCTCTCTACCTTAGTGGCGACTCCCTTTGGGTCTGACGGACAGATGCTGCCGCGGCTTCTCCTCGCCATTTTCCTGGAATCCCCGGGCTGGCCTGACGCTGCAGATCCGCCATGTTCCTGATGACATAAGGGCGCGCATGCGCGCTCCAGAGTTTGTACCAGCAAGGGCGCGAACCTCGGGGGCATCCCCCCTTAGTGACTTCAGCCCTGCCGGGCACATCAGCTCACTACTGCCACATCTGGTGGTTCTACTTCCTGTCTAATAATGTGTTTCTAATAATAATGTGTTTGTCTCCATACTCCAGCCTAGCCGGTGGTCCCTCTCGTGATATCCTCCTGGGGGCGCTGTCATCTGCCATCGGCCCAAGGATTCACCAATTTACCTCAAGTGTTCATTCCTTACACTACTAGAGCGGTATTATACGACTGCCACTCTGTGGGAAGCCAACCCACCACAGATCATTAACTCCGCTCACGGAGTATTGTAAATGTTAGCTCTTCCCCTTGGCAGGGTGATCCATAACAGATTGCTAACTCCCTGGCAGATTTATAACAGATTGCTACGCCTAGCAGGAAGGATTGATAACAGATTGTTAACTCCTCCCTCTTCAGGAGGAGATCTATAACTGACTGCTAACTCCTCCCCCTGCAGGAGGAGCTTGATAACAGATTGCTACTCTGAGCAGCAGATTTATAACAGATTGCCAACTCCTCCCCTCTGGAGGAGCAGATCTACAACAGTTCTTCACTAAAGAAATAAGAATCTTCTCTGGAGAGCACTATATTTCTTCTTCAACCTATAAACAATTATATATAATTTGGATCTGGTACCTTCTGAGTTACATATTTCTGCATGCAGACTCTCAAGAAAAAGATCAGTGCATTCATGATCAAATGTAAACTAATAACTGTAAGGGAGACAATAAGTAAATCTGCAGCTGTAATACTAAACTTTCAAAAGGGAAACTTTGATAAAATGAGGAAAATAGAAAAAAAACTGAAAGGTGCAGCTGCAAAGGTTAAAAGTGTTCAACAGGCATGGACATTGTTTAAAAATACAATCCTAGAGGTGCAGTCCATATGTATTCCACACATTAAGAAAGGTGGAAAGAAGGCAAAACGATTACCGTCATGGTTAAAAGGTGAGGTGAAAGAGGCTATTTTAGCCAAAAAAAATCCTTCAAAAATTGGAAGAAGGATCCATCTGAAGAAAATAGGAAAAAACATAACCATTATCAAGTTAAGTGTAAAATATTGATAAGGCAGGCGAAGAGAGAATTTGAAATGAAGTTGGCAATATTTATTTATTTATTGATTTATTTATTTATTTATTTATTTATTTATTTAGAAGCTTTTATATACCGGTATTAGTAGGGACATCATACTGGTTCACATTTGAACAGCAGGTTTGAAAGTACATATTAACAGGGAGAAAGAACTGGGAGGGGGATAACACAAGAGCAGCGTAGAAATGTAGCTTAACAACAGGCGAACATAAAAGCTTAATAACAGGCGAACATAGAGCTCCTTAATATAAGGAATATAGGATAGTCTATATGGGAGATAGTATAGCATTAGAGGCAAAAACTCATAATAAACACTTTTTAAAATACATCCGAAGCAAGAAACCTGTGAGGGAGTCGGTTGGACCCTTAAATGACCTAGGGGTTAAAGGGGCTCTTAGGGAAGATAAGGCCATTGCAGAAAGACTAAATGAATTCTTTGCTTCAGTGTTTACTAATGAGGATGTTGGGGAGATGGTTTTCAGAGGTGATGAGTCAGACAAACTAAACAAAATCACTATGAACCTGGAAGATTCATTTTTCATTCATTGATTCATTGATTTCCGCTTGGTTTTGCAATCTATCATACTCACCAAAGTTGATTACTGTAACTCGTTGTTGTTTGGGCTCCCAGCTGTCACCATTAAGCCACTACAGATGTTACAGAACTCAGCCGCCAGGATTTTAATGAACTCAAAAAAGAGGGATCATATCACACCTATCCTTTACAATCTCCACTGGCTCCCGATCAAATATAGAATCATCTACAAAGTGCTGACCATCATGCATAAAACCCTACACAACCTTGCTCCAATCGATCTCACCTTCCAGGTACGCCCTAATAACTCCACTAGACCAATGAGAAGAGCTTACCTAGGCACTCTCTTCGTCCCTCAAGCTAAAACATCTCAAAGAAACAGGGCCTTTTCACCGCAGGTCCATCTCAATGGAACACTCTCCCACCAGACCTCCGACAGGACCCCTGCCCAATCTCCTTCAAGAAAAAACTAAAAACATGGTTATTCAATCTTGTGTTTCCAGAACCCGCTTTTTAGCTAACGCGTTCTCTCCTTTTCAGCAACATATCTCTGCTCATTCCTCTTCACAAGTTTGTTTTTTTTTCTCATATTTCACTTTTAGCTTCTCTAACTTATGTTCCCTTGAAGAGACCTTCAGATACCCTTTGGTCTTATTCTACCTTTCTTTCCCCTTTCCCTAGCACTTCTTCTCATTTATTCTACCCTAATTAGATCCAAGTTCAATTATATGGATCAATCGCTTATTGTGACCTTTATCACTAGTAATTCTAATTGCTTTACTGGTTAGTTAACTTTATAACTATGTTATCCAGAGTTTTCTTAAATGTTCATGGTTCAATGTATAGCCTACAGGCAAGTTTTCGTTCTTTGTAAACCGGTTTGATTTGTATCTAATGCAAGAAGATCGGTATATAAAAACTAAAAATAAATAAATAAATAAATAAGATGTAGTAGGCCAGATTGATAAACTAAAGAGTAGCAAATCACCTGGACCGGATGGTATGCATCCTAGGGTACTGAAGGAACTCAAAATTGAAATTTAAGATCTATTAGTTAAAATTTGTAACTATCATTAAAATCATCCATTGTACCTGAAGACTGGAGGGTGGCCAATGTAACCCCAATATTTAAAAAAGGCTCCAGGGGCGATCCGGGTAACTATAGACCAGTGAGCCAGACTTCAGTGCCGGGAAAAATAGTGGAAACTATTCTCAAGATCAAAATTGTAGAGCATATAGAAAGACATGGTTTAATGGAACACAGTCAACATGGATTTACCCAAGGGAAGTCTGGCCTAACAAATCTGCTTCATTTTTTTGAAGGAGTTAATAAACATGTGGATAAAGGTGAACCGATAGATGTGGTAAATTTGGATTTTCACAACATTTTTCAAACTGTCTGATTCTACCTGGTTCCCATAGCTTGGTGATACATTTTTAGATTGAATCATTGTTGGAAACGTGGACCCTTGAGCCGGCTCGAGGTTGGAAGAACCACTGGAAGAAGGCCTTACAGCGGTACTTGAGGCCTGGGGGGGGGGGGGGGGAGAACAGGACCAGGAGACCTGACAGGACCTTCACCTATACCAACCCTTGTTCCCTGCAGGTTGAGCCCTTGGGTGCCGGGGCTGGCAGGACTTAGGCGAAGGTCTCCGGACAGAGGAAGTCCGAAGAGCAGTCTGGGTCATGGCAGGCTGAAGACTATAAGAGACAGAGTCAGTCCAGGGGTCGAGACGGGCAGCGGAGGTGCAAGACGAAGAAGCAGGCCAGAGGTCAGGGCAGGCAGCAGACTAGCGGAGCCCGGAAACACGCCAAAAGGTCAGAACGGGCAGCAGACAGAAGAAAACAGGAACCAGGCCGAAGTCAAACTGAAGAATCAAGTGGAAGCAGGAGTGGGACCACAGGAACTCAGGAGCGAAATCAGGAACAAGCAGGAATACTGGAGCAGGATCAGGAACACGCAAGTACAGCAACTAGTTACTCACAGGAGTCGACCTGTTGCCAAGGCAAGGGAGCAGGAAGTGGGCTTAAATAGCCCAGAGCTGTGATGTCATCGCTGGGGGCCAGGCCGAAGTTTCCCGCTATGGCCCCTTTAAAGGTGAAGCTAGGCCACGCATGCGCGCATAGGGGGAGGAGCCCAAGCGGCAGTCGGCGTTGTCTCCCTCATAGGGAGAACGCCGAGGTGGAGGCTCGGTGCGGCCTAGCCGCTGGGACCGCGGGGAGCATCAGAGACCAGCATCTGCTGGGTAAGTTGGGGGAAACCGGTTGCGGCGGTACATGACTGGGGTTCACAACAGTACCCCCTTCTACACCCCCTCCGAGAAGGCACTGGCTTGTCCGGGTGCTCACGGTGGAACTGTAGTAGAGGGACTTATCCAAGATGTTAGAGACTGGCTCCCAAGAGTTCTCCTCTGGGCCGAAGCTCTGCCAGGAGATCAATATTCCCAGCATCTTTGGTATTATCTGATGTCCAATATATCCTGGACTTGGTAGATGAGGTCCTCGTCAGCGGCCACATCCAAGGGTTCAGGAGGTCTCCGGTGGAAGGATGACAGGACTAGAGGCTTCAATAGCCACACATGAAAGGTATTATGAATCTTTAAATTGGAGGGCAAGTATAGTCAATATGAGACTGGTCCCAAGTGCTCCTTTATCGTGAAGTGTCTGATATACCTGGGTGCCAGGCGCATAGAGGGTACTCTTAAGCGAATGTGACAAGTGCTTAGCCAGACTCAGTCCCCAGGTTGGAAGAGAGGAGCTTGCCATCGGTGTTTCTCTATATTTTTCTTAGCAGACTCAGCCGCTTGCTGAAGGTGGTTTTGGGTGGAGTTCCATAAGGTGTGGAGCTGCTGAGCTGTAAGTTGGGCTACCTGTGATAGTTTGGCCAGAGGTAAGGGCAAAGGAGAAGTTGGTGTTCTTCTGGAGACAACCTGGAAGGGGAATGTTCTGGTGGCTGAGTGTACGTGGTGATTGTACGAAAACTCTGCCCAAGGCAGGAGGGAAGCCCAGTCACCTTGTCAGTGACCCACGAAGGAGTGGAGGTAACCCTTCAAGGTGTGATTAGTCTGCTCGGCTTGACCGTTTCCTTGTGGTGGAATGCAGACGTAAAGTCTAGCTTGACTCAGAATTTCTTGCACAGCGCACGCCAATACTTGGCGGTAAACTGTGAGCCCCGATTCGAGGCAATGTGTCGGGGTAGACCATGCAAATGAAAAATGTGTTTGGTGAAGAGATGAGTAAGTTCAGGTGCCGTAGGCAGTTTCAAGAAAGCCACAAAATGGGCTATCTTAGAAAATCGATCAATGGTTACCGAAATAACCGGTTTCCCTTCTGATACAGGTAAATCCACCACGAAGTCCGTGGAAATGTGTGTCCACGGTTCCTTAGGAATAGGTAGTGGCTGAAGCAGGCCCCAAGGGCATCCAGGAAATGGCTTTTGCTGGGCGCATGTTGGACAGGAGTTCACATACGCTTGGATGTCCCGATTAACCTGGGGCCACCAATAGTAGTGGGTCAGTAATTCAAGAGTGCGTGCTTTGCCAGGGTGGCTAGCTGTTAGAAGACCAGGATAGGACCTTCCTCTTGAGCCAGAGAGGTACTACGGTCTTGCCAGCAGGGATAACGTCAGTCGCAGTGAGGTGAACTTGGGCTGGATCTAGGATGAACTGGGGAACCACTGGGGTATCCTCAGACTCTGAGGTGTGGGAAAGTGCGTCAGCTCGGATGTTTTTCGAGGCTGGGCGGTAATGGATGGAAAAGTTGAACCTGCTGAAGAACAGGGACCAGCGTGCTTGCCGGGGATTCAGGCCTTGGGCGCGGCACAAGTATTTCAAGTTCTTGTGATCAGTGTAAACGGTTATAGCGTGTTGGGCCCCTTCCAGCCACTGTCGCCATTCTTTGAAGGGCATTTTAATGGCAAGTGTTTCCTTATCACCAATTCCATAATTCTTTTCTGAGGGGGAGAATTTCTGAGAGAAATAGGAGCATGGGAGGAGAGCCCTGTTGGGAGAGAGTTGGCTGAGTACTGCCCCCACTGTAGAGTCCAAGATGTCCACTTCCACTACAAATGGCTGAGACAGATCAGGGTGACATAAGCAGGAGTTTTGGAGAAAAGCTTGTTTCAGTTCCTTGAAGACCTTCAACGCCTCTGGTGGCCAGTCTTTGGCGTTGGCCCCTTTTCTGGTGAGTGCTGTGAGAGGAGCTACCATGTGCGAGTAAGAAGGTATAAAGTGCTGGTAGAAGTTGGCAAAGCCAAGAAAATGTTGGCGGGCACGAATCCCCACGGGACGAGGCCAGACTCTGATGCTGGCATTCTTCTCTGGCTCCATGTGGAAGCCTATGGTGGATACGATGTACCCCAGAAAAGGCAAAGATTCCTTCTCGAAAAGGCATTTCTCCAGCTTCGCATACAATTGATGTTCTCGGAGGCGCTGTAGCACTTGATGGACTTGTTGGTGGTGAGACAGCAGGTCCTTGGAATAGACGAGGACGTCATCAAGGTAGACTATTACACATGAGTGGAGCATGTCCCAGAAGACCTCGTTCATGAGGTTTTGGAAAACCGCTGGAGCATTACATAACCCGAAGGGCATCACCAAGTACTCGTAATGTCCATCACGAGTATTGAAGGCGGTCTTCCATTCATCGCCTGGTTTTATCCGGACCAAGTTGTATGCTCCTCGAAGGTCAAGTTTTGTGAAGACCCTGGCCCCTTGCAACCGATCCAGGAGTTCAGGGATAAGTGGTAGGGGGCACCGGTCTCGGTGGGTAATGGCATTGAGGCCTTGGTAGTCAATACATGGCCTCAATGAGCCAACCTTCTTAGCCACGAAGAAGAAACCTGCTCTGGCCGGAGATGATGAGGGCCTGATGAACCCCTCTCGAGGTTGTCTTGGACGTACTGAGTCATAGCTTGCATCTCGGGCAAAGACAGAGGATACACTCTGCCTCTGGGAGGAGTACAGCTGGGGAGTAAATCGATAGCACAATCGAAGGGTCTGTGCTCTGGTAATGTCTCGGCTTTTTCCTTGGAGAAGACGTCACTGAAGTCAGCATATTGGGCTGGTAGAGTCACTGGAATAGGATTATGAACAAGCAGGAACACTGGACCAGGATCAGGAACACGCAGGAACAGCAGCTAGTTACTCACAGGAGTCAACCTGTTGACAAGGCAAGGCAAGGGAGCAGGAAGTGGGCTTAAATAGGCCAGAGCTGTGATGTCATCGCTGGGGGCCGGGCTGAGGTTTCCCGCCACGGCCCCTTTAAAGGTGGAGCTAGGCCACATGCGCCTAGGGGGGAGGAGCCCAAGCAGCAGTTGGTGGCGCCTCCCTTGTGGGGAGAATGCTGAGGTGGAGGCTCGGTGCGGCCTAGCTGCTGCGACTGCAGGGAGCGTCGGAGACCGGCATCTGCCGGGTAAGTTGGGGGGACCCGGTCGCGGTGGTCAGCGGCAGGTGTTCACAACAATCATAAACAATACCAGGCAGGTGCTAGGGCCTAACCAGGGAAGGATCTAAAATATCATTTATACCGATACAAAGGTCTTACTATCTTCTCCACAGAGGCAAGAATTTCTACTACTGAGACTATCCTCAGCCAATCAAACGCTGATTGTATAGTAGTAGAAATCTGCTTGTGGAATGAGAGTCCTGAATCAAATCAGAATCCGGGATGATATTACCCCAGAAAAGAGCTTTTTAGTCACAGGATGAATTTTCTGAACTCTGTTCCTGATGCCCTTTGTAATATCTCCTTCACTAACATGTTTAAGAAGGCTTAATAACCTTCCTTTTTACCAAGTCTTTCAACTTAATTAGTTAATTATTCCCGGTGCATTGTGCACCCACTGCCATGGTGTACTCCATACACCTTCTGTTTCTGTTCATGAAAGTTTTCAAATGTTCTGTCAAAGCTTTGCTGTTTTATTATGAATGTTTTAAATTTGTAAGCCACCTCGTGCAAAACATGGTTGAGTGCAGTTTAAAACTGTTTAAAATAAATAAATGTCACATTAGGGGCTTTCCTTAAACAAAGCTTAACCCAAAACGGTTATAGCACAACAATAAATACAGTAAGTATATATGTGATGGGGGATTTGCCCATCACTAATGTTTTCCTAGAAGTTTTTCCTAAGCCAACAGTTAATAGGAGCATTTAGTGGTGTTAATTATTCCTCCCATTACTTTATCCTCACCTTTTTGGGGGGAGGGGCAATTCTAGGGGTTTATAAACCCTGGGAGCATGCCCAGTGGGAGGATATGGAGTATGAAGTGAGAGAATGGAATTGGAGATTCATCCAGAATCTCAGCTGAGGAGCTTTGTTTTAGAGTCTCATCTAAGGAAGAGTTTCTGGACTACAGGATATTGTTGCATTGGACCAGTCTGAAAGGAAGGGCTTCCCCTCTGTCTTCCTGACGGTTTGGGCTTGGAGATCAGTTTGCCCAAGCAATCTACAAAGCAAGAGTGAAGAGAATAACTGAGAATTTTGAAGGGAAGAGAAGCAACAGAATGAATTAAAGAAGATTTGGACTACAAAGAAACTTGGGGATCAGTTCTTCCATTGGATTTTTGCTGGATGTTGGAGTTAGCTCTAGTTATCCCACCTCCATTGTGAGAATATCTTTTTTTAGGATGAAGGTTCAAGAGCAGGAAGGGAAGTGATTAGAAGAAGAATGGATAGAGAAATCATCTGCTTTTTAAGTAATTATTGAAAAAGAACATAAGAACATTCTATACTGGGTCAGACCAAGGGTCCATCATTCCCAGCATCCTGTTTCCAACAGTGGACAATCCAGGCCATAAGAACCTGGCAATTACCCAAAAACTAAGTCTATCCCATGCTTCTGATGATAGCAATAGCAGTGGCTATTTTCTAAGTCAACTTGATTAATAGCAGGTAATGGACTTTTCCTCCAAGAAATTATCCAAAACTTTTTTAAACCCCCTAGCAACAAATTCCAGAGTTTAATTGTGCGTTGAGTGAAAAAGAAACTTTCCTCTGATAAGTTTTTAAATGTGCTAACATGCTAACTTCATAGAGTGCCCCCTTATCCTATGATCTGAAAGAGTAAATAACCAATTCACATTTACCCGTTCTAGACCTCTCATGATTTTAAACACCTCTATCATATCCCCCCTCAGCCATCTCTTCTCCAAACTGAACAGTCCTAACCTCTTTAGTCTTTCCTCATAGGGGAGTTGTTCCATCCCCTTTATCATTTAGGTCGCCCTTCTATGTACCTTCTCCATTGCAACTATATCTTTTTTGAGATGCGGCAACCAGAATTGTACACAGTATTCAAGGTGCAATCTCACCATGGAGTGATACAGAAGCATTATGACATTTTCCGTTTTATTCACCATTCCCTTCCTAATAATTCCTAACATTCTGTTTGCTTTTTTGAATGCCGCAGCACACTGAGCTGACAATTTCAATGTATTATCCACTATGATGCCTAGATCTCTTTCCTGGGTGGTAGCTCCTAATATGGAACCTAACATCGTGTAACTATAGCATGGGTTATTTTTCCCTATATGCATCACCTTGCACTTATCCACATTAAATTCATCTGCCATTTGGATGCCCAATTTCCAGTCTCACAAGTTCCTCCTGCAATTTATCACAATCCACTTGTGATTTAATTACTCTGAATAATTTTGTATCATCTGCAAATTTGATTACCTCACCCATCGTATTCCTTTCCAGATCATTTATAAATATATTGAAAAGCATGGGTCCCAGAACAGATCCCTGAGGTACTCCACTGCCCACGCCCCTCCACTGAGAAAATTGTCCATTTAATCCTACTCTCTGTTTGCTGTCTTTTAACCAGTTTGTAATCCATGAAAGGACATCGCCACCTATCCCATGACTTTTTAATTTTCCTAGAAGCCTCTCATGAGGAACTTTGTCAAATGCCTTCTGATAATCCAAATACACTACATCTACCAGTTCACCTTTATCTACATTTTATTAACCCCTTAAAAAAAGTGAAGCACATCTGTGAGGCAAGACTTGCCTTGGTTAAAACCATGCTGATTTTGTTCCATTAAACCATGCCTTTCTAAATGTTCTGTGATTTTGATCTTTAGAGAGCAATTTCCACTATTTTTCCTGCCACTGAAGTCAGACTAACTGGTCTGTAGTTTCCCAGATTGTCCCTGGAGCCCTTTTTAAATATTGGGGTTACATTAGCCACCCTCCAGCCTTCAGGTACAATGGATGATTTTAATGATAGGTTAAACATTTTTACTAATAGATCTGAAATTTCATTTTTGAGTTCCTTCAGAACCCTGGGGTGTATACCATCCGGTCCAGGTGATTCACTACTCTTCAGTTTGTCAATCAGGTCTACCACATCTTCTAGGTTTACCGTGATTTAGTTCAGTCCATTTGAATCATTACCCATGAAAACCTTCTTCAGAATGGGTATCTCCCCAACATCCTCTTCAGTAAACACCGAAGCAAATAAATTGTTTAATCTTTCTGCGATGGCTTTATCTTCTCTAAGTGCCCCTTTAACACCTCGATCATCTAACGGTCCAATTGACTCCCTCGCAGGCTTTCTGCTTTGGATATATCTTAAAATTTTTTACTGTGAGTTTTTGCCTTTACGACCAACTTCTTTTCAAATTCTCTCTTAGTCTGTCTTATCAATGTCTTACATTTAACCTGCCAATGTTTATGCTTTATCCTCTTTTCTTCTTTTGGATCCTTCTTCCAAGTTTTGAATGAAGATCTTTTTGCTAAAATAGCTTCTTTCACCTCACCTTTTAACCATGCCAGTAATCATTTTGCCTTCCTTCCACCTTTCTTAATGTGTGGAATACATCTGGACTGTGCTTCTAGGATGCTATTTTTTAACAATGTCCATGCCTCTTGCACACTTTTTACCTTTGTAGCGGCTCCTTTAAGTTTTTTTCTAAATATTTTCTCATTTTATCACAGTTTCCCTTTTGAAAGTTTACCACTAGAGCTGTGGATTTGCTTACTGTCCCCCTTCCAATCATTAATTCAAATTTGATCATATTATCACTATTGCCACCATTGTTACCTCTCTCATCAAATCCTGTGCTTCCCTGAGAATTAGATCTGAAATTGTTCCCTCTCTCGTCGGTTCCTTGATTGGATGTATACTGATTCTTATTTTTGTGATCTTGGCTTGGATCCTTTTCTTTAAATTATAGTAAAGACTATCTTTTATTTGAACACCAATCACTGACTCCCGGGTTTTCTTTTGAGTGTTCTCTCAAGTATGGACATGAAAGGGAATGGATGGATATTGGTTTGCCTCATGGTTTCTGCCTGCAGTTTTGGTTTTGGCTTCCCTGTGCTTATATTTTTTTTTACCATTTAGCACCTTTTGGAGATATTCAGGTGGCACAGAGATAATGATTGATTGCGCCAGGAGCCCAAAAATATGTCTTCCTCCCCATCTAAATTTGAACTTGGACCCTTAGTATCTCTAGTTATGGATAAAGTACCAAAACAGGGGTCCCACTACCCACAATACAAAGAATATATATATAATATACTTTACCAATCTAAGGCATAACTCAGCTCACTTGATTTTCAGTAGATTACGTACTTCCCGCTGCAGGTACACCATTCGCCATAACCTGGAGATTGAAATACAGCTGCTCCTTATCAACCTGTATTGCTTCTGTTCTTTTTATATTTCATTTCAATCTATTGTTCTTAAAACCAGTTTGACACATTTTCTAACTCCATTTAGCCTTCCCATTCAGTTCTTAGTTATAGAGAGAAAAATCTGCCCATCATCTGCAAAGAAATAGAATCAAAGTCCTGCCACTCTAAGAAATGCACATAATGGTGCATATAGAAATTAAAAGGGTAGAGCAATAAGAGTGAATCCTGGGGCATCACACAGGGCAATTTCCAGTGTACAGAATGGCACTAGCCTACGCTAGCTCTTGAGTTCTTCCTTGCAGGAAAGAGGCAAACCAATATATCTTTCCCTTCCTTCTTATCTCCCTTAAGCAATCAACCATAAATTTATGGTTGAATGTATCAAAGGCTGTGGTCAGATTGATTCAGTTTTGCTAATAGATTTTTTTTTTTTTTAGATTTTTATATTTCACTTTTCACATTTTTTCAGCAGTTCAAAGTGGATTACATTCAGGTACTGTAGGTATTGTACAGTAGGTACAATACCTACAGTATTGTACCTACTGTATTGTATTGTACTGTAGGTAGTATACAGTGAACGGACCAATTGCCGATTGGTCTGTTCACTGTTCACTGTCACATGTCAGTGAAAGGACCAATCACCTTTCAGAAGGCTGTCCTAAAAGGGGATTGGTCCTTTCACTGATATGTGACAGTGAACGGACCAATCAGCAATAAGTGAAGGAGTGAATAAATTAATATTAAGTGCCCAACACTTTAATATTGATTTATTCACTCCTTTTGACCTGCCCTAAGCTCCCTCCCCCTAAGGGAGCTTAGGGTAGGTCAGGCACAGTCCTGGCAGTCAGGGTCAGGAAATGGACACTGAATTTATCAGCGTCCGTTTTCCTAATCCGTGGGATGTGTGCCAGTTAGGAAAACGTACGCTGATAAATTCAGCATCTGTTTTCCTAACCAGTGGACTCCTCTTCTCGGGCGCACGCTGACAAGGAGGTGCTAGGGGCACGCAATCACCCCTAGCGCCTCCTTGACAGCGTGAGCCTAATTTAAATATTGCATCGTGCCCTCAGGAGAGGTGCCTGGGGGCGCGCTAGGAAAGCGGGCTCTGAACACTCAGTGGCCTGCTTTCAGTGCACTTTTTTTGCATTGGCCCCCTGTGTTTCCTAGTGCTTTTAAGTACCATGTGCAATGACTGGAAGGAAAGTCCCATTATCAGGAGATGTATTTTATAAGAAATTAGAATTCCCAAAACTACACTTCCCCCAGTATGCCACAGGAGAGCTAGGTTGCCAGACTGGCCACAGTGAAACACAACAGGGCTTCCTTAAAACAGAGACTGGCTATTGGATTTAAACTGCATTTAGGTTGCATGTGCTAGTTTATCATCTTCTCCTTGCTTTCTGTATTTTCTTTTTAAGAAAAATCTATTTAGCTATTTTTATTGTTGGGCTTATGAAAGCCCTTGGTAGAAGTGGATGTGGTTTAGTCTTGTATAAATTTAGGGTGATTTCGATCATTAGAGGAATTCACTTGGGGGACGGGGATTGGAGAGAAAGAAGATCAAATGCTTCCCGGATGCTTAGCTAAGCTGAGATACAAACCCATATTGTTACAGGGCTGCTGGTGAAGAAGGACAGGGAGAGAGGTTGATGTCCTAGTCTATTTGTACACAAATAACATGGCTAGGATGAGCCAAGGAGGAGTATAGTACAGGAGAAATTTAAGAAATAGGGGAGTGGGTCTTAGGCAGTGGGCAGGGACAGTAACGTTTTGGTATTTAATGTGTATCGCGAGGGGAAGAGTAGACTGCATGTCACAAAAGTATTATTAACTTGGTTTGAAGAGGTGTAGTAAGAAAATGGAGTTGGATATTTTGGGGGCTGGGGTGAGATGTAGAAGGATACTGGAGGGATGGCCTGCATATGTCTGAGACAGGAACTAGGATCGTAGCTGAACAGTTCAAATCATATAATGATAAGAATTCAAATTAGATGAGGGGTGGTGGGTGGAAAACTGATTAAATTAGGCTGTTCCCCCCCAACAAATGTTAATTTATGTATTGACCTTTCAAAAACCCTCAAGTGTGTGTGTCTCACAAAGCTCCCTAACAAAAGAGGATGACAAGGGGGTAGGTATGAGATATATGAAAGGGAGGAGGAAACATCTGAAGGCTATGAGCACAAATGCTCAGAGTCAAGATATTAAAATTCCAGATGTGCAAGCCGTAATGGCAGAGGAAGTTCTAGATATTGCAGCTGTTACTGGGAGTGATTCAGTGAGTCTCAGGACCTGGCATGAGAACATAAGAACTTAATTGGCCAAAGTTTTGATGGCCTACGCACACAAAACCGGGGATACATGCGTGGCTGGGCCCTGCGTGCATTTGTGCGCATTTTCGAAGGGGCCCAGCTACACGTATAACCCAGGTACACGCAGACGTGCCAGGCCATCGAAAGGGGCAGGCCGGGGGGCATGGTCAGGCAGAGAGGGGTGGGGTGGGGCGGGCCAGGACAGTGCCATTTGATGCTGTCACGGGAAAACATGTGCCAGCAGCTGGCTGGCACACGGAAGTTACTTCAACTTGGAAATTGAAATAAATTTTAAAGTTGGGGGGGGGAGGGGCTTAGAGGTCAGGGAGGAAAGGGGAATAGGTAAGAAGTTAGGTAGGGATATATAGAGAAGCCTTATCATGTCGCCACACGTTGCTTTTTTAAATTCAACCCCTCCGCGCGTGTGTAGTCCTGAGCCCCCTGCACATGTGCGCGTGGGAACCGTACTTTATAATAGTGAACGCTGACACCTTGCATGTTATAAATAGCCACATCCATGTGTGCGCACCATCCAGGAACTTTATGTCTCTAGCAAGTCCTGATGTGTTACATTTACCCAGTCAATATTGGGGCAATTGAATCTCCCGTTATTATTGCACTGCCAAATTGGTTTGCTTCCCTGATCTTCTCTTAGCATTTCATCATCTGTTGACCATTTTGGCCAGGTGGAAGGTATTTATTTATTATTTGTACATTTTTATATACCGACATTAGATCAGTGATGTCACATCGGTTTTACAGAGAACGGAACTGAAATAAGCAGGGCGGGGTGTGGGTGTTTCTTTATTTCTTATAATGAAACATAATAAATATAATCAGCCTTTAACATGGGTAGTATACCACTGTACTTTACCCAACACAAATGGGATTACTCCCCATATAGCCTTGCAAACTATAATCTTTCAGGAAAAACAGGGTGGGCAGAAAAGGGGAAATGTAGCACTTTACATACATTTTTTTTTTTAAAACAATTGAATCACAGGGGTATGAAGAAAAGAGAAGATGCTGTGGATTACCTTAGAAAGGGAGATGCACTTTCATCTACAGTGTAGTTATATAGAGGTCCAGTCAAAGACAAATATAAGATTGCAATGAAGGGGGAGGTATTGCTGATGGGAAATGTAACACTGCTGGATATTGAATGCAATATCTATCTGCGGAATCCTTTAGAAGTAGAGGGATCCTTCCCTGACCTCCCCTTTAAGGGACTTTCCTCAAACGGAAACCACAAGGGAGGGGAGGCAGTACTAGACATGGTTCCAGCTATCTTTAGGACAGGCCCGAGTTAGCCGAATAACTTATCTGGCTAATGCTGCGCCTTCCTGGAACGCCTCCCGCTTGCCCCCAGAATACCCCAACTTAAGTAGTTAACCAACTAAAATTTAGCTGGATAAGTGGCTGAATATTCCCGTTTTTCCATTTAGATGGATAGCTTTGAAGTTATCTATCGAAATGGCTTTTGAATATTGACCTCTAGGAGTACAGCTTGGTTAAAACGAGGGAGTACCTCAAGGAGGGACTGGGTGGGTGGAAATGTTTTTGTTAAGTGGTGACACAGTGGCCTAAACTAAAAGGGCCAATAGTAAGGGCAACACATTTACATTAAGAGTTAGTGGGAAAAGAGACCTGTGTGGTTTGCCAAAGAGCTGGCTGAAAAAGCAAACGAAAAAAGATTAGCGTTCAAAAATGCAAGGGATCTGAGAAGAAAGGAGCAGAGGGAAGAAAACTGGTAATGCTGCAAGAAACAGTGACTGTTGTCAGGATGGCAAAGACAAGAAATGGCAGCTAAGGTGGTAAGGCTTTTTTTTTTCCCAGGTCTGTCAGTTAAAGGAAGAAGGGCAAAAGAGATTGGTGGATGCATGAACTGGATTTAGTTACTTGCCTTTCCCAACACAAATCACAATAGGCAGGTAGGCCTGTGCCCAAGAAGACTTACAATCTGACTTGGTACCTGAGATAACAGAGGGTGAAGGGATTTGCCCAAGGTCACAAAGAGCACACGGGAGAAGTGGGATTTGAACCTTGGCTTCCTTAGTACTTAGCCTACAGCACTAACCACTATGCCACTCCTGTACTCCAAGTCAGCCTCCTAGTGGAGGTGGTCAAGGCAAAAGCAGAAGCAGAATTGAAGCAGGCATGAGATAAACACTGGGAAGATAACTTTCAAAAAATTGTGTGCAGCAGTATAAACATGAGTGTGTGGCTGTGTGTAGTTTTACCATAGTGTTTTATAACTTGCATGCATCACATATATGCGTATTATAAAATATGTTTATCTTTACCCTGCAACATTTGCGTGTGTGTATGTATGTATGTAAATACGAGTACTTGCTTTTCCTACCTATTTTAAAAATATACACGCATATGTTTTACGTGCAAAAGTAAAGTAGGACTTATTCACGTAAGTCCCAATTTACACTCGTAAGTAGGCAAATTTTAAAACATGCGCACATAAATGAAATTAACCAGTTTACCAATTAGTCCACCAGTTCTCTCAGTCCTTCTCCGGTTCGTCAAGACCTTCCTGGTTCTTTAGCCTGAACGTTTCCAGTTTACCCAGACCTCCTACCCAGTCAGTAATTGTAATCGACATGAGGTGTGTGAGCTCTTAGTTGCTGCGGCGTAGTTGACACAGCCTTGTGGGCGAACCCCCGAGGCCTACACTGGCAGCGGGCAAATAACGGGCCAGACTGGAGCTTAACCTATACCAGCTGCCTCCTCCTTGGGTTGAGCTCTTGGGTTCTGGCGGCTGGCGGGACTTAGGTGGGGCCCTGGGACAGAGGTCGTAGCTAGAGTCCAGGCGGCAGGCAATTGTGGTCAGGTCGAAGCGAGAGGTCAAGATATAAGTGGCAGGCAATCATGGTCAGATCCAGGCTAGAGGTCAAGATCCGGATAGCAGGCAATCGTATTCAGGTCAAGGCATGAGGTCAAGATCTGGAGGAGAAGCCAAGGGAGACACTGACGACAAGAACAAGGAAGACAGGCTGAGCTGAAGGACAAGATTGGACAAGGCTGGAACTGGAAAATGAGGCAAGGCTGGGCTTGAAGATAAGGCAAGGCAAGGCTGAAAACAAAACAAGAACCAGGAACGCAGAAGAAACACCAGACACTGCACAGGGTGCAGGAGACCCGTTGCTAAGGCAAAGACTAGCAGTCTGAGGTGGCCTTATATGTGGAGGCTGCGTGATATCATCAGGAGGTACCATGGGGACTTTCCCTCCATGGACCCTTTAAGAGATTGCCTGTCAGGTGCGCGGGCGCCTAAGGAAGGACGCTTGAAGCTGGGATCATGGTGGCATCCTGCTGTGTTGGAGCAGAGAGGCAGCAGGGGTGAGTGAGGCAACTCACAGGGCTGTCTTGCGAACCGCCAGTCATAACAATACTACACAATAAACATGTTTAATATCATTTACATCAGATAATTAGCAGGTGTTAAAATACGTTCTTATGAACGCACATGTCTTTTAAAATAGCAACTTATGCACGTAAGCGTTGGCCCCTCCCCAGAATGCCCATAGACCTCTCCTTTGCTGCACGTGTGTATGTGCGTGAGAAAGTGAAAATATATGCGTATTTTCAACTTTTATGAAATATGGAATATATGCTAATTTTATGCATGTAACATTTTGAAGATTCACCCCCAAAGGATCCCTAGTTGTGAAGAAGTGAGAAAAGAGCCAGAAATCAACTGTGGTCTGTAGCCTTGCACAAGGAATGACATTGGGCAGACTAGAGGACCCAATGGTCCTTGTCTGCCATCAAATTCTGTCTTTTTGTGTAACATTTTTGTGTATTTTAGATGCATTTTGAGACCCTCCCAGCTCCTGAAAAGAAATCTCCTTTCAGTGTCATTATTAGTACCATGTGCACTGCGATGTCTTTATTAACTGGATTTTTTTTTTCAGTTGCTTTTTTCAAACTCATAGGATTTTTTATTTTTGTTTCTGTTTAAATTTTACATCCAGAACCAGAACCTGTATTTATAAACCAGGAGAAGGTGAAGAAGGAGGTGAAAGCCTACATCACAGAGAACATTACCCTGAGCTGCGAGGTGTCCCAGACTAAGACTGAAGTGAAATGGTACAAGGACGGGAAGCAGATCACCTCCAGCAAGAGGCTGAAGGTGGAGTCCGAGGGCAAATCCCGTAGGCTGACAGTGGAGCAGCTGGAGAAGAAAGATGCCGGAGAGTACACCTGCGAGGCAGGAGGGCAGAAAATGACTTTCAAGGTTAATGTCACTGGTGAGTGAGAGTCACTTGATTTCACTAGACAGGCATATATTTTAAATTCATAGGAAATAAGAAACCTAAAAAACCCCCAGAGGTTCATATCAGTGGTAATTTTCAAAATAAAAAAAGAGTCAGTCTGTGTCCAGTGGCAAACCTCCACCTTCTGTTTTTTCCCTAATGGGGAAAAGGAAGTGAGTTTGAAAGGGTTCCGGGTTGGAGACATGACATGACCTGCCAGAAGATCACCATTGGCTCGTATTCTGGCTCCACATTAAATTCCTTTATTCACTTAATTCCTTGAAACAATCTGCTGCCAGTCAACTCCACCCCAATTCCAATTCCAATTAAAACATGCCCCCGCCCTATTCAAAGCTTTTCACTCCTGTTAAGGCTCATCAAGTGAGAACTATGGCTACAACAGTAGCTCATCTACGAGCTGTACCTATAAAAGACATCTTCAAACCTGCAACATGGTTGTCAGTACACACCTTTACATCCCATTACTGTCGGGACAATCTATCAAACAGTGACAGTAAATTTGGACAGGAAGTTTTGTGTAGCCTGTTCACCCAGTAGTCTGCTCTCCACGGTGAGATCTGGATTGCTTATTCAGTATATGCTCGACTGCAATTCTCAGTTTTGGTTTTCCCACATGTAATGGCTAATTCAACCATTCTTATCGATGGAAAAGCAATTTGGTTACTGTAAACTGTGTTTTCCCTAGATAGCAGGATGAATTAACTATAATAAATACCCATCCGCCTCCCTGGAGAGTTGACTACCTAGCCAAATTTAGCTCTCAAATTGAATGAGGGGGCTCACGAGGCAATGCCCGAGCAGAAGTTCTCACACATGCTCAGTAGAGCAAAAGGTCTACTAGCTTGGAAAGAGAGGTTCGTTTGGTGCTGCTGGATGATGTCACCCACATGTCATGACTACTTCATTCTGCTATTTACAGAAAATAACATTTTCAGTAAGCAAATTTACTTTTTGCCCTAACTGAGTAAACCCCTCCTCCCATCAGAATGCCCAGTCTAATGTGGCTAAAATTATGCGTGTTTTGAAATCACACATACAATATTAGGCAAACTGAAAATTTACTTAGCCAGATTCAGCTATTTTACCAATTTGGATCCTGACTGAGCCTTTGAATCATTACCCCTTATTGTGTTTGTCCTTGCTTCATACAGTAAATTATCCTGCTCTCAGAATTTAATAAGGTCCATATTCAGCCACTGGACAGCTGGCAAAGTACCTGGAAAAATGTATCCAGCTAACTTAGCAAGGATATTCAGTGGTGCAGGCAAGCCTCTGAATATGTATGGCTGTTTTAAAGTTAGCCAGATAAATGTATCCAGATAACTTTAGGGCTACCCTTGGGCTGTCCTAAAGTTATCTGGTTAAATTAGCTGGATAATGCTGAGAATCGGTGTTATCCAGCTAGCGTAGCTGAATAATATTGCTCTGCCCCAGGCCATCTCATCACATAGCCAGATAAATTTATAGCTGGCTAAAAACATAATCAGCTATGTCAGGGACAGTCAAACAGGTGAGGTTTTCATATCCCAGCATTTGTCTGGTTGAGTGCCAGACTTAGACGAACAAACATGCTGAACATGGACCTCAAAGATTTTATTTTTCTGGGCATTAATGTTACATAGGGCCTCATTTTCCATCCGGATCGCACGCGATAAGGGACGTATCGCATGCGAAAAGTCCCTTATCGCGTGCGATACCAAAATCGGGGCGGAGTCGGCCCTGGAAGAGGAGGAGTCGGGGCGTCACCGGGGCTGACTCCGCGAAGACGCCTTGGACAATGAAAAGGTAAGGCCCTTTTTGCGTCCGAGTTCGCGCCCAATATCTATACCTTCTATGGTGGTGCTATTGGTGCAAAACCGGCAGCAATGGTGCGATCGCTGCTGGCTAGCGCAGGCCCGCCCCCCGTTTCGGCCCCCCGCCCCTCATTACCTAAAGTATCGCAGGCCTGCGATACTTTAGAAAATGAGGCCCATAGTGACTTGTGCAGATTCCATTTTTTCCAGAACCAGAACTTGTGTTTATAAATGAGAAAATGCAGGAGGTGATGAAGGCCTCTATCTCAGAGAGCATCACCCTGAGCTGGGAGGTGTCCCAGGCCAAGACAGAAGTGAAATGGTACAAAGATGGGAAGCAGATCACCTCCAGAAAGGAGATGAAAGTGGAGTCCAATGGCAAATCTTGCAGGCTGGTGGTGGAGCCGCCATTTATTAAAATTACCATTGACATTTCTTAAAATGTATTACTCACTTAACACAAAATGGCCTAAGCGATGTACAATGGAAACATTCATGTTCAAATTTTAAACAAAAACAAACTGGAAAATTGAGTTCCTGATGCTTAATCAGCCCTGGGAAGACACTCATAAGACACTTGCCGTAAAGAAGGTCCATAATCCTTACCATGATCTTTTTTAGACAACTGGTGAAAACACTGCTTTTCGGCCAGGCTTTTACATACTGAAACTAGATTTATGATATGTTTAGTAATTTATTTAATACAATTTTATTTTTAAGAAATTGCTTTTGGTTTTTTTTATGCTTGATATTGCTTTTACTTGTTATTGTTCTGAAGTATTTATTATGACTTGTATTTTGTGAACTGTTGTAACTCACCTTGAGCACTCGGTGGAAAAGTTATGTCATATATTAAATTATTATGCTATAGAAAGATCAGTATAGATATAAATTATTTTATCAGTCCATGGTTAGATATAGTAAATATATCAAAGAAAATATGTGCAAAAATAATTTATAAATGTATAGTATGTATGCTTTATTTTACTTTCCATTACCATGTTACTCAAAGCTTTGAAATGTTAAACTTCAAAGAGATAATTCTAATAATTGTATTTCCCTCTAGAGCCAGAACCTGTGTTCGCAAACCAGGAGAAGGTGCAAAAAGAGGTGAAGGCCTCCGTCACAGAGACCATCTCTCTGAGCTGCGAGGTGTCCCAGGAAAAGACTGAAGTGAAATGGTACAAGGACGGGAAGCAGATCACCTCCAGCAAGAGGCTGAAGGTGGAGTCCGAGGGCAAATCCCGCAGGCTGGTGGTGGAGCAGCTGGAGAAGAAAGACGCCGGGGAGTACACCTGTGAGGCAGGAGGGCAGAAACTGGCTTTCAAAGTTAATGTCACGGGTGAGTGAGGCTCTCTTGATGTCTTCATAATGGCACCAGGCTTTAGAACAGTTGAAAACCAAAGATGTATTACTATTTTACACTTTATATTCTCTGGCATCATTAGCAGTCTTTAGCTATGGGTATAACGGCATGTTTAAGGCCATCATGCTAACCTTGGGAAAAGTTTCTTCATGGATATGATCAGTGTATTACTTATTACTCCATGTTTTTGACTGGTTTGGATTATATCTCTTGGACAGAGTACAAGAAGTGTAAACAGGACCCAGGAGATCTAGCCCTGGGAGCCTACGATTTAGAGTTTCTTATAGCTCTTTGCTTTCGCTGATGCTTTTTAATATTTACGTACAACCACTGGGTAAGTTAATAAAGAATGCCGGGCTGACCCATGTGATGCATACAGATAACACTCTGATCTTTTTTTAATGTGGGTAAAGATTGGGCAGTACAAGTGCCTCAAGCTAAATAAGCCAAGCCTTAAACATTTGAAAGCAGTAGCCTTGTGGATAAATCGTCCTTCCCTAGATCTGGCTATCCCAATAGTTATCAAGGATAATCTAATTACTCCTTGTGATGAAGTTTAAGCCTTAAAGGTGAATTTTAAAACCGGCATGCGGGTGCACGTGTGCATGTGTTGGCCCGTGCCCTGGCATGCGGCTATTTTATAGCTTACACGTGTTTATGCACTAATGTTCTAAAATAGCCTGGCTGTGCGCACAAGTGCACCCAATTATAAGTGGACGCATGCCTGTGCTCGCAAAAGCCGCTTCTACTGTGTAAGAGGTGAAATTTATTTAAAAGGGATGTGCGTCAACCCAATGCCTCTTTTACCAGTTCCTTCCCAGTTCACCCAATTACTAGCTAGTTTCTCCAAACTCCTCTGTACAACCCCCCCAGTTACCCCAAACTCTTTACACCCTCTGAAATGGCTGTTTTGTTTGTTTTTTTTACTTATATGCCATCCATAGCAGAAGTAAGGTTACACGGCAGGGGACCTCGGTACATACGTTGGATCGCGTAAGATCTTATGCGCTAATTTCTGGTTAAAGTGTTAAACTGCTCATGTACCTCCCATGCCCCACACAGATCCCACCCATGCCCTGCCCCTTTTCGAGAAATTCTGATATGTGCGAACATTTTTGTGTATACCTGGGAGCTTTTAAAATCTGCTCGGCGCATGCGAGCCCGACATATTTGTGCATCCCCTAATTTCGGTGCATGTCGGGCTTTTAAAATTAACCTTATAGGAATCATTTTAGAATCTCACCTAACCTTTTGTTCTCAAAAAGGAAGTGTAGCAAAAGCTTCCTTCTTTCATCTCTAACGTCTGCATAACCTTCATGCCTATTTGGAAAGAGACAATAGGATTATACTGGTTCATGCCCTGATCTTAACCAGCTTGGATTATTGTAATCCACTGACCAAAATCAGTCAATCCATGAGAATTTTATTGATTCTGTTGTTTCATCTAAATATCCAGGACTACTGTGAGAGTCAGAAAATTGTTTGTGGAGACATTCAACCAAAAACGAAATGATGCTTTGAAAGGACCATCATATAAAGGCATGGGTCTGAGCCCACCACTCTTAACTTTTAATCATTGCTCTGAGAGTTTCATTGTTGTTTTTACATTTTTTTAAAAATGCAAAGAAAATGACTTATCTCGTGGTGGCTAGTCTTCTTGATATGTCTCCACTCAAGTCTTGCTTGGTGCTAATCCTTATGATTTATCTTTGCTGATAACCTTTCCTTCTCATCTGTCTTCACTTGATAACCCACTTGATTATTGTAGTGCCTTTTGTATAGGTTTACCTGCAACTATCCCTTCAACTATCATGGTTATAGTTGGTTCAGAACAGGGCGGCCCAATTTGTATTTAGGCCTGAAGATATATGAACATATATCTTTGCATTGACTTACAGTTCTTGTTAGTTTTTAAGTCTTTCAATAAATCGAGTCCAGATTATTTGAGCCATCATTTGAAACTGTATTGTTCTTACAGAGAATTACATTCTTCTAAAACTATTAGAGCTTCTGTTTAAATTGAGGCCAGGGGATAGAATTAATAAATCTTTAGTGGTTGAGCACTGTGGACTGTTAAACTTTTGGGATATAGAATATTATTATATTATTATGTTTAGTTTTATATGTTAGGATTTTATTTGGATTTGTACATCATCCAGAGTCTTAGAAATGGTGTGATCAGGGCAGTCAAGATGGCGGATTGAAGGAGAGACACGGAGGAGGCTCTTGGCTTTGCTGCTGGAACTTGCATACTTAGTACGGGTGTTGGAAAATATGCCGCATACCAATCGTAAAGGGAAACTCAGGGAAGCAGCCTCAATCTCTTCCCCAGTGGCCCTGCTACAGCAAAGAATTGAGAGCTTCTTCTCCATTGAACCCGTAAGAGCTTCAGTTGGAAGCGCCGTGACTCCCGCCTCGGAGCTAATGGCAGCATCACTAGCTTCATCCATCTCGTTGAGCCCTGAAGCGCCAATAACTCCCTCCTCTCCCTTCAATGAAGTGTCCTTTGGAGTGAATCAACCCGAGGAAGGCCTTGCAACAGGACAAACTTTCCCGCAGATCGAGGAGGTGAACCCATTGGGCGAATCAGTGAACCCCGAAATAAGTGGAAAAATTAATAACAACTTCCTTGGTGTGAAACAACTTGTACCGGTGAGAGAGGAAGGACGCCAAGAGCTGTTAATGGTGTTGACTCCTCGGGGAGCAGGAGATACCGCTATTCCTGAAAAGAAAATTGAAAAACTCTCAATTATTATGCTAGATTCTGTCTGGACAACTATTATGACCTTAGAGCAGTCAATCTCATCTTTGATTACAGCGGTAGCTGATCTTAATAGACCGTCACAGATATCGGAACAACAAGTTTCCTTACACACCGGTAAATTTGAAGAAATGGAGCAGAAAATGATTCAAGTACAGAAGGTACTTATACAAAGAGAGATGGCACAACTAAGGAAATTAGAAAAAATTGAAAATGAAATAAGGTTTCTTAATTTAAGAGTACTTAACTTTCCTCAGATCCAATATACTACTCCATGCGAGCAATTTAAAAAATACCTCCAGGAAGTTTTTAAATTAACTCCCGAAGCTGTGCTACCCATTGAGTGGGAAAACTGGTGGGCTAATTGAAAAAACTGGGAATGTCCCTCGTGCTTACAAAGTCCTATGGAAGATCCGCGAGGCAGGTTTGGTCGAGTAACCTCTTAAAATTAGGAGCATATTTTATTTACAGTGGGCGTATTTTAAATCATGCACAAATGCACATATGATTTAAAATTCTTCTAACATATCGATGCTAGCGAGCTGAGGGCGCACATGTGCTCATTTTAAAATTAGCCTGAATGTTGGGAATTATTAGAATTATTAAAAAGGGAATGGTGAATAAAATAGAAAATGTCATAATGCCTCTGTGAGACCGTACCTTGAATACTGTGTACAATTCTGGTTGCCGCATCTCAAAAAAGATATAATTGCGATGGAGAAGGTACAGAGTAGGGCAACCAAAATGATAAAGGGGATGGAACAGCTGCCCTATGAGGAAAGGCTGAAGAGGTTAGGGCTGTTCAACGTGGAGAAGAGACGGCTGAGGGGGGATATGATAGAGGTGTTTAAAATCATGAGAGGTCTAGAACGGGTAGATGTGAATCGGTTTTTTACTCTTTCAGATAATAGAAAGACTAGGGGGCACTCCATGAAGTTAGCATGTGGCACATTTAAAACTAATTGGAGAAAGTTCTTCTTCACTCAACGCACAAACTGTGTTTAAAAAAGGATTGGATAAGTTCTTGGAGGAGAAGTCCATTACCTGCTAATAATTAAGTTGGCTTAGATAATAACCACTGCTATTACTAGCAACGGTAACATGGAATAGACTTAGTTTTTGGGTACTTGCCAGGTTCTTGTGGCCTGGATTGGCCACTGTTGGAAACAGGATGCTGGGCTTGATAGACCCTTGGTCTGACCCAGTATGGCATGTTCTTATGTTCTTATGTTTGGAGGAGGGTACTGCATGTATCTCTTACAACATCTCCAGTCTCGGATGCCCCTGGGTGAAACCTCCCGAAGAAGATCCTTTGGGGGCCCTTGACCTGACAGGGAACATATAAATTGAACGTTATTAGAGGTGGATGGAGCTGAAGTTTGTCTTGTAGCTGCCCCAGGGCACATCTGCCCACTTTTTCTATCTCCTCCCCTCTGGCAGCTTGTTCTCTGTTCTTCTAAGTTCCATTCTGCAGTGTTGGTTTCAGTTTTAAAGCAGTTAAAAAGCCGCCGGCTTTCTTGGGTCTGGGTGGAATGACTTAGTAGCATGACCACTACTGAACATTCAGCACACTGTAACTAATTGTTCTGCTCATTGAGTTACCTTCTGCTTTGTCTTCTTCTTCCCAGTTCTATTACCCCTGTTTCAATGAAACTATTACCTCTATGTTAAAGTTTAAGGTTGTTGTACCCCGGTTCCATGTAAACTGACATTATATGATTGTAAATCGTGAATGCCGGCATAAAAAAAGCTCTAAAATAAATAAATGACAAACACTGGCAGGTGGATGCCCTGAACCTGGATCTCCGGCTCTTCCTTTGTGCAGCATGCTGCTGCTTAACCTCAGAGCCGGCTCAGTAAAAATTCATTCTGAAGTACAAGTCCATGATTTTCAGCCATCTTCTGGGCTCTCTATTTCTGGCGGACCTGTGATTTTCTGCAGAACCGGGTCCAGGAGAAGCCATGATGCTGTAGTTATCCTGATAGGATGCAGCCGGGAGCAGAGACTCTCTGTGAGAAGGATACGATGCATCCAGCAGATGGTAATGTGAAAAACTGGGCAGCGATGTTTACTTCAGCAATCTTTTTTTTTTTTTTTTTTTTTTAAGGATTATATACCAGCGCCACACAAACTGAGACTTGTTCATCTTTGGACAGCTTTTTGATTGACTCTGCTGATCTGTTTGTATAAAAAAAATACTTTCAAAATAGGGGGATTTAGTAATTATGCAAACTGTGTTTTTCACCCAGAGCTAGAACCCGTGTTTATAAACCAGGAGAAGGTGCAGAAGGAGGTGAAGGCCTACGTTACAGAGAGCATCACCCTGAGCTGCGAGGTGTCCCAGGAAAAGACTGAAGTGAAATGGTACAAGGACGGGAAGCAGATCACCTCCAGCAAGAGGCTGAAGGTGGAATCCGAGGGCAAATCCCGCAGGCTGGTGGTGGAGCAGCTGGAGAAGAAAGACGCCGGGGAGTACACCTGTGAGGCTGGGGGCCAGAAAATGACGTTCAAGGTTACAGTTCCTGGTGAGTGAAACACATTTAATTTTGCCACAGTTGAAAACTGACATTTTTTCATACTATTTCCTCTGACATTGTTGATAATTATTTTGCTAGTGTATTTTAATACCGGGACTGGATCACCCCTGGGAACAACCAAAACATTGTCCTGTGCTTTGTTTTCTTTAAATGCAGTCTGATTTGTGTTCATAGGAGATGCTGAGGTGATTACTAAAATGGGAAATCACATCCAGCACGTCCATTCATTCAAGTGCTGGATGTGAATTATTGTACCCAGGCACCCTGCACCCGAATGTCATCTAAAGTACTTATAGCCTGCACCCAAAATAGATCCTGCAAGATTACTTCAGTCCAACTTTAAACACTGCAGTCACTGGTGTAAACTTCATCAGGACCCTTTGATAGAAAAAAACAGATGAAAGAATCTTAGAGACATATGGCTGAAAGGGACCTCGAGAGGCCATCTAACCCAGCCTCCTACCTCCAAACACTGCACCTCATTAGTTGTTTGTCTTACTTGCTATTAAAAACTTTCAATGATGGAGATTCCACCACCCTTTCAGGTAACTTGTCTCAGTCTTTAGCAAACCCTAACAAAAAGTTCTTTTCAACAACTAAGGTATTTATTTGAAAATCTTATATTCCAGATCTCCAGCATTGAGGTTTAGTGCAGATTACATAGCAACATTCATAAAAATGTAAATCACATTTGACAAAAAAAACCCCAAACATTTTTGACATTCAAAACTTAAAACACAAACAGTGCAATAAAAGTACTTAAAATGTCATAACTGAAAGCATCCTAACCATAATCTGATGATAAAGCATTGATTTTAACTTCTTTCTAAAAGTCATAACATTGGAGCTGCAATAGAAAATACCAGATTTCTTGTAACCTGTAATCTAAAAAGTTTAAAGGACAGAACCATAATCTCTTCTGCGAAAATTGAGCCCAATTACTTCTTCTCCTTTTTCCCTCAAGTTGGTGCAGAACAACCAAGCCTGGATTTATCAATAGACTCACTAGGCCTGTGCCTAGGGAAGCAAAATTAGGGGGGGGGGGGCAGCAGGCCGGCTGAAAACGTGCTGCCTCCCAGTTCTGCTGAATCTCTCTCAGCAGAGAATGGCCTGCTTCTTGCTCCAAACCCAGGAAGAAAGGGATGAGGCTGGAAGAGACAAAAGCAAAAAAAAAAAAAAAGTTAAAACTGTTCTTCTGCCTATTCCAGCCCTTCCTCTCCTGTCCTGTGCAGGAAACAGGAGGAGGGAGGTGAGGCCCCAGCATCCAGCAGGAAGCCAAGAGAAGTCACTCTGCTCCCTAATCCTACCCCCTTCCTCCTGTCATTCATGGACTTAAGAGGACGAGGTGAGCCTGGAGCACAAGGAAGGCTGTGCCCTCCATGTTCTGCTCTGTTGTCTCTTATCAGAAGAGAGAGGGAGTGAGGAGAGGGGGAGAAAAGCGCAGGGAGGGAGGAGCAAAGGCACCAACAGAGCCTTAGGGGCAGTAAAATTCTAAATCCATCACTGACAACAACAACAACAACTGATCAATCATCTTCTTTACAATGTCCGTTAAGTATTTGAATTCTGCTGTCACATTACACCTTTAGTCTTTGCTTCTGTAAACTGAATTAACCCAATTTCTTCGACATTTTCTCCTACGTCAGTGGGTCTCAGATTCAGTCATAGTGGCCCCCAAACAAGTCTGGCATTCCGGCTACTCAAAATATATTAATTAACTTGTATTTTATTTTTTTTTTGGAACAAATGTTTCAAATGTATCTTGTGAGGAACAGTTTGCAGGCCATGAGGATTGGACTTCAGAAACATTGATGTAGACCTCGTATGATATTTGTGGCTGTCCAGTATACTTTTTCCGATGTCTCCTCATCCTGTCTGATGTGTCAGAGACGTGGAACAGCATTTATTAAGAATTTATATATATTTTTTAAGGGACAGCATCTGGATTTTTAAAATGGGAAAAAGCTTATCTCAGGGCTATTATTATTATTATTATTGCTAGATATTTAGTCATGCCTCGCATTTCTTTTATCTTTTGGGCTGTTATTATTTTTTTTAACAATATTAGTGAATTAAAACGTTTCCTTGGCCCACAGTATGGTAATCCATGGCATCTAAGGTTTTGTTGCAGCCCTGTTCAATCAGCAAAGAGATGCAAATAGATGAAAATTTAAGCAGCAGAGGAACATAGTAATATAGGAACACAGTAGATGTTGGCGTGTATGGTTAATATGGGCTGCACAGTCTGCCTGGTTGCCCCTGCCTATATTATTCTAACTGATGTCAACCATACAAGCTTGGCCGCCTTCACTGTTCTAGATGTGGCTGTCACTCTTCTTTATCTTCTTAGGATGCCTTTTATCTGTCAACCAGACAAACTTGATCGCCTGCAGGATATTGCTTCTTCTTCACAGCTACTCTGATGGCCATGCTAGGGAACTGACCTTTTCCCCTTTGATTGGTGGGCTAAAAAGTAATTTTAATTAAATAAACAGATAAATTAGTGCTGAGCTTGTATCAGACATTGCTGCATGTTGGTGGATAGGAATTTGCGTGGAAAAAAAATATTGGTTCGGTTTGTTCATTCATTTCATTTGGCTCAGTGATTCATTTTGTTCATTTCAGGACCAAAAAATGTATTAGTTTTTTCCACGTCATTTGTTTTTTCATTTCCCACTAAAGTAAATGGGGAAAAGAGTATTTTGGGCTCAGCAATTGAGTTTTTTTATCCAAGGTTAGTGAAACTTGCAGGCAGACATCAGCAGCAGATGGAAGAGCACAAGAGTGTGACAAACAGGCACCAAGAGTGTAGGGACATCCCAAGGCACCAGTACAGGGTCAAAGCAGCACAAGTAGTCCCAGGCACTGTGAGAGGTGCAAAGGACACTAACAACAGTAGCATGAAGACTCCAAGGCACCAACAGAGGAGTCAAGCAGCACCAAGGATAAAGGGCACCAACAAAAGTGGCATGAAGATCCCCAGGCACCTAAAGATTATTGTGATTCGAATATACTTAGGTCTTCCTAAATACACCATCAGGACCCTCCAGGTTATACAAAATACAGCTGCCAGAATCCTAACTGGTATCTCAAAATTCAATCACATTTCAGCTGTCCTGATGTCCCTTTACTGGCTTCCTGTGGAACAAAGGATCAAATTCAAAGTTCTTTCTTTGGCACACAAGGCCATGAGTGGTTATGCTCCTGTTAGTATTAACTCATTGTTAAAAATGTACCAATCAACTCAAATGCTAAGATCTTGCGGACAGTGCCTACTGGATATTCCAAGCTTTCGTGTAATCAGGCTTGTTGAAAGCAGGGAAAGGATTTTTACGGTCCATAAGGAAACCAATATTCAAACCTTCATAAGGAAACCAATCTCCAAACCTTCAGGAAACAGCTTAAAGCACAATTATTCAAGGAAGCATTTAATCTATAATTGTACGCACTGTAACATAACAGTAACATAGTAATGACAGCAGAAAAAGACCAAAATGGTCCATCTAGGCTGCCCAGCAAGCTTCCCAAGGTAGTAACTGCCGCTCTGTGCAGGTTACCCCCATGTTTCTCATAAGGGTAGTAACTGCCGCTCCGTGCAGGTTTAGCTTTTTTATTTATTCCCATCCTCTAGCCTGTACTCTGTGCTCCCTTCTTATGCTTCTGGAATTATCATATTTTGTTTTTAACCACTGTTTTAGGGGTGGATTTATCAAAATGCGGTAAGTACCGCATGCGATAGCAAAAGGGGTGTGTTTTATGCTAATATAGCATTTAGTGCTAATTACCTGTGCGAAGAGCTAAGTTAGCAAAAATTGCAATACCATTTTCAGATTCTGTGTGATAAGTGCCAGACCACCCTCAGGGGACCATTGTTAATGGTCCTAGGAGAGAGAGAGAGAGAGAGAGAGAGAGAGAGAGAGACTGACTGACTGGCCACCTAGCTTGAGGGACTCTCTACCTGGGGAGGGCTATTAAACTAGGGGGGGGGGGGGTGGAAGTTCTATCCCATTACTGGGCAAACTGGGAATGAACTGTGAAAATGGGCAATGACTTCGGCACGTATGTCTATTAAAATCCCCCCCACGTACACGGTAGAAGCGGCACTTGCCTGCATAGGCACACGCCCACTTAAAATTGAGTGCACATGTGCGTGCGGTCAGCCTATTTTATAACACGCACGTATGTTATAAAATAGCCGCGTTCCTGGGTGTGAGCCGGCAAATGCGTACAGAAGTGCACCCACACGCCGGTTTAAAAGTTACCGTCAAATAGAAACACACTATTCTTCAGGGATGTGAATCGTGTGCCCGATCGTTTTAACGATCGGGTTCGGCTGGGGGAAATCTGATCATTAGAGATGTGAATTGGAATCGGTTCCGATTCCCGGGCCATCAGCTGCGTTAATAAAAATGGCGCCAAGGCCCTTTGCCCTTACCATGTGACAGGGCAAAGGTAGCGCCGGCGCCATTTTGAATATTGGCAATATGGCCTGAGTGCAGGAGATCGCTCCCGGACCGCCGCTGGACCCCCAGGGACTTTTTGCCAGCTTGGGGGGCCTTCTGACCCCCACAAGACTTGCCAAAAGTCCAGCGGGGGTCCGGGAGCAACCTCCTGCACTCGGGCCGTATTGCTAGTAGTCAAAATAGCGCCGGTGCTACCTTTGCCCTCACTATGTCACAGGGGCCGACCGTCGGCCGACCGTCGGCCCCTATGACATAGTGAGGGGAAAGGTAGCGCCGGCGCCATTTTGAATATTGGCAATACGGCCATCCAGTGCTCCTACCATGTGACAGGGGCCGGCCAATGGCATGGATACCCTGTCACATGGTAAGGGCAAAGGGCCATCGGCGCCATCTTTATGAGTGGCAGCCGAGAGCGGGAGATCGCTCCCTGCGCCCCCCCCGGACCACCAGGTAATTTTAAAAGGTTTTTGGGGGGGGGGGCTAAGGGGGTCGGTTTAAAGGGTCGGGTGGGTTTTTTTTTTATCAGGCCATCGGCACCATTTATATTAGTGGCAGCCAAAATGGCGCCGATGGCCCAAGAGCGGGAGATCACGCCGGGACCCCCCCCCCCACTGGACCACCAGGTAATTTAACATTTTGGGGGTGTTCGGGAGGGTGGGGGAGGGTAAGGGATTGGTTTTAAAGGGTCGGGGTGGGTTTAGGGGTTGTTTTGGTGTGCCGGTTTTCCCGCCCTCCCCCCCAAATAATTCCCGTGCCCGATTTAATGATTTTTGACGATAAATCGGGGGAATTTGTATTGTATCGCGACTCTAACGATTTTGACGATTTAAAAAATATCTGATGATTTTTTTTAATCGTCAAAAAACGATTCACATCCCTACTATTCTTCCTGCCTGTTCAATGATACAGTAACTCTGTAACAGTGAGCAGACAGTTTCAATTGCAGTGTCTTCTCTCACACAATGACAGTGTGACAACAGGGAAGAGTCCAGCCTACCTTACTTTAAGTTTCTCCTTCCCTGTCTTTCCAAATCTTCTTTTTAAACATTTTCTTTGGCTTTGAGAAAGAGCTTCAGAGCCCTAACCTCTTTGTTTGAAATTAGCAAAAAAAAAATGAGGGAACAAAATGATGACTGCTCAGAGTTAGATTTTGCATTCAGTTTCAGGATAATTTAAAAGAATTAAAAAGAAACTCATTTTCAATCTTTGCAGCTGGGATAGGCTGCTTGCAAAAATGTGTAAACTTGTTTGATTCTGCTGCTTCCTTATCCTTTCACACCCCGTCTCTGTTCTGTCTTTGCTTGCCTTGAATAGAAAAAATCTGCCATTGTGCTAGCCCCATAGTCTTGAATGGATCAAAAAAATGAATGCAAATTAAATTTTTCTTTATTTTTGGAGGCACTGTCTATTTGCTTCATTTTAAATGAAACAAAATGAAAATGGCCTATTTCATTTTGTCTTACCCAATGGTTTCAAAAGAATGCAAATCCATATTGGTTGACCTTGTCTCTTCTCCTTGGACATTAATGCAGCCCTACTACTGCTCTGTGCAAATTAGTTTTGTCTCCTCCGCTTCTTTTTGAACCAGTACTTTTCCAGGTCAATGAGAATCTAATTTTCCTTATATAGATACCTCATTTCTTCTACCCTCCCTCTCTACCACTCCTGCTCTTACCACTGACAGTTGTATCTGTCCCAAGCATACTTAATTCTGTCATGATTCTGACTGTTACTGTTATCTCTCCTGGTAGGCTATTTCAGGCATCTACCACCCCCTCAGTAAAAAAAAAAAAAGTATTTCCTCATGTTTCCTTTCAGCCTCCTTCCCTCCAACCTCTTATCATGAACTTTTGTCTGTTTTTGCAAAAGGCTACCTTCTTGTATTGCACTGAAGCTTGCTAAATATTTGAATGATTACTATCCCTCATATCTATCATATGCCCTCTTTTCCTCCTGTCCTCTGGCAAGTACCTTTTGAGTTTCTTAAGCCTCTGTGCAGGATTTGTGTTGCAGGCCTTGCACTATTTTGGTAGCCCTTCTCTGAACCTCTTCTGTCTTCTCAATGTTTTTACAAAAGTATGATCTCCAGAGCTAAATATAGTTCTCAAGGTAAAGCTTCACCAGTGACCTATGCAAGAGCAATAATACCTCATTTTTCCTGCTGGTGATACTGCTCCTTATGTGCCTGAGAATACAGTTAGCTTTGCCTATTGCTTTTTCACTCTGACTGGTAAACTTTTGTCATCCGAGATATCTTTCGTCTCTTTTCAGTTTAATGGTTTCTGACTGGATACATTTTGTTCAGGCAAACTGTTAATTGCACAAAATGTACCTGGACAAAATGAGGCGTAGCTGAGGCATTCCCAGGGCGTGGTTACACTTCAGCCAGACAGCACTGATATTCAGCGCTGTCCAGCAAAAATTTAGTGGATTAAGTCATCGTCAAGCTGAATGCCGGTCTTGTATGGCTTGCATAGGTCCTGTCCTGCAGGACCTATGAAGTTAACATGATATTCAGCAGCACTTTTACCTGGGTAAGTGCCACTGGATATTCATGAAAAGTTACCAGGATAAAGGAATCTGAGTAACTTTGCCACTCTCTGGGCATTTGAATATGAATCTCCTAATTATTAAGTGGCTAATGCATTTTTGTACCTTTAATTCATGATTTTACACTTTTTACAAAGGCGCAGGTACAGCTCATCAAGTACAGACAGTACAGGTCTGTGACACCTAATGGCCCACTGAAAGTGATGTTGGGGTGGTTGCATAGATTCACATCTCTCCTTACCCCAAGAATGACTTTTCTCCCTCTGTCATCTCTCATTTCCCACTCTCTCTTCCCCTACTCCACCTCATTCCTCCCTCCACAAGCTTAAATGTTGCTCTTCCAGACTCCATGGGACTTCTCGCTCTCCCTCTCTGTAGCCCTGTTAGCAGGAGAGCAGGGCTGGCAGTCAGGTGCCTCTAGCCCTTCCTGTTGCCATTGGCTCCACTTCCTTTTGTGCCAATCAGATTAGCTGTTTGACCAGCACAGAAGAAGAGGATACTAGGGTAGCAGGAATTGGTTAAAAGGCCTGATCATTGGTCCTGCTTTCTCCATCCTAAACCCACCCCCCTCTAAGGGCATACACCAGGACTAGCCAGATGAGGTAAGGAGGAGGGAGTAGAGAATTGCCCTGGGAATGGGAGGAAGAGTTAAAATTGGAGACTCAGTCTAGGGTTGGGAGAATTAAAATCAGAGGTTCACTGGAAGTTAGGGATAAAATTTAAAAAAATCAGAGGTTGTATTTAATAATAAAATACATGCATACATGCATAAAATACATGCATACTCACTGTTTCCCCGGTTGCCGGTATATAAAACAAAATAAATAAATAAATAAATAAATGTACTAGATCAGTGGTTCTCAACCTTTATTCTGTTAGGACACACCTGACAGATGATGCTCACATATGTGACACACTGAACTCATGACCACCATGGGACTAAATGTAAATACATGCTCTGCATCCACAGGAACTCCCTGACATCCAACAATGGGTGCACAAAAGAACTAGGACATTTCCCTGTACAACTCACTGTACAAAAAAGATAATCTGATTCTGGTGTCATCTCAGTAACAGCAACACAAACTCCCTCTACTACCAGGTGCATTGCAAAATACAAACTCTGAAAAAAAAAACCCCACTCAGCACATGTGTAGCAAACCTGCCATACCATAGCGGCGCTGCTGCTAGCAATGCTGCTTTCTCTCCCCTGCATCGGCTCCTCCTCTAGGCGTGCGCACGCTCCTCTGTACTTCATTTAAAGGGCCAGCAGTGGGAAAAGCCCCGCGGCACCAACGGATGATGTCAGCAGTCTGTGCCATGTCCAGCCCTATAAAAGGGCTCTATTTGCTATCCTTGGGGCCATCGCATCGGATATACGTGGTCATCCATGGTCTCATCATCCGACAAGGTCCTCCATGGTCTTCTTGTGTCTAGATGGTTCTTCATTGAATGTTCTTGATGTTCCTGATCTCCTATGGATGTTCCTGGTATTGTTCCTCTTCGGAGCTCCTTCATCGCTTGTTCCATGTTCTGATGTTCCATGTTTCTGATGTTCCAGTCTGGATCCTAATGTTCCAGTCTCCGACTCTTTGTCCTGCTTCCAGGTTTCCTTCTTGTTCACCTTTCTTGGTGTGCTATCGTCGTGGCACAAGGCCGGTCTTCATGTCTGCAGTGCAAGTCTCCGGGAAGCCCTTGCTTTTAATGCTGAGGTCTGTTCCTGAATCCGAGTTCTGAATTCTGAGTCTTGAATCCTTGAATCCTGTGTCTTGAATCCTGTTCCTGGTCTTCGGAGTTCCATGTTCCTGTTTCCATCCATGCCCTAGATTCAAGCCAGCGTAGTCCGTGACCAGCCATGTGTGGCTGTGTAGGGCACGCTTCAGTGCAGGCCTCTCCTGAATCTTCATCATGTTTCCAGCTTCAAGTCTTCATCTTCTGGTCTGAGTCTGCTTGACTTATGGCGTGGTCCGCAACCAGCCACAGTGGCTGTGTGGGGCGTGCTGCACCCTGTACTAGTGCCTGAATCCTGAATCCGAACCTGAGTCTTCCAAGTTCCTCAAGTCTTCATCTGTGTTACGTATGCCATCTGCAGCAGACCCACGGCATGGCCCCCTCACCTCTCTCCAGTAACTCCAGCTCCTGGTTCCTCCTCTCTGGTGGTGGTTGGCAGCCAGCTCCGTCCTCGGGCCTCCTCTGGTGCCTCTGGTTCAGCTGCAGTCCCTGGCATTCCTGGTCCAGCCACCACATCCATTGCTTCACTTCGGGCCTCTCCACGTGGCCCGTGGAGAGACACTGCTACGCGGCGCTGTGCCCCTTCCTAGGCGTGCACACATCATCAATGCTTATGTAGGGCCCGCAATGGGAACCAAACCACAGCCCTGGATGATGACGTCAGCGGAGCTTCAGTATTTAAGCGCAGGCTCTGTTCCCTAGCTTTGCCTTTGCAACAAGTCTTCTTGCTGGTCGAGTACTCATTGCCTCCTTAGAGATTCGTCTCACTCCTGTGTTCCTGTTCCTCATTTGATCCTGGTTCCTGTCTCCTCGTTCCTAGGTTCCTGCCTTGCACCTTTCCTCGGATTGCCTACACGGACTTTGACTCTGCTTCGACTGACCTCGCCATTGACTCTCTCCAAGCCCGGACCTCTGCTTCGCCTGACCAAGCCATTGCCTCTCTCCAGACTCGGACCTCTGCATTGCCTGACTACGTCTTTGCCTCTCTCCAGACCCGGACCTCTGCATTGCCTGACTACATCGTTGCCTTTCTCCAGACCCAGACCTCTGCATTGCCTGACTACATCATTGCCTCTCTCCAGACCCAGACCTCAGCATCGTTCAACTACGCCTATCTCCGTGATCAGACCTCAGCCTTGCTTGCCACTGCTTCCAGATTGTCGCCAGCCCTGACTCAAGCTTGTCTCTTGACGCCTCTTCAGCTTACTTCCTGGACTTGGTCAATTCAGGCTTCAGCCTGCTCTTGCTCCGGTGTCCTCTGTCTGCCTTCATTCCTTTGGCGCCCGAGTCTCCAGGACACTACATTGTCCGCTGTAAGACTGTACCATCTCTCTTCTGCTGTCTCTGGGCTGAACTCAATCTCCTCATCGTCTACATACAGAGGCCCACCTAAGTCCAGCCGGCCCCGGCACCCAAAGGCTCAACCCGTGGGGAACAAGGGCTAGTATTGGTGAAGCTCCAGCTGGTCTCTGTTCATCAGCCCACTCTGCCTGCCGATGGTGGGGACCCGTAGGTCCTTACCTACAAGTTGCATCAACCCCACCTCGGCTCAAGGGTCCACCTCCAGTGCAATAGTCTGAGTGTTCCAAGTTCCTTGAGCCTTCGTTCAGTTCATTTTGTCATGTTCCTGCCCTCAGCCTCCATCTGGCCTCACGCACTCGTTGTTACCAAGCGGTGGGTCTGGAAGAGCTTCCGAGTGGCCAGAGGGCTACTCTTGAGACCTGCATTGCGTTGCTGGGTCTCACTTGTGTGTGTAGGTCCAGTGGAGGTTTGAGCCTGCCTTGTATCAGTTCCTGTGATGTTCCACACCTCAATTCTAGTCCAGCCTTGTTCCAGCTCCAGCTTCTGCTTGGGCACTCTCATGGTGTGTGCCTTGGGGCTCCTCCATGAGCCGTGCCATGGTCCAAGGGCTCACATCTCTCCAGAACATGCGACTGCACCCCCACATTCGCAACATATACCATGCATATTTCCATAATGGGCAGTTCCCTGAGGCTTCCATGATTCTGTGGCTGTGGAAAAAAAATGCTTAATTAGCCTGCTGCTGCATAATTTAGAATGTACTGCATAATTAACATTCCTGAAGCTTTTCCGTTTCTTGATTCAGTCTTTTGAAGAAAGCTACAGGGTGCCTGCCTTTAGACTCAGCTTTCTCTTTGTTTCTGCCCCAGTCACTCCATTAATAAATAGCCTATGGGGAACAGGTAAGAAGGGGTGAGGCTGGAGTGGACAGATAAAGCAATAAGAATGTTTGATCTCTCAGCAATCTCTTAAATGACACCAACATTGATTTTGATAGAGTCCCTGGATTGAGTGATATCCCTTTTAGAAGAATTTCATCTTTATACAAAGGTTTATGCACCTACATATGTGGCCAACCATACATCAGCTACAAAGACCTAGATATATTTTGGAAGTCTGCAACTGCTGGCATCTCACAGCTGGCATTAAATTGATTAGTATAACAAACAACTAAAACATTTGGGATAGTACGTTTTTCATAAGAAAAGAGTTTTAAATTTTTATTTACTTTTTACATATCATTAGACAATTTTTTTCAAAAATGGCACACTTCCCCATTACATTTGTAATACTCCAATGAATTAAAAACCATTACCCTCACTAAAAACAAATACTTCATTATTTTAATATGACATTCACATTAATCTCTACCTCACAACAATATCCACAGTCAACATCTTAGAAGATTCAATGTCAACAACTTATCTTATTGCAACTGTTCAGTTTTTTTTACTTCTATTTATTTTACAGACTTATAAGCCTATGCACTCCTCCACACTCCTTATATAGAATTGAAATAGTATATCCTGTTGTAGATCTGTACAAGTCTCCAACATAGCTATGTTTTGCCTCACTAGGCTTTTTCAAGGGGGCTCAGCAGTGCTCAGCGGGAGCTTGGCTCTTACAATCCTTTTTATGTAACACTTTGTCACCTGCTGTGCTCTTCTCAGCTAACTTCTCTTACTCTAACAGTTGCTCATCATACTCTCAGTGATTTTTACATATATAACTAAGGGCTCCCAATCTCTCAAAAGCATCCTGATTTAGGGTTTCAGTTACTGCAGCTACACTCACCTCTGTATCAAGCTGTCGCATGCTATGCTCTCCTCAGTAGCTTCTAACAAGTCATGCTCTCTGTACTTTCATAAATGTAACCACAAGGCTCCCGAGCACTCACATCTCTCTCTGACTTGGCATCTTTCATTCTTCCAGTATAAACAGCAAATTCTTCCA
This sequence comes from Rhinatrema bivittatum, assembly GCF_901001135.1. Taxonomy (NCBI): domain Eukaryota; kingdom Metazoa; phylum Chordata; class Amphibia; order Gymnophiona; family Rhinatrematidae; genus Rhinatrema; species Rhinatrema bivittatum. Next base: position 70,260,780 of record NC_042616.1, on the reverse strand, counting down.
GCATAAACAGCAAATGCACAGCATGTGACTTGCAACAATGCCATTTTACATGGGCGTAATTTTTTACGAGAGCAACTTTTGAAAATTCACCTTTAAGCCTCCAGATGGTCTGCCTAAGGACTAAAGGCCCACAGTTATTACATTGAATTAATTCCATTGTGTCACATATTTTATTTCTATGTGGAATACATATGTTTCTGTAAAGAATCCCGAATGTTCCTTAGATTATCACTGACCCCTAGATTCATCATTTTGCTATAAATGTTGCAGGCCTAACACCCATGATAAGAAAAAGGGGTGTGGTTAGGCTAATTTTCTGGTTACTGCTTCACACATCTATTTTATTGCATGCTGTGTTATTGCCTGGACAGGTTTTATCAGAGAGAGCGCCTCAGTACTAGGCCAATGTATCAGTTTACTATTTATATCACTATTTATATCAATTTAAATTCAGGGTGAGGTGTCAGGGGTGGGGAAGGCTTCGGGGGCAGCTTAAGATACACCATCACGTGTATGAAAAGCACAGTGTACAAATTTACTTTTCTTTCAATTCTCAGTGCTCTGAATGACACTCACTTTTCACAGGTGTCTACTGTGCTGTTTGTACACATGATGGTGTATTTTAAGTTTCACCCCAAGCATTTGATACCTCACCCTAAAATTAAAGGTCCCCCTGTAACAGTGATTATAAATAGTAAACAGTCCCATTTGTCTAATAGTGAGGTTCTATCTCTCTCTCTCTTACTCCCCCCACCCCTATAAATGCTTTTTTGGTCAATGCAGTCAAAACAGGTGTTAGAAATTCTTAAAAATAAATGTGCCCAAATTTAGGTGAATTTTCAAACATTGCATGCATAAAAAATAGCACTTGCGTGAATAAAATAGCACATACACAAATACCAAAACAAGGACATGTATAGCCACTGTATCAATTATTACCCTGTTGGTATTGTTGTTTTCTGCATATTTCTTCGTGCTTGTGGCACTGCATGTCTTCGCAATAAAAATGATTTTGCAAAAAACAAAACAAAACCCAAATACATGCTATTTTCAAAACTGCAAATTACATCTGTAAATTGGGGTCCAGAGTAACTTTGCATGTGTAAGAAAGGAGCATGCCAGGGGCATTCTGGGATGGACCCAACAATTACACAAGTAAGTTGCTATTTTAAGACCAGCCAAAGTGATTGTGCATGTCTTTTATTTGCATATATTTACTTCTGTTCAATATCTGGCGTAAGTGAACATAAACATCATTAAAGTGAAAAATTGACTGGGTAGAAGGTCTGAATGTAATGAGGGGACTTTGGACTGAAGAGCCACGAGCTGCAGATGGACTGGGCAAACTGGTAGACTAAATGGTAAAACTGGTGTAGCAGGGCCCCTTTTGGGTGGTTTAGCCACATCCAAGGGTGCTACAGGTCTGGGTCCAAGTCCAGATGAGGAGAAAGAAAAGCCTTTCATGTTCCCTGGTGCTATCAATCACCGTCTCCACTACAACTCACACCCTAGTTATAGGATTTCCAAAAGGTGCCAAATTGTCTAGAATAGGAGCAAAGATGGCAAAACCAACAAAAGAGGTAAATACCAAGACTCACACCAGTGTCCATCCATTCAGTTCTTACACTGGACTTTGTCTGGAGAAATCATCAGGGGTCCGGAAGTGGTGTTCAAAATAAAGTCTTTACTACAACTTAAAGGAAAGGATCTAAGCTAGAATCACAAAAAATCAAAATCAGCATACAACAGATCCCCAAAATAAAGCAAATGGTTCTCACTACTTGCACCTTTGTGCATAGAAAATATATTCTCACCAGTGAGGGTGGGATAACTAGAGTGTAACTCCAGCTCTAGCATAAAACTGGTCAGATGGAAAATGTATCCCCAAGCACAAAATACTAAACTGGGCTCCAAAAACTCAAAACACTTCACAAAACTTCAACGGTAGTCAAAACTCTCAAACATCCAAGTCTCAAGTTATTGGCTCAAAAGTCTAAATCTTTATCTTCACCCATGGTGTTAACTGGTCAAATGGGCAAAAAGATCTTTGAAACAGTCCTTTGAGATACAGGGCGTATGCCCTTTCCTCGGGCACTGGTCAATCAAATGCAATGCTTGAATTGCCTTTTTGAGATCCAGGGGAATCTCCAGCTCTCCAACCACCTGCTTTGAGATCTTGGGGAAATCTCTAGTTCAGCCTACTTCTTATCCACTCTGCTTATCCTATCCTACCTATTCTCCCAAAAGGTGAGGCCACAGCAAGGGGAGAAATCCTAGATATCAAAACATCCTACTGCCTTTTTCTAGCAGAATACTTGGGAGCAATGTTAGTGACTGGCAAAGTTCTATCACGCTGGTTATTTCATTGCTGCATGCATGTTATAAAATACCCTGAGCTACATGTGTAAATGCGTCAAATTGACACAATAAAAATCTATACTCATTCTTGTAAAACTGGAAGTACAAATATGCAGGTACATGAGTTGTGCACACTTACCTAGCTACTTTTCAACGTATGCGGCTAAGTAGTACCTTTCCCGCAACTTAGATGGACAAATTTGAAGTTATTCGGATAAATAGCGGCACTTATCTGGCTATATTCTGATTTATCCAGTTAGAACATAAGAACATAAGAAATTGCCATGCTGGGTCAGACCAAGGGTCCATCAAGCCCAGCATCCTATTTCCAACAGAGGCCAAAATCAGGCCACAAGAACCTGGCAATTACCCACACACTAAGAAGATCCCATGCTACAGTTAAGCAGCAACAGGCTTGCGTAGCTGGATAAATCTAAAAAGTACTACTTGTCTGTCTAAGTAGTGCTTTTCGGACTTAACCGGCTTTGTGCCGCTACTTAGCCGAATAAATTGGCGCACGCAAGCAATTTTGAAAGTTATCCTCTGTGCACAAATATTTCTATATAATTAACAGTATGAGAAACTGCTGTTGCTGAGGACATAAATAAATAAGCATAAATAAGCTCATATACTCAGAAAAACAAGGACTGTCTCAAGAAAATATAAAAAGGATGTATTTTAGTTCAAATCAAAAGTAACATTTCACTGTTAAAAGTTTGTAATGCAAATACAATTGCCACAGAACTTTGAAAAATCTATACAGAATTTGCAAACTCTTAAGAACATAAGAAATTGCCATGCTGGGTCAGACCAAGGATCCATCAAGCCCACCATCCTATTTCCAACAAAGGCCAAACCAGGCCACAACAACCTGGCAAGTACCCAAACACCAAGAAGATCCCATGCCACTGATGCAATTAATTCACCAACTCAAACGTGTAAGGGAAACCTTGTGTGGTGATAATTTTGTCCGGAGGTAATTGATGAGGATAACCGATTTTGCAGTTATCCTGTCTTTTGCCTCCGTCTATTATTCTTTTATTAAAGTCAAAAGATATTTTTTATTTTGTATTATTTTTCTTAAAATCCCTTCTCCCCTGCTGCTTTTCCGACCCACTGTTAGTCTTATATCATACTTATCAAGGTCGTCGCCTTTATTGATGTCTCATGGGTACGGAGCTGCTTGTCCGACACGGGCCATGTTTCGGCACAAGGTGCCTGCTTCAGGGACTATGGGAGAATGTGCTGTGTCCTAAATGGGTTCACAGCATTCTAAAGTCTTGTCAAAAGCTTCTGCTATCTTCTCGTGCGACGCCTTCTGTGCAGACACAGAAGGCGTCGCACGAGAAGATAGCAGAAGCTTTTGACAAGACTTTAGAATGCTGTGAACCCATTTAGGACACAGCACATTCTCCCATAGTCCCTGAAGCAGGCACCTTGTGCCGAAACATGGCCCGTGTCGGACAAGCAGCTCCGTACCCATGAGACATCAATAAAGGCGACGACCTTGATAAGTATGATATAAGACTAACAGTGGGTCGGAAAAGCAGCAGGGGAGAAGGGATTTTAAGAAAAATAATACAAAATAAAAAATATCTTTTGACTTTAATAAAAGAATAATAGACGGAGGCAAAAGACAGGATAACTGCAAAATCGGTTATCCTCATCAATTACCTCCGGACAAAATTATCACCACACAAGGTTTCCCTTACACGTTTGAGTTGGTGAATTGCTTAAGAGGGAAAGAGGTTGGTTAGTGACTGATGCAATTAATAGCAGTGGCTATTCCCTAAGTAAATTTGATTAATGGACTTCTCCTTCAAGAACTTATCCAAACCTTTTCTAATCCCAGCTACACTAATTGCACTAAACACATCCTCTGGTAACAAATTCCAGAGCTTTATTGTGCATTGAGCGAAAAAGAATTTTCTCCAATTAGTCTTAAATGTGCTACTTTCTAACTTCATGGTGTGCCCCCTAGTCCTTCAATTATCCGAAAGTGTAAATAAATGATTCACATCTACTCATCCAAGATCTCTCATGATTTTAAAGACCTCAATCATATCCCCCATCAGCCGTCTCTTCTCCAAGCTGAACAGCCCTAACCTCTTCAGCTTTTCCTCATAGGGGAGCTGTTCCATCCCCTTTATCATTTTGGTTTCCCTTCTCTGTATCTTCTCCATTGCAACTATATCTTTTTTGAGATGCGGTGACCAGAACTGTACACAGGTATTCAAGGTGTGGTCTCACCATGGAACGATACAGAGGCATTATGACATTTATATTTTGTTAACCATTCCATTCTTAATAATTCCTAACATTCTTTTTGCTTTTTTGGCTGCTGCAGCAAACTGAGCTGATGATTTCAAATTATTATCCACTATGATGCCTAGATCTTTTTCCTAGGTGGTAGCTCCTAATATGGAACCTGACATTGTGTAAATACAGCAAGGGTTATTTTTCCCTATATGCAACACCTTGCACTTGTCCACATTAAATTTCATCTGCCATTTGGATGCTCAATCTTCCAGTCTCGCAAGGTCCTCCTGCAATGTATCATAATCCGCTTGCGATTTAACTACTCTGAATAATTTTGTATCATCTGCAAATTTGATAACCTTACTCAACATATTCCTTTCCAAATCATTTATAAATATATTGAAAAGCACTGGTCCAAGTACATATCCCTGAGGCACTCCACTGTTTACCCTTTTCCACTGAGAAAATTGACCATTAAATCCTACTCTCTATTTCTTGTCTTCTAGCCAGTTTGTAATCCACGAAAGGAGATCGCTTCCTATCCCGTGACTTTTTAGTTTTCTTAGAAGCCTTTCATGAGGGACTTTGTAAAAAGCCTTCTGAAAATCCAAATACACTATATCTACCAGTTCTCCTTTATCTACGTTTTATTAACCCTTTCAAAAAAATGAAGAAGATTTGTGAGGCAAGACTTCCCTTGTTGACTGTGTTCCAATAAACCATGTATTTCTATATGCTCTGTGATTTTGATCTTTAGAATAGTTTCTGTTATTTTTCCTGGCACTGAAGTGAGGCTCACTAGTCTATATTTTCCTAGATCACCCCTGGAGCCCTTTTTAAATATTGGTGTTACATTGACCACCCTCCAGTCTTCAGGTACAATGGATGATTTTAATGATAGGTTATAAATTTCAACTAATAGATCTGAAATTTCATTTTTTAGTTTCTCTAGAGCCCTAGGATGCATACCATCCAGTCCAGGTGATTTGTCACTCTTTAGTTTGCAATCTGGCCTACTACATCTTCCAAGTTCAGAGTAATTTGGTTCAGTTCATCTGACTCATCACCCTTGAAAACCATCTCCGGAACTGGTATCTCCCCAACATCCTCATTAGTAAACACAGAAGCAAAGAATTCATTCAGGCTTTCTGCAATGGCTTTATCTTCTCTAAGAGCCCTTTAACCCCTCGGTCATCTAACGGTCCAACTAACTCCCTCACAGGTTTCTTGCTTTGGATATATTTTTTAAAGTTTTTATTATGAGTTTTTGCTTTTACAGCCAACTTCATTTCAAATTCTCTTTTTGCCTGTCTTATCAATGTTTTACATTTAACTTGACAATGCTTATTCTTTTTCCTATTTTCTTCAGATGGATCCTTTTTCCAATTTTTGAAGGATGTTTTTTGGCTAAAATAGCCTCTTTCACCTCACCTTTTAACCATGCCGGTAATCGTTTTGCCTTCCATCCACCTTTCTTAATCTAGGATTATATTTTTAAACAATGTCCATGCCTGTTGAACACGTTTAACCTTTGCAGCTGCACCTTTCAGTTTTTTTTTCTATTTTTCTCATTTTATCAAAGTTTCCGTTTTGAAAATTTAGTGTTAGAGCTGTAGATTTACTTATTGTCCCCCTTCTAGCTATTAGTTTAAATTTGATCATGTTATGATCACTATTGCCAAGTGGCCCCACCACCATTTCTTCTCTCACCAAATCCTGCATTCCACTAAGAATTTAATCTAAAATAGCACCCTCTCTTGTTGGTTCCCTAACCAAATGCTCCATGAAGCAGTAGTTAATACATCCAGGAACTTTATGTCTCTAGCATGTCCTGATGTTATATTTACCCAGTCAATATTGGGGTAATTGAAATATCCCATTATTACTGCATTGCCAAATTGGTTAGCTTCCCTGATTTCTCTTAGTATTTCATCATCTATCTGACCATTTTGTCCAGGTCCTATCACTATACTCTTACCCAACACACATGGGATTTCTACCCATATAGATTCTACTGAGCATTTAGTCTCTTGTATGATCTTTATCCTGTTGGACTCTATACCTTCCCGGACATAAAGTGCCACACCCCCACCAAGTTGATCCTCCCTATCATTTCAATATAATTTGTACCCTGATATAGCATTGTCCCATTGGTTATCCTCCTTCCACCAGGTCTCTGTGATACCAATTATGTCAATCTCATCATTTGCTGCTATACACTCTAACTCTCCCATCTTACTTCTTAGACTTCTGGCATTGGCATACAGACATTTCAAAGTGTGGTTTTTGTTTGTATTAACAATCTGCTTTTCAATTGCTAGGGATAATTTGGAAATCTTTAGCTCAGGTGATTTTTTTACATTTAGGCACATGGACTACATTTGCTTTTATTGGAACCTCTCTGTTGGGATGCCCTAACTCTCCTGTTTCATTAGTATCCTTCAAGGATACATTTTTCCCAACCATGCACTGCTGCGTGACTGTCGGCTTTCCCCCTTTTTCAAGTTTAAAAGCTGCTCTATCTCCTTTTTAAAAGTTAGTGCCAGCAACTTGGTTCCACTCTGGTTAAGATGGAGCCCATCCTTTTGAAAAGTTTCTCCCTTCCCCAAAAGTTTCCCCAGTTTCTTAGAAAACTGAATCCCTCTTCCCTGCACCATCGTCTCATCCACGCATTGAAACTCCGGAGCTCTGCCTGCCTCTGGGGACCTGCACGTGGAACAGGAAGCATTTCAGAGAATGCCACCCTGGAGGTTCTGGATTTCAGTTTTCTACCTAAGAGCCTAAATTTGGCTTCCAGAACCTCTCTCCTACAATTTCCTATGTCATTGGTGCCCACATGTACCACGACAGCTGGCTCCTTCCCCCACAGAATCTTGAAAAATTTGCCTCGGGAAATGGGTCTCTAATTATCTAATTATCAAACCAGTTTGGAAGCTGTGAGGACTGGATTTGTGAACCACTGGTCTAGACCTCATTTTATTTTTGCTACTGTCTTGTGTTCTTTCTCCAAAACAGCCATACCCATCGAGAGGTGGAAAAAAAAGTGCCTTGATAAACTATAGAACAGCATTCATTCATAATCAGTGTATGCATTTTAAGGGACAGGATCAAGGTGGTTAGAATGGGAATCTGAAGAGCTGAAAAGTCAACTCTTATCACAATATCATTGCTATTATTTTTGCCAGGTATGTAATCCTGCCTTGCATTTTTTGGGTTATTTCTTTAACATGATTCATGAAATTTTACATGTCTGTGGGCTGCAGCTGGTGTTTGTTCACAGCCTTGACACATCAGCAAAGAGAAGCAGCAGAGGCTCAGGCAAAGTTCATCACATACAGACTCTGGAGGAAGGGCCGGTCTTCTTTCTTCGTTTGCATTACTTGGGCTGACGCACTTCGGTTGTCAAGAAATATTAGTGATTTTCAAATGTCTACTTTATGAACACTGGCAGTGCTTCATTAAGAAACAAGCATAGAAGCTTTACTAGCTCAAAAGCCAGAGTGAAATACTGCTCAAGGCTGGGTGCTGCTAAAATTTAGAGGATAGGTGGCAGCTCTGCTCTGCTCTAGCACTCCCGCTATCAAATCTGCCTCCCTTAAGTCTCTCCTCTCTTCTCAGCCATGCCGGATCAGAGATTCTGAAGAGGCGATACAGACTGGGAGAGCTCGAGCAGCCACAGTACCCACGCAGCTGGCACCACAGAGCTGGCACCTGTGATTCAGTTGCACTCCCTCAGAAGTACAATTTGAAGACATGGAAGCCGCTACTGTGCCGTGCCACACACTGAATCATTTGCAGAGCCTATCAGGGCACTGCTTTTGGGGACCTGGGCCTCCCCAGCAGGCTTCATGGTATTTGAAGCATTTGTTGGGGCTGGACTAAGTGTGCTGTTCATGCAGACCAAGGCACAAGATGAAAATTTTTACTAAATGTTATTTTCTTCTTTTGAGTCTGGCTAGTGGCATATTACAGTGGCGTATCTGTTAGGCACCATTTCAAGCCAGGCGATTTTTTTTTTCAGTTCTGTAGGTCAAGCTGCCAGGTTATTGCTAAGGGCATCCTTTTTTAACTGTGGTGACTAGTGATATGACAGATGCCACAGACTTTATAACAGCTGCAGCTAGAACCCCCTCGTCGAAAAAACTAGGGTATAGTTCAGTGTTTACAATTTGCCATTAATATTACTCAGTGCTTGCAGGGGTCTCAATGGCACAAACTTGTCCATCAAAAGGAATGAGCCAGAAAGTCCTTTTCAATAGGGAAGTTCACTATCGTGTTACCTTTAGCTGGGGGTCCAGATATCTATTGGGTGTCCACAGTCCTAAACACTGGAAAGGTCTTCTTGTTATTACATGTTTGGTGAATGGATATTAAGTACAGTGTAAGTCAGATATTATTTATTTTTAGGAGTCTAAATGTAAAATTAAATTATTATATCAGTCTTGTGAAAAAAATGTGTTAAAGAAAATAATTCTAAAATTCAATCTCAGATGTGGGCTTTTCATTGCGTCATTATTTTATTCACAAAAAACTGAAATTGTAAACTAGAATGATAACAATAATTTTTATATTTTTTTTCTCAGAGCCAGAGCCCATATTTGCAAACCAGGATAAGGTGCACAAGGAGGTGAAGGCCTCCGTCACAGAGACCATCTCTCTGAGCTGCGAGGTGTCCCAGGCCAAAACTGAAGTGAAATGGTACAAGGACGGGAAGCAGATCACCTCCAGCAAGAGGCTGAAGGTGGGATCCGAGGGCAAATCCCGCAGGCTGGTGGTGGATCAGGTGGAGAAGAAAGACACTGGGGAGTACACCTGTGAGGCTGGGGGGCAGAAAATGACTTTCAAGGTTGATGTCACCGGTGAGTGAGACTCATTTCATGTAACAATAGAGGAATAAGAGCCAAGTACAGTCAAACATAAAGATGCTTTCATATGTGTCCAGCGCTGCTTTGACACAAGCAGCACTAGAGTGCTGGGAGCGGGTAATTTCATACTTTACACCCAGCAGGGTTTTTTTTTAGGTACTGAGGGGAATGCAGGGGGCCTGGGGCATGAGGCTGTGTGACCTGGTATATAAGGTCTACAGCTGGGTGCAGGGAAAGATTGCGGGACAGGCCGATTAAATTACACAGAAACCGGGAAGGGGTGGAGGGAGTAGGCCCAACGTGTGGACCCGCCACACACTGTTTCATATTTAGGAGAGCTTTTATCTTATTTAGGACAGGTCCATATATTGTATTTGGAGGGGAGAGGGTGAGAATCACTTGGATGTCCCTTTTCCATCTTTTTTTTTTTTCTTATTTTGACAGCGCTGATTAACTGGATATCTTTGAAGATATCCGGATAAGTAACTACTTGCCCTGTCACACAAAGCTGGATACCTGCTCTGAAGCAGGTCTAAAGTTATCCGGCTAATAGCCTGGTTCATTAAGGTTTTTTCCCATAGACAGAGAGGGGGAGAAAAGCCGTAGATGGTAACTTTGAACAAGCTGCGCAAGCGCACACGTATGAACATTTGCTGGTTCATGTCCAGAGACGCATCCATTTTATAATATACACATGAATATATGCACATGTTATAAAACAGCCTGGACGCATGTACCTGTGTGCACTAATTTAAATGGATGCACGCATGTGCACGCAAAGGCTGCTTCTACAGCAGAAGTAGAGGAATTTTATAAGGGGCGTGTGCCAATGCCATAGCTAGTTTTCTCAGCTTGTTACCAGTTCGCCCAGTTTACACACTATCCATAGCAGAAGTAAATTTACATGGCAGGAGACCCAGATGTGCGCATGGATGCACACGTATTGACGTGCACTTTTCATGTCCAGGCCTTGACATGTCCATGCCCGCTCATCACGGGATACGTGCGTCCATAAGCAGCTTATAAAATCCGCTCAGCGCACGCTGACCCAACCTATGCACATAAGAAATTGCCATACTGGGTCAGCCCAAGGGTCCATCAAGCCCAGAATCCTGTTTCCAACAGTGGCCAATCCAGGCCATAAGAACCTGGCAAGTACCCGAAAACTAAGTCTATTCCATGTTACTGTTGCTAGTAATAGCATTAGCTATTTTCTAAGTCAACTTAATTAATAGCAGGTAATGGACTTCTCCTCCAACATAAGAACATAAGAACATAAGAAAATGCCATACTGGGTCAGACCAAGGGTCCATCAAGCCCAGCATCTTGTTTCCAACAGTGGCCAATCCAGGCCATAAGAACCTGGCAAGTACCCAAAAACTAAGTCTATTCCATGTAACCATTGCTAATGGCAGTGGCTATTCTCTAAGTGAACTTAATAGCAGGTAATGGACTTCTCCTCCAAGAACTTATCCAAACCTTTTTTAAACCCAGCTACACTAACTGCACTAACCACATCCACTAACCACATGCTAGTCATTCTATTATCCTAAGGAGTAAATAACCGATTCACATTTACCCATTCTTGATCTCTCATGATTTTAAAGACCTCTATCATATCTCCCCTCAGCCGTTTCTTCTCCAAATTGAACGTAACTCCAATGTTGGCACGTGCAAGGCTTTTAAAATTTACTTGTTAGTGAATCAGGCAGTAACTTAGCTAAGTTAGCCAGGTAACTAAACTCCTCCTTGAAGTACTACTGGAGCGCCTCTTTTTTTATCCAATTAGAATTTAGCGGGATAATGACTTATCCTGCTAAAATCTAGCCAGAGAAATGGCTTGAAATTCAACAATGTCCTATTTAGATGGATAAGTGAGTTATCCATCTATATGGCTTTGAATAAGGATCTCATAGTGTTTTTTCTGAAATTATTAATAATTCTTTAGGAAGTGTCAGTTCTTCCTCAAATTAGTATACGTTTGGGAACAATCAGAGCAATGAATTTATTTATTTAACGTTATCTCCTGTCATTTTTCATGAAAGCTGAAGTTGAGTTGCAATATATGAATGCCTGGGATAGCCTTCTAACTTGAGTGGTAGAGGCAAAAACAATGACAGATTCACTAAAACCATGGGATAAGCGCAGATAAGTCCTACTTGCAGGGGAAATAGAGGTAAAATGCTAGAGATTAAGCAGGATGTGCAGTATTACAACAGGAAAGGAAAATGGGCAGACTAGATGTCTTTGGGTTCTGTCTTTTGTTGTATTCTATATTTCTATATTAAAAAGAGCTATCAGGATAGAGAAGAATAGATGGAATCCCAAGATGTTAAACTCAAAAGACTTGAATTAGCATCAGTCCATCTTCGGGAACCAATTAGAACACAAAGAGCTATAGCTCGGCCAAGAGGGACCGACAGTGAAAAACAAAGGCAGAAACAGAAGCCCTAAGACACAATATCTGATGTGAGAGTTAACACACAATCATTATACACTGTACATGTGCACACAAACAATCAAACAATGGAAAAGATATATATATAATAAAAAAGATACTCACAGATTATTGGAGATTGATGTACATACTTACAAAAATGGATCCATCATACTCAGACCACCAGGGCAGCTCGAAAACTTCTTTAAGCCTCGTCTCTGGGCTCAGTGTCCTCCGGGTATTACTGCTCCAGCAATGCTCCTCCAGATCACTTAAGTCTGGGTACTCTTTCTTCGGACTTAAAACCAAATTAGATGTCCGAGAACTTAGTGTGGAATTGGACCCTGTCCACCAGAATCCAATGCAACACTACAGAAAATGACAATAGCCTCAGCTATTGCTAAGTCCCTTCGTGCAGTCGCCAAAAATGTATAAATTACCTCTCTCTGTAAAAGGCGCTTCTCTGCAGATATTGGACACAAAGATATCACAAAGAATTTAGTAAAAGCAAATATAAATGTATTATTGAATATCCTTGGGAGACACAGACAGCCAGACCTTCAACACAGGGAAAGCACTACAGCCTGTCTCTCTCAGTATCTTGTAAGAGCTGTATTTTATAGGTTTAAACCATACAGAGAATGCCTGTGACGATGATCACTTACTCAGTGTGACTTAATGAAATAGAATAAACTACTTTAACCTGAAACTCTCCACCCACATTAAGGCCCCTTTGTTTCTAGCCTTGCTTTTGCCAGATGTGTGAAGCTTCTTCTGAGATTCTTTGTTCTGTCAATAGATCAATCATTTCCTCCCCATGGGGCAGTGGGAAACTTCTGATTTCAGTTGGGCCTCTTCAGTTGGAGACGGTATATCCTGAGCATATGTCCTGAGCCATTTGCCATCTGTAACCTCATGACCTTTTAACATAGGCTTTGCAGAGCCTAAATGTATTCCAGATGTCTTCCAAAGTCTTGAATCTGAGGTCAGTTAAAGGTTTTTTTCTATGGCCAAACTTGCAAGCAGGCCACAGACAATGAAGGATTCTGGGAGCTGAGTGAGCAATAGTCTTAGCATTAGTCTCCATATTAGACTGCCCATATATCAAGTATCTTTTATCTTTTTCCTACTTTGTATTTTAGCAAGGATATCCTTCATTATTTCTATGTCCTTTCTGTTGTTGGCTATTTTGTATTCATTGGAGATGTTCAGGTAGTTACTAGCTTGGCAATTGGGTAGAAAAGTGCCATTCACTCAAGAGCTGTAGGTGATCTAGTAAACAAGGGCATCCCACACCAGAAGTGCATCCAAAATAGCTGCTGTGATTATACACCAACCCTATTTAAAGCAGGCTCTAAATTACCTCTGTACCCAACCAGACCTCACCAACATGCAACTGTCCTTTGAAGAGCCCATGCTATCCAAGGAAGAAAAGGAACATTATGGGTGACTGTATCTGTATTATGGTCTCCCAGGACACTTTTGAAATGCCTGCCAAAGTAGGCCCTAGAATCAAAATAGTCTCCAAGAGGTAAACATGAACCTCTGGTCTTAATAAAGGAAACAGGTAGGGAGATATCTAGCCCTCAGAGTTTTAATACAGCCTTGTGGGCATGTCTCTTATATGTCAGTATTCCAGCACAGCTCTTCTGGAGAGACAGTGGACTCCTTGCTTTAGGCTTGATTGACTCTGGAGGCTCTATTTGTTTCCTGAGCTCACATTCATTTAGCAACACCAGGTCCCCATACATCAGAAGAGATCAGGCATCCTTTTAGGGACCATCGATGGCTCCCTCTTGTCATTAGGGCCAATGACTACTGAGACTGAAGTTAATGTGTTGACTTCAATATATAACTACCAGGAGGTAATTTGATTCGATATCATTAAAACAACACATGTCCTGGTCCTCTTAAGCCTACTGTAACTGGAGCGACATGAACCGCATATCTTTTGGAAGATCTGTCAGGTAATGTTTCCATCAACCTGCTGCCAGCAGAACTGCAAGCTTAACAAAGAGGTGCAAGAGGCAGGGTCTGAAATGGGAGTCTGGGCAATCAGTGTTGTCTGGCACTTGAAGATGGGATTGGATTGCTGCCTGAAAAGTATATGGTATACCAGGAAGTATTTGATAAAAGGGAAGCTGACACTCTTCCCCCATATAGGCCATTGACTGTTCATTTGCTAAATTCCTTTTGATAGAATAAAGTCTTGGTCAGAGCCCGACCTGAAGGCTCTTCATGCCTTACTTAAAAGAAAACCTATAGAAAGGATACATTTAACTGACAGCAGGGTATCCCTGGCCTTGCATCAACCACTCAGACCTTAGCACCATAATCATCAGTAACCGCTACCCCCATCCCTTCATTAATAAACTTTTAGAACACCTCAAGGCAGCCCAAACTTTACTAAATTTAGTTTGAGGGGAATATATAATCATATTCTTATTAGAGAAGGAAATGAGTAGAAGATGGCCTTTCAAACCAATATGGCCATTTCAAGTATCTGGCAAAAATGCCATTTGGAATAAAAAATTCCACTGCAAATTTTCAAAATCTGGTGAATGAGATATTTTGTGACATGCTGGATCAGAGTGCAGTTGTATATCTGAATGACTTCCTGACATTTTCAGAAGACCCAGGGCTGGTGCAAGCATATTTGGCACCCTAAGCAAACCTTTGGTAATTCACAACCCCCCAATTTAACTACTGGTGGCAGTAACTCCAGCACAGTGCTCTCTTCTTTGATGGTATTGGCTCTGGTACAGCACTCTATTGGACCTCACACTGGTAGGATTTTGCTGCCCTCAAAATCTTGGCACTCTAGGCAACCACCTAGTTTGCCGAATGGAAGCACTGACTCTGAGAAGACCCAGCGGAACATCATCAGCAGGTCTGCCAGGTCTTGGGTCACCTCTGGAGGCATAAATTTTATGCCGGGCTTGAGAAATGTGAGTTTGATGAACAGTCTGTGGAATTCCTGGCACACACAATCTCTCCTGAAGGAATACTTATGGAGCCTTTTAAGACTGATGCAGTTGACATATGGCCTGACCTAGAAAACATCAAGGAAGTTGAACACTTCCTGGAATTTGCACATTTATATTGGCACTTCATCCTGGGTTTCTCTATTTATTTTTTTATTTTTTATTTAAAAGTGTTTGTATACCGTCTTTACAAACAGTGTTTAATCAAAACGGTTTACATAACTAAATAAAAAAAAACAAATGTAAATAAAGATTTAAATTTAAAAGAATATAAAGATTATCAAATTATAAAAGCTCAAAATTACAAAAATATATAATAAAAATAAAAATCTAAAACAATGAATAGTTTACATAAAAAAATAAATCAATATATAATAATGTTGTGCCCTGTGTGATGGAGAAGTAGTTATGTTATTTAGTGTGTGATATATGGAAAGCAGATTGAAATAAATGTGTTTTTAGGGATTTTTTGAAGTGTTTGGAGTTGGATATGGATCTTAAAGAGTCTGGTAATGCGTTCCATAAGATTGGTCCAATGACAGAGAATGATCTTTTTCTGGTGATGTCAAGACGGGCCTGTCGTGGTGATGGGATGTCTAAGAGGTTTTTGTCCAGTGATCTTAGATGTCTGGTGGGTTTGTAAATCCAGAGAATGGAACATAAGGTAATTGAATTAGGAGTGTAGATGAGAGAATGTATAATGGACAGGATCTTGAATTGTATTCTGTATTTAATTGGTAACCAATGTAATGATTGAAGTATCGGAGTGATGTGATTTTTTATGGAAGAGTTTGTTAAGATACGTGCTGCTGCATTTTGGATCAGTTGAAGTGAGTGAAGTGTGTTATCTGGGAGACCTATATAAAGAGAATTATAGTAGTCAAGCCCCGAAAAGATGAGTGATTGAAGTATAGTCCAAAAATCGTGAAAGAAAAGTAGAGGACGAAGCCATTTCAAGAGTTGAAGCTTATAAAATGAATTTCTGGTAATTATGGATATGTGTTGTTTTAATGAAAGATCTGAATTAATGGTTATACCTAAATTGTCCATCCTGCTGACAGAGTTTGTCAGGAAAGGGGGTTCCCTTTAGATGAGCTCCTCAGCAGCAGCTAGCTTTTGCTCATTAGAATAATGTCTTCATGAATGCCCCGGTCCTGATATACCCTGACCTTTAGCAACCATTCATTGTGGAGGCTGATGCATCCAGAATAGCCCTCAGAGTCAGATTATCTCAGTAGAAGGGGGGGGGGGGGGAGGTCTAAAAACCTTCTCCATCCATGTACCTTTTACTTGTGAAAGCTTACTGCCACAGAGGAGAACTATCTTATCTACGACAAAGAACTTCTGGCTATAAAGACAGCCTTTGAGGAATGACACCATCTTCAGGAAGGGGAGCACCATCAAGTCCAGGTTTTCACAGGTGATAAAAATGTAGAATTTTTCAAAACCAAATGCAACATTAATTAAAGGAAAACCCAGATCCCTTTTCTTTTCCAGGTTTGATTTCATATTAACATACTTACCAAGCTCAAGGAAAAGCAAGGCGGATTCCCTCTCCCGGAGAGGAGTAGAATAACTCCCAGAACCAGAAGCCTGTGTGACAATTCTATGACCAGAAAAGTTTGTCTTAGGAACTAGGAAACCAAATTTAATGGAAGTAATACAAACCAACCTGCATCAGGACAAGTTTGCACAGACTCAGCTTCAAGAATTGAAAAGAGGGGAAATCAACATGGAACAGAGCCAGCAGGATGCACTCCTTTTCAGAAAGGGTCAATTTTAAATGTCAAAGTGTGCTCCATGTCTGAAGGTCCTCCAGAGCTGCCACATTTCCCCATTTGCAAATCATCCCATTAGCCACAAGACCAAGAAACTAATTGCTCAAGAGTTCTGGTGGCCAGGATGGAGTCGAGATACAATGGAGCAGTGTTTCTCAACCTTTTATATGCTAGGATCCAGCATAGCTCCCGTTCTTATATTCTATAGTTCAGTTTCAGCACTGTTGAGCTGAGGGTAGGAGGGGCATTGAAAATTAAAGAGCAGAGGGTGGTGGATATACTCCCCCCCCAGCTCACTCTTTAATCTCATGCAACTGGTCTATAAATTGTTTTCTAAAAAATAGTTGTTGTTATAAAAAAAATAGTCCTCCCTTTATCCTCCCTTCTCCAACCCAACCAATAGTACTGTCCTCAGAAAAGAAAAATAATCCCTACTCTTTCCCTTCCAATCAGCCATCAGTTTATCATTGAAAAAAATATCTTCCTCTCTTTCCCTCCTGACTGCCATCCAGCAATACTACTACAATTAATACCCCGTGCCCAATGGTCTTATTTTCCCAGTTGGGGCTGGTTCCAAGGCTCAATCTCCGGGAGGTGAGCAGCTGCAGCTGAATGTTAATGAGTTGCATGAATGAGTTGGCACGAGACCGTGTGGCATCTGATCCGCTTTCAGGCCTCGTGGTGGCCCATTCCCCCTCCTGGCTTCTGTACGGGAGGTGGAGCTTGAAAGCAGAGCAGATATTGACTCGGGCTTACCCTGGCACATTAACATTCAGCTGTAACTGCTTTCTTCCCAGAGATCTGGTCTCAAGACCAACCCCAACTGGAAGAAAATGGTCTGCAAGGCAGTGCAGAGGGTGGGGCTTAGGAAGAGTAGCTGCTAATTTGGATGCAAGGTAGAGTGTAGTGTGTGTAGCTGCAGAGCGGGTCTTGCTTTCTCCTCTTCCTCTAGTAATTGCCATCACTTTGTAGACCAGTGATGGTCTGTGGACCATATTCCACTGCAATGGAATATGTCATGTCCTGTGAGTTACGTGTACATAACAAGGTGACACTTCATCATGGACCATTGCAAGGAAAGATCACAGTTTGGTGGTAGTGGTGGATAGCCACTGCCTATCTTCCCTATTCCTGTGAAACAGAAGATCTACTGCCCCAGAAAGCAGTCTTTCTGTATGGGTTGCCATCCCATATTACCCCTGACTGAGATTTACAGTTTGCAGCATGCTTTTGGTGAGAGGTAATCAAACTCTGCTTCTCACACACACACACTGACTTATACAGAGTCCTCGCCACTGATACCCCCACAATTACTCCAGAACCCTCCTTCTAGCCAGCCACACCCACCCCAGCTAGACATACAAACATACCCACACACCCCTATTCACTCACACAATCTCCAGCCTGCCTCAGTCCTCAGTACCAAACCCATCGACCCCCTCACACCATCCCAGCAACCTCCAGCCCTTCATATACACACACAGCCTCTAGACCCCCCAGCCACACATACCTAGACCACCATTGCCAAAGATGGGACAAGGGTAGGTAGTGCTGGGTTGGGCTGGATGGGGGATTAGAATATTCCAAGAACAGGCTGAGGAGAGGGGAAGGAAGTGCTGAAAACAGGACAAGAAGTGGAAGAGAGTGCTGCATATCTTGTCTGTGACAGGCCCGTGACTGGGCCTACACACTTCCGATGTCCTGCTCCCGGCCCTGGTCCATCCTCGCTCATGGCTCCTGAGCCTCTGCTGTCTCCTCGGCCGTTCCCAACTCCTCCTTGGTAACAGGTCTCCACGCTTATCGTGTGCTCATTGCTTGTACCTGATCCTGACTTCGTTCCTATTTCCTGATCCTGACTTCGTTCCTGGTGCCTGATCCTGACTCCGTTCCTGGTTCCTGTTCCTGATCCGTACCTGGTCCCTTCCTTGTCTGCTCGGACTGACCTCTGGTTTTGACCCTTGCTATGTCTGGACCATGATCAGGATTGACCTCTGGCTTTGACCCTTGCTACATCTGGACCACGCTCAGGATTGACTTCTGGCTTTGATTCTTGCTACGTCTGGACCATGCTCAGGATTGACCTCTGGCTTTGGCCCTTGCTACATCTGGACCACGCTCATGACTGACCTCTGGCTTTGACTCTTGCTACATCTGGACCATGGTCAGGACTGACCTCTGGCTTTGACCCTTGCTACATCTGGACTATGCTCAGGACTGACCTCTGGCTTTGACCCTTGCTATGTCTGGACCATGCTCAGGACTGACCTTTGTCTTGATACTTGCTCCGTTGACTTTGTACCCTTGCCTTGCTCAGCTGCCTGCCCTGACACCAGCCTGTACTTGAGTACACCTTCGGTATCTCCCTGGACTTGGCCTTCTCAGGCTCCGGCCTTCTGCTACCTGGGCCCCACCTGTTTCCTCTCTGTTCCTTTTGGCGTCTGGGTCTCTGGTTCCCTGCCTTTTCCGGACCTGCCTCGGTCCCTTGATACCTCTGCTAGTATCTGGCTACCGTCCACCTCATCTACTGGGAGTCATCACACAGAGGCCCGCCTAAGATCAGCCGGCCCCAGCACCCAAGGGCTCAACCTGCGGGGAACGAGGGCTAGTATTGGCAAAGCTCCAGTCGGCCTCTGTCTCCTACTCAGCTCCACCTCCCGATGGTGGGGACTCGTGGGGCTTGCCCTATGGGTAGCTTCAACCCACCTCGGGCCAAGGGTCCACCTCCGGCGCAACAGAGAGTGCTAGGAGTTGGACTAGGGAGGACAGTGAATTGGGGCCTCCAAGAATTTCAATGGGTTTATGCTACCTGTTGGGAACCATGAGGACAGGATTCAAGAATCACTGTTCTAGGCTTCTCACTGTATATCATTTTTGCCAGATATGAAGTTCTGCATTGCATTTCTTGTATCTTTTGGGCTATTTCTTTAACAATGTTAATGAAATGTTACATTTTTGTGGCCACAGCATGCAAATCTGTAACACCTGATGTTTGTTCACAGCCTTGATACAGCATCAAAGAGAAACAGCAGAGGCTCAGGCTCAATTCATCATGCAAGGACTCAGCAGGAAGGGGCAGTCTTCTCTAATTGTGTCTCTTTGCTGTCGCAACTTGGTTGTCAACAAATGGTGGTTTTCAAATGCCCATTTGATGAACATTGAGAGTATTTCATTAATAAAGAGGCATAGAAGTTTTGCTAGCTCAAAAACCAGAGTGAAATACTGCTCAAGGGTGGGTGCTGCTAAAATTCAGAAGATAAGTGGCAGCTTTGAAGGTGCTTTAGCAGCCCGAGTATCAGGTCCGCCTCCCTCATCACTTCTTCAGTCTCTTCTCTCCGCTCTGGGAGATTGAAGAGTTGATGTTGGGTGCAGATCTTATATTGGGAGTACTTGAGTACCCACAGTACCCATGGAGCTGGCACCTATAATTCAGAGTTGTGCTCTTTCAAAAGGAGAACGTAATCTTTAAATTATAATTTGAGGAATATGAATGAGCAGACTAGATAGACTGCATGGTCTTTTTCTGCCATCATGTTTCTCAGTTTCTCTGGCCTCATACACTGAGCTGCCCTTAAATCCTCTGCAGAGTCTATCACAGCACTGCTGTGGGTACCTGAGGCTCCCCAGTGGACGTTATTTATTATTATTATTATTTATTTATTTATTTATTATTTTTATATACCGATGTTCCTGTAAAGAATACATATCGCACCGGTTTACAAGGAACTGAACAGTCGCCTCCAGGGTGGAAATACATTAAAACAGTCGCCTCAAGGCAGAATACATTAACACAAGTATACAGGAAAACTAATAAAGAGAATAATGCCACTGTATAGCTCCATGGTGTGACCTTGAGTATTGCGTGCAGTTCTGTCACTGCATCTCAAAAAAGGACAGAGAAGGGTGACTAAAATGATAAACAGAATGGAATGATTCCTCTATAAGGAAAGGCTAAAGAGATTAGGGTTCCTCAGATTCAAGAAGAAGCTGAGGGGAGATATGATAGAGGTCTATAAAATAATGAGTGGAGTGGAAAAGGTAAATGTAAATCAATTGTTTACTCTTTCAAAAAGTACAAAGACTAAGGGGCATGCAATGAAGTTACTAGTTCATACATTTAAGACAAATAGGAGAAATATTTTTTTTTTTACTCAACACCTAATTAAACTCTGTCATTCATTGCCAGCAGATGCGGTGAAAGCTGTTAGTGCAGCTGGGTTAAAAATGATTTGGACAAGTTCCTGGAAGAAAAGTCTATAAACCATTAAGATGGACTTGGGGAAATGTGATAATGTTGGGCCAAGGTAAAAGACATATTACTAGTGGCAATGGATCAGAATTTAGGGCCTGGCCACATTCGTACGGTATAATTATTTATTATGAATGTTTTCTTTTTGTAAACTGCTTTGATTTACTCAATTAAATGGCATATTAAATCAATAAATTAACTAGCATATTAAGAAGTCTTTTTCTCAAACCTGTTTCTCATAGCTCTTCATACCTTTTGTTACTTTAGGGTACAGGCTGTACACTGATGACATTCAATTTTTCTTTCCTGTAACATCTTCATGGCCCGATACCCTAGCTTTGTTTTCCAGCTGTTTATCCATGATGAGAGATTGGATGTCTGGCAACAGACTTGCACTCAATATATGGAAAACCAAAGTAATTGTTCTCTGTAGATTTGGCAGTGAGGATACTCCCTCCCTCTTTTCAATATGAAGAGTGTGTAACTCCCAATTCAGCACAAGTAAAGAACTTTGGGGTGGTATTAGAATCAGTTTTATCTCTGATATGCAAATAAAAATTGTGGAGTATCTCAAGCCCTATTTGAGCCAAGGATTTTTTGAACTGTGTTGCAAGTGTTAGTTTTAACAAGCCCAGATTATTGCAACTCAATTTATATTGGACTACCAGCTATTACTCTTCGTTCTTTATGAGTTGTGCAAAATGTGACTGTTGAGCGTACTGACTGGCATTAGACTTAAGAGATCATGTCACTCCAGTCCTGCAATCCCTCCATTGGTTACCAATAGCATGGAGAATGTTTTAAAATAACTATGCTGATTCATAAATCCTTGTGTAATGAGGCTTCAAAGTATATTTGTATGATCTTGAGAATTTAGACCCCCATCCCACTTCCAGACACAAAGATCCACTGGATGCATTTTATTAGATGTGCCCTCCCCACAATTGGCGCATCTTTCTGAATCCTGTGCAAGAATCTTTGCTGTAGCTGGACCTTTACTCTGAAATTCTCTTCCAGAGAATTTACATGCTATAGTTTATACTCAGACTTTAAAAAAAAAAAAAAAAAAAAAAAAAAAACCCAGCAAAAATCTTTCTTTTTTTAAAAAGGCATTTAACTAATAAATGTCTGAGTGTCCAGACCTTAGTCTAGGCTGTTTGAATTCAGTCTTGTTATATAAAACAGAGAGAATGTTTTTCCTGGTGGTTAAGTACTGTGTTTTGATTCTTATGCTTAGGGACTTTTGTCTGTAGTGTTCATTTTCATGAATTCTTATTATGAATGTTTTGAACTATACTTTTGTTAATTAATAGATAAAAATAGTGTACATTGCTAGCAGCTCTCCAACTGACAGAAAGGAGCAGGGCCAAAGCATTCAAAATGCATTAAAGATAGGAAACTGGTCGATTCAACACAAGTTTGAGACGGGGAACATTTCGATTACTGTTTTGTTTTGGAGGTTTTTGGTTTTTGGTTTAGCATAGGCTCATTATCATTTTAGCATGCACAAAACATTTTAGCAGGCTGCTAGTCGTGCGACTGTCCCTATTGCTCATATGGTCATTCAGATCCCAGATCCGAGTGGCAAGCAACTGGCACAGGAAAAAAAAGGGTGGAGCATTACTGCTCAAAAATGTTTAGCCTGTGCTAGTTCAACCATTTGACTTGCATGAAGTTATATGCTCAGCAGGAATGAAAGGAAAGCAGGAAAAAAAAAAAAAGAACAGTTAAAATCACTGACGACCTGAAGTTTAAACCAATGGGAAATCCAGCAGCAGGTCAGGTAATTTTCTATAAAAGCTCCTTTTCCACAGAGTAACCGGTTTTGAACGCAAGACTCTAGAGAGGATAAATGTGCCATTTCTCTAAGAGCCCTGGATATAATCAAAGAAGGCAGGCTGTTGTCGGTTTCCCCCCAGGGCTAAAGTTTATTGAAATGTAAATTAAAAGGACTGGGAACCGGTGTTTCGTTCCTTTCCTTCCTGTGGCTCTGTCGGACGGGCCACGCTAGCTGCTGCTGCTGGATTCCTGTCCGACATGAGGTACTCCGGGTCCCAGAGCTTTTAAGGGCTTCTAATCCTGGAAGGCAGGCTGACATCACCCTACTTCTCATCTGCCGATGTTTCGTACGAGCCTCTCATTTCCTCCGCGTTTTTCCTGGCCACCAATGACTGCAATAATCTTGTGTTTATTTTCTTTTTTTTTACTCTTACTTGTTTTTTGGCTTCAGTCCTAGCCGGCTAGCCATCCCTATTCATGTAAGTGTAGAGCAGCGATAAAAAAAAAAAAAAAAGTCCCAGATTGTATCCTACTGTGTGTCCATTTGAATTTAGAGCTGAAGAGGGCGTCAGTACTGCTCTTTGCTTCAACTGCCAAATCCACAATACAGCAGCCTCTATCCGAAAGAAGAGCTTCAAATCCTGACAGGGCACAGTT
Organism: Rhinatrema bivittatum; assembly: GCF_901001135.1. NCBI lineage: Eukaryota > Metazoa > Chordata > Amphibia > Gymnophiona > Rhinatrematidae > Rhinatrema > Rhinatrema bivittatum. The sequence goes on along the minus strand of NC_042616.1, from coordinate 70,237,417 downwards.
CAATTACTCCCAAGTCGTCCACAGCAGGGTTCCAGAAAAGAGAACCTTAATCAGTACAGATAATATTTATTAATTCAGAGCAGGGCAGGAACTCTGTTCAAGCTGAGCAGTGATCATATGCCAGTCGTGGGCTCACTAAAAGTGAACGGAATTACCCTATCCACAAATTGGAATTTTTAGCCCTTAAATGGGCAGTTTGTGAAAAATTTCATGATTATCTATATGGTGCAGAGTTTAAAGTAGTGATAGATAATAACCCTCTGACGTACGTCCTGACGACTGCTAAACTGGATGCCACAGGTCATCGATGGTTAGCATCCCTCTCCCTGTACAACTTTGACATCGGATACAAATCTGGTAAAGCCAATATAGATGCTGACGGGTTGTCTAGGAGACCACATGATCCTGAAGAAGATGATGAAGAATTTTTGAAATATGAGGAGAGGGTTGCCAAGATGCTATCTCGTGTGAAGACAGATCAAGAAGGAATGGACACTCTATCTAAGGTAATATGTAAGGCGGCATTCCAGAAGCATGATGTCTCTATTTTGACACATATTTCAGAAGATTCGGGAGACTACGACACTCCCATTACACCTCATTCTACTTCCAAGTTTGAGTGCAGCCCTGTTCAAGCTGAGCAGTGATCTGTTTGCACATGCTCAGACAATCCAATTTTGAATCTCCTTTCCCCCCCCCCCAGCTCTTAAAGAGACAGCACTCTATTGTCAGTCTTTTCATGTCACAATGATGATTCAACATTTCTCTGCCCTAGTTCCTAGAGGTATGTTACATGGTCCCCTCCTAAAACCTGACGTCCCCGGCAGGTATTTATGTCCACAGCTTATATATTAACTCTGTTTGTTTGCTCAATATCTCTTGCATCATACTACTTAGTTGCTGCATGGATATACACGCCTCTAATGGATTCCTTGAATATGACTGTCTCAATATGTTGTGGCTGTGCAACCCCTTGGGCAATTGCACTTCAAAGTCATCGAATCTACTATGCAGTCTCCTTGGTCTCTGCGATCTTTGAGGGTAACGGTAGAAGTCCTATTTTAGTCATTGATTCATCAAGAGTTTTCTTCTTCCCCAAGGAGGATGCATGCTGTTCTTCATTGACTGAGCTGTTCAAATTGCATGAATTGTTATGATTTACTGGTATACTAACTTCCACAGGATCCTCTTCCCATGACTCTGGATGAAACTCCTCCGCATTAGGATTTAATGTTCCATTTGACTGAATTTCACCAGTAATTGGACACTCATCCAGTTCAGCTGGATCTGAACTTCCGCTCTCCATAATAGAGCCATCCATACTATCCTCAGCGTCCTCCTTCTGCTTTTTCCTCAATTGCTTGAATATTGATTTTATGACTGTCAGCTATATATGCTAATTCTTCTTGAAGTCGATCTGTCATATCTAAAAGTATGTCACTCACTAGTGGGTCAGTGCATGCTTCAGGGGACATCGACTCAACATTCTGTTCTGATACTGTCTCATCTAAGACAGGTAAAATTATCCACTGACTGTCCAGTTCCCCTTTTAAGCTCATTCTTTCTAAAATAATTATAGAAAGCGGTTCTTCAAACTCACACAAAACTTGATCAGATGACTCAGCTCTTAAACGTTTCAATTTTGTAACTACACCCGCTGGGCTTAATGCATCTTCTACACTTGCTAAAGATATTTCAGGATTTACAGAACTCAGAATAACAGATCTATCAGGAATACAATCATAGTACTTGCAATACTCCATTTTGTATGAGAAAGAAACAAAGAGAATACTGTGCTCACTTCACTAATGATGCTGGGTCGCTCAGTAGCAGGTCAGACAGAGAGAAGAAAAAAAAAAACACTGCCCCACGTTGATGCGTTACCGGGGCTTTAAACATTTTTGGGCCTGGAATAAGGATGCTCTTCATGCAGACCAAGGCATAAAATGAAATTTTATTCTAAATGTCATTTCTTTCTTCTGAGTGTAACTAGCGCTACATTTTATGACACGCCTTGTAGACACCTTTTTAACTCAGGTGATTTTTTTTTAGTTTCCTGCATTGAGATACCACCCTTATATGATTATAAAGCTTATTGCTAAGACTGTCTGTTTTAATGGTGATAACTACTGATTTGACAAATGTCGCAGACCATCTGTTTACCTTTATTCAAGCTTCAGCTAGGGTCTGAAAACAAAAGTGGTATCTGGGGGTGATCATATCTGATGATCTCAAGTTGGCCAAACAGGTGGATAAGGCAACGTCTAAAGCTAGCAAGATTTTTGGGTGTATAGGGAAAGGATTGGTCTGTAGAAAAAAGGAGGAGATATTACCCCTAGTTTCATTTGGAATACTGTGTACAATTCTGGAGCTTGCACTTTCAAAAGTATATAAACCAGATGGAGTCAGTCCAGAAGATGATTACTAAAATGATCAGTGGTTTTCATTGTAAAACATATGGAGACAAACTTAAAGATCTAAACATGTATACCCTAGAGAAAAAGAAGGATAGTAGAGATACTATAGAGTCATTTCAATAGCTCCAGTGCACAGGAGATAGAACTCTTTCATCAGAAAGAAGGCCTTGGAATGAGGGTTCATGGGATGAGGGTAAAAGGGGTAGACACAGAAGTAATCAAAGGAAATATATCATTACAGAAAAGGATGGTGCATATATGGAATAGCCTCCCAGTGGAGATGATGGAGACAAGTACAGTATCTGAATACAAGAGAGCATGGGATGTGGTAGGAATTGTAGATCGGAGCAGTTGGTATGGGTGGGTAGACTGTATAGGCCATATGGTCTTTTTTTTTTTGCCGTCATGTTTCTATGTTTAATACACCGCTTACAAATTGCTATTAATGTTACTCAGTGCTTGTTGTGGTCTCAATGGCATGAACTCATCCATCAAAACGAATAAACCAGAAAGTCCTTTTCACTAGGGAAGTTCAAAAGTGTGTTTCCTGTAGCTGGGGGTCCAAATATCTATTGGATGTCCACATTCTTAAGGTTTTCTTATTATTGCATGTTTAGTTAGTGGATATCAGGAACAGTGTAATTCATTTATTATTAATACTTAGGAGTCTAAACATAAAATTCAATTATTATATCAGTCTTGTAAAAACATTAAAAATACTTCAAAAATTAATTCTCAGACATGTGCTTTTTAATGTCATCACTTTGTTATTCACAAACATTAAAATCTTAAACTTTAAAGAGGAAATATATTCTTAATTGTATTTTTCAATGCCTCCTTCCAGAGCCAGAACCCGTGTTTATAAACCAAGAGAAGTTGAAGAAGGAGGTGAAGGCCTCCCTCACAGAGAGCATCACCCTGAGTTGGGAGGTGTCCCAGACCAAGACTGAAGTGAAATGGTACAAGGACGGGAAGCAGATCACCTCCAGCAAGAGGCTGAAGGTAGAGTCTGAAGGCAAATCCTGCAAGCTGGTGGTGGATCAGCTGGAGAAGAAAGATGCTGGGGAGTACACCTGCGAGGCAGGAGGGCAGAAAATGACTTTCAAAGTTGATGTCAGCGGTGAGTGAGGCTCATTTCATTTAATAATAGAAGGATGGGGCCAAGAACAGTTGAACATAAAGACACTTTCCTAGTGTTTTCTCTGAGATCATTGATAATTCTTTTTCTAAGTCAGTTCTTATAAGAACATAAGAACATAAGAAAATGCCATACTGGGTCAGACCAAGGGTCCATCAAGCCCAGCATCCTGTTTCCAACAGTGGCCAATCCAGGCCATAAGAACCTGGCAAGTACCCAAAAACTAAGTCTATTCCATGTTACCATTGCTAATGGCAGTGGCTATTCTCTAAGTGAACTTAATAGCAGGTAATGGACTTCTCCTCCAAGAACTTATCCAATCCTTTTTTAAACACAGCTATACTAACTGCACTCACCACATCCTCTGGCAACAAATTCCAGAGTTTAATTGTGCGTTGAGTAAAAAAGAACTTTCTCCGATTAGTTTTAAATGTGCCCCATGCTAACTTCATGGAGTGCCCCCTAGTCTTTCTACTATCCGAAAGAGTAAATAACCGATTCACATCTACCCGTTCTAGACCTCTCATGATTTTAAACACCTCTATCATATCCCCCCTCAGTCGTCTCTTCTCCAAGCTGAAAAGTCCTAACCTCTTTAGTCTTTCCTCATAGGGGAGTTGTTCCATTCCCCTTATCATTTTGGTAGCCCTTCTCTGTACCTTCTCCATCGCAATTATATCTTTTTTGAGATAATGGTATACTTATACATTTTGAGAATGGTATACTTATCTTCCTCAGATAAGTATACCATTGGAAACAACTGGAGGCATTTGTGTTGCTTACTTTGTGCTATAGTAAGACCATCCGTCATTATGTCTCCTGTTTGTACAATGTAGTCTGTTTTATATTTAGTAGAAATGGCCAAGTGATTAATGAGTTGAAATTTCTGAAATAGGCATGATCTGGTATGATAATGAAAATGGATCCTTTTGCTGTGGCGTGGTTGGTGCATCTTAATAGGCAAACGCACTGGGCCCATGCCGACAGCTGGCAGACACACCCTGGGCTGGGACAGAGATAGGGCTTCACCTATACCAGCCCCCATTCCCCACAGGTTGCGCCTTTGGGTTCCAGGGACCAGCAAAACGTAGGCAGTGGTTCCACAGGGCAAAGACGAAGAGAGAGTTCAGAACCAAGCTGAGGTCAGGGCAGGCAGCAGGCAGAGAATCGCCAAGTACAGGGCAAGGTTAGTGGCAGGCAGAAAATAGAGCGTAGTCCATGTCCAAAGCAATGGTCAGTGGCAGGCAGCAGGCAAGAGAGTAATCCGGGTCAAAGGCACTGCAGACACCTCAACCTGTTGTTGAGGTGTCTGCAGTTGGTCTGGTGGCGCTTCATATAGGGAGACTTGATGAGGTCATTCAGAGGCGCCGCGGCTCCTTTCTCACTAGAGGGACTTTCAGAGGCAGGAACTGACATGCATCAGGAGCAAGCAGAACATGGCGATTACTGGGCGGCGACGTTATGGGGTGAGTGCAGTGGTTTGTGGAGTCAATCCCATGGCTGGCCACTCACTTTAGAACTAATTATATGACATCACTTTGGCCTGCAAACAGAGCAACTCTTATGAGGAAACAGACTGCTATCATGGTTGTAAGGTTTCCCCAAGAAGCTATGAAGGAAAAGTAAATGAAAGATGCTTTTCAGCAGATTGTGAAATATATGTAACCTTGCCTCACTTCACTTCAGCAGGAGTGGGAGTGCTGTGGAAAGCATGATTCAACTGCAGGGCCCAAGCGATCACCAAACAAACCAGTCCACATAAATGGTTGTGTTCTCAAAGAAGAAAAAATAATTTATTTTAGAGTACAAATTTAAAGTCCAGGAAATAGGTAGAAAAATCTGAAAAACTGTTCAAAGTACAAAAAAAGATAGTTGTAAAAGTGGTTACTTCTGTCTCTTGAATACAGTGTCATGACTTTTCCCTCTCAGGTTCCTCTCACAAACTGAGAGTGGCTGAGAGGCAGGGTTGTTAGTTAAAGGCAAGAGCAGCTATTTATTTTAGCCTGAGGCAGCTAAGTAAACAACTGAACTAGCTACTGGCAACAAATCAGTAACACAAATCAATGACAGGCTGCTTATGAAAACAGCCTTTGTGGAAAAAATAGGCGCAGTTTTACAAAAGAGCTTTATACAATATATATAGGTACAGTCTTATCATTAAATCCTAGCAATAAGCACCAACACTTCCCTGTAAGAACGTCCTCTAATTCTTCAGCAATATTGATCTTAGTATCTCAAGGAGGACAGGAAATGGTATTGGGGATCCTACTTCATGCAGAGCAAGTCTTGGGGTCGTGCTCAGTGGGGAAGTCTGCTGTTTTTTTCGGGAGCTGGTTTTATGTGTGCTTTGCTTGCACATGTGCTATATGTCAGTTCTTTGTTCCTGTTATCTCTAGTCTTCCCCTAGGGATACTGTCAAGTCAGCTTTCAGGATTAGCTACATCCTCCAACTCAAAGTAATAAAGTTGGGTTAGTTTTCTTTTACCTATATTTCCACTTTGACCATCTTTATGCAACATTCTCTGCCACATGTAGGACCGCTAGCCCAAAACCGTTACACGAAATTCTTCATGTCCTCTCACCGTTATACAGTTACCTCTAAGGCCTTTTCCTTTCTTCGGATCCCAACGAAGAAAGGGAGACTTTTCCTTTTTTCACGCTCACTGGCAACACACTTCTTCAGAGAAAAATGCTGCACTCCGTGGACTAGGCATTCTGTTTCTTGCAGCTCGGTGGTACCCGTACCAGAGAAATAATACAAATCTCTCCAGCAGAGCCAAAAGAAAAGAGACCATAACCCTTCTGTCTTCAGACTATGGCTCCTACAACTACTCAGTATAACTCCTCTGATCTCCTGTTACTCCTCTCAGTGCCATCCTGTATACCATGTCCAAACTATTCCCTTTGTGGAAAGGACTGTTCTGTCCTGTGAGTCAAAAGTGACCTCACAGCCCTGTCATAGAGTGGGTCAGACAGGCTGGCAAGGCGAGCAGAATGCAACCTATCAGCGCTAAGCATTTTTCCAATGCAGCCAATCGCCGCCCTCACTCAGTGCTCTGTGACGCTGTTCCTCATGATCCAGCACTATATATACGTTAAGCACGCGGCGTGCCATGCACTTTCTTTGCAGGGGTGGTCTGGGGAGGTGGTCTGTGGAAGGTGGCTTCACTCAGAGCTAGTCTGAGTGTATTCAATTGCTAGCTATGTCCATAGAAAAAGATATTATTATTTGTTCGATTTGGCTGCAGTGCCAGCTACTAGCCCTGTTTCTTATGACTGCAAATTGTTTTATTGATCTGAGACAGTCTCTCTGGGCCACTGAGAGAAGCTGCTAGCACTAACAGTGGCATTTTGCTGCTTATTTTATCCCCTGGGGTTGGTTGCAAGCAACATTTTGGTGTTGTGGGTAGGAGATATATTCAATTTGTAGCTAGTTTGATAGAATTGCCCTTGAAAAATATATTTCATCTATTTTGTTGCTGTGCCAAGCCAGGCTTTTTTGTTAACTGCAGTTTTGTTTTATTGAACTCACTGCCTCTCTGTGCTCTTTTAATCCAAGAAGGCACTAGGCAGTGCACTGGGCATCAGTGTCAGTGGGCACTGGGTAGTTTTGCAGACTCATGTGGTCTGTGAAGCCACATCCCTAGTGGTCCTCTTTTGTAGTTACAAGCTTGATGTGTGCACATACATTACATTAGTGCATATCAAGGAACTGTGCCTGTGGGCAGGCAGTTTTGCAGACTCACATATATTGGGACAACGGTGCTCTCTGAAACCAAATCCCGAGTGGGCCTCTTTTGTAGTTACCACTTTGTTGTGTGCACATACATTACATTAGTGCACATCAAGGCACTGTGCCTGTAGGCAGGCAGTTTAGCAGACTCACGTACATTGGGACAGTGGTGGTCTGTGAAGCGAACTCCCCAGAAGGCCTCTTTTGTAGTTACTACTTTGTTGTGTGCACATACATTACATTAGTGCACATCAAGGCACTGTGCCTGTGGGCAGCCAGTTTAGCAGACTCACGTACATTGGGACAGTGGTGGTCTGTGAAGCCAAATCCCCAGTGGGCCTCTTTTGTAGTTACAAGCTTGGTGTGTGCACATACATTACATTAGTGCACATCAAGGGACTGTGCCTGTGGGTAGCCAGTTTTGCAGACTCACGTATATTGGGACAGCGGTGGTCTGTGAAGCCAAATCCCCAGTGGGCCTCTTTTGTAGTTACAAGCTTGGTGTGTGCACATACATATGAACATAAGAACATGCCATACTGGGTCAGACCAAGGGTCCATCAAGCCCAGCATCCTATTTCCAACAGTGGCCAATCCAGGCCATAAGAACCTGGCAAGTACCCCAAAACTAAGTCTATTCCATATTACCATTGCTAGTAATAGCAGTGGCTAATTTCTAAGTCAACTTAATTAATAGCAGGTAATGGACGTCTCCTCCAAGAACTTATCCAATCCTTTTTTAAACACAGCTATACTAACTGCACCAACCACATCCTCTGGCAACAAATTCTAGAGTTTAATTGTGCGTTGAGTGAAAAAGAACTTTCTCCGATTAGTTTTAAATGTGCCACATGCTAACTTCATGGAGTGCCCCCTAGTCTTTCTATTATCTGAAAGACTAAATAACCGATTCACATCTACCCGTTCTAGACCTCTCATGATTTTAAACACCTCTATCATATCCCCCCTCAGCCGTCTGTTCTCCAAGCTTAAAAGTCCTAACCTCTTTAGTCTTTCCTCATAGGGGAGCTGTTCCATTCCCCTTATCCTTTTGGTAGCCCTTCTCTGTACCTTCTCCATCGCAATTATATCTTTTTTTGAGATGCGGCGACCAGAATTTTACACAGTATTCAAGGTGCGGTCTCACCATGGAGCAATACAGAGGCATTATGACATTTTCCATTTTATTCACCATTCCCTTTCTAATAATTCCCAACATTCTGTTTGCTTTTTTGACTCTTGCAGCACACTGAACCAACGATTTCAATGTGTTATCCACTATGACGCCTAGATCTCTTTCTTGGGTAGAGCACCTAATATGGAACCTAACATTATGTAATCATAGCATGGGTTATTTTTCCCTACATGCATCACCTTGCACTTACCCATATTAAATTTCATTGGCATTTTGATGCCCAATTTTCCAGTCTCACAAGATCTTCCTGCAATTTATCACAATCTGCTTATGATTTAACTATAGTGAATAATTTTGTATCATCTGCAAATTTAATTACCTCACTGTCGCATTTCTTTCCAGATCATTTATAAATATAAATATATATTACATTAGTGCACATCAAGGCACTATGCCTGTGGGCAGGCAGTTTAGCAGACTCACGTATATTGGGACAGTGGTGTCTGTGAAGCCAAATCCCCAGTGGGCCTTTTTTGTAGTTGCAAGCTTGGTGTGTGCACATACATTACATTAGTGCACATCAAGGCACTGTACCTGTGGGCAGCCAGTTTTGCAGACTCACGTATATTGGGAGAGCGCTGCTCTCTGAAGCCAAATCCCCAGTGGGTCTCTTTTGTAGTTACCACTTTGTTGTGTGCACATACATTTCATTAGTACACATCAAGGCAGTGTGCCTGTGGGCAGCCAGTTTTGCAGACTCAATTATATTGGGACAGCGGTGGTCTGTGAAGCCAAATCCCCAGTGGGTCTCTTTTGGAAATAATTCTTTTAATTGAAATCCCTAGTAGGCAGTGACATTAAATCCATAATGTCAGGGAAAGCTAGATGTTGTCAGGTGATTTGGACTGGGAGAGGAGACACCTCAAAAGGGAGTGCTAGTCCCCCATTAAAGTTAAAAAGGGACCTGTTCCAATCTAAAATCTCTGGAGGGGTAGGCAGTTCCATCCAGAAAAAAATGAAATCTAAACATGATGCATCACCACCACCTGTTTCTGACCCTGTAGTTTTGGAGGTGAGGGAAGGGGAGGCTGAGTCATGCAAGACAAAATGGCGACACCCAAAAGCAGCAGTGTGACAGCAGTCTTGACTTAGTGTTGACAATGTAGTGCAGGCACTGTTTGCTTCTGATTCCAATGTGGGAGTCTCATCAGAAATGGAAGAAGAAATAGCTAACGAAGGTTTAGGAGAATTCGTTAGTCCTGTCTTAGCCTCCAATTCAGTGCTGCAGGGGAGAGATGAAACTGATGATGAGGAGGAGGAAGAGCAGTCAGCGCAGGCACAGAGTGTGACTGATGCTCCTGGCATTGCTTCTCAGGGTGCACCCACTACTTCAGCTCCAGTGCCAGCATCCACCCCGAAGGCTATAGAGAAGGAAGCACGAAAGACATCTGCAGTCTGGAGCCACTTTAAAGATGGAGGACCCATGTTTTGCTCGGTGTAATTACTCTGACAGGGCTATTAGCAGAGGCAAGCAAATGGGACATCTATCTAATTTTGGCATGACGCATCGAATGAAGAGGCAACACCCAACAACAGTACTGCCATCTGGGGATGGTAACAATACCAGTCAGGGGACCCCTTTTTCCAGGCAGCGTAAAGTGGTTGAAAAGGAGCAGAGTCACCCCACGCCATCAGCCCCTTCTAGCAGTCAGGTGGCAGGCCAGCAGCCCCCTGCCATGTGGCAGAAGCGACAACCCACTATGGAGGAAATGGGGTGAGTGCGGTAACGCTATCCCGGGATAGGAGGCAGGCAGCCTCAAAAGTTGTAACCAGGAGCATTGGGGAAATGATTGCCCTTGATGACCAGCCCTTGCAGATAGTGCAGAATGTGGGTTTCAAGCATTTTCTGAAGGTCGTAGTTCCAAATTACAAAGTCCCCTCCAGAACCACATTTAGCAGAAAGGTCATCCCCAGCCTGTACAAGCAGTGTCGCTGCTCAGCCGCATCCAAGCGCTGCTAGCTAAGGCACAGGGGAGTGTGCATTTCACCTGTGATATCTGGACCACCATGAATCCTGCACACTCTTACCTCTCCCTGACAGCACACTGGTGGGACCTGGCTGAGGCAGGGGCAGGCAGTAGCTCTATTAGGGTGGAGGTGGGCTTTACTGCACACCCACCTGATGGACCAGGCCCATACCGCAGCCAGTATTCTAGCATGCATCAGACAGATGCTGGAGGGCTGGCAACTACACCAGTGAGACAGGAATCCTCAGGCAGGGTTCTTTGTCACAGACAATGATGCAAACATGGTTAAGGCAATAACTGACGGGTGCTTTCAGAACATCCGATGTTTTGCACACACTCTGCACCTGGTAGTGAAGTCAGCTCTGGGGTTGGAGTCCAGTCACCAAGAGAATGAATACCTGCATACGTTAATACACAATTGCAGGAACATAGCAGCGCACTTCCACAGAAGTGTGAAGGCGGGGCAGGTTCTCCGACAAAAGCAGACTGATTTGGACATGCCTCACAAGCGTCTCATTCAAGACATTGCCACCCGGTGGAATTCCACCTATATGATGCTGCAGAGGTTAGTGGAGCTGCAGACACCCCTTCATGAACTTTCTGGTTCAATGGACATAGGTGTGCAGAATCCCCCTAGGGCATCATGATTAGTTAGTCATGAGTCAGCTGATAAAAATCCTGCAGCCCTTCAAGGATGTCATGGAGGAGCTGAGTTCCAGAAGTGCCACCTTGGTTGACATCATCCCTATAGTTAATTTCCTGGATGAAAATTTGGAGGGCTTTAAACAGGAAATGGGAATGACAGCTGAGGTGCTGTATTGTCTGGATGTTTTACAGCAGAGGTGCAAAAGAGATTAAGGCCTTTAACAGAAGACCACACATACATGCTCACCACAGTCTGTGATCCCCATGTGAAAGGGAAACTCACCCTACAGTCCAATTGTCTCTCATTTGTGAAGGACCTGCTGTTACTAAAAGTCTTGAACAGGAGCGCCAGAGGCAGAGACAGATCAGGCATGAAGCAGAGGAGGAAACAGCGGGCACTTCAGAGAGTTGTGCTAGCCCAAGCAGGAGCAGCACTCAGTGACAGCTAGTACCTACTCCTCCTCCTCCTCCACTTCAGTACACCAAAGGCATGTTCCCCATAAAGATTCATCTTTTGTGCTACGGGCTAGAGAGAAAGCAGCTGGCATGAGTGACTCTCAGCCCACCCAAGCAAAGGAGACACTAGCACAACTATCAGTGACACGGTATCTCTCAGAGCCCACAGAGGACATGCAGACAGATCCGCTGGCATATTGGGCACACAAGTCCACTGTCTGGCCACACCTAGCCAAAGTAGCTCAGCGATATCTTCATGTCCACCAACCAGTGTGCCCAGTAAATGTGTATTTTCAATGACAGTGGATATTATGAGCCCTCACCGCTCAAGGCTGGCTCCAGAGTTGATGGAAATGCTAGTGTTTTTAAAAATAAACCCGCCTTTGCTTGGGTTTACAAATTTTCCCTGTGAATGGCAAGATGAATAAAATGCTGTGCCTGTCCTTCCACTGTCCCAAGCCGTACATACCTACAAGGGCCTGACCTGAAACGCTGTGCCTGTCCATCCACTGTCTAGGCCGTACATCCCTACAAGGGCTTGACCTGAAACGCTGTGCCTGTCCGTCCACTGTCCAGGCCTTATGTCCCTACAAGAGCCTGACCTGAAACGCTATGCCTGTCCATCCACTGTCCAGGCCGTATGTCCCTACAAGGGTTTGACCTCAAACGCTGTGCCTGTCTTAGTTTAGTTCTGGTATTTCTAATTTCAGTTTCATGTATTTGTGCATCACTTCTTTCCAGAATATTCTTTTCCTGTTTTGCAACATTTGGAATGTAAGAACCTAAAAAGCTGACTTCAGATGTTTGGAGCTTGCATAGTTCATATGCTCACTAGTTTTCCTGACCTTCATAATATGGGCCATGTTCCCGAAATCTTTCTTAGGTGCCAACAGTAATGTTTCTAGTACTATAGAAAACTGGTGGTAGTTGCACTCTAGTTCATCCTCTGTCTTCCCATAGTTTACAGAGGCACTGTGTAAACCACAAAGTCAACATAGGTTGATATTGTAGATTTGGACTTGAGTAGCAGTTTTCTTATTTCTGAGAGCTCTTCATGTTCCCTTGTCATCAGCTGAAGTGCATAAGTACAGTTAATAGCTTCTGGGTATTCACAAGTAATCTCCAGATCAGTTCTTGCTTCACAAATGGCAGTCTCTATTGCTCTAAAAGCATCCTCTGTTGAATTATCTATAAAAAATGAAAAAGATGCCATTTTCTTCTGGCAGTGAACCAGTTCAAGAAGAAGTGACAGATCAAACCACAACATACCTGCACAAAGGAAATCCTCTAATGCTGTGCTGTCCATCCAGGCTTTATGTCCCTAAAAGGGTTTGACCTCTGCCTGTCTGTCCAGGCCTTACGTCCCTATGAGGCCTTGACCTCTGATGCTGTGCATGTCCATCCAGGCCTTAAGTCCCTACGAGAGCTTGACCTCTAATGCTGTGCCTGTCCGTCCAGGCCTTATGTCTCTACGAGGGTTTGACCTCTAATGCTGTGCCTGTCCATCCAGGCCTTATGCCTCTAAGAGGGTTTGACCTCTAATGCTTGCCTGTCCGTCAAGGCCTTATGTCCCTAAAAAGGTTTGACCTCTAATAGTGTGCCTGTCCGTCCAGGCTTTATGTCCCTAAAAGGGTTTGACCTCTAATGCTCTGCCTATCCATCCAGGATTTATGTCTCTATGAGGGTTTGACCTCTAATGCTGTGCCTGTCTGTCCAGGCCTTATGTCCTTAAAAGGGTTTGACCTCTAATGCTGTGCCTATCCATCCAGGCCTTATGTCTCTACAAGGGTTTGACCTCTAATGCTTGCCTGTCCGTTCAGGCCTTAAGTCCCTATGAGGGCTTGACCTCTAATGCTGTGCCTGCCTGTCCATCAAACCTATGAGGACTTTACCTCTAATGCTGTGCCTGTCCTCCAGGCTTTATGTCCCTAAAAGTGTTTGACCTCTAAAGCTGTGCCTGTCTATCTAGGCTTTATGTCCCTAAAAGGGTTTGACCTCTAATGCTGTGCCTGTCCATCCAGGCCTTAAGTCCCTTCGAGGGCTTGACCTCTAATGCTGTGCCTGTCCATCCAGGCCTTATGTCTCTACGAGGGTTTGACCTCTAATGCTGTGCCTGTCCATCCAGGCCTTAAGTCCCTACGAGGGCTTGACCTCTAATGCTGTGCCTGTCTATCCAGGCCTTACATCCCTACGAGGGCTTGACCTCTAATGCTGTGCCTGTCTTACATCCCTACGAGGACTTGACCTCTAATGCTGTGCCTGTCCTTCCGGGCCTTATGTCTCTACAAGGATTTGTCCTCTAATGCTGTGCCTGTCTGTCCAGGCCTTAAGTCCCTAGGAGGGCTTGACCTCTAATGCTGTGCCTGTCCATCCAGGCCTTAAGTCCCTATGAGGGCTTGACCTCTAATGCTGTGCCTGTCTGTCCAGGCCTTATGTCCCTAAAAGGGTTTGACCTTGAATGCTGTGCCTGTCCTTCCAGGCCTTATGTCCCTAAAAGGGTTTGACCTCTAACGCTGTGCCTGACCATCTAGGAGCCCTTTCCTGATCAAATGAAAGGGAACTCTCCCCGGGGTAGCTGGCCAGCCTACCTCTTAGTACCTGTTGACCCATGTTAAACCGCTGTTCACAGTGAGACCTCCTCCACATCGCCACACTTTGAAGGCTCGTGGTCCACTCTAGGGGCCAATCCATTGTAGGGAGCCCTTTCCTGCTCAAAGGAAAGGGAAATCTCCCTGGGGCCAGCCTGTCTTTCCCCTATCAAAACCACAGGGACCAGACTACCTCCGCTCTGCCAGCCTGTCTTGCCTCTATCAACTTTATGCCACTCTGCCTTGCTTCCATACACCAGATGACTCACTCAACTCCTTGTGGTGTTCTTGCCACTATCATGGTTCCTCAGTGTGTTGGTGCTTGTCTTTCTGCTTGCTATGTTCCCCCTTCATTGTGCTTTAGGATGTTGATGCCACTTGTCTTGCCACTTTGCCTGATGTGCTGCCTTCGAGCTCTCTTTTGAAGCTGTGGTGTGTTTTTGACACTCTTGCTGCTGCTTTGCACCTCTGCACCTCTGTTTAAAGCACTCTTGCCACTCCTGGTACCCCTTTAAAGTGCCTTAGGCTATTCATGCCACTTTGGTGCCACTTTGTCACAGTCTAAGTACCTTGGAGCTCTTTTCTCATTCTGATGATTTCTCCCCAGAAGTTTCATCAGAATTGATAAGAAAACTCCAATTCTGCAGCCAAAAATAGGCTGCAAATACTTCCCCCATTGACTTTAATGGGAAATGGGAAAACGAATAAAACATATCAACAAATTGGTTTTCTCCCGAATTAAACGAATGCAATGAATTTGGGTCTCGGCGAAATGAATACTAAATAGCAACGAATTTTTTTCTTCTGCACATCCCTAGTCCCAACAGGAACAAAAATTGAATTTGACTAAAAAAAATGAAAACATAGGAAAGGTGGAAAAAGGGTAAAAAATCTTCCTTATCTCCCAATTGAGAAGATAGTCAATAATGAAAACAACTCAGAATTAAAAAACCCCTTTGAATCAGATCACTGACTGATCTATTCACTGGAGGTGAGATAGAGAGTAGCAAAATGTTCTCTACCCCTTAGTCTAACCTTACACAGGGACTCCCTAAATCCTCTGTGAAGGGGTACCAAGGCTCTCACAGGGAAGGTTTCCAAAATGGATCAAAAAGAGTAAACAAGCCAAAATAGGTCAGACAAAAAGGCTGACCCACAAGAGGGTAATTCAGAAGTCCACAACAGAAATCCACTGAAATCTAACTAAATCAACAAAAATCCAACTAAGAATCCACACTCTAAGATAGTGGCAGGATTTATATACCGTCTACAGCACACCATCTCCAGCACCCACATGGGGAGTCAAACCCAAACTTCTCTTCACTAAATCTCTCTGAAGTTCCTTCATTATTTAGTACGTTCCTTACATTAGAAAAAGTAAATAAAAGAAAAAAGAAACCAATATGGTTCTCCAAAAAGGTGGTTGAAAAATAAAAGCCAAAAAGATCAGCATTCAAAAAGTATAAAGAAACTCAAATAGAGGATACACACTGAAGAATATCTGGAGAAGATGAAAGAGATTAGGAAAGAAATCAGGATAGTAAAATCTCAACTGGAAAAGAGGATTACCAATGAGGTAAAGCGAGGTGACAAAACATTTTTCAGATGTATCAGAGAAAGGAGAAAAGCCAGAGGTGGTATTATAAGATTGAAAGGAGATACGGAGCAATGGGTGGTAAAAGATGAAAAAAATATCAAAAATATTAAACAAATACTTCAGCTCAGTGTTTGTTAAAGAAGATCTTGAAGATGGACCATTGTTGGTTGGCAAGAGTACTAATGAGGGTAGGGTAGAAACCACCCTATTTACAGAGAAGAGTGGATGCGACTAGCAAAATTGAAAGTGGACAAGGCAATGGGGCTGGCTGAGTTGCATCCCAAAATACTAAGGGAGTTCAGAGATATCCTGGCGGGTCCACAAGACTGGCTAAGAGAGGTTGTGGTCCTTGCTTCACAAAAGTGGTAGCGGAGAAGAGGCTGAAAACTATAGGCTGGTTAGCCTTACATCATGGTGGGAAAATTAATGGAGACTCTACTGAAGAAAAGGATAGTGAACTATATACAATCCAATGGGTTGCTGGATCTGAGGCAAAATGGTTTTACGAAAGGAAGGTCATGTTGAAAATATTTGATTGATTCTTTTGATTGGCTGACTAGAGAATTAGATCAAGGATGAGCAGTTGACATAATTTTCCTGAATTTCCACAAAGCTTTTGATATGGTCATGCTTAGCAGCCTCATGAACAAAATGAAAAGCCTGGGAGTAGGTCCCAAGGTTGTGGACTGGATTACAAACTAGTTGATGGATAAACAACTGCAAGTAGTGGTAAATGGAACCTACTCTGAGAAGAGTCATAAGTGGAGTGCCTTAGGATCAGTTCAGTTGTGGGGTCAGTTTTGTTCAATATCTTTGTGAGCGATATTGTGAAAAATTTAGAAGGAAAGGTGGATGACACTAAGATGTGCAATACAGTAGACAAACCTGAAGGAGTAGAGAGAGAATGAGAAGCGATATAAGAAAACTTGAGGAGAAGTTGAAGGTTTAGCAGCTGGGATTCAATGCCAAGAAGTACAGAGTCATGCATTTGAGGTGCACAAATCCAAAGATTTATATGATGGGGGTGGGGGGCAAAAGACTGAGCATGGACATGCTGTACATGGACAGGGAAAGAGACCTCAGGATGATTGTGTCTGACAGTCTGAAGGCAGCGAAGCAATATAGTAAGGTGGTGGTTAAGGCATGAGAGATGCTGGGCTGCATAGAGGCATAACCAGCAGAAGAAAGAAGATAGTGATGATGACCCTATACAGGTCTTTGGTGATGCCTCATGTGGAGTACTGTGTTCAGTTCTAGAGTCCGTATCTCAAAAGGGAAAGAGATAAAGCCATATGAGATGAAACTGAAGTACTTGAATATGTATAACTTGGAGGACGGGAAAGACAGGGGAGATATGATATGGACTTTTAAATATTTGAATGGTATTAATGATGCACAGGAATCAAATCTTTTGCAATGGAAATAAAGTTGTAGAATTAGGGGTCATGGTATAAAACGCCAAGGGGGAAGACTCAAGAAGAACATCAGGAAATATTTCTTCAGAGAAAGGGTGATAGATGCATGGAATGCCCTCCCAGAAGAGGTAGTGAGGAGAATAATAATAATGGAATTTAAAAGTGCGTGGAATAAACACAGGAGATCCCTAGTGATTAAAGGATGGAAGTGAAGAAAATGGGTAACTTGTGTTAACTGGGGTAACCTGCACAGAGTGGCAATTACTACCCTTAACAGAAGGCTTAGGGGTAACCTACACAGAGCAGCAGTTACAATTCTTAATAAACATACTTGCTGGATAGACTGGATGGATTATTTGGGTCTTTTTCTGCCAACATTTACTATGTTTCAATGTTATATTTCATTATCACATTGTTCAAAATAAATCCTAAACTCTCAAATGATAAAAAAAATTCTTAAATTGTATTTTTCTCCCAAGAGCCAGAACCCGTGTTTATAAACCAGGAGAAGGTGCGGAAGGAGGTGAAGGCCTTCATTACAGAGAGCATCACCCTGAGCTGCGAGGTGTCCCAGGAAAAGACTGAAGTGAAATGGTACAAGGATGGGAAGCAGATCACCTCCAGCAAGAGGCTGAAGGTGGAGTCTGAGGGAAAATCCCGCAGGCTGGTGGTGGAGCAGCTGGAGAAGAAAGATGCCGGGGAGTACACCTGTGAGGCTGGGGGCCAGAAAATGACTTTCAAGGTTGATGTCACTGGTGAGTGAGGTCTCTCTTCATTTTCACATAATAACTTTGAACTCAAGAGAAGTTGAAACTCAGCAGTATATTTCAGACTCCCAGTGTTTTGACATTATCTGTCTTTGTCCTTAGTAGTAAAGACATATTGTTAGGCATTATGAGGCCGATATTCAGCTGCTGAGTGGCTAGGTAACTTAGCCAGTTATAGCTATCCAGCTAACTTAAGGGAATACTCAGCAGAGCGACGTGCCACCGAATATCCCCAGTTGTCCTAAAGTTAGTTGGTTATGTCTAACTGGCTAACTTTAGGACAGCTCTATGGGCTAACTCTGCATCCCCCAGAAACGACTCCCACCTGCCCCTGGAATGCTTCAAACATATGCACCTAAATTATAGACGCACATCTCATTGTGCACCTAGAATGTAGGCACATACGGAAATGAACATTGCCGGCTAGCCATTTAGACGGATACATTTTCAGTTATCCGCCTAAATGGCTTCTGAATATCGGCCTCTATATTATTTCTAGGAATATTTGCTTTGTTCACATCATCAATGTATCCATCTGTTAGGATTATCCATTCACACTTATTCTTCTTAAACTTTCACTCATGTTCCTGCATTTGACAGACCTAGACTTCAGGTTTTGCATTACTTCATGGGCCATGTTAAAAAAAAGTTTCTCCATCTGTGGTTTAAAATATTCAAAAATAGGTGCCACAGCTGGAACACTCACCTCATCAATTTTCCTATGAATTTTTTTTTTAATCTTCTAGCTGTGCCTCTGAAACTTTGGGAAAAAGCATTTTTTCAACAATGTTACAAATTACCTTCTAATCATTAAGACAGATTGTCTCATGTAGCATGCATTGTTGTTTACGACATAATAGCCTGTATGAACCAATCTGATCCAATGAACCTAAAGAAACTTGTGACTCTTCTCTCATCATAGCTGCTCCAGGCATTCATTGGAAATGCAGGCATGTAGCTTAAGATATTTTGAAAATAATGAACTGATATTAATTTGATCAATCATACATGCTATACATTTATTTGAAAGTTTTTATTGATCCATGGTCATCAACAAACCTTTTCCATTGGAAACAATTTAGTAGAACTGGGGTTACAATTTGAAACTCCAGGGAGGAAGACTTAGAACCAATGTCAGGAAATATTTCTTCACTGAGAGGATGGTGGATGCCTGGAATACCCTTCCGGAGGAAGTGATGAAGACTAAAACTATGAAGGATTTCATAGGGGCATGGGATAAACACTATGTATCCCTAAAGCCTAGAGGATGGGAGTAAATAAAAAAGCTTAACCAGCACGAAGTGGCAGTTACTAGGGATGTGAATCGTGCTTCTGACGATTGAAAATATCATACGATATTTTCAAAGTTGTCAGAAATCGGGGGCTCCCCGAAACCGATAGGAAAACCCCACAAAATTGTTCGTGGGGTTCTCTTATCGTTTTGGGGGAGGGCGGGAAAAAAGGCACACCAAAGCAAACCCTAAACCCATCCCGACCCTTTAAAACTGATCCCTCAGCTTCCCCCACCCTCCCGAACCCTCCCAAAACCTTTTACAAGTATCTGGTGGTCTAGTGGGAGTCCCGGGAGCGATCTCCCGCTCTCGGGCCGTCGGCTGCCACTAATCAAAATGGTGCCGATGGCCCTTTGCCCTTACCATGTGACAGGGTATCCGTGCCATTGGCCGGCCCCTGTCACATGGTAGGAGTAATGGACAGCCGGCGCCATCTTTAAAAATGGTGCGGGCCATCCAGTGCTCCTACCATGTGATAGGGGCCGGCCAATGGCACAGATACCCTGTCACATGGTAAGGGCAAAGGGCCATCGGCGCCATTTTTATTAGTGGCAGCCAATGGCCCGAGAGCGGGAGATCGCTCCCGGGACTCCCACTGGACCACCAGGTACTTGTAAAAAGTTTTGGGGGGGGGGTTCAGGAGGGTGGGGGAAGCTGAGGGATCAGTTTTAAAGGATCGGGGTGGGTTTTTTGTTTATCGGCTCGGGTGCAGCTGATAAACAAAAACGCGATCGGGCCGCACGAAAAAAATTTAACTATGTGAATCGGAAACGGAATCAGAACCGATTCTGGTTCCGATTCACATCTCTAGCAGTTACTACCTTGGAAAGCTTGCTAGGCAGACTAGATGAGCCATTTTGGTCTTTTTTCATTACTATGTTACTATGAATTCATCTATAATACAGAGATGTTTTCTTTTAAACACCTGCCACTGAGCGTAGTCATGATGATAAATCACAGCAGGGTCCAGAGAGCCACTGAGGAAGGGAGAAGATGTTCCTATCACTAGCTATTGTAAAATAAACATGGTGGCATTCAGGGCTGGCTTTTGGGGTGTGCAACCTGTGTGACTGCACAGAGTGTCATGTGAGGGGTGACAAGCATCCTCTGTCCTTGTAAGGAGGAGTGCTCAATTTTGTGTTTGCATATGATTTCCAATTGACAGTATACTTTTTAGCATTTGAATATCTGCCATTTTCATTGTGCATCCATGACTTTATGCATGGCTGTTCCGTTGGGCGACAACTTCCCCTATCCCCTCCCTTCCCATCGTGATTCCCTCCCTCCGGCAAGAGGAGAGCAGCATTTCTTTCCTGTGGCTGCTTCCTCAGGTGACGGCTTCACTTTGAACTGTGCAAGGCTGGTGGATTCCATGAGAGAAAGAGGCAGCTGCAGGTAAGAAGAGCTGCCCTCTTCCTGCTGGCAGGAGGGGGGTGAGAGAGATTGTGCTGAGGAGATGGGAGACAGTGTTTTCCCTAAGGCCAACCCTTTTATACTATAATTTTATCATCAGATGTATTTTTATGTAATAGCACCCTACAACAACAGAAGTGCATTTCAGATGCAGCTGATTTGTCCTGAAGCTAGGAAAACATTTTTGCAACTCCCCCTCCCTCTAAAAATGGGGATTCATGTTCTAAACTGTGCTTTTCCCCAAGAGCCAGAACCCGTGTTTGCCAACCAGGAGAGGGTGCAGAAGGAGGTGAAGGCCTCTCTCACAGAGAGCATCACCCTGAGCTGTGAGGTGTCCCAGGAAAAGACTGAAGTGAAATGGTACAAGGACGGGAAGCAGATCACCTCCAGCAAGAGGCTGAAGGTGGAGTCTGAAGGCAAATCCCGCAGGCTGGTGGTGGAGCAGCTGGAGAAGAAAGACGCCGGGGAGTACACCTGTGAGGCTGGGGGGCAGAAGTTGTCTTTCCGCATTGCTGTTGTAGGCAAGTGCATTTTTTCAGTCTGTTGCAAACCATTGTCAATCTGAGTGGCTCCCAGGTTTTGCCATGGTTTTGATATGAGGCCATCATTTTTGTCCTAATATCCGGAGTATTAGGATTCAGTACACTACAGGGAGAGCTGTTCCCACAAGGTGCTTACTTTAAGGGAGTACTGTCCTACCTTGTATATCATTTCAGCCTGCATAACACTCAGCTTCCATACCCTTATGGTGATGCATATAGTAGCAGATATCAGCCTGAAATATATGAAAACAAATGAAGGAAGTCAACTGTGATAGCATTGACTCTGTGTTGACGTATTCCATCTTTTGGGATTGCAGTTTGGGATAAAATGATTCCTTTTTCAAGATCTGATTTAGGAAAGGAGAGTTGTCTAATGGTAGAAGCACCGACTCTATGTCAGAAGCCCTAGGACATGAGTCTGAGAGCCCCTTATTACTTTTCTTATCATTTCTAAAGCACTGCAAGGCGCACACAGCATGCAGGGAAATGTAGTCCTACCTTTTCTAGAGAAATTAGAACTTCAGCTCCATGCATGCAATGGGGCAAAACCAGGACTGGATGAGCCTGTTTGGGTTGATCCAGGTAAGATGGAGGCCCTAATTGCAACTCCATAGATGCAATGGATCCATACAAGGACTGGAAGAGGCGGCAACCCTTGCAAGTTTCAGAAAGACATCCTGTCCTTCATTTGTAGAAAGATCTGGGAAAGTCCAAGAAAACAAAGAGGTAGGCGATCTATGATAGCCGTCAGGTAAACACAAAAGAATAGATGCCTGGATCTTTTCCAATATTTTATTGATGCAGAGACGTATCCGTAAAAATGCCCGACTCAGGCCGAGTTTCGCAGCTTTACAACCGCTGCCTCAGGGGTTATCAATCAATAATCAATCATACAAAATAAATACACTTATATCATAAAATCTCAAAAAACGTAATATCATTAAGATCTTACAAATATTAAAAAGAATTTTTTTATAAGACAATAAAAACCCTTTTTAAACATCATTAAGATCTAAAATAAACAAATCATAATATCAAAATTAAAAATGGTGACATCAATGATTGATTGAACTAATGAAATAAAAATGGTGACATCAATGATTGATTGAACTAATGAAATAAAAAACATACCTCTCAATTTAAAAATATTTACTAATTCATTAAAAGAAAATTGTCTTAACATAAGAAAAAATTTTCTCTTAAAAATTGAAAAAATAATTTACCTCCTCTATTCCAGTCAGTGATGTTGTATCTTCCAATAAACAATAATTATATGTCAGCAATACAAGAGCAACTGGAAAAAATGTAAAGACAACTAGAAAGAGTGCCAACCATTGTTAAACCAGGTCTTTCTTTTATTGGTAGAACCAGAAGCCAAATTCCAAAAGAAGCCTCTCCAGAAAGAGCCAATTATTGTTCAGGAGCATGAGGACATTATCTTGGCGACTGCAGTCATGCCAGAAAATGCTGTGGTCTGTTGGTTTAAAGATGGCTTTGAGTTGGCAGGAAGCAAGAAGTACGAGATTAAGAGTGAAGGTTCCTCCAGGACGCTGGTTGTGAAAGTGGCCGAGTCTAAAGACAGCGCCGTGTATACGTGCAAGACAGGCAGTGACAAGCAAGACTTCAAAGTGCATGTGAAAGGTGAGAGAAAGTGAAAACCACAGTGTTCTGGGTAAGACCGATTTAAGGAAGTATTTCTGATGTCGGATTTCATTAAACAAATAAGGAAAACTTTCATTGTTTTTCATATTTGTTGGAACCTTGTTATACTGACTGTTACTACTATTATTACTACTTCTTATCACTTTTATAGCACTACTCGACATAAGCAGCTGTTAAAATATACTAAAATAACAGAGAGGTCGATATTATTTATTTATTTTATTTATTTTATTTAATTTCTTTTCCTATACCGATGCTCAAGACTAGGTCTTATCGTACCGGTTTACAATGTAACTGAGGGGAAACCAATTAACATCAAGATAGAAAGTAAAGTTACATTAAACAGGGAGCATAAAACCTGGGCAATGGAAGACAGTGCAGAGTTTAAACTAAGAAACAATTAGAGAGAGATAAATATATAAATCAACAAAAACTGTAAGATACAAAACATAGGTTTGTCCTAGGCAGTTATTAGCCTGGTATGTCCAGAGGGAGAAGGAAAGGGTGAGGTTGGGTGGGGGGAAGGGATAGGGGAGGGGTGGGGGAGTGAGAGTCAGTGATGGTTGAGGTGATATTCAAAGGATCTCGAGTGGGTAACTTTCAAGTTACTCAGCCAAACTAAGAGGTTTTAAAATCCTGCCCCTATGCTCAGATACATTTTATCTGAATAAGTTATTACCCAGGTAAAATTTATCCAGATAAAGGCGTGGGTGCGGCATTCTGGAGGCATTTCTGGGCCGGTTGAAGTTATCTGGCTAACTTAGCTAGATAACTCAAATATTCAAATATATTCTGGTAACCTTTAGTTGTACCAGAGAACTTTATCTGGATAACTTGAATTGTATCCAAGTATATTCCGCAGAACGCATAAGCAGCTACATTCCACTGAATATATGAGTAAAGTTATCCAGGTGACTTTACCCGGATAACGTACTCGCTGCCCACACTACTGAAAATGGATCTCCTTGTTTCCAAATCTAACCTATTCCGAGGTTCACATTAAGAGTAAAATTTATCTCCTCTTAATTAGAATCTCCCTATAAAGTAGCAGTAGTATTATATTCAACGGGGACGATGCTGCCTCTTCCTAGAAAGCTTTCCTGATAAAGTTGATCTCTCTTCTGGAACAGTAGCTTGAAAGGAACATTGCCAGGTTTGGATAGAGAGTGAAAAATCTATAAAAGATAAACTTTTGTCATCCCAGTGCTGTCTGTCATCATCTATTTTGTTATGCTTTTGCAGTTTTTTTTTTTAGCCTTCAGACTGTTGGCTTTTTCAAAAAAGTATCGAATGAAAATGTCAAAGTTTATAGGCCATGTTATTCTGCCCTGTAATGACAACATTTATATACAAGACTTAGAAAGTTCTAGCAGGTGCTCGGAATTATACTGGGCAGGGTTCAGCCCATCTGCAAATTCTCCCAGCTGCTTCGATGGTCGACTCCGGCAGACACTACAACCCATCTCGGGCCTGCGCCTTTTCCACCCCATGCTCCTCGAGCAGCTGCCTATGTGCTGGAAAGGTTGCAGGCTTCTCTTTATTTCCTATGGCTCCACTCCATTTTCTCATGCTGATGCTAGTCCTCCCCAGTGTTATTCCCTGCTGCAAACCACTACTAACACCAAATCCATCTTCCCCATTCCATACATTCTTTACCTGTCATGCTGTTATCTGCACTGTCCGCTGCTCTTGAACGCCAACGTTTTCGTCCTCTCATCCAGTCATCTCCTCTCTCCCTGACAGCATCTCATCCTTGTCACAGTCGTCATGTCTCTACCTCTCTTCTATGTATTTTCCTGCTTCTTCTCCTACTCTCAGCTGGTGGTATCAATCCCAGTCCCAGACCTTCAAGGCAATTTTCTCCCCGTCTGTGCCAATCTTATCACTATTCCCCTTCTCTTTCCCTTCTCTCTCCCTTTTTTTTCTCTTTCTTGTGCTTCCTATGGAATGCCCACTCTGTTTCCAAGAAGCTTGCCTATATTCATGACCTCCCTATCTCTTATTCTCTTCATCTCCTTGTCTTGACTAAGACCTGCTTCCTGTGAGGACCCTGCTTCAGCTGTTGCTCTCTGTCATGGGGTTACCTTTTCTCCCATACATCTCACACAGTAGGCTGTGGTAATGATATTGAGCTGCGGCTCTCCCCCTTCTTGCACTTCAGTTCCAATCTTTTCCCTCCTTTGAGGCCCCCTCTATCTGCCTATTTACCCCACTACCTCTGGATAGCTGCCATTTATTGATCCCTGATAAATCTCCCTCCTCCTTTCTCACCAACTTTGATTCCTGGCTTTCCTTCTTCCTTGACCCATCTTCCCCTTTCCTTATTCTTGGAAACTTTAGCCACCATCTTGATGATCCCTCTGATTCTTATGCCTCAAAACTACTTTCCTTGAACTGCTCATTCGATCTCCAACTCTGCTCTACTGCCCCTACTCACAAGCATGGCCACTGCCTTGACCTAGTCCTTTCCTCCAACTGCTGTCTCTCAAGACTTCTCCACCTCAGTTCTTCCTATCCAGACCATCATCTGATAACTTTCACACTAAACCACCTTCCCCCACAGCCTCATCCAGTCACCACCTACACCTTCAGGAATCTCCAAGCTATAGACCCTTGTATCCTTTCCACTATTGTTTCATCTTTCCTTTCCTCTACTATATTGTCTGCTTTAGATACTTTTTCTCCTCTCCTTATCCATCCTGTAAGGTGCATGAAACCCCAGCCTTGGCGCATCCCTAGAATTTGCTTCCTACATGTGCTCTGCTGAATGTCTATGGCTAAAATCCAATGCCCATGCCAAATTCATACATTTTATATTCACGCTGACCTCCTTCCAATCTGCTATTGCACCCGCCTATCAAGACTGCTATGTCCATCTGACAAACTATCTTGTATTCAGCCCTCTCTGCCTCTTTGCTACACTCATTTCCCTTCTCAAACTTCCTTCCCATCCCTCCTCCAGTTCATTTTCTGCTTAGACTATAATTGACTACTTCCTTGACAAGATTCACAAAATTAGTTTTGAGTTCTCATCCAGGTCAACTCCATCTCCCTCTCCCCCCCACTTCTTTCCTCTACCTTTCTCCCCCACTTCTTTCTTCTATCCTTCCCTGTCTTCTACCACTCTCTCCTCCTTTTCTGAAGTCACAGTGGAGGAAACTGCCCATCTTCTCTTCTCCTCCAAACTCACTATTTATTCCTTTGAACCCATTTCTACCAGGTTGCTCAGCTCTATTTCTACTGCAGTTATCCCTTCCATCTGTCACATCCTCAGTCCTATCACTTTCCATTACCATTGTTCCTGCTGCCTTCAAGCATGCTATGGATCACACCATTCTGTAAAACAAAGCCCTCTATGGATCTTACCTGCCCTGCCAAGCACCGTCCTATCTCCACTGTTGCCTTTTGCTTCCAAACTACTTGAACATGCTGGTCATTGCCAAATTTATTGGCTTTTTTTTTTCATCTCAAGGCATTGTTGATCACCTCCAGTTTGGTTTCCGCCCTGTACATTCCATAGAAACACCCCTTGCCAAAGTCTCTAATAAGCTGTCTATGGCTAAAACCAAAGGTGTTTACTCAGTCCTTATCTTCTTTCTGACCTGTCTGCTGCTTTATTCCTTGATACCAGTCACACTGACTCTTTTCCCCCACACAAGACCATTTCCCTGACAATACCTGCTCCTAATCAATCTCCCTCCTTCTCCTTTTCACAGCATTGCCTTTAACTCGTTGATGTTCTGTATTTATCCTCTTCTTGCAGTCGTTGTTTAGTTATTAAGTTTTATCCTGTTATGCCTCCCAATCCAAGAATTTACGTTTTATTCCTGCTACCATGCATTATTTTTTTCTTACGTGTTTTATGTAAAGCCTGTTGCTGCGTTATGTTTTATTGTAAACCGAGGTGATGTTCCAAACGTGCCTCGGTATATAATACCCCTTAAATAAGTAAATAAATAAAATGTACTTGATATCATTATGTAGGGAGAGGAATAAGGGTTTCTACCCCTACCTCCCTTTTACTTGAATCTCCTTATTTTACCAACGATCCTCCTATCCGTTTTCTTAGAATAGTGCTTTATTCTATATTTACATTTAGGCTTAACGACTAAACAGGAAAAACACAATTAGATTATTACTGCTTATCTTACATCCAGCTGTCTGACCTCAGATTCAATATTGCCATTCACTGTATTCCAGATATACTTTTCCCCTGTAGCTATACTGTGATTTCTTCAGGACAGTATTTATTTATTTATTTAACATTTTTATATACCGAAATTCATGTAGCAAAGTTACATATCATTTCGGTTTACATTATAACAATTAACAGGCATATAAGAAAGAGGTTACAAGTATGATATTCTAATCTGGAAACTCAGTCTGGAAACTCCATTATATACTAATGGAGAAGAGTTATGAGTTCCAACCCCCTCTTTATTTATTTATTTTCTTTTTATTACACTTTCAAATAATTACAAAGCATTATAATCTTTGTACAGAAATTTTTAGTAATTTTCCATAACATGATATAACAACATCATCACACCAAATATCTTAAAAAGAAAAAAAATTTTCAAATTAGTCCACTAATAACTCTAAGGGCGGAGTAAGAAATTATAGGAAGCCCCTTTTAAACACTCAAAAAGAAAATAGCAGGAAAATGCTAAGTTATAGGACTAACTAAAGGTGATGAAACATTCACAACGCTTTGCTGGGAATTAAGCCACGACTTTCCGGAATCAGGAAAATGTAAGTATTGCTGTTAAACTTAATAATACATCTGCACGGGTATCTTAGTTGGTAATTAGCTCCCAATGCTCTCGTTTCCTGTCTAAGTGCCAAGAAACCATTCCTGTGCTCCTGCGTGGCTTTTGCCAGATCAGGAAAGATCTGAACAAATTGGCCCATAACAAATGGGCCCCGATATTCTGAAAGTATTTCCTCATTATTAACCCCACATCATTTTCATAAATAAAAGAAATTAACAGTGTGGCTCTCTCCACAATCTCAGTAGTTGAAGATTCTAAAAAGTCTGTTAAGTTCCCAATATCTAGTTGATTGTTTCTGCTATCCCTAGAGTGAGAACAAGGCAAAAAATACATCTTATTTAAGGCTAGTATGTCTTTAGAGGAAATATGTAAAATCTCACTCATACATTTCTTGAGAGTGACCCTCAGTAACTCTCTCATAATCTTAGGGAAGTTTAGCAGCATTAAATTAAGTCTCCTGAAACGATTTTCCAACAGCTCAGTTTTTTCTGTTAAAAATGATGCAGTCTTGAGTCACAATAGACTGTTCTTTATGAATATCTTTAAGCTGATTCTCAATAAATTGTAGCTTATTTCCATGTTCATTCAGTTTGCTGTTGTGGTCTTGAGTCACAATGTCCAGTCTAGTGGAGATTTGAGTAATCTGTGCCATGCAGGTCTGTAGGGCTACATTCTGTTGGGCCATTAATTCCCAGATTGTGTCCAGTGTGACCACATGTGATTTGGACAGCATCACAATATCTAGATGGCTCTCTTGATCTGAAGGCAACAGATCTATATTTATATTTGTAATAGGAACCGTCTTACCGCCATTGCGTAGTTCAGTTCCCAAACTTCCCGCCGTACTTCAAAATGGTTCGCCTCCAAGCCCTGGTGTTTCAACTTCCGCTTCCATGCTCACTGTTGCTCCCTCCATGGTCCCCTCCGAGGTCTGTGTTCCCGGGGCCCAATGCAGTTTCTGGTGGTAAGGAAGACAAGATTGCCTGGGGGCTCCTTAGCACTGGAGGGCTGAATGAGAGTTCCCCAGATGAGATGGTGGCCTCCTTTCCAGTCTGTTCAGCGGGGATCAGCTTCTCCTGTTTCAGGTAAAGTTGCACACTCTCGAAGATCGAACGCTGTCCCACTGGCAGTGAGGGTGTTGAGGGAAAAACCCTCACTTTGCCTTTACTTTTTGGGGGCATAGTCCACTTTCAACAAAGTATTTCAGAGAAGAAACAGCGGGAGCTCTTAAGACACGCTGCTAGCAGGCGGCCATCTTGAAACTCCGCCCCCCTCTTTTTATGTTTGTATCTACTATTTACTTGTTTGTTTCTTAGAAAAATTACCAAATCATTTATCTGAAGAAAATCTTTTTTATTTCTAAGTTACACAAGACTAAGCTTAACACTTCATCAGGAAACACAGACATAATAAAATCAATAAACATCCAGTACTTATCAGATTACAATTAATTAATGCCAGCCTCACATCTCTAGCAGTGACTTGCATATAGAATGCTAATGAGCTCTAACTTCCTGCCCCACAGACTAGGGAATAAAAGTTAAAATTCTTACCACAAGGGACCTGCAGCTGAATCCTCTCTCTGGATCTTCAGCGGGATGGTTTCTCTGTGGCTGGGACCCCAGAGTCTGAGGCGGCAGGGTCTATTCCGCAGACCAGGATGACCTGAGCTGAGAAGGGTTTCACCTTTTCACTTTCTAATCACAAGGTGTGCTCAGCAGCTGCACTCAGGGACACCTGGGAGTAGATTGGTCTTTTCTCTCTGCAGTGGGTGTGGGGAGCTCAGCCAGGGTGGAGGCAACAGCACTCGGATGGACTGCCTTTTCTTTTAATGATCAGATGATGACTGCGGCCGTGAGTGCTGACAGCCTGCTCCTTTTTAAGGGCTCACCTATGCATAATTCAGAAGCTTCATGCATAGTCAGGTAAATTCACACTTAAGGCTTTCAATTAGTAGATTTTCCCGCTCTTTTGCCAGTACTTTGTTTGCTGGCACAGTTCAGCAAGTTGTCAGTGTAACAAATGACAGTTGTCCAGGTTTGACAAGGCTCTGATAAACTCTGATCCCAGATAAGGACTTAGGACCATACAGAGGCCCCAATGTTTTTCAGTACTGATTCACACAGTACCAGATGGTTCTAGTGTTGCTTGTGGTCTCTTTTAGGGGCCACTTAGGCTTGAAAGGGCTAGTAAATCCATTGGGGTAGATCTTTAAAAAATACGCGATCGCGTACTTTTGTTCGTGCACCAGGCGCGAACAAAAGTACGCTGGATTTTATAAGATACGCGCGTAGCCGCGCGTATCTTATAAAATCTGGGGTCGGCGCGCGCAAGGGGGTGCACATTTGTGCAACCTGCGCGTGCCGAGCCCAGCGCGCGCTGCCTGTTCCCTCCGAGGCCGCTCCGATTTTGGAGCGGCCTCGGAGGGAACTTTCCTTCGCCCTCCCCCCACCTTCCCCTCCCTTCCCCTACCTAACCCACCCCCCCCGGCCCTATCTAAACCCCCCCTAACTTTGCGCGCACCGGCCGGCAGCCCCGCTCTGTCCTCCGATCCCGGGGGTTGGTCCGGAGGCCTCGACCACGCCCCCGGCCGGCGCCACGCCCCCGGGCCCGCCCCCGAAATGCCGCGGCCCGCCCCCGAAACGCCGCGTCATTTCGGGAACGCCCCCGGACACGTCCTCTCCCGCCCCTTTTCGAAAGCCCCGGGACTTACGCGCGTCCCGGGGTTTTACGCGCGCCAGTGGCCTATGCAAAATAGGCGCGCCGGTGCGCAGGGCTTTTAAAATCCGCCCCATTGGGCTTAGTCACATACACAACACTGAAGAATCTTTTTTTTTTCTTTGCATTTAGCTGTACATGGCCCCTCTGACGTGGGCTATCTTAGCTGCCTGACCTTGTTAGCAAGAATTGGGATATTTCCTACAACTATTGATTTCTCTTTAAACACGAAGCATCCCATTAAATCCATCATTCAGTCCTCATATGCTAAATTAAGGATATTGCGGCACATCAAACCGTTCGTTAAACTTCCTGATTTTCACACAGTTTTACAGTCACTAATCCTTACTGGTATTGACTATAGTAATTCCCTTTATGCTGGTCGCCTCCAAAACATAACAAGATCTCTTTAGCTTGTCCAAAATTCCGCAGCCCGCTTACTCAGAAACACTAAATGCTATGACCATATCTCCCCAGCTTTGTATTCTCTTCATTGGCTCCCTGTGCAATGGAGAATAACATATAAGATGGCAACCATTGTTCACAATCTCCTTTATAATATCATCAGGCCTTGGCTCTGTTCTATTCTGCATCTTTACACTCCAACACGAAATCTCAGATCAGCAAATCAATTTCTCCCCGCCGTCCCCTTTGCTAAGCAGGCTAGATTATCCATTACAAGAGAAACATCCTTCTCTATTGCTTGTCCCAGTGCCTGGAACTCATTGACTCTTGATATTAGAGCTATAACCAATGCTATGGAGTTCAAGAACACAGTAAAAACCTTTCTGTTTAGGCAGGCCTTTCAAGATCTTGATTCTATTACTTTGTCCTCTCAATACTAAATTGTTAGCTTCTTATTTGAGCAGTATTTAGTTATCTTGTTTGTCTAGTTTGTTTTTATTGATCCATTTGTTTTATTATGTATGTTTCCTTTCTAACCCACCCTGAACTTTGGAGGGCGTGGACAAGCAATGCTTTAAAATAAATAAATAAATAACTTGGATTTCGGAACTCTGTCCTATCTTGTTTCTTTTCTTACCTTTCCCATAGTACTTTTAATATTTCCTCTGATGGATCCTCTTGTACTGCCATCCCACTATCAATTAGCTTACCTTTGGGTTCTGTCCTGGGCTCTCTCTGTATACTATTTCCCTTGGTGCTCTGAGTTCCTCATATAACTTTCAATACCATCTTTGGGCTGATGATTCCCAGAAATTTCATCAGGAATCCAGTCCCAGACCTCAACCTGCTTGTCTGTCATTGCTGTCTGTATGTCCTACTGCCACCTTAAACTCAACATGGTTGCGTTGAAATCTGCATTTTTTGCTGAGGCATTTTATTGATGTATTTATTTTTATGTACTTTTATTGTTGAAAATGTTATGAATGTTTAAAGATTTGTAATCCACCCTGAATACAAGCTAGAAGTGTAAGGCTATAAAAAAAAAAAAAAAAAAAGCAAAATAAATAAATAAATAAATAAACGATCAAGACAGAGCTCCTTATCTTTCCCTCCAAGCCCTCTTTCCTTCTTCCTTCTTCCTCCTTTCTCTTTTTCACCTCTCCTTCGTCAGGGGTCACCTTTGGCAGCTTCAGGTGTGATGAGTGAGCCACTTACAGCCTGGGAACAAATTAAACTAGAGTTCATACCATTTGGGGACCAGCAAAAGCAGGAGGCCCAAGGGGAGCCGTACATACAAAAACAACTATCCACAATCAGATGGTGTTCCAAACAGAGAAAAGAATTTATTTTAGGGATCAAAGTCTAGAAAGTTAGGAAAAAATTGAGAAATACAGTCTGGCATTTAGTATGAAAGGCACCTTCTCAGTTAAATCACCAACATCTTCATAGATGTTACTCACAGTTTAGTGCCAATTACTGCAGCAGAAAGTCCTATAGATATTTTTCTCTCTCAAGCTTCCCGCCAAGGTCTCACTCTTTTCTGAGACCCACTGAAGAACACAGTCAGAAAACCTTTGCTTCTTACAACACATCTCCAACTGTGGGTTTCCCCAGACAGAACCAGTGTCCATGTACACTTGGGGTCCTTATTCTTCTTGGTGGCCTGCAGCCATATTGGAGGGAGCACCCGTCCATCCCCTATCTGGTCCTGAAGGCCTCAAGGGCTAGCTACAGCCTCAGAAATCATCTCACAACTCCTCCCAGTATTTTTGGAGACTAAATACACTGTTGAATCTTTATGGGTGGAAATTCCTAGTGTGATGGGTAAGAGTATCAAAGTGGGGTTATGCTTCCATCCACCTGGACAAACGAACAGACAAATGATGAAATGCTAACAGAAATTAGGGAAGCTAACAAATTTGGTAACACAGTAATAGTGTGAGATTTCAATTACCCCAATATTGACTGGGTAAATTTAACATCAGGACATACTAAGGAGGTAAATTATCTAGATGAACTAAATTACTACTTCATGGAGCAGTTGGTCAGGGAACTGACATGAAGGGGAGCCATTTTAGACCTTATTCTTAGTAGAACATAGGATTTGGTGCAAGAAGTAATAGTGGTGGGGCCGCTCAGTAACAGTGATCATAATGTGATCAGATTTGACTTAATGACTGGAGGGAGGATAGCTCTAAGCATTAAACTTTCTAAAAGGAGACTTTGATAAAATGGGGAAAATAGTTAGAAAAATACTGAAAGATGCAGCTACAAAGGTTAAGAGTTTACATCAGATGTGGAAGCCCAGACCAAATGCATTCCACTCATTTAAAAAAGGTGAAAGCAAGGAAAAATAACTGCTGGCATGGTTAAAAGGCGAGGTGACAGAGACTCCTTTAGCCAAAAAAAGGTCTTTCAAAAATTGTAAAAAGGATCCATCTGAAGAAATTAGGAAAATGCATAAACATTGGCAGGTTAGATATAAAACATTAATAAGGCAAACCAAGAGATAATTTGAAAAGAAGCTGTCCATGGAGGCAAAAATTCACAATAAAAACTTTATAAAATATAAGCTTTTAAAAATATATATGAAGCAGGAAGCATGTGAGGGAGTTGATTGGACTGTTAGATGATCAAGGGGCACTTAGGGAGGGTAAAGCCATTGTGGAAAGACTAAATTAATTATTTGCTTCGTTATTTACGGAAGAGGAAGTTGAGGAGATACCCGTGCCAGAAACAGTATTCAATGGTGATGAATCAGAAGAACTGAAACAAATCATGGTAAACTTGGAAGACGTAATAGAGCAGATTGACAAACTAAAGACTGGCAAATCACCCGGACCAGACAGTATACAACCCAGAATTCTGAAAGAATTAAAAAATGGAATTGCAGATCTATTACTAGTAATTTGTAACCTATCATTAAAATCATCCATTGTACCTGAAGATTTTGGGTGACCAATGTAACTCCAGTCTTTAAATATGGGTTGTAGAGGTGATCCAGGAAACTATAGACTGGCAAGTCTGTCTTCTGTGCTGGGAAAAATTGTGGAAAATATTCTATTCTATTTTATTTCTGTTATGCTTTTTCAGGCATTTCAAAGTGGATTAGATTCAGTTACTATAGGTATTTTTAAAGAACAAAATTACAAAGCATATATTTATTTATTTATTTATCTGATTTTTATATCCACCTCTCAGCACTTCAAAGTGGATTTCATTCAGGTACTATAGGTATTTCCCTAGAAAGTCGTGGTTTGATGGCACACAGTCAGCATGGATTTGCAGAAGGGAAACTTGCCTTATCGATTTACCACATTTTTGTTGGAGGGGTTATAAGAATGTGAGCCGGTGGATATAGTGTATTTGGATTTTCAGAAGGTGTTTGACAAAGTGCCCCTTGAGAGAGTTATGAGAAAAACAAAATGTCATGGGATAGGAGGCAATGTCCTTTTGTGAACTGCAAACTGGTTACAAGGTAGGAAACAGACAGTAGTACTAAATGGCCAGTTTTCTCAGTGGAGAAAGATAAATAGTGAATAAAGGCTAAATGACAAGCAAGATGATCAAATTTGCAGATAACACAAAAGTATTTCTAGTTGTTAAATCACATGTGGATTGTGAGAAATTGTAGGATGATCTTGTGAGAGTGGAAGACTGGGAGTCAAGGACAATACTTTAAAATCCTTGGCTCAGAGTATGGCAGCAGTCAGAAAAGCAAACAGAATGCTAAGACATTAGGAAAGGCATGAAAAATAAAATATCTCTGTATCGCTCCATGATGAGACCGCACCTAGAGTATTGTGTACAGTTCTGATCACCATATCTCAAAAAAGGTATAGTTGAACTGGAAAAGGTGCAGAGATAGGTGACCAAAATGATAAAGGGGATGGAACTGTTCCCCTATGCAAAAAGGCTAAAGAGGTTAGGGATGTTCAGCTTGCAGAAGGTACAACTGAGGAGGGATATGATAGAGGTCCATAAAATCATGAGCGGAATAGAACGAGTAAATGTGAGTCAGTTATTTACTCTTTCAAAAAAATACAGCAACTAGGGGACACTCCATGAAGTTAGCAAGTAGCACATTTAAAACAAATAGGAGAAAACTCTTTTTCCCTCAGTGCTCCATTAAGCTCTGCAATTCATTGCCCAAGGATATGATTAAGGTAATTAGTTTAGCTGGATTTAGAAAAGATTTGGACAAGTTCCTGGAGAAATCCATAAACTGTTATTGATCAAGTGGACTTGGGGAAA
The DNA here is from genome assembly GCF_901001135.1 of Rhinatrema bivittatum. Taxonomy (NCBI): domain Eukaryota; kingdom Metazoa; phylum Chordata; class Amphibia; order Gymnophiona; family Rhinatrematidae; genus Rhinatrema; species Rhinatrema bivittatum. Next base: position 70,202,441 of record NC_042616.1, on the reverse strand, counting down.
GTCATTACTTATTGCTGAGTATTAGAAATATGGGATCTATTTACTGTTTGGGATTCTGCCAGGTACTTGTGACCTGGATTGGCCACTGTTGAAGACAGGATTCTGGGCTTGAAGGACCCTTGGTCTGACCCAGTATGGCAATTCATATGTTCTTATGAATTCTTTGCAGAAGTGCCTGTGAAGTTCACTAAGAAGCTCGAGCCGATGAGCGTTGAGATAGGGTCGACCCTATCGGTGACTTGTGAGCTCAGTCAGAGCAAGGGTGATGTCCTCTGGCGCAGGAATGGAATTGAGATCAAGCCCGGAAAACACTTTCAGATGCGGACTGATGGAGTCCTGCGCATCCTGACCATTTCTAATGTGAGGGCAGAGGATGAAGGAGAGTACTCCTGCGAGTCCAGGGATGATAAGACCGTCACTCAGATCACCACCAAAGGTACGTGTACTGACCATGTGTGCAGGGAAACAAATCAATTGCTTGACACCACCAAAAAAGTCCAGTTCCTGAGCAACATGTACTTCTGCTTTTTAAATAGCCCTTCCATCAGCATTCAAGAAAGTTTTGTTTTTATCAATACAACTGTCTAGAGTAGTGGTTCTCATTTCCAGTCCTTGGAACATGCAGCAGAAATGGTCTTCAGAAGATCCGTGATGAGTATTCATGAAATATGCTTGGAAAACATTTGGTCTACAAACCGGGTTAATTTGTTTAGCCTGGTTGAAGGGGGTGCTTGAGGGTTAGAACTGAGACCCACTGGTTTGGAAGAGGCTGGTTAAAGAAAGCAGGACGGGCTCAGCGTGCTCTGTCTGACCTCGAGTTAACTGTCAGCCACGAGAAAGCCAACAGCTTAGCAATAGAAGCTGGTGTTAATGGAAAAAAAACATGTGATCCGTCAAATTCAAATGGGCAAAATTAAAACTGATGATGTGGTCTCCAGAAATAAAGATAGTATTCAAGATAGAGTCTCACCAGAGACCTGGAGAGAGGTAACATTGCCTACTTTTTTTTTTTTTTTTTACTAGCGATCCCTCTTTTTTTGCACCCAGTTATACTATTACATTTCCCAACTGCTTTTTATGCACTGGCTACCATGAGATCATCAGAGATGATGACCACCAGGTCTCTTTTTTTGTTTCATGACTGAAAGTTCTTCACCTCCACAAAGTATTTGCCTCTTGGATTTCTGTGCACTTTTACCTTTGCCTCCTTTCTCTCCCTCCCCTCCCCTCCCACCCACCATATTTGGTTTTACCTGTTTAAATTAAAGTGTAGTTGCCGTACCTTTGAGCATTTTTCTGATATTTTTTAAGTCATCTTTTTTTTCTTAGCTCTGTCTCCACCCCTGCTTGTCTATTCCGTAACAAATTTTCATACCATCAGCAAACAGGCATACTTTTGCCTCTAACCCTTCCTCGATGTCCCTCGTAATGAAACTGAAGAGGACTGGGTTTAGTGTTGATCACTGTGACATCGCTCTGGCCAATTTTCCCTACATTGGAGTGGGGCCTCATTGATCGCTTCACAACTTCTTTTGCCTAAGATCCACGTGCAGGATCTGAGCTATGAGCTGAGCATGCTTCCTTCTTGATCTGTTTGCTGAAATTGAGGACCTGTACAGCATGGGTGCTTAACACAATGCCATCCAAGCCTATTAGGGACATTGCCAAAGCAGGAGGATTAAACTTGCTGCTGAAAAATAAAATAAAAAAGACTATCACGCTCTGAGTCCTCCTGCTCAACCAATTTCACATCCAATTTATAATGTTTCTTCCACTTTCCATACTGGCTTGCAGGTTCACCAGTCTTCTGTGTGGAACAGTATCAAATATTTTACTTCACTTCCCAGATCTACTACCCAAACCATTTAATTAAAAAAAAAATCAATTACATTAGTTTGGCAGGATTTTTTACTTGTGAAACCATGTTGCTTATGATCCTGTAACCTGCTGGCTTCAAAGTATTGCGTTTGTTTGTCCTTCTGAGGGGCTTCTATTTCCTTGCCAACCACTGATGTGAATGAGGAGTGTACATGTCAGCCTTTTTTTTTTTATTAGTTTTCTTTTCCATTTGTTCCATTTTTTTTTTCAGTTATTGAAAATGAAACATAAAAAGAAAAAACCTCCAGAAAAACATAGCAAAAATAAAATTTTCCCTCCCACAGCATACCAAACCTGCTTAAATGAAAAGCCCTTTCGGACCCCCTCCAACATCCTTTCTCCTCTTCAACTGAGGCCTTACCTTATCAGCATGGCTTGCAGGGGCAAGAGCAATCCGCAGTTGCTTCCCACCTGGCAACTCCAGCTTTTCAAAATGGCCGCCAGTCAAGCTGAGGCTGGTGCCATTATATTGTATGGTAAAGTCAGTCTGAGATACTTCTTGCAAGGATTGCTGTATCCCCCTACTTTTAGTTGACCTAGCAGCTGGCAGTCTCCATTCTCCTGTAACCCTTTTCTTCTGAGGAGCATCGCTTTCAAGGGCTGTCTTCCTTTGCCACAGGTCCCCTCTAATTGCATTATCCCAGGGGTGAGTTCTTTTTATGAGGATAAGCATTTGCTTGTGGCCCAGGTGGTGAGGTGACTTCCTTCTTGTGTGCAGCTGGATAGTGAAATTTCTAATGCCGAATGAAACAAAACTGCAGGACACAGGGTTGGGTGTTCAAAAAATAAAGTTTACTTATATTTATTAGAAGGTAATCAGCATCTAGGTTTGAAAAATGGCTATACAACTGAGTGTCCTCTCTCTCTCTCTGAGGAAGTGCTGAACTTTGGGTTCCTGAAGAATTCCTAACTCCCTTTACATGAGACCATAGTTGTGCCCTATTCTTGAAAGATCTCAGACTGCAATAGATTCCCTTCAGATGTTCAGAGTCCTACCTGAATCCAGAGGCCTTCACGCAGTCACACAACCTGCACCTGTGTCCCATTTGAAGACCCTGTAGAGGGTCTTCACTGATGCTCTTTGGTCTCTTATTTGTGGTTTTTCCTTCTTCTATTAAATTACTCCAAATGAAAGAAGGGGTGACCATCAACTTCCTGTCACCTCAAATAGGATATCTCAAAGCCAGTCCAAATGTCTTCTGAGCACACTGTCCCTGCATCCCCTCCTTAGCTCTTGAAGAGAACTAGTGACACGGCCTCTGGATCGGGGGGTGGGGGGGGGAGAAGGGGGGTAAACTGCTCCCAGAGCTCCAGGATGTAACCCCGACAAAGTTACCTTTAACACAGTCCAAATCCTTATAAAGTATCTTAATTTTCCTATATTGGTATCCTACCTGGCACAGGGTACACAAGAAGATGTATCCAAAATTATACTGAGTGAGGCTGTAGCCCTCACCAGAAAAAGGGACCTACTCCACTAGAAGTCCTCTCTTCTCAAACTCTCTCCTCAACTCCTCCTGAATCTATCACTAGTCCCTAGTTATAAGCAGGGTCCACCCACTCAGCTGCCTCGATAGGACGGGTTGTAAAATGGTATTCCCTCTAGCTAGTTGTTATCTACAGGGCCTAGGTGACATCTAGTGGCCAACCAATAGGGGTGCTGCACTCGATTAACAGTAGCTCACCTTTGCAGGCTATCATTTTGATGTCTTCTAGCATGTCTGTATATATCTTACACCTTGTGGTAGCATCCTATAAATTATACTTACATAGATATCATACTTCTTAGGTTTCTACCAGACAATTCACAGCAACTCAGCTGTTTTGCTCACTTGGCATGTTAATGCTTTTTATTTTTTCCCTAATATATAAAGCCTCTTCTCCACCTTTTTATCCTGTCCTTTCTGAAATTAATATATCTAGAATATCCTGATATGTTTACCTGTCAGTCCTTATGATCACTAAGCCATGATTCAGTTATTGCCACCCCATTCGTGACCTCTTCCAGCGCGGTGGATTCTAGGTCAATGATTTTTGTCACAGACAATGAGCATTTGAACATGTGACTTTCCAACTTCTTTTTCTGCCCCTCTCTCTTTTTTTCCTATTGGTTCCTTCCTAGGAATTGTACAAGTTCTCCCACTATTAAATGGCCAGCTCCTTTTACTCTCCCTAATTCACAATCTTCCACTTTCCATCCCGAATATAGACATCTTCCCCTCTGCTATTTCCTGTATCCACCTGCTAATACAGAGCTCTCAGCATGCCTCTCCATGCCTGAGACTTGGTTCTGCTTACTGGGTGTCCTGCTAACCTGTAGTCTTGTCAGCATCCCTGGATTTTATGAATGCATTTTTGGATTGTGCTACCTCTTGGATAACATGCTTAACAAGTGGGCTACGAAGAATAATACATGAAAATGAAAATAAACTTAGTTTAAAGCCATTCTCACTTCCTGGACTCTGGAAAAAGAGGGAAGTTGGGCAGAGCGTGTGGCCTGTGAAGACAGTGCGAGCTCTTTGTGCCTTCTTAGCAAAGCCTTGGTTAAATCGTTCCTGAGATGCCTGTATCTTCTTCCTGAGGGCCCCAAACTCCCTAACCTCAGCACATGTCAAAATTAGGCCAGCAGACTTTTATAAAAAGAACATTTTGATGCCGACCTCCCAAATTGATGATGCTGCATTGGAGTTAAAGCAGATTCATGCATAGCAGCCAGATTCAATGCTGATTTTTTTTTTTTTTTTTTTTTGCAAATTGACAAATCCACATTGATTCTGGGCAAACTTTCCTCAGATTCAATGGGGGTAATTTCAGTTAATTTCTCTAATGAATCTAAGGGAAAATGCTGAAAATTCCATCAAACCTGAACCAGGTTTAGTTTGAGTATGACCTCGAGTTTTTCACCTCTAACCAAAACCCCTTTGCTTTTCCCTTTAAGGGACAAGAAGGCTCTTCTAGGGAGAGAAATGCTTTAAAATAGTGTCTGCAGGATGAAGACCTGGAGCCGTTGTACTAAACCAACCAATTCCAGTGCATCTATGAGGAGCAAAAGAAACAGAATAAACAGCATCAACAATATAATGTGGCATTAAACTAAACTAGTAATACAACCAACAAAGCATGCCCTTGCCTCAAATGTCACAAATCTTCTTATGTTTCTTATGCTGTCCTACAAGGGAAATGTCATTAGACTGTCTCACTGCGCAAACAAAAGTATTTTATTTTAACCTCCATGTTCATTTCTTTTGAAAGTAAGACATCAGAAAGGTGCTTTATATGAGGAGGAGTCAATAAATAAGGTGAATTTTTGTATAGCATCAAAACAGTTTAAGTTCATCTTATTTATTGATTCCCCCTCATAACGAGATCCAATCAATGATGTATCTTATGGTATAAGAGACTGTGCCTCCTTTATCATAAGGGTTACTGGATGCCGCATTGACACTATTACGCTGTATCTCTCAGGCTGCTCACTTGGATTTCATTGTCTTTCAGCTCCCAGAGTGGTGAAATTTACGGGGGAACTTAACAACATGGTTGCCGAAGAAGGCAAGGAGGCCAAGTTCAAGTGCACCATCTCCCAGGACGATGCAGTGGTCACGTGGTACAGAAACGGGGCCAAGATCGAAGCCAGTAAAAAATACGTGATCTCCAAGAAGGACACCACCCACAGCCTGACCATCACTGACCTAACCATGGAAGACGCAGCGGAAATCTCAGCGGAGGCTGAAGGTGTGAAAACCAAATCCACCCTCAAGATCAAAGGTGAGAGAGATGCCATTGGGATTACATGCGGTTTACCATAGGATAATTAGTCTAATAGCATTGCAGCATGGATCTGTGTGGTATAGCTTATAAAGAAGATTTAAATACTTTTAATTTAATTTTACAATGGATAAACAACAACAAAGGTTGCTCTATGTAGTAGTGCTACCTGGGGCAGTAGAAGTTTTACGGTACCATGATAGCTGGATATGTGTGAACAACTTGAAGTCAAATTAGAACCGGGTAGATTTCCAGTTTGATATAATTTTTAGATTTTCCCCAGATTTGCTGGGGAAATCTGTCAGAATTTTACTGGCAGATTTGGGGAAAATTAATAATAAAAAAAAAAGAAATTTAAAAATACAAAGTATATTTGAACAAAATGTGATTCAGTGTCCAAAGTGAATCTGCAATCTTTTGAAATATGCTTTGAATCCTCTTTGGATTTTTTCAAAAAATGTTAAATGAACCAGTTAGACAAACCTTTGCAATTTTTTCCACGTTCATTGAACCTGCTTAGCATTAACGTATGCTTCTCCATAGCCCATTTGTCTGTTGTATAGCCCACAAAACTGTTTTAGTTTTCCTGCAAGGCTAGGAGTCTGCAAAATTCAAAGAAATGAAAAAAAATGATATGGAGTGGTAAGCTTCACAGGATAGAGCCACATACAATCTGAGCTGGTGCAAATACCACGTATGTAGCATTAGAAAAAATATCCCTACTGGAATATTTCTAGATATTTGGGTATTTACACAACTTCAAATTTAAAAAGAACCTTCACAATTTTCACAACCTTCAAATTTAAAAAGAAGCTAAAAACATGGCTGTTTAAACAAGCATATCCAGACTAGTCATCCTCTCCCCTATTCTTCCTCAGCCACCTAGTCTGTCTCTATCCCATGTATATTTGACCATGCGGTTATGATGTTCACCCATACATATATTACTAGGATATTATATTGTCACCTATATCGACAATTTTGGACAGTTACTTTATGTTAAGGTTTTTTGTTTTTGTTTTGTTTTTGATTTCTCTTGCTGTTGCACTGTATATATCTACTCTGTACTTGCGTGATCCCCTCCCCCGGTTTGATGTCCCCATTAATACCGGTATAAAAAAAAAAAAAAAAGACTTTAAATAAATAAATAAATAAATAAATAAATAAATAAATAAACTCAGGGATTTTGCAGGTTAGAGACCTTGCAGAAAGAAATCCCTGATAATGGGTTAAGGTAAAGAGTTTTGGATGACTCAAATCCTAGCCCATCAATTCATTTGTATTATGGGTCATTCATTATTTCCTGCAAAGCTAAGCATGTTTCTTTGCTATTGGTGGGGAAGATGAGTATCCGTGACTAACTTGACAAAATGAAATGCGGTCATGATGAGAACCAGTAGAAATATGCAAAATAGACCTTTGACCTACCACTGGCTTCCAGGTTTCTACTAGATCCCATGATGATTTAGAAGGTAATTTTATAACTGTGCATAGTGACATAAATTCTGTGTAAACTTTTTCTCTGAGGACAAGTAGGATGGTAGTCCTCTTACATGGTTGACATCATCAGATGGAACCCCGACATGGAAAACATGTCAAAGTTTCTAGAACTTTGACTTGCTATACTGGGCATGTCCAGCATGCTCTATACCATGCGTCCATGCATCTCTCTTCAGTCTTTCTTTTTCCGCGGAAATGCAGCATCGTGGTTGGTGAGCTCACTTTCGGCCTTTTTGGCCTAATTTGGAAAACTTTTCCATTTTTCACTTTATCACAATTTTTTTCACCTGAGTTTGACATTGGATCCCTCTCAGTCCTCTCTGTAGTGATCCTAGTCAGGGTATTCATTTATTGGTAAGTTTCCTTTCGCAGTCAATTCATTATGGTGACAGTGCTTTGGTGCCCGCCGGGCCCTGATGCCCGCTACCGTTATTCTTGCTTCCAATTAATTTTGTCTCGTCATCGCCACACCTGGTTTCAAATGATACCCGTGGTGCCCGAAGACCCCCATGATAAATGTGTCCTCTGCCTGGGTGCATCTCATAACATCCGGGGTTGCTGCAAATGCACCCAGATGACCCTGAAGGGATGTCATCTTCAGCTCGATAAGATGGAACAACTCTTTGGCCTGGAGAAGACTGAGCCATCAGTTTCATCGGCATCAAAGGACCACAGACCCACACTGATGGATACCGAGCCATCAGCATTGATGGGACCACTGGTTCCGTCTGTGCTGTTGGCTGCTAGGGGGGGACCGGCCACTGCCGAGCTCTTCCAGGCCGAGGATATCAGGTTCTTCGTCCTCAGCTTCAGCACCAGGGAAAGACCATGCTGAGCAACGAGGGAAGAAGAAGAAGCATCGGCATCAGTCCCTGTCAATGTACGGTGCTTGGAACAGAGCTGCGCCAGCTCATGCTGTGATGCTCTGGAAGTGACCTCGTTGAGAAGAGCACCAGTTCACCTTCAGTGCTGGGGGTCTGCAACAGTCTTCATCAGTCCTGATGCCAATCACCGATCCTCCTCTCAGTTCCAAAGAGGATCTGGCCACCCCTTCTTCCTCCCAGTCGGTGTTGGCATCAGCAATGTTTGAGGAGGAGCTTGAGCGGCAAGTTCAACTGGCAGTTGAGCAGGCAATGTAGAGCATCAGTCCTGTGGCACTGGCAACATCGGAGCGTCCATCTTAGAGCCGCTGTTGGAGAAGCTCCATGTGCTCAGCTAGCGTCATTCCTGGGCCGGTGTCAGTGCCTGTCGGGGCCCTGCAGCCTCCCCCTGCTGATATGGTGGTCATTGCCAGTTCCTCAGAGGAGGAAGCTCCACCTAGGCCGACTGAGTTGCTGAGAACTGCAGCCCCCATCCAGCTTCACCAGTGCCTGGACCTTTGGACGAAGGAGCACCTAGGGCCCCATCCCCTATCAGTTTCAGTGAAGATGAGGGCCCCTATGATCCCTGGGGGGATGACACCATGGAGTCCTCCTCTGATGGCTCTGAGGGTCTTCCCTCAGGACCTTCTTTTCCAGAAGAATGAAGGAAATCTCCTTCTGAGGTCTTAACCTTTGCAGATTTGTGAGTGCCATGGCAGAAGCCATCCCATTTCAGTTACTGACAGAGGAAGATGCCAGGTACAAAATGCTTGAAATCCTCCAGTTTGTGGAGCCTCCTAAGGAGATTGTGGCATTCCTGATGCACAATATCCTTAAGGAGTTACTGCTGAGGATATGGGGACACTCCCTCACAGTGCCGCCTGTGAATAAGAAGGTTGACTGGGTTTACCTCTTCTAGCAGGCTCCTGGTTCAATAAGCGACAGCTTCCCCACCAATAGGTGGTAGTCAAATCCACTCTCAAGAGAGCCAAGCGGTCTCAGACCCATTCCTTGGCACTCCTGAAGAAGGATCACAGAGCGATGGACGTTCTTGGGAGGGAGGTTTTCCAGGGGGCCTTGCTCATTGTCCACATAGCTTCCTTCCAGCTCTACATGAGCCAGTACTTATGGGAAATCTGGAAGCAGGTGCAGGAAGTGGCTTGGCAACTGCCTCAGCAGCAGCAGAACCCCTCATTTCGCTGGTGCATAAGGGCCTGGAGTTTGGGAAACATTAGGTCCGAATGACCTACGATGTTTTCGAGACAGCATTGAGTCTCTGCAGTGGGAATCGGTGCCCACAGAATGGTATAGCTGTGGGCCTCGGATCTCTGACCAGAGGTACAGGAAAGACTCGCTGTTATGTGTGTACTGGAGAGAATCTCTTTGGAGATAGGGTGAGGGATACGGTGGCCCAGTTCTGGCACCACCATGAAACCCTCCAACAACTCTCTGCCAGCAATCTGGACCTGTCCTCCTTGGCTAGGAGGTTTGCAAGATCGGGGCAGAGGAAGTCTTTCTTTCGCCAGAGGAAGTAGTATTCTCCACCCCCTCACTCACTCTCATGGCCATCCCAGGCAGTAGAGAGCCCCAAGGCCTAGCCGGCACCTCAGTCAACTACAAGGATGTGGTTTTGAATGGGTTGTAGGGTATGTAGTCCAGTTACCCATACCGGGGACATGCATCCGCTGGTCAGGGGCGGGCTGCGGTTCTTTGCGAACCAGTGACCCAATATAACCTCAGACCAGTGGGTTCTTTCCATCATCCATCAGGGATACTGGTTGAACCTATTGGTTGTCCCAACAAATTGCCTTCCGAGCCCATTTTGGGGGCCGGTAGTGCATCAGGAGGTACTATTAATGGAACTCTTCTCCCTTTCAATGGCCAGAGTGGTCAAGCCTGTTATGCCATGGCAAAGATGGTGGGGTTTTTACTCCAGGTACTTCCTGATTCCAAAAAAAACAGGACGACTCCATCCCATCCTAGACCTAATGGCCTTGAACAGATTTTTCAAAAAAGAAAAGTTCAAGATGGTTTTCCTGGGCACCTCAATCTCCCTTGTACAAAAAGAGGACTGGCTATGCTCCCTCAATCCGAAGGATGCATACACACACATGGAGATCTTCCCAAGTCACCGGAAATATTTCCGATTCATGGTGGGAAAACAGCACTTCCAGAATCAGGTGTTGCCATTCGGGCTAGTGTCAGTCCCACAGATTGTCACAAAATGCCTGGCCATGGTGGTGGCACATGTTTTCCCTTATCTAGATGATTGGCTGCTCAAGAGCACATCTCAGGCAGAGGATGTTAGATCCATGCACTTGACCACCTGGTGCTGGAGTCTCTAGGGTTCATCTTCAACTACCCGAAGTCCCATCATAGCCCATCCTTTCAATTGGACTTTATAGGAGCCTTGCTAGATATGGCTCAGGCCAAAGCCTTCCTGCCCCATCAAAGGGCTATCACTTTGATGACCATTGCAGCAGAGATTCAGCAGAGCCAGCAGGTGTCAGCATGACACATGTTGAGGTTGCTAGGCTATATGGCTGCAACTGTCCATGTCACACCCTTGGCATGATTACACATGCGTGGGGCCCAATGGATCTTGAGGACACAGTGGTGCCAAGCCATACAGAACCTCCAGGAATGCAACCGAATCACCTTGCCCCTCCAGGACTCTTTGTCCTGGTGGCGGGTATTTTCAAATCTGGAACAGGGGATCTCATTCTTAAGTCCTTCTACCCAAATTGTCCTAACCACAGATGCGTCCACCCTGGGATGGGGAGCTCATGTAGATGGGCTTAACACCCAAGGTCTCTGGGATGCCCAGGAAAGCTGTTGCCAAATCAATTTCCTGGAGCTCCGAGTGATCAGATATGCACTATGGGCTTTCAGAGAACAGCTATCCAACAAAGTTGTCCTAAACCAAACTGACAACTAGGTGGCAATGTGGTATGTCAACAAGCAGGGAGGTACAGGTTTGTACCTCCTGTGTCAGGAAGCAGTTCAGTTCTGGTCATGGGCCCTGTCACATGGGATGGTGCTCAGGACCATGTACCTGACTGAGCTGGAGAACATGTTGGTGGACAGATTGAGTCATGCTGTCAAACCCCACGAGTGGTTCCTGGACCAGTGGGTTGCAAATCATATATTCCACCTCGGGGGCCTAGACATCGATCTCTTCACAACCCCTTGCAACAGAAAAGTACAAGGGGACAGACGGCAAACCAGCCTTGGACACCCTGGCTCAACATTGGGGCAAGGGTCTTCTGTACATGTATCCCTTAGTGGCAAAGACTCTCTTGAAGCTTCACGAGGACAAGGGGACTATGATCCTCTTAGCCTCTTATTGGCCGAGACAGGTCTGGTTTCCACTCCTACGGGAGTTGTCCATCTGGAGACTGATCAGTCTGGGGACTCCCCCAGATCTCATCATGCAAGATCGAGGCACGTTGCGGCATACCAATCTCCAGGCCCTGTTGCTCACAACCTGGATGTTGAGAGATTAATTCTGCAGCCACTCAATCTCTTAGAGGATGTGTCTCGGGTTCTGGTGGCTTCTAGAAAGCCTTCCACTAGAAAGTCCTACGGACTAAAGTGGAGGATGTTTTCCTTGTGGTGTGAGGCGAAGGCCCTAAATTCATTCTCCTGTCCCCCACAAAAATTACTTGATTACCTTCAATTGAAGCCTCTTGCTGTGTCTTGGGACCTCAACGAGGTATTAGCTCAGCTGATGAAAGCTCCTTTTGAGCCACTGCCTACCTGTGACCTGAAGTACCTGATCCGGAAGATCATATTTTTGGTGGCAATCACCTCAGCATACAGGGTCAGCGAGCTCCAGGCCTTAGTAACTAATTCTACTTTATACTAAGTTTTATCGTGACAGGGTGGTCTTGCATATGCACTCTAAGTTCCTGCCTAAGGTGGTGATGGACTTCCATCTTAATCAGTCCATCATCCTGCCAACATTCTTTCCCAAGCCCCATGCACACTAAGGTGAATAAGTCCTGCTCAGTTTGGACTGCAAGCGAGCCTTAGCCTTCTATCTGGAGCAGACAGAAGCCCATAGAGATTCAACTCAACCTTTTATTTCTTTTGATAGGAATAGGTTGGGCATTGCCATTGCCAAATAGAGACTATCGAATTGGCTAGCAGACTGCATCTCCTTCTGTTATGTCCAGTCGGGACTGCATCTTGGGGGTCATGTCAAGGCTCATTCTATCCGAGCCATGGCAGTATTGGTGGCCTACTTGCAAGCAGTTCTCCTGAAGGGGATCTGCAAGGATGTGATGTGGAATTCTCTCCACACATTCACATCTCACTATTGCCTAGATATGGATGGCCAAAACGACAGTAGGTTTGTCCAATCTGTCCTTTTGAATCTGTTTGAGATGTAAAACTGAAATCTCTCCCGCTGAGGCCCATTGTTTGGGTTCAGATGTCTCCCCCTCTGTTACCACTGTTGTTGTTGTACCTGTTGGCAATTGGTTTGGGTGTCTGTTGGTCCCCTTTTATGTTGGGGAGCAGCCTGCAGCTAGGGATTCACCCATGTGTGAGGACTACCATCCTGTTTGTCCTCAAAGAAAGCAGAGTTGCTTACCTGTAACAGGTGTTCTCCGAGGACAGCAGAATGTTAGTTCTCACGAAACCCGCTCGCCACCCCATGGAGTTGGGTTTCTGCTGTCTGTTGACTTCGGTATATTCTGTGATAAGACTGAAGAGGGACCCTGCATGGATGCAGGGTAAAATGGCATGTTGGGCATGCCCAGTGTGGCAAGTCAAAGTTTTAGAAACTTTGACATAAGTTTTCCGTTTCGGGGCTCCATCTGATGATGTCACCCATGTATGAGGCCTAACATCCTGCTGTCTTCGGAGAACACCTGTTACAGATAAGCAGCTCTGTTTTACATGTAGACTTTACCCCATGTTTTCAAAATAAACTTATGTGCATAAATTTGCTTTAAAAATCCTTGGGCAATTGGCCGAGTAAGTGCAAAGGATAACTTGCACAAAACTACCCCTGCTCCTGGGAGGGCGTAACTTGCAAGGATTAATTTATACTCCTGCTTTTTAAAAGAAAAAATCATGCACATAGGTCCTAACTCTGCTCCTCCAGAATGCATCTCTGCAGTTCACCTAAAAGTATGAGTGAAACTGGTATACGCCCATGATTTTATGCATATTGAGCACCAGGAAATCAGGCCCTTGCACTGTTTTATAAAATAAAACACTTTTCCTCCGTTGTTATTTTTATACAGTGTTAGCAGCTAAAAGACTAGATTTGTTCCTCCATTTTCCTATTCCTGCTTGCCAGTAAGGTAAGAAGGGGATTCAGCTGGATCCTGAGTTCAGTAGTCATCCTTAAATCACTATACTGCATCATCAGGCTATGGCTCTTTGACCTTCCCAAGAACAGATGCTTGTTCTGTTTGCTCACCAAGCTTTGTCCATATGTTTCTTCTGCATTTGGAAATCTGCAGGTACTCAGTTTATTTTCTTCAGGTTTCTATTGGGTGCATAAATGACTCTTCACTGTGTATGTTGCATAAATTATTTGCCAGAAGCTCCTGTGCTGTTTAAGAAGAAGCTGGAGGCACAGACAGTGGAGGAGAGAGGCACGGCCGTTCTAGAGGTGGAGCTGACCAAGCCGTCCACGGAAATAAAATGGATAAAGAACAGCATTGTGCTGCAGCCCAGTGAAAACCTGGAGATCCGGGCTGACGGGACAAAGCAGAGCCTTGTTATTAAGAATGTTACCTTCTCAGACCGGGGCTACTACTGCTGCGAGACACTCGATGACAGGACCCAGGCTAAACTGAACGTAGAAGGTAAGTTCTTAGTGGAAGGAGTGCCTGATTTGACAACTGGTCCCAAAGGCTTGGCATGCAGGCAGTATAAAGTGGTGGGTCAGGTGGTTCTACTGTTTCAGCCGTGTGAGATTAGGACTTGGGAGAAGGAAAGCTGTGGATGAATTTTGGTGTGAAGAAACAGAGACAGGGATCTTAGAATAGTCCATGGCCAGTTGAGAGGTTAGCAGTTTCAAATTAAAGCTTTCTACTCTCACAGCTAACATCACATGCTGTTGGTTTAAAAGCTACCGGGACCGTGACAAGTGACATTTAGAGCCGTCATATTGAAAAATACAAATATACTGAATTCATTCCAGCATTTATGGGTGGAGAATACAGTCACAAGGACCATGAAATGAGCAGCAGTGACATTGCTTTAAAAGTGAATGTTCTCTGTTCACAACCAGTCCTGGTTTTCAGGATAACTGAAATATGCAAACAACTTAGTCCTTAGACCAAGAGTAACTAAATACATTTGTAACCCTTTCCTTTGGAGGGTGCATTACCTCCAAGGGCACACAAAAGTATTTCTATCTCTCGGGGTGTCTCTCTTGCCACTCAGCCCCTCCTGATGCTGCTACCCCAGGAGTGAATCCTTTCTACGGGGGGGGACGACTGGGTTTTCTGGCCCAGGTGGTGACATGACACTCTGGTAGTATGCAGGTGTGATGCTGATGCATGGCTGGGATAAATAACGTAGGACACAGGTCTGGGTGTTCAAATAACAACCTTTATTGATCTCTTCAAAAGGATAATAAATGTCCCAGTTCAACAAATAATATTACAGAGGAGTGTCCTGTTCTTGATGTGTTAACAATTCAGATTCCTGGAATCCCTAACTCTTCTGAACTGAGAGTGCCAGCATCCCAAACTCTTGGGAAAGTCCTGCATGGTTAGAGAGATCTCCTTAGAGTTATACACAGTCCTACCTGAAATGCAGTAGACTTCAAACAACTTCCCAGTCTGTGCCTGTATTCCTGGGGAAGATCCTGTGGAGGATCTCCAAGATTTTTCTTCTTTCGCCTGTCTCCTTTTCATGACCCCTCAGAGGGAGAGGTCTAGGATGGAACTCCGGGCCTGTGCGAATGCAGGTTCAGCTCCAAAAAGGAAGAGGGATGGCAAAGAAAAGCTTCTTAACCATAATCTGGATCAAAGTTTCTCAAAAGCAAAACCTTCCAATCTGAAATAAAGTCTCTGTAATTCTCAGATTAGCTCCACTGACAGGAAGTACTTTGCATGGATTCCCCTTAGGAAAAACCCTACACCTGTTGAGCGGTTGAGAGGAACTAAAACTGAGCGCCTTCCTCTTCAGGAAATAAACCAAAACTGACACCAACATTTCTTTCAACTCCTAGTTATTAACACGGTCTATCCACTCAGGCTGCCTAGAGGAGGAGCTGAAAGTGGTATTCCTTGTAGAAGATTCGTGGGCGACTGGGAATATCTAGTGTCTAACCCTTGGGGGTGCCACACATTCATGAATGATGAATGCTTCATGGTGATGCTGATGAAGATCATACCTATTGTCAGAACTCCAGGACCTATGCTGGTCATCGCTTTCCCTTGGGGCTCTGGGGCCAAGTGCTGCTTTATATGCATCCTTCTTCAAAATAGGCTCCGCAATCAAGTTGATGAACCTGGAAACATTTGAAAGCTTCACTGAATTTCCTCAGACTTTTTATGAACAAAAATCTGAAAAGTTTGAAGCAGATTTGAAAATCCACTTTGGATTTATGAAAAATCTAAAGGAAATGTTGTTAGCTCGTTGGTTACACTTTTATGTTTTCTGAGAGTCTGAAGCAGATTTTTTTTTAGACCCGAGGATGATCCAGAGGCTCAAACTATAGGGTAAGGGAGGGACTCTGGGGAATAGCTGGGGTGGAGGGGATTTTTTAGAATGAAGAGTACAGGAGGTTTATCCAGTGGGTGGTGATGGCAAGGCCAGCTAACTTACATATATAATATTTGGGCTGCTAGTCCTGGATAGGGTCCCAGGACCCACACCTCAATCACAGTCTTCAATGTCTTAGTCGTCCCATGATGTTAATGCTATCTGAGTGTCCAAGATTCCAAGGGATGGGGGAGAAGAGTAATCTTCTAGGCCTTGTGCATTGTTTTAAGTCAAATCCCACTTTATAGTGCATTGTATGCAACAGGGATGATCTTTTATTTGTAGACAGCAGCAATAATCACGCTGGGGACTTATGGTTTCCAACATAACTTTTACTGTTGAATTATGCAGTTGATGGAAGAGTTCTTTACAGTTTTGGGTATTCCCACAATGTTTTCTTTTAGTAAATTTGTGTCCATTACTTCTCTTCAATTTCTTCTAATATTCATCGAATGCCAGTTGTCTACTTTAGGTATTCTCCTGTCCAATCAAGTAGTAAAGGCAACTCCCTTCCAGTTGATAGGACTATCTTTTCAGTCAATTTTGTGTATTCCATGGAAAAGTCCCAATTTTCCTACTTCTCTCCTCTCTTCCACCCTGCTGGTGGGTCTGAGGGGTATTGGTTTCACTCCTCTTTTGCCCACAATGGGTTTAGGCAATTCAGAGAATATGCATAGTTGAAATCATATACCAGACACACTTTTTATAATTTTATAATGTGCAATGAATATGATAGTGCAAAAATAAATTAAAGAAATAAACTTATCTTACCGAGATCCAAAACAGGTCAAATGTCAACAAACTCCATGTCGCTCTTTCTTATGTTGGTGTACTTCAGTTTGCTTACACCAGTCATTGTCCATGCTTTGACAAATAAATTATCTTCTTCAGGGATTCATAGAATTATAGGTTTCAGTTCCAGAGGGGGAGGGGCCCAAGAGCATTGGGAACAGGAAGCTCTGTTATTTCTGTTACCTTTAGACTCCAAATCTTCAGCATCTGTAGATCATCTTCCTGGTCTGCAGCAAAGAAGTCTCTCATGTTTCAGAGCTTCTCCCTTGACATCATCACCTTTGCATGTCTGAAACTCGTTCATTGTGATCCTTGCTGATGTCTCCAGCTGCAAATTGAGTCAGTCCCAGCTTTGCTGGATCACCTCGCCCCACTACTGTTACTGTAGCAACGATCTTCTCAGTTGCCCACTGAACATAAGATCCGATGTTTGCTGTGATCATGGCAGGATTCGTACCTGCTCTCCATGTTGGAGCTCATGGTGGTAAACTGGAAGCCTATCATCTTTCATAAAAGCACAGCTTTACACAAAAAGTTCATAAATACACCTTGAGGGGGAATGTTTGAGTAACCTCCTCCCTCCCCCTAAGTATGCGTGCACTTTTGTACATGTGCACCTTGCAGCTGAATTTTAAAAGGAAAGTACCCAGATGAAGTTATATGGCTAAATCCTTCCAGAATCCATCCCTTAGCTCCTGAGAGAATAAAGTCTTAAGAGGTCCATATTCAATGTGTTTGGCACTTGGGCAGACAAATGCCGGCATTTAAAAATCTCTTAGAACATAGGAAGATAATTTGTTAGCCAGCTAAAACTTAACTGGCTAGGGTTGGGTGGCCCAGGAGTATTCTGGGGTGAGCGCTGTTATCCAGCCAAATGACTCGATTTTCTGTATTATCTGGCTAAGGAAAACAGGAAACAGCCAGAAAACTTTAAAATAGCCAGGTATATTCACAGCACAACCGCGCCGCCGAATCTTGAATAACTTTCCTAGCCAGCCGGTGGCTGAATATGGTCCTCTCTGTATAAAGTCTGCAGGTCCGTTTTTCCAACCAAATGACATGCACATGCGTATGTGCATACGTGTGCGTGTATGGGTGTAAATGCTAATTCCTCCCTGACTCCTCCCCCAGAAGCGTTGATTCTCTCTGCACATAAAAGTATGCATGCACTGGTACCACAGGGCAGAGAGGCTGGGCAATGTTCTAAGAGACCATTTCTGCAAACAAAGCAGTTTAACCCTTTGAAAATTATCTTCTTGGTGAATGTTCTTTATACAAGATCTTAATATTATTCTTTGGAGAAAGAAATAGATTAGGTGCATCAAAGATATATAAACAAAGGAGTATCAATAATATAATTTACGACATGCAACAGCAGTGAGAACAATGGCATGCCATGTCAATATGAGAGACTTCTCTGCTGCTTCCTGTGCTGTACCTGTTCTGTGATGGGGTAATGTATGTGTGTTTGTGTATGTGTGAGAAGCATGCACTGCTGCTGATGTGCTGTTTTGTGATTGGGCAATATGTGTGTGTGTGTGAAGCATGCATTGCTGCTGTGCTGTTCTGTGATGGGGCAATGTGTGTCTGTATGTGTGAGAAGCATGCACTGCTGCTGCTGTGCTGTTCTGTGATTGGGCAATATGTGTGTGTGTGTGAAGCATGCATTGCTGCTGCGCTGTTCTGTGATGGGGCAATGTGTGTGTATGTATGTGTGAGAAGCATGCACTGCTGCTGCTGTGCTGTTCTGTGATGGGGCAATGTGTGTGTGTGTATGTGTGAGAAGCATGCACTGCTGCTGCTGTGCTGTTCTGTGATTGGGCAATGTGTGTGTGTGTGTGTGAGAAACCTGCACTGCTGCTGCTGATATGCTGTTCTGTGATTGGGGCAATGTGTGTGTGTGTATGTGTGTGTGTCTATGTGTGAGAAGCATGCACTGCTGCTGTGCTGTTCTGTGATGGGGCAATGTGTGTGTGTGTATGTGTGAGAAGCATGCACTGCTGCTGCTGTGCTGTTCTGTGATGGGGCAATGTGTGTGTGTGTATGTGTGAGAAGCATGCACTGCTGCTGCTGTGCTGTTCTGTGATTGGGCAATGTGTGTGTGTGTGTGTGAGAAACCTGCACTGCTGCTGCTGATGTGCTGTTCTGTGATGGGGCAATGTGTGTGTGTGTGTGTATGTGTGTGTGTCTATGTATGTTTGTCTATGTGTGAGAAGCATGCACTGCTGCTGGTGCTGTTCTGCTCGTCTGTGGTGGGGCAGTGTGTAAGAGAAGCTGGCATTGCAGGTGCCTGTGCCATAGCCTGTTCTGTGGCATGTTTTACCAGTTCTATGCTGGGTTAGTGTATGTAAGGAAAGTCTGCTGCTGCCCTTACTGTGCTGCTGGTTCTGGGGCAGGACAGTATATAAGGCAAGATAGAACTACTGGTGCAATGCTTTATTTGTTCTACGGTGAGACTGTGTGAGAGAAGCTGGTAATGTTGTTGCTCATGCTGTACCTGTTCTGTGGTGGGGAAGTGTGTGCTTCTTAATTCCTGTCCTTTCCTTGGGGAACACAAAAAATAGACATTATTTGCTGTTACAGGAACAAATACTTTCTCCCAGTGAAATATGCACTACCCTCTGTCTGACTCTGTGGGTGGCAAATCCGTCTTAGGGGTAGAGAACAACAGTTGTTATTTTATTTGTTTGCTTGTTTTTAGTACGACAGATTAAGGTCGTGAAGGGTCTGCAGGATGTGGAAGCTCCGGAGAAAGACACTGCCACCTTCCAGGTGGAGCTGTCGCACGAGGATGTGGAAGGGTCCTGGATGAAGGATGGGCTGAAGCTGAAGCCGGATGAGCACTGCCGGATCACCGTCCTGGGCAAGAGGCATGCCATGACCCTCTCTGCCCTCAAGCTGGAAGACTCGGGACTCATCTCCTTCAAGGCAGAAGGGCTCCATTCGTCTGGGAAACTTGTTGTAAAAGGTACTACTTGTTGAGAGCTGATGAGGAGGTACTGGGCCGTTAGACAGCACCTCTCTGTAGAAGCCAGCTTGGTGCTCCTGGCATTAATACTTCAGTCCTGAATATTTCTGACATAGTGGCAGGAATTAAAAACAAAATGAAAGGTCACTCCCAGTCTATCTATCCATGTAGCACTGCAAGAAAAATTTGTAGGAAGGACCTTTCTGCATGGGCTTTAGTAGCATATCGCTGACTCAGTTGTGTCTGCAGGGCTCACCTGGTTTGCTTCTTTTTCCTACTCACTGTAACACTGCAGACCTTACTTGATCTCTGATTTTATTGCTGCATTCTCACCACTAGGTATCTCCTGGGCACATCCCAGGCTTCCAAAAGAGTATAAGAACATAAGAAGTGCAAAGCTGGGTCAGACCAAGGCTCATTCAGCCCAGCATTCTGTCTCTGATAGTGGCCAGTCTGGATCACAAGTACCTAATAGAACCCCAATAGTTAATCTATTTTTCACTCCCAGGGATAAGCATTGGTTTTCCCAAATCTACCTGGCTAATAACTGCTTATGGACATTTTCTTTGGGAACTTCTCCGATCCTCTTTTGAACCCCACTATGTTAGTAGCCTTGACCACATCCTCTATAACTTAATTGTGCACCGAGTGAAAAAATACTTCCTATGATTTGTTTTAAATCTGCTGGTTGCAAGTTTCATGGAATGTCCCCTAGTCCTAGAGTTGTTTGAAAGAATAAATAACCATTTCCTCTTTACGTGTTCTACCCCACTCATGATTTTATAAATCTCAATCATACCCCTCCCTTGCATGTCCTGATGTGACATTTACCCAACCAATACTCCGATAATTGAATTCTATTATTATCGTGGTGCCCATTTTACTAGTCAGTCTATTCTCTGTTAGCATCTTGCAGTCTGTTTCCTCATTTTGGCCAGGCAGGCAGTAGAAAGTCCCCACTACTATATTCTCTTTTACCCTTGGAATTTTTATCCATAAAGATTCCAGAGTGCAGTCTGTTTTCTGCAAAACATTTATCCTGCTTGACTCTATGTTATCCTTAACATATAGCGCCACCCCTCCACCAATTTTATCTGCCCTGTTATGTTGCTATAACTTGTACCCCAGTATCACAGTGTCCCATTGGTGTCCGAGATACCTATGTCTGTATCTTCCTATAGAACCATGCATTCTAACTCTCTAATCTTATTTTTCCAATTTCTGGCATTTGCATACAGACATTTTAAAGTAGTTTTATTTGTATTTTTATTTGTAAACACATCCTGATTAGTATGAGATGATGCAGGCAGTTTGGAGTCATTTTTATCTGCGTGCTCAGTATTTAAATACATCTGGGGTTTTTTCAGCTTTTTTAACCACCTTTCTATCGAACATTCTAATTACTTGGTTTGCCAGTGTCCTTTGAAGATACCTCCCTCTGAACTATGTGCTGCTGTGCGACTGCCGGCTTTCCTCCATGCTCTAGTTTAAAAGCTGCTCTATTTCTGGCACTGGGTTTTGTCACCATCATTTCCATTTGAAGACTAGCTTATCATCCACCACCCTTTCTGTAAAAAAATACTTTGTTTTGTTATTCCAGAATCTCAGGCTTTGAATCATGATCTATTGTTCTGGAACTTTATTTTTTTTTAACCCTTCAGTTTCCTCTGCTCCTTTGGGTCTCCAGCTCAATCAGCACCAGGGCTTAGATCCCCTATAGTATCCCTGCCTCCCCCCTCAAAACAAATGTATCTAATCTGGTCATTGTAGTTGATAGTCCTGGACCAGCGGCCATGCATCAGGGCTCCTTCTAGAACCCTACATTCATAGGCCCTGAAACTGGCTGCTAGGTGTTGCCATTGAGCACTGACCACAACTTCCTCCCCTCCAGGGGTTGTGAACGCTGCTGTGCCATATGACCTAGAGAATGGAAGTTCTGACTCAGGGATTGAGCCGAGGACCTTCCACGTGGCACCGTGCAGCATTGCCCCTGACCCAGCCCTACAACTTTTCATTGAAATATGGTTACCTCTTTCATATCCTGCCTCTTCTTCAGGTATATATATATATTTAGATCTTTTAAATAATAACTTCTCTGTTCTCATTTCTGTTTTGACAGAGTCTCCTGTGAAAATCATCCAAAAATTGGAAGACCTCAAAGTCCCTGAGAAAGACAAGGTGACATTTGTGTGTGAACTCTCAAGGCCGAATGTGGAAGTGAAGTGGCTTAAGGTACATGACTCTGTTAACACAGTTTTTTGTGATGGTGTCTTTCTGTGCTACATAGCATGGTGCAAGAGATGGCGCTGCTTTTTTTTCCCAGTTTATCAGCCCATTTGTTGGCCTACAGGACTATTTCACATATAATATTCATTAGGAAAGTTTTAGGCCTCACTTTTCACTTGAGCAAATCAGATGATTGAGCAGTTGGCTGAGTTGTGCACTTGCCTCTGCTATTTGTGCTCTTGTGTTTTTTCCAAGTTTGTGATTTCTAAATCCAAACAAGGGTGCACACTCATAACAATGCAAGTTTGTAAAAAAAAAAACCCCCAAAAAACCATAAACAGTAACTGAGGTAAGAGCGCACTGTGATTGACAGCAGGGTCAGATTTAAGGATTAGGGGAGAGGAGGGAAATTACAAAACTATGAGTAATTTTGCCTGAGCAACAAGTTTATCAGTTATATAAAATTTAAGGTTTGTGCTAATAAAAAATCCTTCACTTAAATCCCCATGAGTTAGAAAATTCCAGGAAATAAATCTGCAAACACATGGCAAAGCATTCAACTTGTGCAGGTTTTGGCATAAGGCATAAATTTGGCCATAGGCAGAAAACAGTGTGCAGTCTGAAAGAAGCTTGAATATTTCGGTGGGACGTAGGCTGAGCCTTAAACCTGGCCCGTAGTGTTTAGAATGCGGTTTGGTTAAGGCTGTTTGACTTTACAATCTTAATGTTTTTATTTCTCGCTCAGAATGGATCACCACTGCGCCCTAGCAAAAAGATTGGCATTATTTCACAAGAACGAAAGAGAAGCCTCATCATTCATAAGTGTGACTATGATGATCAGGGAACCTACGTGTGCGATGCCGTTGATGACAAGAGCTCAGCCAGCCTTACTGTTCATGGTAGGTGTGAATCAACCGCGGGATTCCACTCTCAGGCTGGGTAGAGAGGAATAGTTTCCCTCGATAGGTGAGTTCTGAGCTTCCCCTAGGAATGTGTGAACAACTTGCTGTCAAACTGAAACCAAATGGATTATAGCATGGTATGAGTTCCAGTGGAACTGCAGTTTTGTAATTTATTGAATTTGTTTGAATTTCTATACCATCTATCCAATTTTAGCTCCAGTTGATTTTCAATATGGGGGAGGGGGGGGAGTGTCATATTCAGTAGGCCGGATGTTGGACAAGTTACCCAGCTAAAATTAGCTGGAAAACTTGTCCCAAATATTCAGCGGGATAAAGTCTCTCTGAATATTGCAGCCTAAAGTTATCTGCATACATGAATGTAGCCATTTAGGGTTTTTAATTATCTAGTCTTGGGTGTCTGGATGACTTCCTACTTAATCCAGATATTTTCTAAAGATACCCAGGTAAGAAACTGTCAGAATGTTATAAAAAAAAAAAGGAAATCAAAGGGCCTATGGTCTTATTCTCTCCCTTCTCGCTTACATGCTATTTTATAAACAGCAAAGATATGCTTGTGAATAAGGGTTCACAGGCAAATTTCCTCCTGTGAAGAAGCAATGTAGGTGCGATCTGGGACAAGGCCAACCTATACGCTCCTAAGTTGCCATTTTAAAAGATGAGCGTGTAGTTTTGGCAACTTACACATGTAATTTTATACCTGCTCATTATCTTGTGAAAGTGATCTCAAGCGTTGATATTATACTATTGGCCAAGTGGGAGGGCTGGGTGAGTGGGGGAAGCTCAGGCTCGAGAACCAGAAGGTTCTCGATGACCCGGGGAAGGACTGGGTGAAATGGTGGACTAATTGGTATAATTGATAATTTCCTTGACATGTGCATGTTAGAAAATGTCCCAACTTACATGCGTAAATAGGGATTTATATGAGTAAGTTCTGCCTGATTTTCACAGATAAATTATCTGCATATATCATTTTAAGTAACAGTCGGATAAATAGCACTTTTTGTGCCTTATCTGGCTATCTTACTTAGCCAGATAAGTAGTACTTTTTTTGTGACTTATCCAGCTAAGTTAATTCTATATTCATGCGTATCTCTACATATGCAGGAATGTTGCAGGATAGATTTATGCATATTTTATAAAATATAAGAGTAAATCTGCATGCAGCCATATAAGTACATATATGGGCTTGTGTACATTTCTTTAAAAGTTATCATCCCTGTGTGTGCACCAAACCAGTCCCCCAACATGTTAGCAGGTATGTGCTAAAATTAGTATATATTGGCATTTGAATGAGGAAATGTTGAATGCAACTTTAGGATTTAGCCTCTGTGTGTGTTGCGACTGTGGACCCCCGAGCCGAGACGAGTAAGGTCCTATCTGAGAGAGGACTTCCCAGGCTCTTGTCTTCGGGAGGTGGATCTCAGTGCCAGCCTGAGGTCAAGGCCAGCAGCAGATGGCAAGATCCAGTATCGGTCCAAAGACAAGGCAGGCGACTAGCAGCGGAGTCCAGCAAACAGTCCCAAGGGTCAAGATGGGCAGCAGACAAGAGAATCCAGATACCGGTCCGAGGTTGAGGCAGGCAGCTAACAGTGAAATCCAACAAGTAATCCAGGGGTTGAGACCAAGAATCAGTTGAGAGGGCGAGGAGCAGGATGGGTATGGAGAGGGACAGGAATCAGGAATGAGGAGCAAAACTAACGCAGCCAGTAGCTTCAGGAGACCTGTTGCAGAGGCAAGGCTGGAGAGCAGGGACTCGGCTGAAATAGTCCCTGCTTGATGACGTCAGCTGGGAACTGCGGGAACCTTTCCCGCTGCAGTCCCTTTAAGGCCCGACGTGAGGCGCTCGTATGCGCCTATACTGCAGTCAGGTTTGGGGGACCGGCAGCGTTCCCAGCGACTGCGAAGGATTGCAGCGGCGGCATCTTCTTGCTGCCGCAAGGGAGGGTGGCTCAGCACCGGGACCCCGGCAGGTGAGGGAGGCTGGCCGCGCATTCCTGCGGCTGGTGAGCGTAAAAATGTGTGAAATAGCATGATATGCATTTTCTCTTTGAGGCCTAAACTTTAATACCTGCCTTAGACCAGGGTGTTAAATCTGTAGTGTTTATATTGCATGTTGAAATCCCCAATGTAAAATGGCTGGTTAGCACAAGGTATTTTATCACTCCCAGCGCTGCCCCCCCCCCCCCCCACATATACACCATCAAGGTTAGAACCCCTGTCCTATACAACTTTGGATCCATACTGAGACAACCCCTCTCAAGATTCAGATCCCCTGATAGGTAAATCCCCCTGAAGACCAAGTATTCTTTCAAGGCAGTCCCCCCATAGGCCACAAACCATCCTCTGATGCCGCCTTCCCCAACGCCTCTCTGGAATGAGCCCTTACAATTCCTGGAGATTCTGATTTTCACTAGCAGGAGGGATGCGAGAGTCTTCTGGCCAGCATTCCTGCAGTCTATTGAGTAATGTGCCTTGCCAGCAGGAGTACGCTCTCATCCCTTCTTCTGGTGATGAACAGGATGCTCCGGAATGATAAGGACTTATTTTGAAGGGAAGGAAAGGGGAAAAGGGGATTGGGGGTCATGGTCTTCATGGTGCTCTGGTTCTTGAAAGGGGGTTTGGGTCTTTGGGGTTGGGGCTATCTTGAGGGCAGCCTGGATCTTGAGGAGGCTTTGGTCTGTGTTATGAAATTGAGAAGATGTGAACCCTAGTCCGAGGAGGAGTTGATACTACCCGAGCAGACGAGCCCCCGGGTTCCCCCGTCAAATGGTGAGGCTGAAGCAAGGTGGAAACTAGTAGATCTTCACCCCTGGAAGCCCGTGGTCCCCCCAGGAGGAGCCCGTAGAGACCCGGATGGCTGGGACTTAGGCGAACCTTGAGAGGAGGAGGTCTCGTAGCGTGGAAGCAAGGGTCAGCTGGATCTTCACCCTTGGAAGCCCGTGGTCCCCCCTGGAGGAGCCCGTAGCAACCCGGACCGCTGGTACTTAGGTGACCCTTGAAGAGAGAAGACTCGTCAAACTCCAGTCCAAGATCCGATGACAGAGATTCGCTGCTTGCCAGACCGAAGTCAAACGCCAGAGAATTACCACTTGCCAGTCCAAAGTCAAACACCAGAATCACCACTTGCCAGTCCAAAGTCAAACACCAGAATCATCCAGGAACAGAGACAGAGGTACTGATACAGAGGCACCAGAAGACTCATGGGGTGTGAGCAGACTTGTTGCCAAGTCACTGAATGGAAGGAAGAAGTCTCCTTAAATACCTCCCTGAGCCTGACCCTACTGGCTCAGCTGAAACCACTTTAGAGGACGAGGCCCCTTTAAATCTCTTCAGGAGGCGCGGCCTCGCGCCTAAGGGCAGAGCAGGCCAAGCCCGATCCCGGAAACGCACCAGTGCGCCCGACGCCATGAGAGGAAGAACGCCCCCCATCCCCGCCGGAGGACCCTGTAGGGATTCAGCCCTGAGAGCGGACCGAGAGAGGAGAGCAGGAGCCTGGCATGCGAGTGCTTCCCTGCCGCTGCTGTGGCGTCACTGGCGGCCCTGTCGCCACGAAGAGAGGTAGGAGGGGCCAGCCGCGGGCGGCCACGGCTGGCTGCTACAGCAGTCTGAGAGTGATTCACATTTTGAGAGGGGGTCAAGACATGTGTCACGGGTCCTGGTTTTGAAGGGGAGAGTCCAGGCAATGGTAATGTTCTAAAAATGAGATAGCAAGTCAGGACCAATGGCGACCTCCAACTTCTTCTCCAGCTGCAATTGAGAAAAGAAAGCAAGTTCTAAAAGCTTCTAGGTGAGTGACCTAGAATAATCTGGCAGAAAATCACCACAGAGTCCTATATCTGGATTGGAATGCCCGACCTTGAGATGGTGGGAGAATGATAACCTCCTAACACTCTGAGCCAGTTAGCATGGGAGATTTCAACAGGCACCATGTGCATGCTACACTTTTTGGGATTCCCACCAAAAAGGGCTCTTTATAGGAGGCATGCAAAAAAATGTAGTGCATCGTATGTTAAGTGGACTTTTAAGATGCAGGCTAAAATATTATGCTCATGCATGCTAAAAAAATTGAGCAATAATAAAATGCTTTGAGAAAAAAAAGAGTGTGAGTTTTAGCACATGGACCTCTTAATATCTTTGCTAAACCGTAACTCTGAGACTGTGAACATATGGTCATGAAATCTAAGTTTTTAACAATTATTATGGGAATAGTTGATCATTAACCGCTGTAAAAAATCAACCTTGTTCTAACCTCATTAAGCAACCTATCCTGTAAATACTGATATGTTCCTTGTACCTTTCTCAGCTGCTGTCTTTCCTCCTTTACCTCTCTCCCCCCTCTCCCCCCCCCCTCTTTTCGCTCCTGCTCCACTCCCCCACTCCCTGTTTTTTGTAATTTCCTCCTTTCTCAAGTTTATTGTAAACCGGCGTGATGTGCTTGCACGAACACCGGTATATTAAAAGCTGTTAAATAAAATAAAAATAAATAAATCATCATTTCTCAGAGAATAGAAATGATATTCTGCTAGATATTTTATCCGAAGTTCTGACTAGCTCCTGCGGTCTTTTTCAGGGTAGGACTGACTCCTTGATTCACTCACCCTTTGAACCCTAGGCTCCTATGGCGATAAACCCGTCAACCCTAATTTCCTCGGGAAAACCAATAATTTTTGTCAATGTGCTATTTTTAATATTAGTATTGGTTATTCAGTATGTGATTATACCGGTTTACTGCTTATTCAGTATGTTATTATACCGGGTTACAGGGATAACGGGTGGTGATATTGATATTAGGCCATCCCTGAATTCAGGGACAATGGGTTCAAAGGAGAGACAAAATGGAAGAGACAAGAAAACTTGATTACATCACTCCTACCAGGAGCTACAATGCACATAGCACTGGATTTACCTCTGGCATGCCTCTGTTTACTTACACCAAAAACGATGCTTAGCAAGATCGAATACAGTTCGGAGAGGTCACGATGGATACACAAATTTCTATATTGACCCTCTTCCTATTTCTTACACTACATTTGACGCAATTGAGCAATTATATTATGACCGTCATACTAGGTATCATTCTGTGGTTTTTCAGCCATGGTCACTCCACTTTATATATAATCATCGGTCAGTTCATGTAATTTTTAAGTATTTTCTTGTGTTGATTACACCCGTGAAAACAATTCTTAACGATTTTTTCATAAATCTCAATAACAAATTCCCAAAATTCGTGTATTCATACGCCTTCAAATACTAGTATTCAATTTGGTACTTATCTCATCTTGACACGCTTATTTTCTTGCTGGAAACCAACCATGAACGTTCTGCCAGCATATATCTCAACGTTGTGGCCTTTCGACACCGTACCGTAAGGTGAAGCTACAAGGAACATGCCGAGAAACGCCATGCTGCTCTAAATACGCAGATATATAGCCCTTGATGAAGGACATGGTAAAGTCCGAAACACGGTACGGTGTCGAAAGGCCACATCGTTGAGATATATGCTGGCAGAACGTTCATGGTTGGTTTCCAGCAAGAAAATAAGCGTGTCAAGATGAGATAAGTACCAAATTGAATACTAGTATTTGAAGACGTATGAATACACGAATTTTGGGAATTTGTTATTGAGATTTATGAAAAAATCGTTAAGAATTGTTTTCACGGGTGTAATCAACACAAGAAAATACTTAAAAATTACATGGACTGACCGATGATTATATATAAGGTGGAGTGACCATGGCTGAAAAACCACACAATTATACCTAGTATGACGGTCATAATATAATTGCTCAATTGCGTCAAATGTAGTGTAAGAAATAGGAAGGGGGTCAATATAGAAATTTCTGTTTACTTACAGACATTTGATATTCTGCCTTGTACCAAGACTAGCCTCAGGACGGGTTACGATCAACTTAAAAACAAATACATTTGAATTAGCTTACAGTGGTGACTGCTACACAGCAAGGAACGTAACTTCAAGCTGTAGGCACAAGAGGGGGGTTTTCCCTCTGAAGCTGCAGAATCGAGGTTCCCATTAGGCAGGACCTTACTCTGCCTCATGGGAAATCCGGCCCTGAACTGGTTCAACTAGCGAGAACGCCAGACAGACATCAAGTGCAAGGGTGAAAGCTGAAAGGCAAACCTTACGGGAAAATGTGAGACATCACTAGGATGCCAGCTTTATGGTGTCCACAGCAAACGTTCGCTCCTTCGGCCTTTTTGGCTGTGAGTTCAGAATCAGGGGGGAAGTCTTCAAAACCAGGCACACTGATGCAAAGTCTGCAGGCCCAGTTTTGCCTGCTGGCTTTGTATCATTTTTTTCATACAGGGAAAAGTCTGACAATCCCTTTCCCTTTGATAACTGCCTCGGGGAGGCAAAAAAAAGGTCCCGCAGACATTTTGCACCCTCTTTTTCTGAGGGTGCTTCTTCCCCTTGAAAATAGCGCATGTAGAGCTGAATATGCAATCTCTCTGTGTTATTTCCCTCCCCTGCAACCTGAACGTGCCCCTGGGAATGACTTTTTCTTTCCTGGGTAAGAATACTTCTGATTTTCATACCTGTGCGAACTTTTAACTGGGTAAGAGATGGACGATTTTCAGTCAGTCATTTTACCCAGGTAAATCATTATTTATGTACCTCAATGGCTTCTGAAATCTTCCTTCCAAATGCATGGTCTGCTAATAATCAAACTTTTAAATTCTAACCCCAAATTAGAATTAGCATTTCCAAGCTGAATCTCAGCATGGCCATAGGGGAATTAAGGGATGCTTAACTGGGTTGCCACAAGATCTGAGAAAAGATATTTTAAAGTCAGCAAACCTGAAATGGAAGTTAAGTTACTATAAAGCAAGAAAGGAGGAAACATGGCAATCAAATGATAAATATCCACTGTTGTTGCAATCCATCAGCTCGGGACATCAGAATTGTGAAACCACTGGAAGATGTGGAAGTCGTGGAAAAGGAGAGTGCATCCTTCATCTGCGAGATCTCACACGACGAGGTCCAAGCCCAGTGGTACAAGAACAACACGAAGCTGAAGGCTGGGGATAGCATTAAGATGCGTCAGGAAGGTAAGAGGATGGTGGGGATGAGTGTAGAATCCTCCTCTCACTCTGAGGACCCAAGCCATGAGGTTGCTATATTAAAATTCACTGAGCGTTGGTTCATCAAACCCGCCGCGGTGGATGATGCTGCTGGATCTGGCTGGAGATTCGATTCAGCACAATCTGAAGGCGTTTTTGACTTGCAAATGCCTGCAGAAATAGGAGAGTGGAAGTAAAAAAAGCAAACTGCTTTCTTCTTTTCAAATTGAATTTGTATTACTATTATTTTAGCTTCCAAATATAGAAGACTTTTTTTTTTAACCCAACAGTTTTCGCCTTTTCTTTTATTCTTCTAGCTCAAACATAACCCAAGCTGGGAATCTGTGCCATAAGCCTTCATTTGCATCCTTCTCCCTCCTGTTTTAAGCTGGCCATTGCGGCTATGGTCCTTGGGCAGTGGCCATGGAGTCGCGTACCCTTTCAGAGTGTGCAGTCGTGATCCCTGATTCTAGCCGCTAGACATGGCCATGACTTCCTCCTCCTATGGTAACTGAAAGCATTACCTTTAAAGCATGGCCATCTTGAGCAGAGTCCCAGCTCAGGAACTGAGCCCGGTCAATGAATAGCATTGCCGCTCAGCCACCATGTTAGCTGCAGAATAAGGTTTAAGGTTTGTTTATTTTTTATACCGTCATCTCGGTAAAACCATCATAACGGTGAACAATAAATTAAAGCAAGAAAACACAATACGTAAAATAATATAAAATACTTAATAATCAATGAAGCATCAATAATCATAAATACTAAAATAAGCTTTAAAATTAGTTAAAGTGCAGGAAGATAAAACAATAAAATACAAAATAACAATGTGCTGTGTTAAAACCAGATTCTGCTGTCACTGTGTTTCTGTGTAGGCGCATTTAAACAGCCACGTTTTGAGATATACATTAAATTTTTTAATATCGGCTTGCAATCTGAGCAGAGTGTTCCATAGTTTTGGACCTGCTATAGATATTGCTCTTTCACGAACTTGTCAGAATTTAGCCGATTTGATTGTAGGTACTGTTAACAATCCTTTGTTGGCTGACCGTAGATTCCTCTGTGGTACGTGCAAGCATATTGTTGTTTCAGCCATTCAATATTTGAGCCATAGACTATATTATGAATTATGCATGCGGTTTAATACTGTATGCGATAAATTATAATGGCAGCCAATGTAGAGATACAAGTATAGGAGTTATATGATCACTCTTTTTTGTGCCTGTTAAGACACGAGCCGCAGCATTCTGTAGAATTTGTAAATGTCGAACAGCGTTGAGTGGAAACCCTAATAAAAGGGTGTTACAATAGCCTATGTTGGCGAACAGGAGAGCCTGAAGGACCGATCTAAAATCATTAGGTTCTAGTAGAGGCTTTAGTTTTCGAAGTGTTAACAATTTAAAATAACCATCTTTTACTTTGGTTGCAATATGCTTGCTCCAGGATAATTCTGAATCAACTGTGACTCCTAAATCTCTGGCATAAAAGGAAGGTTTAATTTTTGTGTCATTATCAGTAATTAAAGAAGGAAGTTCCTCTTGTCTGCATTTTCTTTCTAACAAAATTATTTTTGTTTTATTCATATTCAATACTTTAAACCTAGGTATATAGGACTTGTGGACTTCTCAGCCTTCCCAACATTAGACAGACTGCTTCTCTTCCCCTGTATCCCCTCCTATCTTGGGCAAGGCGACCAGGAATTCTGCATGCAGAAAGGAGTTTGCGGTGTGCTTATGCACCAGGATCATTCAGTGTAGCAGAGACAAGCTCACAGACAAAGGGGAGCTGGAAAGTGGTGTGGCCTCATGGGTAGTTAATAGGAAGGTCAAAGGTTTGAGCCAGTGGAATGCAAGCTTTGTCACTCAGTGGGCCCCTGTTATTTTCTTGTTACAGGAAGGACCTATGCATTAATTTTCAAAAGTGTGCGGGCCGAAGATGTGGGAGAGATCAAATTTGCTGCTGAAACTGCAGAATCCAAAGCAAACCTTCAAGTTAAAGGTAAAAAAAAAATTCAGCATTTAGTGAGATCACTGTGGCACACACTGCACATCAGTTAAATTCTGTCAACCCCTGTGAGGGCTTTTTTCTTCTGCCATGTCACAGCATGACCGGCATCGCATAGTATGAGCACATGGGTTATAATTTAATAGAGGTTTCTGTGTTTTGCTGATGAAACTCAACAAAAGGCTCTGCTTGTCAACCTGCTGTTTTTTCCTCAAATCCGGGTAACTATAGACCAGTGAGCCTGACTTCAGTGCTGGGAAAATAGTGGAAACTATTCTAAAGATCAAAATCGTAGAGCATATAGAAAGATATGGATTAATGGAACAGAGTCAACATGGATTTACCCAAGGAAAGTCTTGCCTAACAAATCATCTTCATTTTTTTGAAGGGGTTAATAAACATGTGGATATATGTGAACTGGTAGATATAGTGTATTTGGATTTTCAGAAGGCGTTTGACATAGTCCCTCATGAGAGGCTTCTAAGAAAACTAAAAAGTCATGGGATAGGAGGCGATGCCTTTTGTGGATTACAGACTGGTTAAAAGAATCAGTTATTTACACTTTCAGATAATAGAAGGACTAGGGGGCATTCCATGAGGTTAGCAAGTAGCACATTGAAGACTAATCAGAGAAAATTCTTTTTCACTCAACTCACAATTAAGCTCTGGAATTTGTTGCCAGATGATGTGGTCAATGCAGTTAGTGTAGCTGGATTCAAAAAAGGTTTGAATAAGTTCTTGGAGAAGTCCATTAACTGCTATCAATCAAGTTTACTTAGGGAATGGCCACTGCTATTAATTGCATCAGTAGCATGGGATCTTTTTAGTGTTTGGGTAATTGCCAGGTTCTTGTGGCCTGGTTTTGGCCTCTGTTGGAAACAGGATGCTAGGCTTGATGGACCCTTGGTCTGACCCAGCATGGCAATTTCTTATGTTCTTATGTTCACTCTCTTTGTCATTACTATTTTCCACTCTCTTCCCTTGTGTTCACCCTTTCACGAGACTTTTAGTCTTGAGGTCCCTATTTGGCAGGGAGCTAAGAGGGGTGTCTTCATGAAGACTTATTCCTTCACCCCAATTGTGAAATCATCAGTAAGCAGCCAAGCTGTATGTTCAGCTCTCCCAGTGAGTGAAAATCATAGAGCCACCTCTCCTTCTATTAAGGAAAGTGGGGGGAGGGCTGGAAAGGGGATGGGAGCCTTTTTTCTCTCTTTTTAATTTTTGTTCAGCGTTCCTTGCTTTGTTGTTTTCACTGAGCTAAGGGGTCGTTTTTAAAGGGCGGGTGGGGTTTTTTTTTAATCGGGCCATCGGCGCCATTTTTGAGTGGCAGCCAAAATAGCGCCGATGGCCCGAGAGTGGGAGACCGGTCCCCGCGCCCCCATTGGACCACCAGGTAATCGTAAAAAGTTTTGGGGGGGTTCGGGAGGGTGGGGGAAGGTAAGGGGTTAATTTTAAAGGGTCGGACCTCACAATATTAGTAAAAGGGTTCATTTTTGTTTTATTCTGGGGTGATGATTTTATCTAGTCTGTGGTGCCACAAGTAAGAAGTTGTATGGGAAGGGCACAGAACTGTGGTATTGGGATGACCGGGACACTATCTCATCCCCATTCAGGCCATGAACCCAAAGATAAAACATGTTAGAAAATATAATTTCTCACGTGGTACTCCCCACCTCAAGCATAGGGGTAATCCATAATCTGGACCAAGGGGCGGGCCGCATGTAACTACCCAGGATTTTTGCCCCTGTTTGCTTTGTCTTCCCACTCTTCTTTAACCCCGCCATCACAGCTACGATCCGTGGCCGACTGCCACGCACTATTCACGGAAGCTCCCTCTGGAATGTGGAGCAGTGGGGGGCTCTGCATCCAACCACTCAGCGTCACCACGGAACGAAGGCTGAGACTCCCTCGCCCCTGGGGTTGTGAGCGCTACCTGTAGAGTATTTCCAGCCCCAGCCAGCCCAGGGAGCAGAGTCCAGGCCCTGGAAGCCAAACCAAGTGCTCCACAGACCACCAGGCTAGCCTGAGTCTCTGGCTCTATCTTCCTTTTTTTTTTTTAACTGCAGCACCACCTAGCCTCCTCACCTGCAAGCACTGATCACCCACATCACCCACGATCAGATTTTTCCCCCCTCTAGCCGAACCCGATCGTTAAGACGATCGGGCACACGATTCACATCTCTACTCTTCTGCAATTTAGGGCACATATGTAAGGATTGTATGTGGCTTTGGAAAGAAAGTTGGCAAATTTATTGCTTGGTCCAGATGAAATTGCGAGACCACCTTTGCAAAGAATTGTGGATGGGTTCCAAGAACAAATCTGTTTTTGAATATTGTTACACATTCTCCCCTTCTTGCCCCTGAGGCCATGGTTTTCAGTGACAGCATGTAACACTGCTTATTCTCGGTTTCTTGGTCTCGCTGTTCCCCAGGCAAGAGGCGTTTTAGCTCTCTGTGCTGCACCATTGCAGCCCCGGGGATCTTTGCTCAATTCAGACAACAGTGGCTGATCCGCAGCACGCTGGCTGATTTCCAGCCGTGCGCAGGCACTGGCAGGCAAAGTCAGATATCTCCGGCCCTCCCTTGGTGCAGTCGCCCCTCCTGGTCCTGTTGGTGGTTTGGTCTCCTAGCTTTTTCACCAGGGTGTTCCCCCTGCCCCCAGCATGGGTTTCCTGCTCTAAATGCAGTGACCTCTCCTCTAAAGAGTCCCAGCCACTCTCTTAACAGAGCTACAGGCTCTCCTGTCTCTGACAGTTCCTGTCTCTAAATACACAATTAACTGACAGTGCAACAACTTTACGGATAACACTCAAGAGTTTTTATGTCTCTCCTCTCTTGGCTTTTTGGGTTTCTTTTGCTGTCCTTGTGAAATTTTCTGATGTCCTCACCCTTGCTACAGGCCTTCCTCTCCTAACATAGCAACATGGTAAGGATGGCAGAAAGGGACCAAATGGTCCATCCAGTCTGCCCAGCAAGCTAGTATCTGCCACACAGGTTACCCCCATGTTTCTCTTAGAGGTAGAAACTGTTGCTGTGTGCGGTTATTTGATGAGCCTTCTTAAAAATTCAGACAGTACTGATGTGGTTTGCCTGTGGACTTGGCCTTCGAAGCAGTCCTGTACTTTTTCACTTATGTCTGCATATCAGTATCCCAGTCCTTAAAAGTTAGGGCCCATGTTGGTTACCCATTGTTTGTAATCTTCAAAATCCACTGTTGTTATTAGACTCCATTTAGATTTGAAAAAATGAAGTCTTTTTCCTACCTAAGGCCTAGATCCACTAAGCTGCAATGTTTTTTCACAGGAGGGGTCCCACTCTCACAAATGGGGGGGGGGGGGGGAGTGGCACTGTGATAGTGGTCCCCCCTGAAAAAATATTGCAGCTTGATGACAAGCTTTTTTGTTTTGCGGCCAAATGCCATGGAACAAAAGATCACGGCTAGTGGCCCTTTAGGTACAATGGTGGCCCTATCCTCAAGGGACTTCCATCATTTTAAAGGGCCGCTGCCTTAAAAAAAAGTGGTGTGGCAAAATGAAAAGTTGAACAGGGATCATGGCTGGCTCCCAGCTCAAACTGGGGCTGCTGACATCCAGAAGTTTTAAAAAGAAGTCCACGTGCGATGATGCTCTGGCCCCCCCAAACCCAGTCAACGAAAAAGTCCATGTCCCCCCTACCCTCCTTACCATAGGGAATAGTGCTACAGACCCGTCTGTCATCTTATGTGTTACTAATTTGCATGGGATCTTCTTGGTGTTTGGGTACTTGCCAGGTTCCTGTGACCTGGTTTGGCCTCTGTTGGAAACAGGATGCTGGGCTTGATGGACCCTTGGTCTGACTCAGCATGGCAATTTCTTATGTTCTTATGTAATAGGGCCACCAAGGTTCCCCACCCCTTTCCCATAGGGAATAGGGCCTCCAAGATTCCCCTCCACTCCCCACCCCAATAAGACCCCTAAATCATTGAGTGTATAGTGCTCCAGCCCCCAAATCTAATTAAAAAAATCATTGTCATTCAGTGTCAGCTCAGCCCCCTGCACCTCCACACCCTTCCTCTGTCCCCCGTACCCCTCCTGCCGACTGGGCCTGAGGCTAGGGTGGACTGTGGGCTCCATCGATGGCTCCTGTTAAGGATCAAAAGTTTGGGGGTGCAGGAGGCCATGGAGAGTGCATGGCTGCCTCAAGTGGTTGTCCCGGGTTGAGCCGGGGGTTAACCATGACCCCCACTCAACTTTGTCTTTTTGCCATGCAACTTTTTTAATTTTATAGGGCCTTTTAAATGTAATGTAGGAGCCTCAGAATCCGCATTAGGATTCTGGAGCTCTAATGTTACAATGATTGCATTCCCAGGAGGTGGTGTTATTTTATCGCGGCTGACCACTTTCTCAGTCGGCTGCAATAAAATATTGGCATAAAACTGCCTAGTAATGAGCTGCTTTGCATGCATTAGCATTTGTCATGCATGCAAATTGCATGCAGAACAGATCATTGTAATAGGGGAGGCAACCTGGGCAGGGCCATGCAAAATATCACATATATCATGAGATATTACTGCAATTTGCTCTACTGCATGATATATAGCATATATTGCATAACACTCCAGACTGAATGGGATAGCTTCCAACATTTTTTGTAAAAAATTAGAGTATGTCATATATTCTGGTGGTATTGAACTTCTTGGTTGTTCTGGTGAGGAGTCAGGGGAGCCAATGTAATAGGACATGTGCTTCTTGCTGATTTTTCTGTGTGGATTTTTTTGGCATGTGCGGCAAAAATAAGTGGAAGCGTGGGATGTAATAATGGCTGTGTATGCTAATTAGATACGTGCATAAAATCCACTCATACCAATAATACATGTCATAATGTGTGCAGTAATGCACGCTAATGGCCCTATGTAGTAAAATGCACAGACATCCATTCAGAAACCCGTGCGGACACCCATTGCTGTGTGAAGGCTGTGATCGATTCTCGGGGCGAAAGTCTTTATTTTTCAGAAAAAGGAATAAATTAGTGGTCCAGAAATTGATGTGAAGATGGATAGAGCAATATCTATGTTTCGGGAGCGCTAAAGAGCGGTCCCGATTCCGGAGAGGTTGGTGTGTCCTTGGACCATGGCGCACTGCAGAGGAGTTCCGAGGAAACCTCGAGGCAGGCAAAGCATGTCCAAGCATGGGCAGACAGGCTGAAGACCAGGAGCCCTAACCTCTGTTAAACCTGAACGAACCAGAAGAGACCCAACAACGCAATGTTGTCTCTGGGGTAGCCCTCTGGCCACTCGATAGCCTTTTCGGACCTGCCACCTGGAAATGGAAGATGCGACAGGACGGACAGAAGTCGAAGACAGGCAATAGTACTGGAACAAGACGAAGACACTTGGAGACATGGTCGGGACGAAGACACTAGACAAGATGGCAAGGCTAAGGCGAGGCTGAAGCTCAGGAAGAAGAGAGGATCCAGGCAGTTCAGGAAGCAAAGTCCAGTTAGAAAAGGCTTCAGTAACGCAGCGTGATCGACGCACCTGAGGGTCATCCAGAAGAAGGTGAAACTTCAGACCCAGCATGGAAAACGTGCCAGAAGGTCATCTAGAAGCAGGGTCCACTGGGAAGACTAGTGCTGGCCCCAGAACTTGAGATAGTCAAAGAGAAGCTGGGGTGTGCTAGGACATCTGGAGAAAGGACATCAAAGAAGAGGAACATCGATGAGAACACTTGATGAGTGGAAAGACGACAGCAGGGTTAAAACTCAGCAGGAAGAGGAATCCGGGCAACACTCGAAGCAGCATCCAACTTGAACAGAAGCTTCAGTGACCCAGCGTGATCGACGCAACCAGAAGAAGACGAAACTTCAGACCCAGCGTGGAAAACGCACCAGAAGGTCATCTAGAAGCTGAACAGAGGACGGCAGGAAACTGGGAGTTGAATCTAGACCCAGGACATCTGAGGACAAGGCTTCCAAGGAGAGGAGCCAGAAGGAGTAAATGCCTGGAGGCAAAACATCAGAAAATGACGACATCAGGGACATCTGAAGATGAGGGCATCTGAAGACACGGGATCCGACGAGAGACCAGGAACCATAGATGTAGATGATGAGGGAAATCCCATGAAGGACGGAGTGCCTTGAAGAAGCTGGAGATGAAGAGAAGTCCAGGAGCGGACTGGCTCCTTGCAAAGGTGCTGGAGAACTGGTGAAGGACCCTTTTATAGGGCAACAGTGCAGAGCCCGATGACATCATCAATCAGGGCCGTGGGCCCTCTTCCGCCGCGGGTCCTTTAAGAGGATCATTAAGATTCTGTTTATTTTATTTGCATTACCCCAAAATGAAAACAAATTCCTAATACTAATGCTTTAAAAACCTGAGAAATTAGCGTTTTAGTCTCAATGTCTTTTTTCATTCTAGTAGCCTTGAGGTTATTAATTATCCAAGAGAATCCAAGAGAATCCTGCACTCATCCCATGCACCCGAGGCTTTGCTCACAGGTTATGTCTTTGTAAAGTGTGGGCTGAGGCATTATTTAATGAATTATTTAGTAGTATAAGTTATGTTATATTTAATTTTGGGTTTTATTTACTGTAGCAGGATTGGTGTGTAAGGTACTATGCAGTATAAGGTGAACAGATCAATTCGGGGACGCAACTGGTGATTGACAGAGGCCAGAAAGGTATAATTATTGAGGGAATTCTGTGCTCCAAAGAACTTGCAACATTAGGGGCTCATTTTCGAAAGGATTTACGCACTTAAAAGTCGGTTTTATGCGTGTAAATGCATTTTACCCATGTAAGCAAGCTTTTGAAAATTTCTACAATATGTGAATTGAATTTTTAATGTTTTACATGTGTAAGTGCACTTTAAGCACATAAATGGGCTTTTGAAAATTGCTTATATATATACTACTTTTACGTCTGTAAATTCTTTTGAAAATTAACCCCGAAAGTATGAAAGAAGGGAGAGAGGGAGGAGATAATATGGTGTTGGGGCGACCTGCTGGACTTGTCATGTATTAAGTGGAGACTATTTGCTCTCTGTTGCTCTCTCATGGCTCACTTGTGACTTGGCTATGCCCTGTCACTTGGCGATCAATGAGAAGATACATTGAACCTGAGTCTCAAAGGTGTACTCCTGTTTTGTGCCTACAGAGTTAAAAGGAAACGTGATTTTTTTTTAAATCATTTTGCTGCATTTTGTTAATATGGTTATCTGTATTTCCACTTTAGAACTGCCAGCCAAAATTGTGAAACCTCTGCGGGATAAGATTGCCATAGAGAAGCATAGAGCGTTCCTCGAGTGCCAAGTATCTCGTCCCACCGCCAAGGTGAAATGGTATCGAAAGAACCAAGAGCTCCTTCCCAGCAAGAAATATGAAATAGTGAGTGAGGGGGTGTACAGGAAACTCATCATCAATGAGGTTGAGTTCCAGGATGAGGATTCTTACACTTGTGATGCTGTTGATGACAAAACCACTGCTCAGCTTTACATTGAAGGTATGCAATTATGGCGCTTATGTGCACCAAGGGCAGTGAGCGCGTGCATATTGTTCAGAGACTTTATGTATCATGTATGCTAAGAAAGAGGCCCATCACCCATCCAGATGTCTCCTGATTGCTTGTTCCACAGAGTAAAGAAAGGAAGAGTATAACCTTTTGCCATGCTGAGCTTTTTGTCTGAGGCGGGTGGGAAACTGTTTCTAGCATCAATGCCCTTCTATGTGCGAGCTAGAAAAAACAGGACTGAGGATGGGCCTGTTGCATATCACTTAGGAAAGGCGTCTAAGAGAGGAACAGAAATGCTGAAAGCTTTGTAATGTCATAGGCAATGTGCTGGTAAAGCTCAGCATAGCTTCTGCAGTCCATTCCTGGGTCTAGGGAGCCAAAGGTGAGTACAAGTGTAGAAGTGGAAACTTCTGTCTCAAATGTCAGAAACTTTGCTGCTTTAACTAAAGGAGAAATCTATTGTTACTGTACTATTAAGTGCATACATTTCACATTAAGGAGACTTGCACAGATGACCAGAGTGTATTTTATCATGGCTTTCCTGTTGATTTGTAGACATAATTCCTCTATTAATGTAAGCAAATGGAAAGCCATAGCAGCAGAGGGAAATTAAATCCTTATAACTCAGCAAACCACTGTGTATAACTAAACTAGGAACTTGGAATGGTCAAGCTGGGGCCCCAGTGGTGGCACTCAGTGTTTATTACTTTTGGTTTATTTTATTTTAAAATTAAATCTCATAGATTGGTATTTACCAAGCTGGTACTTTTTGTGTTTGGCATTAAGGTATAGAGTTCAGAAAGGTTCATTGTCACTGATCCAAGATATTGTTAAAGTCATTGATGTGGAATGTTCATGATAATAAACTGGGTATTTAAAATACTTTCTGGGAATACATTTTGGTTTGCTAATTAGTTACAATAATATTAAATTATGCTAGATAAGAGAGGTATCTTGAGAAAATTCTCAGTAAAATCTGGTTCAGATTATAATGACTATTAGCATATGAAAGCTCTTTGTTGGCATTTATGAAAATTGGTATAACAAATAAATATAAAAAAATAAATAAATATTACTAGTATGTGAAAAATGCTAGTGGTTTCAAGCTACTTCAAAGTCAACAGTTTTCTAGGCCATTATTATTTTTTTCACCTGCAAGTTTTCTCCTGCTCCATTGTATTTCCAGGTCACTTGGAACCAGGGCTGGGATCTGGTGCCTTGAACCTTCATTTGCAACTACCCGGGGATTTTACCCCCTATTTTATATCTCCCCAGTACATTTAGTCTGATCATTGCAATGATAGCCCTGAACTGCGCCAAGGTTCCTTCCAGAACCCTGCAATCATGGGCCTTGACTCTGGCCACTAGATGTCACCCTTAAGCAACAACCATGATTCTCTTCCCCAAGAGAGCCTTCAGTGCTGTCTCTGCAGCATCCCCAGCCCCAGCTGATCTGCGGAATGGAATCAAACCAGAGACTTTCCATATGGCAATGCATAGTATTTCCCATCTGAGCAACCATCATTATTTTAAACAAATTCTATTTGCCACTAATTGGTACCCTTATCTATTCACTATCATCTGATCAGTTTACTATAACTGTCGGAATTCAGTTCTCATTAACTTTGCACCTTTGTAACTAATACATAGTTCCTTGACTTGTACATGCATTCAGTTAATAAGTACCATAAGTAACTAAGACTTAGGAGTAACATATATAAGGTTCCGTCACCTATCTAAGTAAACCAGGAGTGGAGGAGTAGCCTAGTGGTTAGAGAAGTGGGCCATGAACTAAGAGACCAGTCCTGCTGTCGCTCCTTGTGACCTTGGGCAAGTTACTTAGATTGTAAGCCCTCTGGGGATAGGGAAATACCTGCAGTACCTGAATATAATCCACCGTGAAAAGTGGAATATAAATATATTTAAAAAAGAAAAACCCTTACCCTCACACAGTGATTGGGAATGGTACAATGCTGGTTTCTCAATATGTTTGTTCTCTACCAGCAGGGGGTGTGACCAGAAAGCAACAAGCTGCTGGATTTAATCACTTGGACCAGATCACACTGGAATCTTTTTTTTTTTTTTTTTTGCCCTAAACAAAAATATGTCCCTTGGGTTCTGATGCCAGCTGTCCACATGTTTAATTAAACTCATTGGAAAGCCTGTACCTCTATCACAGAGGAGCAGGGGAAAAGGCATCTCGAGTGTGAATAGTCTAGGTTTTATTGTTCTAAATCTCTGCAACATATCTACATCTAAAATAAAATGCAAAGCCCATGTGAACACCAAACTCTGTGTGGAGAACCAAGTGTGTGGGTAACAAGGTCAAGAATCAAGTGTTCCTCTCCCAGCTGGATATCCAGTTCTACATCTGCACAAAAAGGGTGGTGATTATAGGGACTAGCCTCACAGTGGCAAAAACAGCAGTGGAATTTGAAAAGACTTGGGTCAAGCACAGAGGATCTCTAGCAGTAGAAGAGAAAGAGTAACACACTCAAGTGCAGGGGTGAATATTGTGAGATTGCAGAAGGTAGGAAATAGAGGCAGACTAGACTTGAGGGGCTTTATCTGCTCTCAGTTTCTGTTACTGTTGGAACTAATATGAGATTGAATGAAACCATGGGACCTTATTTTTTCCCCTGGTTTTCTTGGATTGTTCTCATTCAGTCTGGGTGCATGACCTAATAAACCCTGTGTAATGGAAGTGGATCCTTATACTGTGGTGTGGTTGGTGCAGCCTTTGGAGCGAACCCTCTAGGCCCACACCGACAGCTGGTGAACGTGCCCTGGGACTGGACTGACAGGAACTTCACCTTTACCTGCTCATTTCCCAACAGGTTGAGCCCTTGGGATCTGGAGGCCAGCAGGGCTTAAGCGATGGTCCCGCAGGGCAAGAAGTGAGAGAGGGTCTGGGGCGAAGCTGAGGTCTGGGCTGGCAGCAAGCAAACGTAGTCCAGGCAGAGGTCAGTGGCAGGTGGGAGGCAGAAGAGAAGTCCAAGTCCGGGCAGAGGTCAATCCAAGGTTAGAGCAGGAGCAAGACGGGGAGGCCTAGACGAGACAGGGAAGGAGCAGGAGGCAAGGGCGGAGCAGGCTGGATGAGGCAAAGAATGAGGCAGCACGCACTGCAGAGCAG
Organism: Rhinatrema bivittatum; assembly: GCF_901001135.1. NCBI lineage: Eukaryota > Metazoa > Chordata > Amphibia > Gymnophiona > Rhinatrematidae > Rhinatrema > Rhinatrema bivittatum. The sequence continues at coordinate 70,160,090 of NC_042616.1, read as the reverse complement.
GAGACTCATTGCTGAGGTACTGAGTGGAGCGCGGCGGGGGTTTAAATACACCACCGCGTGACATCATTCAGCTGCACCACAGGAAAGCTTCCCGCTCTGGGGCCTTCGTAGCATGCGTGCGCGAAGGGGCAGCACCAGCAGGGAGAGCTTGGCATCATTCTCGTTGTGTCAGGGCTCAGCATGCAGGATGAGTGCGGCTGGTCGCAGGGCCTTCCCACAATCGACCAAACGTTACACCTCGGCCAAAGGTATATACTTTGCTGATGGGTGGATTTTAGGTTTTCATTCCAACATCTTTTTTTGCCCTCTTATACTACATATTAATCTCTGAATATGTGTGGTCCCTGTACAATTCTCAAAGTACAATTTGCATTATTTAGTGTTTGAGAGTGTCAACTCATTCCATGAAATAAATACGTCAGTGTTTGTTTTTTTTTATGTCCATGAAATAATAGAGAGTCTTCCTTCTCCTGCAGAGCAATCGATAAACATAGTAAAGGACCTATGTGATGTGGAGGTGACGGAGCCTGAATCTGCCAAGTTTGAATGTGAGATCTCCATCCCGTCCGTGAAGCCCCCCAAATGGTCTCTAGGTGGAGAAGTCCTGCAGGCCGGCAAAGACATACACATGGAGCAAGAGGGCACCATTCATCGACTCACTTTCTGGAAGACCAAAAGCAGCATGACTGCTGCTGTCCAGTTTGCAATTGGCAAATCAAAGTCCACTGCAAAGCTGGTCGTGAAAGGTGATTTTTTTTTTTGTACTTATAGTAAATGTTGGTACTTATTGTATCTTCCACATCCTTATCCTCTGTTCGAAACACAGTTGGGATGTGTGCTTTTGGTGGTGGAAATGCATTACAGAACATGACAGTGATTTAATATGGGGGAGGGAGTAAATTGCATTGCTGTAGTTGATAACAGGTTTCTATTCTGCAATCAGAATGTCATTCACTATAGACAGCAGTGACAGGACTACTGCAGTAAGTTTCAGCAGGGCTGGTGGCATGGTTTGAAACAGTCAATAAAAATCCCTTCTCCTATTTTGTAATAGCAAAGCAGGTAACATAACTCACGTTTCTATTGTATTCTTACTGTTACCATGTTAGAATATATTGGATGTTAGGATGCTCCAGAGATCTTCTTACCCTTTGAAGTTTTTTTTTCACTTTATGCTTTAAATTACATTTGGGAATGTCTATGCTTTACTCTTAACAGCATTATTACAAGCTAAGGGAGCTGCTAGGGCATGAGTTCAGATCCTGCTTTCCCTTTGACACCTTATGTGTCCTTGGCAACTTCCTCTTTCTCTCTGCAGTAACCTTTGCTGATTTACCTTTTCGAGGTCCATATGGCGTTCGGATGGCTGGAGGGATTAGCACAGGGTTATCAGACTAGTTACTGCTTGATCACTGATCCAAAGTTTGGGCTGTTATGGCAGTGAATGAAATTTATTGCCGTATGAAAGCTGTTAGGTAGCCAACATGATGGTCTTAGTTTGGCTCTACTTGGACAGGTGCCTGCCTGACTAAAAAAATTAAGCACAAGTACATAAGAAGTCTAAAAGGAATTGAAGGAAGACCTTGCAAGTTAGAGGGACTTGACATCTAAATAGCAGATGAAATTGGTGCTGAAGGTTCAACTGCACTAGGACCCATGTAGTGAAGGGGGGTCCACTGATCAAAATGCACCTGTACTACCCAGTCTGTCCAAGCCCATGCAGCTCCCATTCAGTACGAGAACTGCACAGGCACAAATTGAACAAGCAGGGCAAACACAGTCACCTCCAACTCCTCCCCTGTATTCTCTAAATTCCTATGTAGGTGGTAAATGAGATCCAATACCTTTGCAACAAGCAGGCAAGTTATCAAGTGATCCTCATGGCCACCAGTGACCCAACTATTTACATTTCTAATAATCAAATCGCCAATAACAATGCCTACTCTCCTGGGCACTCACTCTTGGAGATACATCCTTGGTACAAGAGAAAGCATGTCCAAATTAAAGGATTATTTTCTCCTATTCCAAATTGATAAGCTCCTTCATGTTGACCTTGCTCCTTCAATGCAGCACCGGACCTACTAGAGTGGCTGTAAGACTGCTCTGCTGTATCCCTGAAGTTCTCTATATACCTCTCTGTCTGCCTCGCCTTCTCCAGGTCTTCCACTCTATTGCATATCTGTTGAAATGTGTTTTGGGTAAAAAATGCTGCATAAATTCAGATCGCCTCCTCCAGCTGGACTTATGGGATTCTTTTGAGGATTCAGTGGTAGGGTGGAGGTGAGAATTTGGGGGGGGGGGGGAGGGGATAGATTGGCATGATTTGACATGCTACATGTTTTTTAAATTCTTGGGGAGCAAGAAGGGGGCCGCTTGGCTTGTTGCAATGTTTTTAGATCTTGGAGAAATGGATGAAGGGAGATCTTGGCATGTCTTGGTTATTCTGATAATTTTAGGACAGCTAGTTATCTGGATACATTTATCCACACCTTAAGAACACCTCCAGAACCACCTCTTATTATCTGCCTACATTTTATGCAGGTAATTAGTTGTCCAAGCAAAATTTAGCCAGGAATGGGGAAAGAAATATTCAAATCTCATTTTTTTTTTAGTAAGCTAATTCTAAAGGTTAGCTGGACAAGAAGTTTGATTTTAGATGTCTAAAATACGATGTAGCTAAATGTATATGTGTAGGGTGCAGGGTGAGGAGGGAAGGATGGGAAAGAGTTTTCAGCACCAAGATGGGGCATCTAATCAAGGCCTTGGTTTAAAAAATGACAAATTTTGGTAAAATGGGAAATGTACCTGAAAAGGAACTAGAAGTGTGGGCCATAAGTTTTTTAAAAATAAATAAATAAGAAGGAGGTCGACCATGGCTGTGTGCTATATTTATGTTTATTTATAAACTTAATATATCGCTTTTTCATAAAATAGTATACCAAAGTGGTTTACAATTTAAAACCATCATAATAACACAGATGCATATAGAAACATAGAAACATAGAAATGACGGCAGAAGAAGACCGAATGGCCCATCCAGTCTGCCCAGCAAGCTTCACACATTTTTTTCTCTCAAACTTATCTGTTTCTCTTAGCTCTTGGTTCTATTCCCCATAAATAAAATGTTATACATAACACAGGCAATAAATACATAGTATAAAAAAATAAAATATAACACAAAATGAAAAAAAAATCATTGCAGCTATGGTCTCTAAAACAAGGGCTTTTGAAAATCCCTTCAATTCACCAAGCTCATTTGGGGGATACCCCACATTCTCAGTGGCCAGCCCCATATTATGGAACACGATGCCTGAACATTTCAGAACTATGGCAGAGGCCAAAGTTTTTAAGAAATCTTTAAAGACGTAGCTATTTCAGGAGGCGATTGGAACTTAGAAATGATGATGCCTTAGAATTTCTTGTATATAACGTACAGAAATGTCTGATGGAAGCTACTGCAGCACATTTAAGAGAACAGAAAGAAAGGAAGGAGTAAAGGACTTTAATGTTTATGTAATAGGTGTGTAGATTTTTTTTGGTGCCTAAATTACGCACGCTTTAAATCATATATTGTAAACTGCTGTGATCTTAGGAGCATGCAGTATAGAAGTGTGTTTAAATAAATCTCAATTATAAGCTTGAGAAAAAGCAGCATCTTTTGACCATTCCTAAATTTAAGATATTTAGGCAGCTGTTCTAGGTATAAAGGCAACTTGTTCCATAGAAAAGGGGCCATATAAGAGAAGGAAGATTGGCAAGTAGTCTCCAATCTAATGGCAGTTGGTGAAAGTACTGTAAATAAGTCCAGCTGTGAGGAACGAAGCAATCCTGAAGAAGTGTAAGATATTAATAGGTCTAACAAGTAGCAAGATAAATCTCTTTGAAGGCATTTAAACAATAACGCTAGAATTTTAAAATAATACCACATATCAAAAGGATGTCAAAATGTAATGTATCAAAAACTGCTGTAAAATGTAAAAGGATGACCAGTGATCTTGTGCCATTATCAAGAGCATGTCCACCAGAGCTGGCATTAAGAAACACAAAAGGCAAACTTCCTGTCATCCAAATAATTCATCGGGTTGATCACTTATCAGTGCTGGTCTGTCACTGCATGTTTGAGCAATTTTGATAAAAATGGCAAATTAGCCATAGACTCAAAATTATTTAAATCAGGTTGTGAGAAACACGAATGAGGTTAAGAGCTACAATGAAACAGCATTTAATCCCCAAAACACAGACGTCTGCCCCATTTCAAATCTTCGAACTGGCTACGTTTCTAGGAGATTGTTAGCAATCCTGGGTGAACTGTGTTTTGAAGATTAAATGCTGTTTCAATGTAACTCTTAATCTCATTCGAGTTTCTCACAACCCCTGGGCCCCCTCCCGACACAGTCTTCATGAAACACGGCCCGTGTTGGGGGACCGTCGATTTCTTTATGTGAACATTCTGGCTTGATCCTGATACAGTGAATATTTTGCTTGCCGAAATATAAAACGTTTAACTATATGAACATTGTGAAACTTTTTATGTCCTTCCTCCTCTTATTGGCTATGAAAAGTGTTGGATACAAGGAATGGTCTCCCAGTTAGAAGTAATGGTAGCAAAACCGGTATCGGAGTTCAGCAAAGCATGGCAAAAGTGCAGAGAGTCTTTAGTAGTGAGAAAGCGAGGGTAAAGCTGGTGATCAAATAAAGTCTGTGACATTTGCAATAGGTACAGAAAATGGGCAAACTAGATAGGCCTTGCAGCCTTCATGTGCTATCGTATTAACATTATCCTCTGATTGTCCTAAATTTTCCTGTCTAAGCCCCTTTCTGTGTGCATTCTCTGCAGAGATTCCAGTGAAGATCACCAGACAGCTGGAGGATAAGACTGCCAGTGAACGGCAGTCGGTAATCCTCTCCTGTGAATTCAAGCCTTCTCCAAAGTTTGTGGAGTGGTACAAGGACCAGACTCTAATTGAACCTTCAGAGAAATTTAAATTTACGCAGGAAAAGCACATGTCGGAACTCAGGATTCTCAAGCTGAAACCTGAGGACACAGGTGTATACAGATGCAGAGCTGGAAATGCTGAGTCTTCAGGCAGACTCACAGTAGAAGGTATGTGGATTACTATAGAAGATGATTTTATTTCTTCTTTCCCTTTTAATCCCATCCACAGTAATACACACACACATACACACACACTATGCCAGGGTTTCCCAACCCTGAATTGTCAGGATATCCAAAATAAATATGCATGAGATAAATTTGCATATACTGATGTAACCCCTGTGCCAAGGGTACACCTTCCCAGCTCTGGGGAGTGTTAGCTTTACAACCCTGGAGTGAGGTAGACTCAGTCTCTGGGCATGGGCTGGTCAAACTAGATGAGAACACTTCAAACACACTCTATAAGAATATAAGAACATGACAACATACTGGGTCAGACTAAGAGTCCATCAAGCCCAACATCCTGTTTCCAACAGTGGCCAATCCCGGCCATAAGAACCTGGCAAGTACCCCAAAACTAAGTCTATCCCATGCTCCTGTTGCTAGTAATAGAAATGGCTATTTTCTAAGTCAACTTAATTAATAGCAGGTAATGGACTTCTCCTCCAAGAACTTATCCAATCCTGTTTTAAACCCAGCTACACTAACCACATCCCCTGGCAACAAATTACAGAGTTTAATTGTGCATTGAGTGAAAAGAACTTTCTTCAATTAGTTTTAAATAAGCCACATGCTAACTTCATGGAGTGCCCCCTGGTCTTTCTATTATCCGAAAGAGTAAATGATTGATTCACATTTACCTGTTCTACACCTCTCATGATTTTAAACACCTCAATCATATCCCCCCTCAGCCATCTCTTCTCCAAGCTGAACAGTCCTAATCTCTTTAGTCTTTCCTCATAAGGGAGCTGTTCCATCCCTTTTATCATTTTGCTCACCCTACTCTGTACCTTCTCCATCGCAACTATATCTTTTTTGAGATGTGGCGACCAGAATTGTACATCATATTCAATGTGCGGTCTCACCATGGAGTGATACAGAGGCATTATAACATTTTCCGTTTTATTCACCATTCCCGTTCTAATAATTCCCAACATTCTGTTTGCTTTTTTGACTGCCGCACCACACTGAACCGACGATTTCAATGTGTCATCCACTATGACGCCTAGATCTCTTTCTTGGGTGGTAGCTCCTAATATGGAATCTAACATTGTGTAACTATAGCATGGGTTATTTTTCCCTATATGCATCACCTTGCACTTATCCACATTAAATTTCATCTGCCATTTGGATGCCCAATTTTCCAGTCTTACAAGGTCTTCCTTCAATTTATCACAATCTGCTTGTGATTTAACTACTCTGAATAATTTTGTATCATCTGCAAATTTGATTACCTTACTCGTTGTATTTCTTTCCAGATTATTTATAATCTGCCACTGCCCACTCCCACTCCCCTCCACTGAGAAAATTGTCCATTTAATCCTACTCTCTGTTTCCTGTCTTTTAGCCAGTTTGTAATCCATGAAAGGACATCGTCTCCTATCCCAAGACTTTTTACTTTTCCTAGAAGCCTCTCATTTTGTCAAATTCCTTCTGAAAATCCAAATACACTACATCTAACCGGTTCACCTTTATCTACATTTTTATTAACTCCTTCAAAAAAGTGAAGCAGATTTGTGAGGCAAGACTTGCCTTTCTATATGTTTTGTGATTTTGATATTTAGAACACTTTCCACTATTTTTCCTAGCCCTGAAGTCAGGCTAACTGGTCTGTAGTTTCCCGGATCGCCCTTGGAGCCCTTTTTAAATATTGTGGTTACATTAGCCACCCTCCAGTCTTCAGGTATAATGGATGATTTTAATGATAGGTTACAAATTTTTACTAACAGATCTGAAATTTCATTTTTTGAGTTCCTTCAGAACTCTGGGGTGTATACCATCTGGTCCATATGATTTACTACTCTTCAGTTTGTCAATCAGGCCTACCACATCTTCTAGGTTCACTGTGATTTGGTTCAATCCATCTGAATCATTACCCATGAAAACCTTCTCCGGAACGGGTATCTCCCCAACATCCTCTTCAGTAAACACCAAAGCAAAGAAATCGTTTAATCTTTCCGCAATGGCCTTATCTTCTCTAAGTGCCCCTTTAACCCCTCGATCATCTAACGGTCCAACTGACTCCCTTGCAGGCTTTCTGTTTCAGATATATTTAAAAAGATTTTTACTGTGAGTTTTTGCCTCTGCAACCATCTTCTTTTCAAATTTTCTCTTAGCCTGTCTTATCAATGTCTTACATTTAACTTGCCAACGCTCATGCGCTTGTTATAAAATCGGCTACCCCTGCGTGGCCAATTATATATCCGCGCATGCATGTGCGCACGGGTGCTGACTTGCACGCTCAAGGGGGTGATTTTATTTAGAAGCACATTGCGACGCGATCAGCTCTTCCCTACCTACCTACCCTGCCTCTCTTTTCCCCATCCTCCCCTACCCCTAAATCCCCCTGACTAACCTATTTTTTTTTTATTTTGCAACTTACCTGCTCTCACAAGCAGCAGTAAGATCCGGTGCACGCTTCACCGGGATGCTCCCAGCCCTCTCACAGACCGCCCCTTTTTACAAACCTATCTCTTCCGTGCTTCCCGGGAGATACTCTCGTGGCTGGGCTGCTTCTAAAATGCGCGCAGCACGCACACGGCCCGGCCATGCACATATCTCCTAGTATTGGCATGCGCTAGGTTTTAAAAATTAGCCTGTAAATGCAGAACCGTCCCTAGCTTCGCCCCTGGGAACACCTCTGCTCAGTCTGGGTAAACTTGCGCATGAACAGGATGAGGTAGATCTTAAAAACATACGCGCGTGCAAACAAAAGTACACCAGATTTTATAAGATACGCGCGTATCTTATAAAATCCGGGGTTGGCTCACGCAAGGCTGCGCAAAATCGGCAGCCTGCACGCGCCGAGCCACGCAGCCTGTCTCCGTTCCCTCCGCGTCCTCTCACCTTCCCCTCCCTTCCCCTATCTACCCCACCCCCCAGCCCTACCTAAATCCCCCCCCCCACCTTTGTTGGGCAAGTTACTCCTGCTTGAAGCAGGCGTAACTTGCGCGCGCCGCCTCGGCATCCCCTGGCACAGGCCGCAGTGCCGGGGGACTCGGGACTGCCCTCCCGGCCCGCCCCCGAACCATTGCCACGCCCCCGGACCCGCTCCGGACAGCCCCTGACCGCGGACACGCCCCCGGACATGCCCCTCCCGCCCCTTTTACGAAGCCCCGGAACTTACGCGCATCCCGGGGCTTTGCACGCGCCGGCGGCCTATGCAACATCGGGCTTTTAAAATCTAGCCCGATGTTTGTGTGTAAATTTTACCTGCAGGCAGTTTTGTGCAAGGCCATTTCTGTGGGGGAAACACTGTTTTACCCATAGACATGCCTTTGAAAATTATCCTTTTATGGGCTTGATTTTCAAAGAGTTTTCTGTGTTTTGAAAATTAGCCTAGGGAGAGGGGTTTGTGCGGGTAACCGTATATGCAAAAGCTGATTTTACATGTTACTTTTAAGCACAATATCAAAGAGGCATGAAGGAGGTGGAATTGGGGGGTGAGGAAAAGATTTACGTAGACACTTTTGATTTTCAGAAAGCATGTGTGCAAACGTACACGCAAAAAGTTGCATCTGCTCCGAGCAGGGTGCAACCTTCTCTGTGTAGGTCTGTGTGTGTACAGGATCAATTTGCAAATCTTCAAAGCAAGCTATCGCATAAGTCCGCTTTGAAAGTTCAGGCTAAAGTCCAATGGTACAAAATCTTTAGGCCTACACTGCCTGTTTGAATATTACCCTCTAAGGATATCTTACATGGTTTTGCTCTACAGCAAAATCCATATGCGATCTATGATCATTTATCCCTTGAAAATCGTATACGTCCTAACAATAAATTTTATTTCACAAACATTTAAAAACTGAAAAAAATAGCACTTTTATAATGCTCTCCTGAGATCCTTGCTATGTCCCAGGACACAGCAGAATCTCAGAAGAATGTAACCTTTTCCAGTTTTCATATTTTGATTTTGAATTTTTGTAAAATAAAATTTATCGTGACTACTAATTTACGGTTTCCAAGGGGTGATTATAGATTGGATTTTGCTATAAGTCGAAAAGTATACAGAACCCTTATGGAAATATAAAAATTTAAATTTTTTTTTTTTTTTGCAAATCTAGTTTTGAGACTCTTTTTGCAGATTTTTTTTTGTTTGATTGTCCCCTCTGTATAAATTCGTCAGTGCCATTTGAAGATTTGATTTTTACAGCTCATATTATTAATTGGGATTTTTTGAATACTTTGTTCCTTCTCCTTGTTTGCTTATTAAGCATTTTTGATTACTGAATTTTTGCTTTTGCTTAACTCTTAGGCCTTGATCTTACAAATCAGTTGTTTTGGAGTTTTTTTGGTTGTATATAATCAGAAAGATATGAATCTCAAAATTACTATGATGCAAATTGTTTATGAGAAAATTAATTTCAGAGAAATTAAAGCTCCAGGATGGTCAAGTCTTTAATCAAATAACTCAAGAAGTCAATGTAAATTTGAAAAGAACTAAAATAAGGAACATGTAAGAAAAAAAAATCATGAAGGTTTGAATTTTATAATTTTTTTCCCTCACGTTAAAAAAGCCCTGTAAAGTAAAAACTGAAATATCTATAAGGGGAATGGGTCAAGGGAGTTTGCCATGTGCACTTCTTGATGAAATTCCTGGAGATAGAAGATTAAATGGCAAATTCACTGATACGATCAGGAACTTTGCCATTTTCCCCTTGATTCCAGGGTACTGTTATGATCTGCTAAACCATTCTTGCAGGGACATCCTTAGATTATGGATGTCATATATGACTGCAGTTATAGTGTGTAATATTTCAGCAGCCCATGTGTTAAATGGTAATACTCATTGCATAGCAGCTTAAGCATCCAGAGGCTGATTCATAAAAATCACTGGGTCCACAGATTAGCTGTACATGTCAGAAATGTTTGAAAAAGTCTGAATCTGTCAATAAAAGATATAACTGAATGGATATAAGCTGACCTTATTGTTTTCAAAAGTGAATGCTACCTTATAGTAGAAAATAATCTTTTCCCATTCATTTGTGAAGCAAATATTTCAAGAAAGAATAGGCTTTTAGAAATATTCAGCTGAAATGTGCCAAATGTGCCTAGCTAACATATTACATATACTAGCTCAACAACAAAATGCTTAGCATAGGTGTTAAATAACTTAAAAATCTTGAGTAATAAGTGATCATAACATGTATGGTTACTGGTGTAAGACCAATTCCTCATCTCTCATATTATATGTGAAATCTTACAATTTATTGCATGTCAACCACGTTTCCTCGGGGTACCACCCAATTATGTTATATAATGTAAAACCAATAAACACAAGTTACAAAAAAAACCCCCCAAAAACTTAACAGAGGGACCATTGTACTAAAGTGTGCTTTTATTGGCTGTTAACATACATAAATGTGCTGTTTATCGCACATACTATTGACTGATGTTAATGACATGCAAATGAGGCATACGGTAAAGTAGATACATATGTATGGACCATGTTGGAACACTTCCAAAACTTCCCATGACCTAATGTGTCCCTGGTCTGCACTAAGCGTGTTTAGATGTGTATGAGCATTTGCTGATCACCCACACTGTTGGCCATCTAGCATATGCTAGTAGTGCCTTTAAGCGATAGCCCTAACTTCTTTCTTTTTTTTTTTTATGAAGGGCTGAGTATTACTACTTGGAATACAAAGTTTTTAAACATTACACAGGGCATAATGGATATAATCTTTTTTTTTAAGCACTAATGCCAGAGATAGTGATGAGTCAAAGTAGATCAGAAATTGTCCATTAATCACATTTTAGGTATATCTTCAGGAATTGTTCCTTGCCATTTGGAAACCCTCCCTAATGCTGTGTTTTTTTTAAAACACTGGATATGCTCTTCACAGATTCTGCATGTGGTGCCTCTACACACTTAGGCCCCAAGAAGATTCTGAAACTGTTCTAAACAGGTTTCACTACATCATCTCAGTTAAACCATTTGCACTGCAACTAATTATGGCATCATTTTGCCATGGCTTTTGCACCCTGTATTCTCATCAGACTTGGTTTTGCAGAGCTGAAATTCCAGATACTACACATTTTAACTCAATGAATGGAGAGATCATTCTAGAATCTAGATAAAGTTGATTCTAGAATAATAGATAAAGATACTATTCTTTGGCCTTTATAAGCTGAATGTTGTGAATCAAAATTCTTTCCCATTTTATATGAGATGATGTGATAATACAGTTTTCCTTTATGGATAGAATTGCTCCTTGCATACAGATTGCATTTCTGGAAAGAACATTGAAAGACTGCTATTGAAGGAGGCCTGTTTTCAATATTTGCTTTGACATTTTTGTTTTTGATAGCTCGCAATGTACAAGTTATCAAACATCTGCAGGACGTGGAGACACAGGAAGACAGCTCTGTTGACTTCTCCTGCGAGCTCTCGCACGAAGATGAGGAGGTGGAGTGGTTCCTGAACAACACGCTCCTTTACTCCAACAACGTCAACGATATTAAGAAGATTGGCAAGAGCCACACTCTGACTCTGAAACAGGTCACACCCGAGGATTCAGGAACTGTGATGCTCAAAACTGAGAAGCTGACAGAGAGTGCTCATCTTAAGGTTAAAGGTGGGTCATTTTAAAATTGGATTAATGGTTTATGGTGTCTCCAGAAAGAACTGCTCATACCACAAGTATTTGAAAAAGAGGAAAGTACTCAGACCAGATTATGAAAAAATGTCAAAATATTTGATCATCCACCTAAATTTACATTAGACAAATCTTCGTGGGTGGTTATTGTTCATTAGGGTACCTAACTGGCAAGGTACACATTTACGTTTCAATCTGTACAAACCCAATTTTCAGACACGATCACCTGTAGACCCACGTGTGCATTTACGCAATGTTAAACGACAAAGTCAAGTAAGTGCATTTGCGGCCTGCTTGTTTTATGCACAATTTCTTAAATTGAAACGTACATGTCACATCTCTGAATATGCCCCTTGAACATAAGAACATGCCATACTGGGTCAGACCAAGGGTCCATCAAGCCCAGCATCCTGTTTCCAACAGTGGCCAATCCAGGTCATAAGAACCTGGCAAGTACCCAAAAACTAAGTCTATTCCATGTTACTGTTGCTAGTAATAGAAGTGGCTATTTTCTAAGTCAACTTAATTAGTAGCAGGTAATGGACTTCTCCTCCAAGAACTTATCCAATCCTTTTTTAAACACCGCTACACTAACTGCACTAACCATATCCTCTGGCAACAAATTCCAGAGTTTAATTGTGCGTTGAGTGAAAAAGAACTTTCTACGATTAGTTTTAAATGTGCCACATGCTAACTTCATGGACTACCCCTTAGTCTTTCTATTATCCGAAAGAGTAAATAACTGATTCACATTTACCCCTTCTAGACCTCTCATGATTTTAAACACCTCTGTCATATCCCCCCTCAGCTGTCTCTTCTCCAAGCTGAAAAGTCCTAACCTCTTTAGTCTTTCCTCATAGGGGAGCTGTTCCATTCCCCTTATCATTTTGGTCGCCCTTCTCTGTACCTTCTCCATCGCAACTATATCTTTTTTGAGATGTGGCAACCAGAATTGTACACAGTTGGAACGCCTCTTTTCTACGTGACAAGTATGTGCACACTTTCTGTTGGCTAAAAATCTACTTAAGACGTCTTTAGATGGGATAAACTAGGGTAAAAGGCGCCTAAGCCTTTGTAATGGCTCTCACTATTTCTTACTAAGCACAATATTATTTGCACCATTTTGTTCCCAGTCCTGGACCTTTTTCCTATTCCCATTAAGACTGAAACCCAGGTATGATGGTACTATACCAGTAAGAAACTCTTAAAATCCATTTTTATTATAAATGTTGATGCCTTTCTGTAATTTAGAATAATATATTTGTCAAGACCTAAAGCTTCTAAATTGGATTGGGTGTGGATCGGGAGAATAGAGAGATTTCCAGATCTCCTTTAGATATTTTTGGGATTATGGAAATGCTCAGTAAGAGGATACTCAGGTACAGGAGATTGAGGGGGGTGGGGCAGTTTTCATAGCCCTTTATCCAGGTATGGGGCTATCCATAAATGATGTCCCACTGTTTTGGCAGGAAATCAACCCCTACCCCCCTCTCGTCACACTTCGTCACAAATCTCCAAACACCCTCATCACAAAAGTGGTAACCCTCTCTCCCCCCCCTCCTGTCAGAGTGTGACATCATTTATGGATGGCCCCTAAACTGATTTTCTGGAAATTGCCCTCACTTTACTATTCAGACGAGCCAGAGAAGGAAAAAGCCTTTCCCAGTGGCTCTGCACTAAAAGACCTGTCTTCCAGGACCTGTAGCTGCCGCAGGTTCTATTCCTGCTTTGGAGAAATTGGGAAGGAGACTGAAAGTGGGTACTAGTCAAGCTTTTTTTTGGCCTCTGTTGGAAACGGGATGCTGGGCTTGATGGACTCTTGGTCTGACCTAGCTTGGCAATTTCTTATGTTCTCCTCCCCCTGGCTTATTCTGGCCCTTTTGGGGTTTAGGGGTTGGAGTGGGAGGTGGATTTAGGGGGGAAGAAGGGAGATGACTTGGCATGCTATATTGATTATTTATTTCTGGGGATTGGGAGGAGGGGGACTGGCTTGGCCCTCTATAGAAATGTATATTGGGAGGGTTGGGATGGAAGGGGTTTGTTGACGGTGGCAGAACATTATTTTTAGGAATCGGGAGGGACAGGGGGTTCTTAGTGACTCCTCTGCTGCTTGTGTAATTTGTGGTTGTAAACCTATCTTCAGTAAGTTAGCAAGCATAAAAGTTACCCGGATATACTTTAGCCAAGTATATTCAACAGGAAAAGTGTCCTGCTGAATGGTTGGCTACAGTTAACTTCACCCGGATAACTTTGCCGCTGGTTTACTGAACATTGACCTGTAAGCGGCTTTAAGTTCTCTTTAAGAAAAAAACCTGCCTCCCTATCCTACCTTTATCAATTTTTCAAAATAAAAAGATGCCCTCCCGCCCCCCCAGCACAACCCCACCTCTTCCCCCCTCACTCCCAGCACTTGAAAAGTTTACATTTTTCCCTTGTGGCAGGCTTCCCCGTCGTCTCTCCCTCCCAGCATGGACTTTCCGCATCCCCTCTCTTTTCCTGTCACTTTACAAATTGCCAAGACAATGAAAAAGGCTAGTGTATAATGTGGACATCCAGGACCGTTAACATTTATTAATAGTATTATTAAGACCTCAGCACTGGTGTTATTTTTGAATGTTTTATCAGATTTGAGACCAGTCGGTGCAATCATGGCTCTTTTAAAAAACCTCTTTATTTAGTTTATTGAAAACTCTCTTTTTTTGATTTTTAGTTTTTCTTAAAAAAGACTTCTGTGCTGATCGCCTACTTTGAGTCTTGTTAATGCCGAGATTCCGATTAAAAAATGCTTTTAAGCAACATTATAACCCCACCTTCCCATCCTTTACCTAAATAAAAAATGCAAGTTGGGGCTCCAGTTCCTCATCCCCTACCCCCTGGAGCCCCCAAAAGTATTGTTGAAACCCCACAGGAGGAGGACAGGGCTTTTCCTCCTTCCACTGGGCTGAGTACTAAAGTGCCGGTAGAGCTGACAGGTAACAGCACTTTGTATTCATTCATTCCAAAAAGAAACTTTGTATTCATTCATTCATTCCAAAAAGAAACTTTGTATTCATTCATTCCAAAAAGAAACTTAAAACCTGGCTCTTCCAACAAGCTTACTCCATCACACCCCCTATTACATAACTCCCCCTCCGACCCTTACCCTTACTCGGATTTCCTGATATGACCACCTCTATGCTTGTCGTTTTGGTACTGTGCACTAATTCTGTATATAGTTTTGATGTAAATAGTTTTGATGTAAGGGCTCCCCCCTAATTTCAATCATATGTTTCCTAGTTCAGTATATTATCTGTTTTATGTAAGGGCCCCGCCCAATGGTTTTGTGTTCACTGTAAACCGATGCGATGTGCGAACGGTCATCGGTATAAAAGAAACGTTAAATAAATAAATAAATAAATAAATTCCATATACTCCAGGGTAAACAGATCAATCTCCATTCGGGAGTGAGCCCTCAACAGGGCCCTGAAATGGAATTAAACATGATTGTGAAATGACCAAAACAGAATCAAATGGAGTAGCAACCTGTGTAAAATACCTTCTCAGATGACCCTTGAAATTGCACAAGATGGAAAACATTACCATGAAACTTCCCTGTCAAGTTCATGCTTTCTGTTTCTCTTGTCTCCATTCTCCAGAAAAGCCTGCGGTGTTTCTGAAGTCCCTGGATGACGTTATGGGTGAGGAGAGGGGAGTGATCTCTCTAGCATGTGAGATCTCTAAACCCAAGGTTAAGCCTGTCTGGAGAAAGGATGATGTCGAGCTCACTTCAAGTGACAAATATGAGCAGAGGCAGGCTGGGAAGTCTCTCTCTCTAGTCATCCACGATCTGAGCAAGGATGATGCTGGAGTGTACACTTGTGACATTGGCACGGATGTCGCCAAATCTAGAGTTTATATCCAAGGTAGGTAAACTGTAAAATCAGGCCAGTGTGATCATAGCAGTATAGTTTTATAAGTGCCACATTGTTTGTAGCTTGCCTCTCTCCTTTTCTTATTTTTCCCTTATTTGTAGGCATTTGTAAATAAATGAATGCCTAATGGGGAGATTTTGACCTCGTTTCAGCAGAAAAATCACAGAAGTGATTGTGGTTTCATTTGGGATGTAACATTTGGGGAGTGAGCATAGTCAAATGAGATGATAGAAAATATTGGGAGTAGGGGTGGGGGAAACACATTTATTGCTAATTGGTTGTCACACGTGTACAGGATTAGCATGTGCTAAACCATTGTTGTGCACACTTAGAAGTTTTATGCATGCTACACTATTATCTTGCTCGTTAATGCAAGAGAAAGTGAATGAGTCTGTGGGATGAAAAAATGACTTTGAAAAATGAATGCCACTCCTTCATATATATATATATATATATATATATATACCCCCGGTGGGAGTCCATCCTTTAGAGTTGTTAGGGTTTTGAGTTTATTGCCTTGAATCCTTATATTGAGCTGTCTCTATCCTTCTCTTGGCACAAAGCACTAAGCATGCATGGAAGTGTGGCATTACTATAATAGAAAAACCTGTGAGGTGACGTGTGGCATAGCATCCACTGCAGCCCTACTGATACCACTGCCGACATCACTAATTCTCCATATCCATTGCTGACATCACAAATGCTGACCATCTCTTCCTTCCTTGTTGAAAATGCTGCCAAATCCTGCATCATGTTTCACCACCACTTCTTCACCAAATGATGCCACCCAATCCCTTCCCCCTTCTGACATCTATAAGAGCAGTCCTCTCCAATCCATCCCTTTCCTCTGACATCTGTCAGCCTCATCCTATCCCTTGTATTCTTGCCTTCCTCACATCTCTCTCAAACTTCTCAAACTCCTCAATGTCTCCTAGCCCTAAACACCTCCTGTAGAGATATTCTACTACCACTCCCCCTGTATCTCACTGCCTCATATTTCCTAGTCTGCCTCTTCCCTCCTGCCTGCTGATACCTCTCATCTCCATTTCCTCTCCTTCCCTGTTACATTTCCTTGCCCCTGGCTAATGCCTCTTCCAATCTCCTCCCAAACTCCTCTCTTCCCTGCCCCTTTGTTGACTCCTACACTCACTCCATCTATCTACTTCTGCTGACACCTCCTCGCCCTGTCCTCTCCCACTTTCTGCTGACAACGCCGAGCTCTGCATCCCATCCTCCCCTAACCCTGAGGTGTCTCTCAGTCTACATCATCTTTCTGTCTCTTCCTCTGCTCTCTCCTTGACTCTTTTTTGCTCTCTCTCCTACCCTTGTTTTATCCCTTGTTGATTGAGCACATGCTCTTTCTTCATGTGCCGCATCAAAGCCGTATCAGTTGGTATTTCCCTTCTTCTCCACACCCTCAAGGTTGCATCATCTAGCAGCACTTCTCCTGTGTGACTTTAGGTCCACATCAGCTGCCTCTTTCCTTCTTCTCTGCAGCCTCAGGCCCTCATCATCCACCATTTTTGTTTTTCTCTATGGCTTTAGGGCTCATCAATTGCCACTTCTCTTCTCTGCAGATGTGGGCTCACATAAGCACCACTTGTTCTCTTCTCTGCAGCATCATGCCCATATTGACCTCTACCTTCTCATCTTCCTTTAGACCTTGAGGCTACTTCAGTCATCACTTTCCCTAATCTCCAATCGGCTGTTGACTCCTCTCTGTCCAGTGATAACTGGATTGTACTCCATGGCCTATGGGAGTAGTATTAAAGCAGTTCTTCCCTCTTACTCATCTCTATTCCTTCTCTATCTATCATTCACTCCACTGATGTCTCTCAGCCATGTATCTCTCCCTCCCAGTCACCCTACGATATTTCCTATCTAACTGTCCCTTCCATGCACACTGCTGATGGTCTCCTTGTTCCACATTTTCCCCCTTCTACTCACTCTACTGAATAACTTACAGTCCCTCCCCTGTACCTTTAATGCCTCTGCATTCAATGCTCATATCTCCCCTCTTCTGATGTTGCCTTAATTTATTAACTTCCTGTTCCCTGTGACTCCCCCTTCACCTCCTGCCCAATCCCTCCTTCCTCAGTGATGCTTTTCCATTTTATCCTGCTCCCCTCAGTGAGGCTACGACCTCCTCTACATGTCCTCTCCATCCATCTTCTTGCTTAGCCCCCTCACTGGTGATGCACATCCACCTTGCCAAACAAGTAACCCTTCTCTGTCAGTTTTGATGGTTCTCTTCTTTTTTTCCTTCTACATGCTCACCCAATTTACCAGATTTGACATTCCTCCTTAGGGGTGTGGTATATTCTAGGGACCTGAAGGACTTTATTGACATTCCAATCACTAATATTCATACTTAGAAAATGAATTATATATGCTCTAACATCTTATATAATTGTATAATATATATATTATATATATAACATCATATATTATTATATAAATGACCTAACATCATGTTACAGCAAGGTGTTGCATTTAGGGAAAAATAACCCTTGCTGTAGTTACACGATGTTAGGTTCCATATTAGGAACTACCGCCCAGGAAAAAGATCTAGGGATCATAGTGGATAATACTTTGAAATCGTCGGCTCAGTGTGCTGCAGCAGTCAAAAAAGCAAATAGAATGTTAGGAATTATTAGGAAGGGGATGGATAATAAAACAAAAAGTCATAATGCCTCTGTATTGCTCTATGGTGAGACTACACTTTGAGTACTGTATACAATTCTGGTCGCCGCATCTCAAAAAAGATATAGTTATGATGGAGAAGTTACAGAGAAGGGCAACCAAAATGATAAAGGGGATGGAACAGCTCCCCAATGTGGAAAGACTATAGAGGTTAGGGCTATTAAGTTTGGAGAAGAGATGGCTGAGGAGGGATATGCTAGAGGTCTTTAAAATCATGAGAGGTCTTGAACAAGTGGATGTGAATTGGTTATTTGCACTTTTGGATAATAGAAGGACTAGGGGGCACGCCATGAAGTTAGCAGTAGCACATTTAAGACTAATCAGAAAAAATTCTTTTTCACTCAATGCACAATTAAGCTCTGGAATTTATTGCCAGAAGATGTGGTTAGTGCAGTTAGTGTAGCTGGGTTCAAAAAATGTTTGGATAAGTTCCTGGAGGAGAAATCCATGAACTCCTATTAATCAAGTTGACTTAGGTAATGGCCTCTGCTATTACTGGCATCAGTAGCATGGGATTTTCTTGGTGTTTGGGTACTTGCCAGGTTCTTGTGGTCTGGTTTGGCCTCTGTTGGAAACAGGATGCTGGGCTTGATGGACCCTTGGTCTGACCCATCATGGCAATTTTTATGTTCTTATGATCAAGAATAAACATAAGTATTTCATCTGCTGATGTAAAGTCTACAAATAGCGAACATTGAGATCAAAATATCAGTATTAGTTTAGTTTAGTTTATTGTATTTCTATACTGTCGCATCAGACGTGCCTTCACAACGGTTTACAGAGTATAAAACATATAATAAATACAATACATTTATAAATAGTAATAACTAACTCTGTTAAAAGTATGAAATAAGTTAGTTATTAAAAGCAGTAAGTTAGCACCACATCATTAATTATAATTTAATACCATCATTAATAAGCCGTTGTTTGGGCACTTGGTGTTTGTTGGTTATTGAGGCCTTCACATGTGGAATCCACAACCCATCCAGAAATCAGCATCAGAGGTTAAGAATGGATCCCAGACCCCACTTGCTGAAGCGGAGATGAGGACATGCAGGCCACATCAGCCTGTCAAATTGGCTTCACCTCTAGCTCCAGCAACTATAGCCGCACCACTGCCACATCTCTCTCCACCACCTAGAATCATTGGTGACCCCCAGGAGTGTCAGGGTTTTATTAATCAGTGGCAAATGCAGTTTACTCTACAGGCAACTCTGATTCCAACTAACAGAGCCAAATTTACATTTATTCTGTCTTTACTGGGAGATTAGCTCTGGCCTGGGCTTCCCCATTATAGGAGTGTGAAGATCCAATTTTGGAGGACCTTGACTGCTTCCTTTGTGACTTCCAACTGATAATTGATGAGTCCAGACGAGTATCATCAGCTGCATCCGAGCTGATACAGATTTGCCTGGGTTCTCGGACTATCAGCGAATACGTGGTCCAATTCTGTACTCTGGTCTCGGAACTACAGTGACAGGATGATGAATCTGTTAACCATTTTTTGTCAGGGCCTGTCTGAACCCTTGAATGACGAGCTGGCTGGATGGGACCCCCTGAGGATCTGGAAGAGTTCATTAGGCTGACTACTCGCCTTGACCATTGACTGCGGAAAAGAGCTAGAGAACAGAGCCAAGCTTGATGACCCATCTGTCTAGCCTACACCCCCCGAGTTCCAGCGGCCAGTGAGTCTTCTCAGGGCCCCCTCCATCAGCCAAAACCCCGGAGGAACCTATGCAAGTGGATTGTCTTTGAGTGTCACCAGAGGAACATCTATACAGAAGGTGCCTTAGCCTCTGTCTTTATTGCGCTGGTTCAGGACACTACATTGGCCAATGCCCTGTTAAAGCAGGAAACTCCTGGGCGAAGGGATAGTAGGAGAGGCCACCCTAGGTCAACAAGGTACCTCTCCCCAAATATTTCTGGGGAGCATCATCCTTGGGAAATCTGAGATACCCCTCCAGGCATTTTTGGACACTGGAGCGACTGAGAGCTTCATTGATGAATTGATCATCCGGCATTACCAGGTTCCCACCGAACCCCTGGTTACCACCCTCTTGGTGTCATCAGTTTTTGGGGAGCCTTTGCCTGATCAAATAGTTGGCACCAGGATTCTACTCCATATATGAAAAGGCCTCCTCCACCAAGAGACCATTTGTTTCTATGCTCTTCCCAGGTTAATAAATGAGATAATACTTGGTCTTCCCTGGTTAGTTATTTATCAACCTCACATTTTCTGGACCTCCTTGCAGTTGGCGAGCTGGGGCCCTACCTGCCACTAGCAATGCTTAACCCCCTTCCAGCCTCCTGCCTGGACCGTGTGTGCCTCTCAATGCCTGGGTTGCCACCACAATATATGGAATTCTCTGATGTTTTTGCCCATAAACGTGGATGCGCTAGCCCCTCGCAGAATCTTTGATTGTCCAATTGAACTTCAGCCAGGGAAAATGCCCCTCCCCCCCCCGGGAAAGAGTATATTCACTATACAACCAGAGATCACGGCCATGTCGCATACATTCAGCATAATATGGCTAAGGATTTCATCTGACCGTCATTATACTCCACTGGCACTGGATTCTTCTTCGTGGGGAAAAAAGGACAGGTCTTTTCAACCGTGTATTGACTATTGGGGTCTATACAAGATTACCAAGAAGAACTGGTACTCCTTACCACTCATCTCTGAATCTCTGAATTGTTCGATAGGCTAAGAGGGGCCCAAGTCTTTACTAAGTTAGATCTGCGAGGTGCATACAATTTGATTCGCATCGGGGAAGGTGATGAATGGAGACCACCTTCAACACCTGGGACTGTCATTACGAATATTTGGTCATGTCATTCGACCTGTGTAATGCACCTGCAGTCTTCCAGATGATGGTAAATTACAATTTTTGAGATCTTTTCCATTCTCACATCATCATTTATTTAGATGACATCCTCATCTATTCGAGGATCTTGGAACAGCACCGCACTCATGTTAGGCAAGTGCTAAAATGCCTTAGATAGCATCAGCTCTATGCTAAACTAGAAAAATGCTCGTTTGAGCAAAAGGAACTTTCCTTTCTAGAGTACCTTAGCTCCTCTACAGGCTGTATGGATCCAGAAAAGTTAGCTGCCATTCTTCACTGACCCCCGCCTGAGAGGCCTTAAGGCTCTTCAGTGCTTCATAGGGTTTTCTAACTACTATCAACAGTTTTTCTGAGTCTATTCTTCCCTAGCGGCACCTCTCACTGCCCTTACCAGGAAAGGAGTGGATCCTCGGATTTGAAGTGAGGAAGCCATTCAAGCCTTTGACCATCTCAAACAGGAATTTACCCTTGATCAATGCCTTTGCCACCCTGACCTCACACAACCATTTCTCATAGATGTCAACGCCTCCACGCTTGGGGTAGGAGCCATTCTGCTTCAACGTTTCCTTGTTACTTGTGTCTTTTTCTCAAGGTAATTCTCCCCAGCAGAGATGAATTAGATCATTGGTGCCCAGGAACTTTTAGCAGTTAAATTGGGTCTCGAAGAATGGCATCATTTGTTGGAGGATGTTGCAACCGTTGCTGCCCAACGGCTTCACTCCGCCTACCTTTCTTTTTCTGCGACTCCTCCTGCTCCTTGTGGACATCTGGCTGCCGCGGCTTCTGCCTGCTGTACTCTCCGGCGTCTCCAGACCGGCTTGGGTGCTGCCTCCCGCCATGCTCCTCAGGTACCTTAGGGCGTGCGCGCTGCACAGCCCTCATTCTTATTTCCTCTATGGCGCGAACCTCAGGGGCGTCCCCCTGTGATGATGTCACGCTGCCTGGATATTTAAGCCTACTGTTTATTGCTAGCCGTTGAGTTAGCAGGGGATTTCCTACGGATGGGATTCACTCTCCGTACCCAGCTACACTGCCTCCAATTTCTATTGGACTCTTTTCTGCTAATGGGGTTCCCACTCCTTGGGGGCCTCTCTGCTTCTTTCAGGTCGCTATCATGAACCGGTTACTTGCTCCTCGAGGACCCATGTTCCCTGACTCGCTTGCCTGTGTCCATCTCCTCTTCTACTTGGAAGAAGTCGCTACAGACACCATCTGTGAATACTACTACCATCTACTCCTCAGAGCTGTTTCCCTGGAACCAGGTACTCGCTCCTCGAGGGCCTGCCTCCATTCCAGTGCCAGTGCCATCTCCTATGTGGAACTGCTGCATGAGTACTTGCCAATGAGTCTCTGCTCCCAGGGATCTGGTACATGCTCCTCGAGGGCCACCTCTCCCTATCTCGGGGCTTCTCCATACTGGGGACTCTGTGAATGTCTTATTGTACTCATTCTCTCAGTTCTTTTCACTACAGCATTGCTACCGGAAGACCGCTGTTCCAGCGCCCTGAGGAATACTAGCCCAGCTGAGCTCCATCTTCTACTCACTACAGCCACCTCTGGTGGCTTCACAAACTGTCTAAATAAAGATATAATCTGCATGTAGATTCTTTCCTGCTGGGCAATAGCATAACTCAAAATCAAATTGGTTAAAAAAAAGAGACCAGAAGGTTTGGCTAGCATTCAACCACTGGGCTTGAGGCAAATATTCAAGATTTTTGTGATCAGTGTAGATTGTTATTGGGAATCGAGTGTCCTCTGTTATGTTTTGTAAGGTTGGGTGGACCCTTGGACACTGTGGCAGCTGACCATGCCCATTGTGTTTAAAAATGAGAAAAAAATCAAAATACAAGACTACCTTCAATTGAAGTTTGGCTGTGTGTGTTTCTTTAGTCAACACTTGAGCCAGTAAAAATGGATTCTGCTTATGCTCTGGACGAGAATGGAAATCATGATATTAAATTTATATTGTAAATATAGATAATTTTTGGATAACACTCAACTCCACTTTCATGTATCTGAGGTGTGTAGAACAAATATTTA
Organism: Rhinatrema bivittatum; assembly: GCF_901001135.1. Taxonomy (NCBI): domain Eukaryota; kingdom Metazoa; phylum Chordata; class Amphibia; order Gymnophiona; family Rhinatrematidae; genus Rhinatrema; species Rhinatrema bivittatum. The sequence goes on along the minus strand of NC_042616.1, from coordinate 70,136,839 downwards.
TAAACAGAAACTGATGAATTAAATAATTTCAATAAAGATTCATACATATAAGTCCCCCTCTCAACAAACTGTGAAGCTTTCCTCACCTCACTGTCAGCGATGAGTTTCAGTCAACAAATCAACAAACCCACTCACAAAGCAGGCCACACGCTCGATCTCCTCTTTACAAACACCAGTATTTCTCTCACAAAACAACCAAATTGTAAAAAAGTCCCATGGTCAGATCACTCTCTAATCTTCACCAGCTTTTCTATACCTCGATCAGACTCCAACCTCAACTCAAGACCCTCTTTCCAATACAGAAAACCTTGCTCCTCAGAACACCTCAGCAAACTTCTAACCTCTGATCTACCACTCATTGATGTATCTACACCCAACTCTGCCCTCCAATCTTGGTCCAAAATAACTAATTCTATTGCAAACACTCTCTGCCCACTGACAACCAAAACAAGGTCTTCCAATGCATCCAAACGACAACCCTGGTTTAACGATCAACTACGAAAGTTCAAACAACTACTTCGGCAAAAAGAAAGAAAATGGCGTAAAGCCCCTTCACCGGCCTCACTCTCTGACTACAAACGATCACTCCATCTATACAAAAGTACCACATTGAAAACCAAAAGAGGCTACTATGCCCGGAAGATTCATCACCTCAGCTTTGACTCAAAGGCTTTATTCGCTTTCGTTTCAAGCCTCACTAAACCGATCTCTCCAGATATCCCACCCGAACAAGCCCAGACTAAAGCAGACGAACTGGCTCTTCATTTCAACAAAAAAATATCGGATCTCCTTAATCAGCTGACTCCAAACACCACTTCTCCAGATAACACATACTTTCCCCAAAACAAAGAGATACAGCTTATTGACTTCGAACCCATCACAATCACAGAGATACAAACGGTGTTAAAAAGAATGAAACCATCATCTCACCCATTTGATCAAATCCCTTCCAAATGCTCCTTCTCATCCCGGACAACAATAGCAAAAACCTTAGCAGATATCATAAACTGCTCTCTATCACATGGTATTTACCCGGAAGACCTAAAAACTGCCCTCAATTCAGCCACTGTTAAAAAAACCAAATCTAAATGCATGTGATCCCAACAACTTCCGCCCTATTTCCAACCTCCCATTCATAGCGAAAATCATGGAAAAATGTGGTAAACACCCAACTATCCAACTACCTAGAGGACCACAGTATTCTGTCCCCTAACCAATATGGTTTTCGCAAAGCCGCAAGCACTGAAACGCTACTACTCTCACTCACGGACTTCCTCCTTTCTGGAATTGATAAAGGCCAAGCATATTTACTATTCTTCTTGACTTTTCGGCGGCCTTCGACACCGTCACCACCACGCCCTCCTTCTAAAACAGCTGGCAAACATTGGTTTTAACAGGTGCCACACTTAACTGGTTCAAAACATTTCTAGAAAATAGAGGATATAGAGTCAAAATTCACAATAAAGAATCCCAATACCACCATTCCAATAGAGGGGTGCCGCAGGGTTCATCACTTTCACCCACACTATTCAATGTCTACCTCCTACCACTATGTCAACTTCTTACAAAACTAAGCCTGAAACACTTCCTTTTCGCTGACGACGTACAGATCGTGATCCCCATAGAAGAATCTATATCAAAAACAATGGAATATTGGGACAGTTGCTTATCAGAAATTAACTCCCTCCTCACCAGACTAAACCTGTACTTAATGCTTCTAAAACAGAATTCCTGCTCATATCACCGGAAAACAATAATACACTCCCAAAACCACCCACACTCCTTCAAACAGCCCACGTAAGAGATTTAGGAGCCATCCTGGACAATCGACTCAACCTCAAACCATTCATTAACCAAACCACCAAGGACTGCTTCTACAAATTACATTATTCTGAAAAGAATCAAACCACTTTTCCACGCCCAGGACTTTAGAACAATACTACAAAGCAATAATCTTTTCCAAATTAGATTATTGCAACTCATTACTACTAGGCCTCCCAGCTTCCTATACCAAACCGCTACAAATGTTCAGAAACTCTGCAGCCAGAGTCCTTACAAACTCCAGGAAAATGGGACCACATCTCACCTAGTCCTCAAAAACCTCCACTGGCTACCGATCCACGATAGAATCATGTACAAAACCATCAACATCATATACAAAACTATCAACCAAAACACGCACCTCACCTACAAATACGCTCTTAAAAAATACACTTCCGCCAGAACCCATCAGGGAATACTACAAAGAGTCACTCCAAATTCCAAAGGCCAAAACCTACCAACATAAATCATTGAGTCTTAGAGCCTTCTCTTCAGCAGGTCCAACTCTCTGGAACTCTATCCCACCTGATTTGAGACAGGAGCCATGCTCTCTAACATTTAGGAAAAGACTAAAAACCTGGCTTTTCAAAAAGCATTTCCAAGCATTGAATAAAACCTCCATTAAATAGCACAACTCTTATTCTATAACTGGACCTAATACAAATCAACCAACCTTAAATTGACACTCATCAATACCTTCTGAGCTTTTATCATACCATTATCGTATTTATGCATCCGGTTATTTATGTACCGTCTCATAGTGATGTACCGCCACAGTTACTCACATATTCTTATTTAATCACTTTGCTACTCTATTACATTAATAGGCCAAAATGTAAATATTGCTCTGTACAATCTCTCCCCTTTTCCAGTTCCAAGTTGATTTCCCTGATTTTTTGTAACTTTCTCACATCCTTTATTTGATTCACTGTATTTATTCACTGTATTTAAAGTTCAAGGTTCTTACTGAGAACATTGTTTTAAGTTATGTTATGCTTTACACACTCTGTTAATTGTAAACCGGGTTGATGTGATGCCTGTCATGAAACTCGGTATAACAAAAACAATAAATAAATAAATAAATAAATAAATATAAAGTATATTTAAAATTAATTAAATTAATAAATAGTGTCAGAACCAATTGCAACAATATATACCATGCTTCAAGGTATTATACAAGGGTATTAATTTGAGTAAAATATGAGGTGGTATATATTTTTACAAATGGTTCTACACTGTCTATTAGTTTATTTAATTTTAAATTCAGCACAATCCAATTATATATTTATTTAAACAAATTCTTATATTATGCAGTATCTACAAATAATATTCTATGTGGATTACAATTCTTCAGACATAATACAAATAATTTTAAACACACAAATATAATTAAAATAAAATGTTCATTAATCAGTAAAAGTAATAGCAATAAAAATCATTTTTTGCTTTACCCATAGGCTTCTTGAAACAACTTTAAGGTTAATTTTCAAAAGCTTTGCATGTAAAAATTAGAGCGTACATGGGTAAAATATCATATATGTAACCACAAAATTGTAATAATGCAAGTCAACATCCAGGTCACCACTACGTGACTGCAATTTCAGTGTTTTGTCTTGGTTGTCTTATGTTCCTATTGCTTTTTTTTTTTTTTAGTAAGTTTGTTTTAACTGCTCTATTAATTTGATGTCTGAGTGTTTTTATAAGATATACATCGCTTAAGAAGATTTATTTTAATCTGTAAGGTGATTCATAAATGTTCCTAAATACATAAATAAAATAAATATTTTTTCAAAACTCAAAATACACATGTAAATCAGGGTACGTAAGTAAATTAACAAATGTAAAAAATGGGAAGGGCCAACATTTATGCAAGCAAGATGCTATTTTATAAGCAATTTACTTATGTAAATGTGGCACCTTTCTCACATAGATTTACTCCTGCTCAATATCTGGAGTAAGTGATTGTAAACATCTTAAACATGAAAAAAGGACTGGGTGGAGGGTCTGGGTGAAATGGGGGGACTTCAGGCTGAAGAGTCAGAAGGATCTTCATGAGCTGCAGATGGACTGGGCTAACTGGTAGTCTAATTAGTAAAACTGGTTATTTCATTGTTAGAAATCCACCAATCTACATGTATAAAAGCCGACTAATGGGGTGGTAGATGTTTCTAAATTATGCATGTAAAATCTGCTCGTGTATCCCTTTAAAATTGGAAGTAAAGCTCTGCGGTTATATCATTTGTTCACACTTATCCTGCTAAAATTGACTTTCCCAGCTAAGTAGTGCTTTTGCTGCTACTTAGACAAATTCGGACTTATCCAGCTAAATAGCAGCACTCATCCAGATAAGTTCCAATTTATCCAGCTAAGTAGCAGTAAGGTCTACTTACCTAGATAAGTCTTACTTGTCCATCTAGCTAGTGCTTTTCAGACTTCTCCATTTAAGTAAGATAGCCAGATAAATGTGAAAAAAAAACTAATTAGATGTTTAAGCCTTAAAACGCTACTTATCTAGCTAAGTCAGATAGCCAGATAAATCTACAATCCTTAGGCCTGGTCTGAGCTAGTTCAAGAACTGGACCACAGTGTTTACAGCCGTGCATCTCGGCAGCTATTCCACAGAGCAATGGCAATTGGCAATTTCTGACTTGACTCTAATAAATAACTATCTTTTGGAGTAGTCCTGGAATTTAAGGACCTAAATTCAGAGGCTGGGTAAGGGTGTTTAACGGAAGCTCCACTCCCTCCCACCCCCAGCAGTACCATCCTGGTCAGACCATTTCAGAGGCTACAAGCAATCTGCTCAAGCAGTTGTCTCTCTTTCTAAGGGAGATAGTCCAGGACAAGGGGTTTGATTGGGGTAGACCCCTCCTTGTGCTCCTTCATGGCAACACTTCGAATCTTCTGCACTGGATAGTCAGACACCAGTCAGAGTGACTTCCACGTTGCCATCAGTGTAGACCTCGGTCGCAATGATATTAGACTTATTTGTTTTCTCACCGTCCACAGCTAATCCCTCTCCAGGGGATCCAAACATCCCCCTGGCTAGGATCAATGGTAACATTTTCTTTTGGGCCATGGGCCAAAGATGAATGACAACTATTGGGAAGAGAGGGCAGGCAGGTGATGTGGACATGTATAGCAACAGCAGGGATGGTAGTATAGCACACTGTTCTTCTCTGACTGGACAATGAGTACCCCCCAAGTCTCTCCTCTGTGAGGTTTGGCCCCAGGTTTATTAGTGTTGGCACAAATAAAGCATAAGTGGACACCACTTCCAAAATACCAACTCAAATTTATTTCTAGGTCTTTCAGTCATCAACTATATGCACATTAGCATAGGGACGCTTTGTCTTATTCCCCACATCATTCATCAGGATTTACATTCCACAAAGAACATTTTTCTTTTCCTTAGTCAACCCACCCTGACCACCAAGGCTCAACTCTCAAGTTTTCCTTTCATTTTACCTCAGTCTCAACCAGGGATGTGCATTCGTTTCATTCGTGTCATTTGTTTCATTCGTTTAATATTACATGCTTGTATAGGAAACGAATGAAACGAATGCACATCCCTAATCTCAACACTCTAATGAAGTAATAGAATTTACTTCTTTGGGCTCCCACAATCACCCCAAATCAAAATTCACATCCAAAGTGGACTTGCAATTTGTACTTCTTCACTATTCACAACTCCTTGGACTCTAATCTTCCACTCGGTATTCAAACTTCTCCATTCCCACAGCATGAAGAGTTGTCTGACTTCCTCTATGCAAGGGACCACTTGGGGCACTTTGCATCTAGGAATGCTCCATACTCCTGCTGTTCCAGACTATGTCCTCATAGGGAGGAACCACTTCATCTTCACCCCGGCTTCTGGCTATTTCCTTGGGAGGAAGAAACAAAAAAATCTCAATTCCACAGCCATGGGCCTCTCCCCTTGTGACGAAGAGCCCCTGCAGGTTCCTGCTTTCACTGGGAGAGTCCCTGGGTCCACCAGCCTGCAGAAAGGCCACTACATCCTGGCGGTCTCTTTTCTCTTGCTAACACCATACAAAAAATGCAAGATCCACAGCAAACTTGAAAGAGTTCAAGCAGAAAGGAAAGATTCTGCCAAATCCTTCCCCCTTTATACTTCCCACTTAACCGTTTCCCACAATCACAGACTCTGGAATCTTAAGGGGACCAACACACCACTCCTAAATCCAAACCATACTAACACAATATGTTACATGGTTACGTAGCAATGACAGCAGAAAAAGACCAAATGGTCCATCGGGTCTATACAAAAAGTTTCTTATGGTAGTAATTGCCTCTCCATGCAGGTTATCCCCGTGTTTCTGTTAAGGATAGTAACTGCTGCTCTGTGCAGGTTACCCGCTATGTCTTATGTTAACGTTAACAATATTTACAATCAAAATCAAGCAACTGCCCAACCCATAACAAAATTACTGCTAGCAAAATTTCACGGGGTGAGCAGCCTTCATGAAAACTCAGACAATGCTGCTTGAACATGCTTTGCTTTTGGCTGTAAAAGCAGTCCTGTGCTTTATCCCTAATGTCTGTGTATCAGTACTATGAACCATAAAAGTCGGGACCCAATGTTGGCTGTCTTCTGAATCCAATTCTCCTTTTCCCCCTGCCGTCAAAGCAGAGAGCGATGTTGCAGTTGCGTCAGAAGCATAATAAGTGCTACTCCATGCAGATAATCCCATGCTTAACTCTTTAAAACTGTTACTGTGCTCTGTTCTCTAAAAATGCCATCCAGTGGTCATTTGCTATTATTACATATGCAATCATACCAAATATTTCCCAAACAGGCCAAAATAATAAATCATGGGACTCTCCCACCCAGAAAATCTTGTGCAACCAGAATGGAAAAAAACAGAAAAGGATCAAATTTGGAGGTCTCCCCACAATTAGTTTTAGAAAAAGCGTTCTAGAGATTTTTTTATAACTTTATATAGAGGAAAAGAGAATCCTTTTTCAGCCAAAGGTAATCTGACTGGCAAAAGGTCAAAGCTTGCCAACTGAAAGATGTAGAGATGGTAAAACTTGGTCTGTCTTATCTTTTACTATCAGAGTTCCCTTTGTCCTCAGTAACTGCATTCTGTACTTTTCTGTTTTGCAGAGTTAAATATTGGCATCACAAAACGCCTGAAGAGCACTGAGACCAAAGAAGGGGAGAGCTGTGCCTTTGAGTGTGTTTTGTCCCACGAAAGCATTGATGATTACTACTGGATGGTGAATGGGCAGAAAGTGGATAGTGGTGGACGATTCGAGATCTTTAATAAGGGCCGAAAGTACACTCTCAACATCAAAGAAGTTATTGCCAGTGATTCTGGAGAAGTGGTATTCACTGCCCGCAACTTAAACTCCAAGGCATCACTGATAGTTAAAGGTTATTTGCCACTCAGCAGCTGATTTCATTTTCCATGCATGAACACTAATGACATACTAGAAAATAGTGTAGCCCAAGGAAGTTTGAAAAGTGAGTGTTAATCATGGGTAGGACTAGGAGTACATCAACCAGAGCATCTCTTGGGTACTAGGGGTTAAGACACATTAGATAGTAAACATAGCAGATGATAACAGAAAACGACCAATCTGTCCATTCAGGCTGCCAAGTTATTTTGTCACATCCCGGATGCCAGCCATAGAGTTTGACCACGTGCAAGATTTCTCCTTATCCAGGACAGTCTGTAATCGTCCACCTTTGTACACCGCCATCTTGGGCAGAAGATCATATAAAAAAGTTTATTTACTTATCTTAGTTCCCTCTAGTCCCCACCCATTCCTAATCACAAGCTCTGTAATAATCTACAGCAGCACTAGGGCTGCCATTGCCCATGCATCCAGCCTTCTAGATACATTGCCTGCCAGTTAGACCAGGCTACCTGAACACCTGCATTTCTGCAAGGGCTAGCCCTTTAACTATTGCGGCAAACTCTGGTTGCACCTTAGGGCTGTCCTAAAGTTAGCCAGATATATTTATCCGGCTAACTTTAAGATGGCCGGGAATATTCAGTGGCGTGGCCATACCATGAATATCCCCGTTAAGTTAGCTGGATAGCTGTATCCGGGTAACTTAACTAGCCACTCTGCGGCTGAATGTCGACCTCATCAAGATTTACATATTTAAGACCTGGGATTGTTTAAAAGCACTTTCTGCAATGAACATAAAGCTCTCACAGATTTTACCACTCTTGATAAATATGCCTAACACATTTAAACATCAGAACCAGAGCCTTAACTCTGTGTGTTTTGTTACAAATTCTGCATTAAAATAAATGTTGTGCTGCTAGTGTGACCTGTCATCCTATCACGATGAAAAATGCCCATGTGAAATTCATCAAGGTATGGGCTGAGAATCTTTGGTTCTTTTTTTTTTTTTTTTTCAGAAAAACCAGCAATGTTTACAAAGGAGCTGGAGAATAAAACAGTATCAACAGGAGAATCACTGACGCTGAACTGTGAAATTTCAAAGCCAGACTCAACTGTGAAGTGGTACAAAGATGGCAAGGCAATTCGGAAGAGCCAAAGCTATGAGATCCACCAGGAAGGAACTCAGGCCTTGCTAACTATCCATAATGCCACAGCTAAGGACTCTGGGGAATACACATGTGAAACTGAGGGCTCAAAAACCAAAGCCTCTCTTCAAGTGCAGGGTGAGTACTAGTGTATTGTGCATGAGAATTGCTGGCCTCTGTTCATCTTAAGACCAGTTACCGACTGAAAGCCGCTGTATTTCTCATCAACAAACAGGAATACAAAAAAAAAAAAGGCCCTAAAAATTTTAATTCACAGATTTACAGGGCCCAATATTCAAAGTGCGTTCAGTGCTATTTAGCCGGAGCAGCGGGACCTATACCAATAAGTAGCAGCCACTGAATATCTGCCTATGTTCAGCGGCTGCCGCTGAACCGTATAAGTCCCTTATACAGCTAAGAGTTACATGCCCAAGAGTAGGTGTGAACTGGGCGGATTAGGGGGCAGAGCAAGTTAGCTATATAACTTATATGGTTAACTACCAATATTCAGAGTTAGCCATCTAACTCTGAATATCTGTGTAAGTTTAGATAGGTCTAAATTTAGCTGAGTAGAATTATCCGGCTAAGTGCCTATATATACACATGTATTCAGTGGCTTCATCATGCTGCTGAATATACATTGTAACTTAGCTGGATAAGCTTTAACCAGCTAAGTTATTTACACAGCCAGCTTTGAATATCTACCCCACAATGTTTAGTTAGAAAAACCCTCCAATAGGATGGTTATAGCATGCCTTGTCATACCAAGTAGTATCCTAATCTTCCCGTCATCAAGATGGAACCTGATATGTATGAAGTATGGTTCATAACCTTAAGTAACTAAAAAGCATTTGTCACACATTGTCTCATTCACTGTTCAGAGCATCAGCTAACCCACTGGTTCAGAAAAGTCAAATAACCGGATGGCGTTTGTTAGTTATTCATGCAGGTTTCTCTTCTGAGAAATTCAGAGTTGTGTGAAAGATTATGCATGGAAGTTAATCTCAGCAGGACATAAACAAATATCTTCTCTATCAAGCCCCCTTCTCCTCCAAGCTTCTCAACTATCTTTTTTTTTTTTTTTTTTTGCAGATAGTCAACCATTTATATGGCTCTGGAATTTTACAGGCTAGAGAATATGGCCAATAGATAAAAGTATCTCTTGAGTTACACCAAAAATATAGTTTGATATCCTGCAGTAAAAAGCCAAAAACATTTATATTCTTAAGATTATGCTCAGTGTTTTTGTTTTTTCTTATTTGGTATATTCTAGTTCTGAAGCTGTCAGGTTTGCAATTAGGCTGCATAGCTGTAACTGCTTATTATTCACAATGTACTCAGAGGCAATGTAGCTGTTAGAGATAACGTGAATAACATTAAGTTTAACTCACTGCTACTGGTAGTACCTATTGAGGCTGGGACTTTGTTTTACAGAAATGGCTAATTGGTTCACAAAAGAACTTTCAGACATGAAAGGAGAAGAGAAAGGAACAGCTGTGTTTGCATGCGAAACAGTAAGACCCGCAGCCTCTGTCATCTGGAGAAAGGGGATGGTTGACCTCAAGACAAGTAAGAAACATGAGCTGAGCCAGAAAGGCACTGACTTGAAGCTCACGGTGAACGAGCTGGAGACGAATGACAGTGACACCTACACCTGTGACATTGGGGATGCTCAGTCCAGGGCTAAACTGTTTGTTCAAGGTACATAATGAATGAATGAAAGATGCAAGCAGTGTATGAAGGTACTACAAGTAGAACACAATTATAGCATGTGATACCAACCATTAGGCTTATTTTACTAATATTCTATGCCAAGTTACTGCATTACATTGGACGTAACACAAATATGTGATGTTTGGAGGCTGTCGGTCGCATCAACTAAGGAATTTTACAGAAAATTAGAGAAACTGTGTAGTCAGTCTTGTCCCATCCAATAGGTGTGTTTTTGTTTTCAGTGGAAGTTCATCATTTGTCTATAATCTTTGTCTTTTGATGTTCCTGCTATGTTTCTTTACAAGTTCTTTTGCCACTGCCAATGTAAAGAGAAATCATTTTTTTCTGTTTTATTCTATTCACAATTTAATGAAACTTATTCCCTGTTTTCCCAAGTTGAAGAAAGGATCTGTTTGGCTGAGGCACTCATATGGAAGGGCACTGTGAGAGACAGTCCTCCCAAAGCCCTAGTCACCAGAGAGCATGAGCACAGAGTCTGATGTGCCTGTGTTCCTTTTAGGCCACAAAATTCTAATCATTGAGGATCTGGAAGACATCGATGTCTTTGAAGGAGAATCTGCCACCTTCAGATGCAGAATCTCTCCGGCAGAGTACAGCAATATACACTGGTTTTTGGATAAGACCCCTCTCCACACCAATGAACTAAATGAGATCCAGTCCCATCAGGATGGATATCATAGGCTAACCTTGAAACAGCTGACGGTGAAGGATTCTGGCATTGTTACCTTTGAAGCCGGTGATAAGAAATCTTCTGTAAACTTGTTAGTTAAAGGTAATCCCAACACAATGTACTGGATATGTATGGGAAGTGAGAGCTATAGAGCAAGCAATAAAAAAACATTGCCCTAAGTTTATAATCAGGAGACCCAGACGCATACAAGTATAGTTTTCTTCTTTGAAGCTTCTTGGGTGTTCATCTCATCAGGGAACCAGATCCTCACAAATATTCTCTTTTAAGTGTAGATATGGATTGGAAACTGGTAGTTTGGGAGATGGAAAGCTGAGTGTTCAACTGCAATATTATTTAGAGAATAGTCTGTAATATCAGAGTATTCATTAATAGTTTAAGTTATTTTTCATGACTCTTTTAAGAATAAGGCAGTTGACATGAAGACTCTGAATATTTAAGGAAGAGCAACATGGCATTTATAAGGTACTTATGCCTGGTATTCCAGCCAATAAGATTGCTTAGAATCTAAGGAGACATTCCAAGTAGTTTAAATGTAATTTGGGGACACTGGCAATTATGAAAATACTATATTTTCAGAATGACAATAATTAGTAATTCAGGATTTTTTTAAATTTCATTTCATGCTTAAAAGCTGGAAAGGGCATTGTACATTTATCTCATTTTAGAAATTCAAAATTATAAATAAAGGAAAACCTGCAGGGAGATCCTATCAAGGAGGCTGGCCTTTTGCTAGAACATTCTAGGGGTAAAAATCTTTGCAGAGTTCTTAGTGTAGAAATCACATGTAAACTATGTGCACTGAGCTTGTAAAAAAATCTGAAACAGGTTTTATTGAATTTTAGAGAAGCCGTCCGTTATTACCAAAGGGCTCACTGACACCCAGGTGGCAGAGGGAGAGTTTCTGGTTCTTCACTGTGAGACCTCCAAACCAGACAGCCCTGTAAAATGGTACAAAGACGGGGAACCCCTCCAACTCTCCTGCAGGTGTCAGATCAGCCAGTGCGGAATGGAGGCCTCGCTTGTCATTCAGAGTGCTGGCGAGAAAGACAGTGGCAGATACATGTGCACGACCGGGACGTCTAACAGTAGTGCAGTTATTACCGTGAAGGGTAAGGATGTTTGGGCTGACAGCTTGGACTGCCACAGTTGCTCACTAACACAAATCACTGTAAGAACTCGGCAGACAGTTGCAAGTGAAGCACAAACAAGCAGCATGCATCTACACCAAGTCACCTGAAATATGCTCCCAGATAACAAGTGGAGAGGCAAAGTGTTCCATCCCTAGTAAAAGCCTTTATTTTAGGCCTGTGTAGTGACATGGCCGCCAGATCTTTTGTGTTTGAAGTGGCATAGGTGTGAATCAGTGCAAAACATCTTCCCAACCAGAGAAGTATTTTCTGTGCTAGTCTTTTCTGGCGAAGTTGCTGTAAGATTAAGGGGAGCCAAGAAATGGGACTGGGATAATATGGGAAAATAAGTGTAAGAAGATTTAATGCATTTGGGAGCCAATGTACAAAAACCTTATGTAAGAGAGAAAACATTCCATGGTAGCATTGCAGAGACAACATATAAAATGCTGGACAGTGCCTACTAAAGTCCGTGTCTCTTAAAATTTCCTGTTCTGCAGAGCAATTAAGGCAAATAGATTTAGTCAGTGTATCTGATGCATAGGGGATTACCTGAACTGCTGCACATCCCAGCCTTATTCTACCTTTCAGTAATCAGTGAAAAGCTCCATAAAGACAGAATCCTGCATTGAGCTGCAAGCAGATCAAAGCAAGCACCTAAGTGGAGATATCTTTCTTCAGTCAGGTGACAAGTATGTGGTAAAACAGAAGGAAGCTGGTTGCAAAGCACCTCATCCCTGACTCGCTGTTGGAGGATAGTGGCAATTCCACTTGAGAAACCAGAGGCCAGCACATAATGGCACTGCTCTCCGTCAGGAAAGAAGGATATTTTCGTCTCAGTAGATATTCAGAGTTAGTTGGTGGTAGCCATAACACGTAACTCATCTGGTGGTCTGATCCCATTTTCTCTTATGTGTTCAGAGTTGGCCTTTGGGACTCTTTCACCTTCACTATTGTCTTTTGTTTGTAATTGTGACACACTCATTGCAGCCTCTGTTCAGTTCTTACAACTTCCCAACAAACTTCAGAGCAAACTGCTTTGCTGTTTTCTGGAAGAAGTATACAAGGTTGTTATTAAAGGGCAAAACTAATCACCCAACTCTTTCTTGTGGCCCTTTGTCTATGTGTGGCCCTGTCTGTCTGTCTGTCTGCATGTTTGTTTTCTTGCAGGTTTGATCTTATTTTGGCAATGGTCCAAAAGGCCTCCTGCAGTCTTATCTTCTGAATGCTTCTGTATATGACCTCAGTGTAATCTTGCTTTACAAGTGTGAACACTTAACTAAGTATAGTAGAACTAACTAACATTGTACTACTGTCTGCATTCTTTACCTCGCTCTGGAGAGCGCATGAGAAACCTCTAACAGCCGGTACTGACCACCACGGCTTCTTACAACATAACTTCTATGTGGTCCTTTCTTTAATAAGTGCTCCCAGAGGAAAGGTTTAATAGCCTGTGATGAGAGAATTTTTAATACAGGATATATTTTAATGCTCATGTTTAAAGAACTTGCTTCTTACATGTTACCTTGGTGAAGTAAATGTTTATGAACGCGTGCACAGTATCTACCACAGACCAGGGGAAACTTAAATTAAGTTAATTACTTGTTTATGCAGAGGCCACAGCAGGTGTATAACAGTTGTTGAAAATGACTGGGACAGAATAGAGTTACAGTAATTTGTATGGCTACTGCACTATGCCAGACTGGCCAGATATTTGCACGAGTAGGTTTGTAGGTATTACATGAGAGAAGGGGTGGGGCCATGGGAGCGGGAGCCCTTGCCACATGGGGATGAATGTGGCATTCTGATGTCCATCATTATCCATTCCACTGTCTATTACAATTTCTACTATTATTTATTTATGGTTTTGTTTATGCATTTTATATACCGTTGTTCCAAAAGAAGATCACAAAGGTTTACAAACGCGACGTTCATATTACAGGTCAACACAACATCTAAAACATGTTAACTAGAGGGCTAGGATAGTCATTTGTGATACATAATTTCCATTTCAATAGTCTTCATATATTAGTCAGAGATTTGTCTTAACGCACTTTACCTCACTCATTACTTGTCATTCATTCTGTTGCGTGTCCCGGCTGCGCTGGTGCTGCGACCGGGCCTGCTTATCTCGGGCTTCCCTCCTCGGGCTCCGGGACGTCCTCCCTAGCCGCAGCAGCCAGCTCTCGGCACCCCCAGCGCCTGCCCCAAATGCCTCCGTCTTCGCAGGCCTCTCTATGGAGCTCCCGTAGGGGCTCCGCGTCCTCGGCCCCACCCCTAGGTGTGCGCACGGCCAGCACTCCCTCTTTTAAAGGACCCAGGGCGGGAACCTCGGGCCAGATGCCTCCCGATGACATCACCTAAGTACCAGATATAAGGCGAGGGCCTTCCCTCAGTTCCTCGCCTTGGCAAACGGGTCATCACACTTGTGTGAAGCTAGTTGCCGTCCACTGTTCCTGCGTTCCTTGTTCATGTGCTTGTTCCAGTGTTCCTGTGTTCTCGTGGTTCTCCTGTGTCCCAGCGTCTGTTCCTGATTCCGGTTCCATGTTCCGCTACCCAGGTTGTACCTTCTCAGACTGATACACGGTACTGACCTCAGCTTGCCTCTGACTACGTTTGGATTGCTGCCTGAAACTGACCTCTGCTTGACACTGACCATGCTCGGACTGATACCTGGAACTGACCCTTGCTTTCGCTGACCACCCTCGAATGGATACTCTGGCTTTGACCCTTGCGCTTCACTCGGATACTCTCTTCGCTTCTCCTGTGACCACCAGGCCTGCCCGCTCTGACGCTGCCCGCAGCCTTCTACAAACTAGACCACTAGGTGCTGCCTATCCTGCCCGGAGGACCTTCAGTTCCTGTTCCCATCCAGTAGTCTCCGGTACACTCTGTTCCAGTCTAGCTCATCTGTTCTCCACGAGCTGTGCACCCTTGCTCTTGGTGGGCATACCTCTCCAGGAGACCCTCAGAGGCCCGTCTAAGCCCAGGCAGTCCGGGTACCCAAAGGCTCAACCTATGGAACCCCCGGACTGTTATTGGTGAAGCTCCAGCTTGCCTCTGTCTCCTCGTGTGCTCTGCCTCCTGGTGGCAGGTACCCTCTGGGACCTCCCTGAGGGCCGTACCAATCCTGCGCCAGGCCAAGGGTCCACCTCCAGCACAACACATTCTTCTAACATTATCAATGTTTATAATCTTGTAGTTTTCTGCATATTTATATTTTATGTTCGCTCATAAGCATTTTGAAGAGCTAGGTTTTCAGCTCACGTTTGAAGCTCTGTCTGTTTTATCAGATGTAACATCTCTGGAAGAGAATTCCACAACCTGAGGTCTGCTATGGAAAACATTTGGTCTCTTATTTGTGTTAGATGTCTTATTTGTGTTGTAAACAAAGAACTGTGCAATTATGATGTATTGAACAAATAATCAATTCATACGAACATCATAAATAATAGCTGTTTTGTAGAATGTGATACCTCATATGATATTTGAGCCTCTCTATATTTATCAGAGGGTACTCACTTCAAAGGTGTCAAATATGCACAACGTTAACCATAATTCTGAAGATTGGTTTAACGCAAAAAGACCTTTTTTATAGTCATTGGTATCAACATTCAAAATTTCCGTGCTTTGCAATTTTTTTTGGAATTTTATATTAAGGTATATATTAAGACAGATCACTTATCATTCATTATGCGAGGCGTAAAGAGGTGACAGCTTTTTCCAAAACACTGGCATAGACCCGACATGATCCGTGTTTCGTGGACTTCTTCAGGGGTATATTCTTGCAGCGGTGTATTTTTTGAAGTCTGTCTCATCACATAATGCTTCTAGCAGGGTATGGTCCACAGTATCAAAGACTGCCATTAAATCTAATAGAACCAGGATATAATATTCATCATTGTCAAAACCCTGTAGTACAGGGTCCATTAAAAGTATGAGTAAAGTTTCTGTTGAGTGATCTTTTCTGAATCTGAATTGGTTTGGGTATAGAATATCATTGTCTTCTAAGTGGTTTCCAATTAAGATAACACTGCCTTTTCTAGAACTTTTGAGATAAAAGGCAAGTTGGATATTGGTCGGTAATTGTCCTAATCGTCAATTCTGCCAGTTTTATTTTTTAGGATTGGTTTGAACACAACGTATTTCGCCCCATAAGGGAGCTATCCTTCTGAGAGCGAGTGGTTGATTATGGTTGCATTTGTTGCAATCCAGTGCCCACCTTTATATTTTCTTCAGACCATAATTATACATTCTACTGCCCAACACTATATATTTCACTCTTTGCCTTTATATACCTTATTTCTTTGCCTACTGTTATTCTTAATCCTTATATCAAACAAGAACAATAGTTATTATTTAATACTAATGCTGTTAAAGCAATACAAGGATGAGTTACCTGCCTAATTCAAACAACTTGCTACATTTTAAAAATTCTCACACTTTCTCTAGCTACCTTCTTTGAATTTGTCTTCGGTCTGATCCTCACAAAGCAGATTCAGTTTGTTTCAAGAATATTGAGGCAGCTTTTGTCTTTTTTTTAAAAAACATAAGAATCATTTAATACAGGTTTTACTATGAATTTTGAAAATGCAATAGGGTGTTGGATTAAGTACGGGAACTCATATGCTCACCTGCCCACGATTGTAGAGAAGCAAAGAGAAAGAGAAGAAAAACAGTTTTGTATATGGGCCAATATTCCACAAATGCTTAAAGCTCCAGAAAGTGGAAGCTGGGATATACTCTTAGCGTCATGGACTGGATTATCTGGGAGGCCTAGATGGGCCAGTGGGTGTTGGTCTGACTGTTGGGAACGCCGCCCGCGGCAACCTGCAACCGGTCCCCCCTAGCTGCCTCGGGCAGCAACGGTTTAGGGCTTCCCTCCTCTCGGCATGGCACGGCGCCGAATCGGCCGACAGCATCTCTCCCATGCTGTCCAGGACGCCGGTGACTTCCTCCTCACGTGCGCTCCCTTAGGTGCGCGCGTGCGGGACATGCCAGTACTTAAAGGAGCCACAGCGGGAAACATCAGCCCGGGCCCCGAAGATGACGTCACTACTCCAGACTATTTAAGCCTGGCTCAGCTTCCTGTTCTTCGCCTTGGCAACAGGTCCTGCTCATTTGAGTGCGTTGTTGCTGTGTTCCAGAGTTCCTGCTTGTTCCTGATCCTGAGTTCCTGCTTGTTCCTGAGCCCCGCTCCTCGGTTTTTCCTCCTGGTTCTGACTTCAGCTTGATTTCCTGATTCCGCTTGTTTGCTGCCTGGCCTGACCTTTGGCTTGTCTTCTCGTCTCCACTTGTTCGCTGCCTTCCCTGATCTATGGCCTGGTTCATCGTGCCGCCTGTTCAATGCCTGCCCCGACTCCTGGACTACCCATGGTCTCTCCTGAATGCCGTCTACCTTGATCCGGACTTCCTGACACTGCCTCATCATCTCCCTGGACTCTGCTCCATGAAGAGACCCGCGCCTAAGTCCTGCCAGCCCCGACACCCAAGGGCTCAACTTGAGGGGAATGAGGGCTGGTACAGGTGAAGCTCCAGCTGGGTCTCCCCCACCAGTGCCGCCTCCTGGTGACGAGGAGCACTGGGGGCCATCCCTCGGTGGTGGTACCAACCCTCATCCCGCTCAAGGGTCCACACCCCTAATACTGACAGCATCTACTATGTGTCGACACAGAGAGATGTTTATTCAAAGGATTTGTACGGGTACCCAGACAAATCCTGCGTTTTACATTTCTGTAAGTCATAACCCAGCTCAAATATAACTGGATAAAAAGAGAGGTGTGTGTTTGGGGGGGGGGGGCATTCTGGGTGCATGGCTAATATTTATCTGGCTGGTGTTGATATTCAGCACTAGTCAGAAAAACCTATCTGGAGAAAGTCTGGTCAGAGAAAACGCTGTCCAAAAGTACCCGGGTATATTCAGCGGAACACTTACCCAAGTATGCTTCCCTGAGTATCCAGGTAAAGTATCTGGGTAAATTTACTTGTTTAACTTTCCCTCTCCTTAACTTACTCAATATTGACCTAAGCCACAAAGACATAAAGGAAAAAACGGAGATCAGCTCAGGTCTATGGCATTGTAGCAGGAACAAGAAAAGTAATATAGTTTCAGTATGCAAAATATATATTAATGTACAGTAAAGAATGTCAGTATCATATACTGACAATATACTGTTTTACATAAACAATACTAAAGGTAAATAGTTTTATTTATATTCCACTTTTCACACTTTTTTCAGTGCTTCAAAGTGAATTACATTCAGGTACTATAGCTATTTCCCTATCCCCAGAGGGCTTACAATCTAACGGGCCGATACAGTACAGTGCGCTCCATTGGACGCGTGTTTTCGACGCACTAGCATTACCCCTTATTCAGTAAGGGGCCAAAAACGCGCGTCCAATCCCCCGAACCTAATAGCGCCCGCAACATGCAAATGCATGTTGATGGCCCTATTAGGTTTTCCCGTGCGATTCAGAAAACAAAATGTGCAGCCAAGCCGCACATTTTGCTTTCAGAAATTAGCGCCTACCTTCGGGCACCGGGAAAGTGCACGGAAAAGCAGTGAAAACTGCTTTTCCGTGCACCCTCCGACTTAATATCATGACGATATTAAGTCGGAAGTCACGAAAGTTTCCAAAAGTAAAAAAAAAATAAATAAAATTTGAAGTTGGCCCGCGGCTGTAGGGTCAAAAACCAGATGCTCAATTTTGCCGGTGTCCAGTTTCCAAGCCTGTGGCTGTCAGCGGGCTGGAGAACCAACACAGGCTGTCAAACCCACTGACAGCCAGGCCTCATTTGAATAGAGAATCACACGCACAGGAGAGTGGCCTGTGTGCACACCAGGAGAGCAGGTGTTTGCCTGCTCTCCCATGGACTTTACTGTATTGGCCCATAAGTTTGTACCTGAGACAGTGGAGGGTAAAGTGACTTGCCCAAGATCACAAGGAGCTACAGCAGGACTCAAACCCTGGTCTCCTGGTTCATAGCCCACTGCTTAAACCACTAGGCTGCTCCTCCACTTGTTAGTAAACAAGAAGTAGCCTTTTTTGAAATAAATACTGTTTTACTTTTTTTTTTTTAATTAAATTCCAAAATTAAATTGCAACTTAAGAGTGCAATGAATAGCCTAGTGGTTAGAGCAGCGGACTATGAACCAGGAGACCTGGGTTTGAGTCCTGCTGTCACTCCTTGTGACCTTGGGCAAGTCACTTTACCCTCCATTGCCTCAGGTACAAAACTTAGATTGTAAGCCCTCTAGGGATAGGGAAATACCTACAGTACCTGAATGTAAACCGGTGTGATATCTCGATTGAGATCAAATGTCGGTATATAAAAATAATAAATAAAATAAAAAAATAAATATATTGATCATTTATCAAGCACATAAAACAAAACAAAACAATTAACATTTGAGGATAATGGCACTTATTTAGGTTTTAGAATGGCAGCCATGGGGATGAGAGTTACACCTGCTGTAAGAATCCTGCTGAATATCAGTGAATACAATTAACTGGCTAACTTTAAAACCTATATTTCAGTATAGCCAGCTAGTTTACAATTATCCAGTAGCCAGGTAGCACCCAAGCCAACCCTGACTCTTCTGCTTGTGCCAGCATCCTCAAAATGGCCCGAGCCGCTGAGACTACAGTACAAGCATAGCACTCTCTGCGGCATCATGCATTGCCTTGACAGCAGTGCTGATAGCATCTTCCTTTCTTCAGTCCTTTGAAATCAACAAAGCATTGAAAAGGTCAGACAGCGGAGCTTCCAGAACTTCCCTGAGTTCCCTTAATACCCCTGGATGTATCCCATTCAGCCCCATTGCGTTATCTACTTTTTTTGCCTCATACTTTGAGGATGGGGGAGAGGAGAAAGAAAGTGGTGGCCTCTACTATGATACATCCTGCCGATGGGAAGAGGGTGAGGAGTGGTTTAGTTTTGGAGGAGATTTTCCTTCCAGCCCTCAGCCAGTGAGGGGAGCATGGGCAGTCATTGGGCAGAGAGGAGATATAAAATAAGAGAGGGGGAAAAAAACAGGGAATACAAGAAACTCTATAAAGAAAGCAGCAACAAACTGCATTTTAATGGCTCTTCCAAATTCTGGCATATGTGATTTTTGTGGTTGAACATTTTTAGGAGTGTTATATCTTATGAACAAACCCACAGACTGATGAGAATTGTCTTTCAAGAGCATTCTGCATCGCCTGTTTACGCTACTCTTGCCAAGAATTTATCTGGCTATCTCTTCTTTATTCTACTTTATTAACTTATTTTGTATTTGTATTTTTACTGTGTGTTTTTAAGTAAGTCAGTGTAAAATAGAGTAGCAGAGAAGAATTTTAGGTAACTCAGGGGGTCATTTTCCTACCCTATCGCACGCGAAGAGGGACTTTTCGCACACGATCGCTACAAAGGGGTGGAGTCGGGGTGGCGTCGGCACCGGAAGAGGAGGAGTCAGGGCGGCGTCGGGGCGGATGCCGCGAAGACTTCGCTGGCGGCGATAAGGTAAGCCACGTTATCGCCGCCAGTAGCGCGCCCAATAGCGCCACCTTTCACGGTGGCGCTATTGGGTGCGAAAGCTGGCAACGATAACACCGCAGTAGTGCGATCGCTGCCGGCTTTCGCAGGCCTGCCCCGCCCCCCATCACCGCCAAATTCAGGGAGCTCCGCGAAGTTAGAAAATCCAGCCCTAAGGTAGCAGCCATTTAGCTGGGGGCAAGAAAACAAGAAAAAACAAAAAGTTAAGTCAAGGTTGAAAAAATGGGGTACCAAAAGGGAAAAGTGGGAGGGAACAGAATCATACCCTCCGGGAAGGGAGTCTGGAAGAGATACTGAATGATTGTGCAGCAAGAAGGTAAGGAAGACCTGTGGCCTTAAGGGAAGGCCAGTAAGTAGGATATTAAAATGGTGCAGCCTTGACTAATGGCAGCTTAAGTTCTTGTCTAAGAGTTGTGCCATTGCTGAGTGGTTCTTAATTTTGGAAAGCCCTTGGCTTTAACTGAGAAAACAGACAGGATTGTATTTGCGGAGTGGCGAAGATGAGATTTTATAACACGGTGTATTTATAAACTTTAGCCCTGCCGATCAGCTTCAAAGAAGAGCTTCAGGATGCTGAAGCCACAGAAGGAGAAACGGCAGCCCTTTGCTGTGAGCTAGCAAGGCCCGATGCCTCTGTGGAGTGGAGGAGAGAGGACAAGCTGCTCCACCCCAGCAGTAAACATGAGATGAAGCAGAAGGGCGCCGTGGCAGAGTTATTAATCCACCAGCTGGAGCAGGAAGATGCTGGGAGCTATGCCTGTTGCACCAGAGACCATAAAACTGCTGCAACTTTGACAGTAAATGGTAGGTGAACAGTATGTATACAAATTCTTTGAAATGCACTGGAAATGAGCTTTGAAGCTGGAGAGCTCAGCTGTTTATCTCATGTCCATTGATTATAATAAAATAGTGGCAATTTTATAAAATAAAAAAGACACCGTTCATTTGCTGATAAGATACCGGGTTTTAGGGGGAAGTTTGTGCCTGTGCCAGTCCTATTTCTCTATGCCCCCCCCCCCCAAAACCTGTCACCCCAGACTCTCTCTCTCTTCCCCCTTCCAGCCAGTCCCCATCACCTTCTTTCTCCCCTCAACTTTTTTTTTAAAGCTGTTGATGCTGCTGTTGCCCCACTTTTCTCCTCTTCTTCTTCCTGGCAGTGACACTGCAGGCCTCCATCCAGGGGCTGTGATCGTCTTCCTCTTTTCTCTTCCTCCCCACAGCCGTGTCACGGGTTTCTGGGTGGGGAGCGGCAGAATTGGCTCCGCTCTTCTCATCCTTCCAGCAGTTGGTGGTGCAGACTCCTGGGGGGGGGGGGGGGGTCACAGCTGTCACCGCTGCTGTTCCAGCATCAGCGCTTCAGGCTCCTGGGGGCTGTGATCAGGCCCGTGCTCTTCTTCCCGGTGTGCAGTGGCTTAAAGAACCCAGGCCACAGCAGCACTGCAGAGCTTCTCCGGGCTCAGCGATTAAACCCCCCCCCTTCCCTTTTTTTTCTCTCTGTGAGCGCCATTCTCTCCTGGCAAATGATATTCTTGCAGGCTCAAAGGCTTCAGGTTGGTGCCTTGGCATGACCCAGCAGAAAATAAGCACTGCAACTCGCGAAAGTGAACACATCTCCCCTATTCTTAATGAATTACACTGGCTCCCTATTGCCTCACGTATACACTTTAAAACTTTATCCATCATACACAAAACCCTACATACCCACAATATGCACTGGCTTAACGACTCCCTGCATTTCCATGCATCCAATAGACCCACTAGATCTCACTACGCAGCTACCTTGCACACACACCCCCCCCCCCCAACCAAACTCACGCACCTGTCTTCAATGAAAGACCGTGCCCTATCCATTGCAGGGCCAGCAATCTGGAATACCATGCCCACAGACTTACGACAAGAAATCTGCCCAAAAAAATGTAAACAAAAATTAAAAGCCTGGCTATTTAAACAAGCCTTCTCCTAACCATCTCCATAATACACTGATATTCTAGTACTCCCCCCTACGTTATGTATTATTTAAACAAGCTTTCTCATAACCTTCCCTATAATACACTGAAACTCTAGTACTACCCCTACGTTATGTAATGTTAGTATTATGTATTGTTAGATTATCAGTTTCCAATATGTAGTTTTTGTTATCAGTTAGCATTATGTATCTATGTCATCAGTTATCTGTAAAACACCGTCGCTGCATTTATTTATTTATTTATTGAGTTTTGTATACCATCATTCGGTAGAGCCATCATAACGGTTCACAGATTATGTAAAATTAGTAGTTAAGGGTTTACAGCTTATGTATAACTTAGTAGTTACATAACAGTAAAAAATCAAGTGAACAGTACATATTTTTCTTCACATATTCAGTTCCTTGTAAACCGATGTGATGTTCCTAACGAATGTCGGTCTATAAAATCTCTAAATAAATAAATAAATAAATACATTAATTAATAAATAATATGTTAACACAGCAGTTATCGGCAGAGAAGGACCTCTTGGCCCATTCAGTCTACCCAGTTGCTTCTGGCAACTATGTCACTGCAGATTCTATTCAAACTCTGGTCATTTCTGTCCTGCCCTTTCCACCTCTCTGTACCTCTCCAAAATGTGCTTGATTTTTGTCACTGTTTTGGTTATTACCATCTCTTATATTAGGTTATTCCAAGCATCCACTGCACTCTTGCTTAAATAGTGTGTCCTCACATTTCTTCTGAACCTCCTTCCTTCCAACTTCATACCTTGATTCCCTGTCGTTGTCCTTCCTTTCCAATGGAGACTGCTAGCATGATGTATTCTGAAGCCTGCTTGACATTTGAATGTTTCTGTCATATCCCCCATCCTTTCTTTTGTCTCGAGATTCCACTTCAGGTTCCTTAAGTCTCTCTGCATGGGGCTTGTTTGGCAGGCACTGCGCTACTTTGCTGTCTCTCTGAGCTGCTTCCTGTTGTAACGTGGCCAATCATGGCTTAGGAAACAGCCAAGAGAAATAAGGAGGCAGATTCTGGCTGTTTCCTTAGGTGCAGTTCATTTACAGTGAGAAAGCCAAAATCAAACAAATAATTCAGCTCACCTTAACTTCAGGTAACACACAGTCCTCAAACACAGCAGGTCTTGTGTAGGCTGGGTTAATGCCTGCTCCCCAGGGCCTCTCTAACCCTTCTGGGCCCTGCCTTCTTATGCTAGGCTGAAAGGATCTTCCCTGGTCCCAGAATCCCCTGCTGGGTTGAGACTTAAGGAGGACTGGGCCAGATAGCAGTGACCAGTCCCTTAAGGTGGTCTGAGATAGTTTCCTATAGATTCACTAACACTTCGAATATGCTAATGTGATTACAAGGTATGACCTCAAGAAGGGAAGACAAAGGCAATAATGCTGTCCCCTTTTTGTACTGTTGACACCTCTCACTAATTGCCTGAGCTTAAGGTTAGCTTTCCTTGCTGCATTATCTCACTTACCTGGCAACTTCGGCTTCTCAGAAATTATTGTTTCTGTTTGGTAGTTGCCAGGTTTGATCCTCCTAAGTGATAAGTAGATATTGGAATTTTGTTCCTGAGCTTAGTATATTTTTTTTATTTAAGCAGAACTTCCAAACTGATCATTCTAGGTTTTTTTCAGGGCACCTTTCATTTTATCTCTCTTCCCCCCCACCCCCAACACAGCTAATTTATTTATTTATTTATTTATTTATGTATTTATTTTTAAAAATGTATGAATCGCTTTACAGATCTTACAATAAGGCCTTCCAAAGTGATGTAAAACAATTAAAACCATAAAAACAATACAAATTAAAACAATAAAACAAATGATAACAAAAGAACTGTAGCAGTGCCAGAAAGTGACATGCCCGTGAGGTTCCCACTCCCCACGGGCCAGAAGACAAGCCCTGCGGGAGCACCAGAAAGTGACACACCTGTGGGGCTCCCCCTTGCAATGGGCCAAAAGAAAAACCCTGCCACAGAAGTGCAAATAGTCTTGTACCAGTGGAGTTTCCACAACCAACCAGCAGAAAGAAAAAAAAAAGACTTAAACGTATTGAGGGACACCTTTCCAGAATGAGAGATGCTAATGGGAGAATCGAGCAGGGGTGGGGATAGTTGGGATTAAGACTGATGTGGCCTGAAGAGGATTGGAGGCAGTGTAAAGCAGCTGCTTCTCCACGTAGTTTAAAGACATTCTAAAAGATAAATTGGTAAATTTTAAAGAGGTTGACGCAAGGACTGAGACAGAAAGCTGAGAGCTGTCCTTGGTCCTGAAATTCATTTTTTTTTTTAATGGTCACTTCTTTCTGAGGGAAAATTCAATTTCAAAGAAATATCTAGCTTATAAATACAATCCTTTCAAATAAGATAAGGAAGTAATTTTTTTTTGAGCTAAAGAAAGTTACAAATAATTGTGAGCAGAATTGTGGGAATGTATATTAAATCTATTCTTTTTGAAGAACAGAATGTGAAAGAGGGCCCTTTTAAAAGAAAATAATATGTTTGGAAATTGTGAAACTGAAACTGTTGAACCAAAACTGGTTTAAACTAAAGAGATTTGCACTGGTATGTTCAGGCAGTGGCTTCGTTTGTGTGGTCAGTAAAAGAGTAGCTTAGCAGCTAGTGACAAACAGATTAAAGCAGAACTGGAAATCTGATGGTAATATAGAGCACCAGTAACAATCCCTCAAGCTGATTGCTCTACATGAACTGATGTAACAGAAGAATCAGAACTTTAAGATAAAATTGTACTTCTAACAGGCAGATCCTGAAGAGGAATAAAACTGGGGGAAAATTTACCGAGAAGCAGTGGCATACTGAAATCTATTTTTTAATGGAAAAGAGTGCCCCCTAGTCCTTCTATTATACGAAAGAGTAAATATTCGATCCATATTTACCCATTCTAGACCTCTCATGATTTTAAAGACCTCTGTCATATCTCCTCTCAGCCGTCTCCGCTCCAAGATGAACAGCCCTAACCTCTTCAGTCTTTCCTCATAGGGGAGCTGTTCTATCCCCTTTATCATTCTGGTCGCCCTTGTCTGTACCTTCTCCATCACAACTGTATCTTGTTTGAGATGCAGCGATCAGATTCGTATATAGTACTCGAGGTGCGGTCTCATTATGGAGCGATACAGAGTCATTATGCCATTTTATGTTTTATTAACCATTCCCTTCCTAATAATTCCTAACATTCTGTTTGCTTTTTTGACTGCCGCAGCACACTGAGCAGTTGATTTCAATTTATTATCCGCTATGTTGCCTAGATCTCTTTCTGCAATTTATCATAATCTGCTTGTGATTTAACTACTCTGAATAATTTTGTATCATCTGCAAATTTGATTACCTCACTCATCATATTTCTTTCCAGATCATTTATAAATATATTGAAAAGCACCAGTCCAAGTACATATCCCTAAGGCACTCCACTGTTTACCCTTTTCCACTAAGAAAATTGACTATTTAATCCTACTCTCTGTTTCCTGTCTTTTAACCAGTTTGTAATCCATGAAAGGACATCGCCAACTATCCCATGACTTTTTACTTTTCTTAGAAGCCTCTCATGAGGGACTTTATCAAATGCCTTCTGAAAATCCAAATTCACTACATCGCCTGGTTCACCTGTATCCACATGTTTATTAACCCTTTCAAAAAAATGAAGCAGATTTGTGAGGCAAGTCTTGCCTTGTTTAAATCCATGCTGACTGTGTTCTATTAGACCATGTCTTTCTATACGCTCTGTGATTCTGATCTTTAGAATAGTTTCTACTATTTTTCCCAGCACTGAAGTCAGGCTCACTGTGCTATAGTTTCCTGGATCACCACTGGAGCCCTTTTTAAATATTGGGGTTACATTGGCCACCCTCAAGTCTCCAGGTAGAATGGATGGTTTTAATGATAGCTTACAAATTGTGTCATTCTTTCAATGTATCCTTTGTTTACTTGTTGTTAAGTTACTTTTCTACTCTGCACTTGTGTGACTCTCCTTCCCTGTTGTAACTCCCTGTTAACATGTAATTTCTATCTGCTGTTTAAATGTAAACCAGTATGATGTCTCCACTAATACCGGTATATAAAAGTCTTTAAATAAATAAATAAATAAATAAATAAATAAATAAATGTATTCCATTATGACACAATATACCTTTTTTCCCACTGCTTGAGGGAATACTGTTTGTAGATAGAAGCAAACCATATAAATAGAAGCATTCCTTAATATTTCCAGGGCAATCCATAGAAACTCAGCTTCTCCATCTCTTCTACCTTACTCATATTTCAGTAGTTTCTTTCCATGCCTAATATAAAAAACTACTTCCTTCCCCTATTTTCACTATTTTGTCTCTTCCAAAGTATATATCCTGGAATATCACATTCCATTCCTGATATCTGTTACACTGGAAGATCAGTTTTAAAAGGAAAGTGCGTGTTGCGCTCGGGGGTGGACCCCTGTCCTGTGGCAATACAGGGACTGTCCACAGGGGGCGGAGCACGGAAGGAGACAGAGGCGGGATAGAGCTTCACCACTGAAAGCCCGAGGTCCCCCCTGGGAGGAGCCCGTAGGGACCCGGGCCGCTTGGACTTAGGTGGGAGAGTATACATCCGGCGTGCCCACAGACACTAGAGGAGTGCTATCGGGTTCGAGGCTGGAAACAGGTTGGAGGAGAGCGAACCAATATTGAGATGGTAAGGACAAGGCTAGGGACAGAGCCAGAATCAAGCAAAGTCAGGTGAGCAAGGTCAAAGTCCAGGAATCAGTCCGAGGAGTGGTCAACGAAGCAAGGGTCAAGATCCAGAGGTCAGGCAAGGTCGAAGAGCAGGCAGAGGTCTTGGGCAGGCGGCAGGCAGGCAGGTCTGGAACAAGCTGAGGTCTTTGGCAGGCGGCAGGCAGGCAGGCAGGTCAGGAACAAGCTGAGGTCTTTACCAGTAAGTCAGTCCGGGGTAAGACCAGGGAGACGAACAACGAACACTGGAACAAGCAGGGCAAGGACACAGGTACAGGCAGGAACGGAACTGGAACAGAAGGACAGGAACACAAGCAAGGGCAATCTCAGGAACAAACCGACTCAATTGCCAAGGCAAGGAATTGAGGCCAGGAACTTCCTTTTAACATGAGTTCAATCAGGGTGCGCCGCGGAACTAGGCCCCGCCCTGGAACCTACATCAGGACGGCTGGTCCGGGAGCACGTAGGGGCGTGGCTAGCTGCTGAGACGCTGATGCCCAGCGTGAGGCCTGGCTTGCGACCAAAGGCCTGGCGACTGCCGCCGCAGGACGCTGGGGCCAAGCTGGACTTTCAAGGGCCACGAGGGAGACAGATCCGGGACCCGCTGTGTGACCCTGAAGGTGAGCAGTCCCGTGCGCAGGACGACTGCGGGCGGGGTGCGTAACAGTGAGTGCACCTAGAAACACGCGTATCGGCACGCGAGTGTTAATACGCTGTAATTTTTTATCATGCCCGCAAGTTCGTGCATATCATTTAAAATCCCTCTGCTGCGCGAATGTGTGCACGAAATCTTAAGAGGCAGCTCAAGTAAATGCCCGCATGTATTTCCGTTAGGGCTTTACCAGCTTTTACGAGCGTAAAACATGCTCATGCGAGGAAAAGCCAGTTTTTCCAATTAGTCCACCAGTTTGTCCAGTTGATATTGAGGTCTTTCAAGACCCCTCCAGTTCTTCATCCTGTAAGCCTCCCACTTGTCCCCAAACCTTCATGCTGTGCTGAAGAATCCAAAACTCAAGATCTCTAGACTTATTTCTCATCAGGACCTGCAGCAAAGTTATGTGGATAACATACGGATGCGTGCCATAGTCAGCTTTTTTAAAATTCGGAGTTACACGCATAAGTCGTAGCCTGTCCCGGAACACCCATGCTCTGCCCATGTCCCGTCCCTTTTCCACCCCTTTATTCTTGACACGCGTAACCCTTACTTCGTGGATTCTTAAAATTCGCATTGCGCACGCACAGCCTGTATGTGTGCTTATGTGGCCGTTTTTGTACGAGCAACACTCTTAAAATTGACCTGAAAGATTCTGTGATTGTAACCTCATCCAAGTCTGCCTCTGCCCTGGTGGCTTCCAAGCTATTGATTTTGGTGACAAGGTTTCAAGAGTTTACATACATGGCTCTCTAAGATAATGTTCCGCCATCCCCTCTTGCTTTCCTGTTATCCTCTTTCTTGTCTTCCAATGACTATTTCATTAACCAACCCTCTAGCTTGCCTTCTTGCAGACATCATTACCAGATTAATGTCGGCCTTTCAGTCCTTTAGCATTTATTCTATTTACTTCATTTGCTTGTGGAGATGACATCTTGTGCTCACCCCTCTCCCCCCAACCCATGCCTAGCTTAAAACCTAATTAAATGCAATGGAATGTTTTTAACATGAGTTATTTGATGTATTGATTAATTGTTTTCTGATTTAAAAGTTGTACTAGTTACGGAAGCAACGTGACTAGAAGCCATTGCTCTACTGTTCATTTTTTTTCTTTTGCATTAAACACAAGAGTCTTCAAGATTCATAAAACATACCTGTATGAAATTATGTGTTTTAGTTCTGCCAGTTCTTTTCAAACGAGGACTTCGAAGTGAGGAAGTGAAAGAGGGCAGTAAAGTCAGGCTGCATTGTGAACTTAGTAAAGCAGATGCCTCAGTGACGTGGAGGAAGGGAGACCTGATTCTGCAGTCCAGTGACAAGTATGAGCTCAAGCAACATGGGACCTTAGTTGAGCTTTTCGTTCAAGCTGTAAAACCAGAAGATGCTGGAGACTACACTTGTGACACTGGAAACCAAAAAAGCACTGCCCATGTGAAAGTGATCGGTAGGCAGCATGAATGTTTGGTAATAATTCTGTTGTGATGCAAAGCCTATCTGATGACAGTCAACTGCTATTTTGTTAACTTTGCAGGAATCATTTCTTAGCATTGAGACAGATGAATTCAGAACCAGTGGGTTATGCACCTCTACCAGCAGATGGAGATGGAGCAAAGCTGATATCATGGTATATATACCCCCTGCAGTGACATCAGCCCACCAGTATTCTCTGTCTCAGCAGATGGGGGATATGCATCTCCCTACTGGGGATTCCTTTAAGTTTTAGAAGGAGAAATTTAATGAAGCCTGCTCTCCTGTGGTGATACCTTATGAGCCCTCCTTCAGTCGAGAATTCCTGAGGTGATATCCTTGGATCCCTCCCTCAGATGAGTGCCTTGGTCTGGTAGCTGGTTTTCAGCCGGTGTGGATTTAGCTGAAAAAAAAAACCAAAAAAAAAACCCAGCTGAAAGGCAGCAGGTGCTGTAAGCCGAGTGTGGCGGTGATGGTAGATGCTCTCTCCCCTCGGAGCTGGAGACTGATTCTGTACTAAGCCGGGAAGGGCTGAGCTCAGGTAAAGTGTAAAAAAACAAAAGAAAAGAATATAATCAGTGAATGAGGGGAGTTTTGTAGGGATTCCTACCTCCTCAAGTCTCCATACTCACCACGCCGATCCGACATTCGTTACCGCCTCGGGAGGAGTTTGGGGGACGTGGGCAGCCTGGCGGGTTGAGCAGCCTTTTGGCTAGGCCTTGCTCTCAGGCTCGTCTTGTTCATCACATGGTAGGCTGCAGCGGCACATTGCATGTTTTTGTGTGCCAAGACTGCCCTTTTCAGTTCCTCAGGTCGTGTTTGTGGCTATGCATCCTGTTGGGTGTCTGGTTGGGCACCTAGTTGGGTGCATAGGAGCACCTACTGGGGTGCCCGCACTGTTTTGAGCGCACTATCTGAGCATCCTGGGGGAGCTCACTTTGTGTGCTTATGAAGGCACAGTGTTGAGCGCCTACTATTATCAGGTGCCTGCTAGGGCATATTGTCAGTCTGATGGTGCCCATAGCAAAGAAGCCTGAGCTCCTTGCCCTATGAGTTGCTTGTCATATTTGGGTAACTCAACCTGGAGTTCACTCTAACTTGTGCCAGCACTGTGTGGAGGCTCAGGGAGAATTGCATCCATCTGATTTTACTAAGCCTGGTTCTGCCCAGCCTGGGGCGGGAATGGAAAAAGAACTGCCAGAAGGGTCATTTGATTTTGGAGCTCCCCTAACTGGTTTGTCAGTGAGGGAAGGTAGTTCAGTGGCCCAGGACAGGTGCCCCCTGGTTTTGGCATGCATCCCTATGCCTTTTCTTGGGTAGAAATTTTCAAGGACTGCAGACTTTTCTTCAGGCACAGTCCTTGGCCCTGGCCAATCTTACCAGGTCAGAATCGCAGGCAATGAAATTCCCCATGCCTGGGGCTACGGGTAAACATCAGAGTACACCTAGACCTGCTGCCTGTCTACCTGATAGGGACCCAGATGGCACAGCTGATGAAGCCGATCCTTACTCCCTGGAGGATGGAGAAGTTCCTCTGGGATTGGAGCTGTATAGAACTATATTGCGGTTCTTTTGAAGAGATGAGTTACCGGCTCTGATTTCCCAGACATTGAATATACTGGGAGTACCTGGGGCTGCATCCATGTCTGAGCCAAAGAAAAATTCCATTTTGATTTCTTTGCATAAAGCCTCATGTTTCTTCCCTAATTATTCTTGAATGGGGCATCCCAGAAGCTTATTTCAAAGGGGGGATAAGTCTTGGAAGGATTGTACCCCCTGGACTCAGCTGTGCAAGATCAGTTTCGGTTTCAGAAAGTAGATGTGCTTGTGTGTGCTGTTACCAAGCGGACAACTATTCCCATAGAAGGGGGGAGCAGTCTTGAAGGTTCCTCAGGATAGGAGAATTGATGCCATCCTTAAGCAGGCCTTTGAAGCAGTGGCAATGAGTTTGCAGATAGCTTCTTCTTGTTCCCTGGTGTCTTGCTCTTGTTTGATTGTCTCTCAGAAGGTCGATGAATCTGGTGTGAATACCAGGGCAGTGATGTAACCAGCAGCCGCCTTTTTGGCATATGCGGGCTGCGGATCCTCACTTTAACCAGAGGGGTGGCTTCAGTAATAGTGGCCAGGCATCAGTTATGGCTGAAAAATCGGTCGGCTGATGCAGCCTTCAAGTCTAACCTTATGAAGCTACCCTTTAAAGGCTTGCTCTTGTTTGGGAGTGAACTGGAGAAAATGGACAATAAGTGGGGTGAGAGTCCCAGGTTCCTTGGTTTCCAGAGGATAAGCAACAGACACCGTGCTCTTTCAGCATGAGAGGTCGTATTATTTTCGACCCTACAGAGAAGCAGCCTTTCAGAGGGCTTGACTTTTGAGTAGGTCTCAGTCTTTTCATCTCAGGCAGCCCAGATGGGATGCAGGCTTAGGTAGTGGAGCCCACGAGCCTCCCAATGAAGGTGTACTGCAACCCCCGGGAACAGGAGATAGAGAGCTGCCTTTCTCTTTTATCGGAGGTGGGTTGAAATCACATCAGACCAGTGGATTTTGGAGGTGATACGAGATGGCTATGTGCTGGAGTTTCACAGTGTCCCTCGGGACGTATTCATGGTGTCTCCCTGCAACTCTCCGCAGAAGAGACAGGCAGTTGAATGTACCTTATTAAGACTCCTCAGTTTGTGGGCTGTGCTTCCAGTGCCCACATCTCAAGAAAATATGGGTCAATATTCCATTTATTTTGTTGTGCCCAAGAAGGAGGGCTCTTTTTGCCCCATTCTGGATCTCAAGGGATCAACCATCATTTGCGTGTGACTCATTTTCGCATGGAGACCTTGTGCTCAGTAATAACAGCAGTTGAGTCGGAGGAGTTTCTGATGTCTCTGGATTTGTCTGAGGTGTACCTGCATATTCCCATCTGGCATTTCTTGGTTTTGGGATGCCATTTCCAGTTTTGAGCGCTACCTTTTGGTTTGGCCAGTGTGCTCAGAACATTTTGCAAGGTTATGGTAGTGGTGGTGGTGGAGGAATTGAGAAAGGATGGGATCTTAGTACACGCGGACTTGGACAGCTGTTTGATTCAGGCCAAAAGTCTGGAAGAGAGCTTCCAGGTGTCACAAAAGTGATGTCCTTATTGCAGGAACTAGGCTAGGAGGATAACCTGGGCAAGAGCAATCCTCAGCCATCTCAGTCACTAGAGTATCTTGATGTTCGGTTCAACATGAAGCAGGACAGGGTGTTCCTGCTGGAGGACTGCATTCAGAAGCTGATGGCACAGGGGCGTCTGTTAACGAACACGATACATCCGACAGTGTAGTCTTATCTACAGGTTCTCGATTATTGTTGGCAACCCTTTATGCGGTGCTGTGGGTGAGGGTGCATATACATCCTCTTCAGCACTCTCTGCTGTCTCGTTGGACCCCGCAGACTCAGGACTATTTGATTTGGCTCGCCTACCGATGGAGGTCTGTATTCACCTGAAGTGGTGGTTGCAAGCAGATCATCTAAGAAAGGGGGTTTCCCTAAGATCACCGGACTGGCTAGTACTCACGATATATGCAAGCCTCCAGGGTTGGGGAGCTGACAGTGCAAGGGCACTGGAATTCAGAAGAGTCTCTCTGGAGCATCAATTGGCTGGAAGCCCGTGCCATCCGGTTTTTGCTTTTAGTGACCAATTGCAGGGTCGAGCGGTCTGGATAATGTCAGACAATGCGACGACAGTGGCTTACATCAATTGGCAGGGAGGAACCA
Organism: Rhinatrema bivittatum; assembly: GCF_901001135.1. Classification (NCBI taxonomy): domain Eukaryota; kingdom Metazoa; phylum Chordata; class Amphibia; order Gymnophiona; family Rhinatrematidae; genus Rhinatrema; species Rhinatrema bivittatum. The sequence goes on along the minus strand of NC_042616.1, from coordinate 70,103,845 downwards.
AGAGCCAGCAAGTGTCACAGGAAATAGACCCTCTTATGGAATGAGCGAACGTTCATCTTCAGGAGATCCAGCCTCGCACATTGTAGAAAAAGACAATGTAAGGGCAGACTTTCTCAACAGACACCTGGATCCAAGAGAATGGGAATTATCAAATGAGATGTTTCAGCTAATAGTGGATCATTGGGGCCTTCCATTTCTGGATCTAATGGCGACTTCTCGCAATGCGAAGGTTTCTTGATTTTTAGTCACAGGAGATATCTAAAGTCCTTGGGCATCAATGTCCTCATGAAAGAATGGCTGGAGGGCAAGCTGCTGTATGCTTTTCCCCTATGGCTCATGTTGGGCAGAATGGTTCAGAAGATCAAGAGACACAGGGGGATAATGCTTCTGGTGGCACCGGATTAGACCAGGAGGCCATGGTATGCAGATCTGCCAACTCCTGGTGGACTGTCCCATCCGATTTCTAGTACACAGGGATCTGCTACAGCAGGGGCCTGTTCTTCATGATGAACCAACTCGATTTTCTCTTATGGTATAGCCCTTGAGAGGGCTTGGTTGCAAAAACATTGATATTCTACTGCAGAGATACACCTTGTGGCGAGTGAGAAAGTTTTCCACTTCCTTAGCCTATGTGCAGGTTTGGCGAGTGTTTGAGACTTGGTTTGAAGATTGAGGAGTTCTTCCTTGTTCGGTTAAGAGCTGGCTCATTTTGGAATTTTTTTTAGGATGGATTAAGTAAAGGGTTGGCCCTTAATTCCTTCAAGGTACAGATGATGGCTCTTGCCTGTTTCCAAGGTCTGGTGAATGCTGGAACCTTGTCGGTTCATCCAGACATGGCCCATTTCTTAAAAGGAGTGAAGCATCTTCTTCCTCCCTTGCAATTACTGGTGCCCTTGTGGAGTCTTAATTTGGTTTTGGATTTTTTAGCAGGCTCTATTTTTTGACTGATGCTTAAACTTTCCTTGAGGTTAGTGACCTTGAAAACAATGTTTCTTGTGATAATTTCTTCAGCGCATAGGGTATCCAAACTGCAGGCCTTGTCTTGTCGGGAGACGTTTCTATGAATGACTCTAGGGGCGATACAGCTGCATACTGTTCCTTCCTTTTTGACAAAAGTAGTCTCAGATTTTCACTTGAATCAGTCTATTTTCCTGCCATCTCTGGATAGGGAAGGGATGCAGAGGAATATCACTTGTTATGGCCCTTGCATGTCAAGAAGCATATTTTAAGGAATTTTGAGGTTTCTAAACCTCTTAGGAAAACAGATCACCTGTTTGTTCTTCACAGTGGAAGTAAGAAGGGTGAACTGGCATCATGGGCTACAGTAGTCCACTAGATTAAGGAGGTGGTCACAGCCACGTATATGGATGCTGAGCAGTCGTTGCCTAGTCTGGTTAGGGCTCATTCCACTAGGGCTCAGGCAGTGTCATGGTAGGAGGTTAGATTGTTGACTGCCATTGACATTTGCTGAGCTGCGACATGGTCCTCCTTACATACCTTTTCCAGGTGTTATCACCTGGATGTGCAGGCCTGAGAGGATGCAACCTTTGCACGTGTGGTTTTGACTGGACTGTGGGCAGCCTTCCGCCCTGTTCAGGAGTAGCCTTAATACATCCCATTGGTTCAGGATTTACCTGTCTGAATGCTAAGAAAGGAGAAATTACTATTTACCTGATAATTCTCTTTTCTTTAGTGTAGACAGGTGAATCCACCTTCCCACCCTTGGCTACCAAATGGTTGTGCTGTGGTCCTCCTGCGTGCCTGTATGTGTGTTCCAGGGAGTATTGGTGAGTGTCAATCCATTCCCTAGGCTAGAATTATTATGCTCCTTGTCTGAGCTCAGAGTTTTCCTATTGGCTGAGTGCTGGAATGTTTATCTATTAATAACCAAGTTTTTGTTAATTTGTCCACAGCTGACTTTTGCAGAGAATACTGGTAGGCTGATGTCACTGCAGGGGTAATATATACCGTGATGTCAGCTTTGCTCTGTCTCCATCTGCTGGTAAAGGTGCATAACCCACTGGTTCTGGATTCACCTAAGGAAAAGGAAATTATCAGGTAAGTAGTAATTTCTCCTCTTGATACATTGACCTAAATAAAATTTGACATCTGATTAATTCTTAGCATATCTTAAATATCTCTTTTGTTTCCATGAGATTGAAAGTTTCTGATGATTTTCTTTTCCTTTGCATTAATCACCCTCATTCTTTAGCCCTAAGAATAAATGTACCTTTTTACCAAGCACTTAGGGGGGCCACGCTGTGTAAGAACATAGAACAGCAATCCCTTCTTATTACATTCTGGTCAGGAAACTGTGGTTGTCCATTTTAGCCCTGCCAGTTCGCATTAAGCAAGACCTGAAGAATGCAGAAGCAGAAGAGGGAAGCCTGGTGTCTTTGTGCTGTGAGATCTCAAAACCCGATGCCCAAGTCATGTGGAAGAAAGGAGTATCGACTCTCCAGCCCAGCACAAAGTATGAAATCCGGCAACAGGGCTGCATAGCAGAGCTCCTGATTCACAATGTGGAACCAGAAGACTCAGGGAATTATATCTGTGATACTGGAGACCAACAGAGTACAGCGCGAGTCAAAGTCAATGGTAGGATGAAGACTGCATTATCATTATTCAGTTAATTTTCTTGGGTGTTTTATTTTCAAAAATATTGTGCTATGGGTATTTTTTTCATCTCGGGCCAAGTGTATTCAAATTAAATGCATATTATTTTCTCCATGCAGGGTGCTAAGTCTTCAAACATGGGTGATGTCATTTTCATTTTCATTTTATTATTTATATTAAGAACCTACACTGGCTCCCTATTAAATTTAGAATCATATTCAAAGTACTAACCATAACCCACAAGACCATTCATTCCCAAACTTCGCTAAATCTAAGTGACCCACCTCGTCCCCACGCATCATCGAGACCAATCAGAACCAGCTACTTAGGCACCTTATATGCACCTCCAGCCAAGTCATCGCTCAAGAAACGTGCATTCTCGACCGCCAGCCCCTCTCACTGGAATGCCCTCCCCACAGACCTTCGGCTAGAAACTTGTAGTCGGACGTTCAAAAAGAAGCTCAAAACTTGGCTTTTCACAAAAGCCTTCACTTAAAGGTCTCTCACTCAGGGTCAGATTCACGCATTTCATAACCCAATATGCGAGATGTCCGATGCCGTAACTATTTAATCTTATAAGTTAATCTCATTATTTCCCCGCTAGCTATATGTTATAATGCATTCAAGCTTTTCAAGTCTGCTGTAAATCCAAGTTTGTTGATTGTTTATGTTTATGTTTATTTATATTTTGTATATTTATACTTATATTTATAATTATTTTATTTTATTTTAAGTCATTCGCTGCTTTATCTATAAGTTCATACGAAGTTAGTCCTGTTATCTGTACCTTCTTGTTTGATGTAATTTCCAACTTTGGTTCTATGTAAACCGACGTGATATGTACTAGTACAGGAACATCGGTATATAAAAGCCTTAAAAAAATAATAATAAATATTCTGCCTTTTGGCACTTTAAAGCAGATTACATTGAGGTAATGTAATTATTTGTCTGTCCTCAGAGGGCATCCAACACAGCCTGGTATGAAAAGATTACTTAAAAGCTTCTAGAAGCTTTTAGCGTGCTCAGCAGAGTATGTGCGGTCTGACTCACATAACCATATCACGTGGGACCTCTTCAGTCTCAGTTTTTCTGCAGAGCCGTTCGGTCACATTACTCTCTTTCTTTTCCTGCTTGGGAATGTTTTGCTGTGATCAGAAGTTGCTTTTGGCAGAACCACATGGTCATTTTTTTACCCTTATTATCCTCTTAAGGAGATTTTTAAAAATCTTTTTGAAGTTTCCTTGTATTTTTGCCAGCCACATGGTTCACTGATATCAGTGGCATCAGTTGCGTTTATCATCAAGTCATTTGATTTCACTTTGATTTTTTGGCTGATGCCCCAGAAAAAGAAGCAGGCCAATAAGTATCCCTGATGCAAACACATCATGTTTATCATTGATCCCCATGATAGATGTATATTTTGCCTGGGGAACAACCATGACATCTTGGTGTGCTTCCTGTGTGAGAATGAGAAAATGACCATTAGGGGATATCATTCCCAGCTGGAGTTAATGGAAATGCTTTTTGGGAGACTTAAGTCTGGCCCATTGACATTGGACATCTGACCCATCGACATCATGGGATCCAGGAGCTGCCCAGACTGCTGGCAGTGCATCGACATTGGGAGGGCATTGATCCTTCTTGACAGTCAGCACCAGGAAAGACTGGGGAGATAAACCATCAACTAGTTCCTCCCACCTGAAGAAAGCACAAGGTTCCACTTTTTCAGTACTGGCATTGTGCTCCAATGACGTACATCAACATTGGTCTACATCAGTGTTTGATGTTAGAAGTGAGGACATTCTGGTGGCTACCTTGAATTCCCTGACACATCCCCATAAGGCACAGAGCTGATTCTCACTACAATCTTGGGAATTGCAGCAGCCTATTTGGGTACAGATGGTAGCCACAGATTCACCTCTGGTGTCCCAGGAAGATGTAACCTCTCCTCTTGCATCTCTGGCCATATTCACTTTGTCATTTTGCTAGGAGTTGCTGGATAGAAGGATCCAAAAGGCCTTGCACTGTAAGATGGCAAGCGCTGGTACACCAGTATTGATGGCATCAATGTCCTTGCAAATGGACATCCAACCATTGCTGGAGACTCTCTGTGCTTCCAGCAGAGGGACTTCTGATACTGGTTTCTGGAAAGGCATCAACATCAGGCATTGGCCCCAGGTATTGCTGCACTGATGCTAATTTACAGTGCATTGAAAGAGAAAGCTTCACCACGGTGCAGAAGTTCATCAGGATAAGACCCCAATAAGCAAGTGCTGCCCTCTCAAAGACCTTGTATGCTAGGTGGATGCAATCCCAGTCCACATCCCCAACGTACTAGTTTAACTCAGAATATTTCTGGAAGTATAGTTATGGATTTGGGGATATTTCTGATCAGGAGGGGTCAACAGGTCTCCTCTTGGACCATTCTCCTTCAATGGAAAAGCCTCCAGAGGACCTTTCCTTTGCTGATTTTGTAAAATAAATGGCAGAGACCATCCCCTTTGATTTGCAGAAGAAGAAAAAGTGCAGGGCCAAGATCCTTGTCATATTCCAATTCATGGATCTCCCCAAGAATATTGTGACAGTGCCCATCCACTAGATCCTTCAGGAGAGATAGTTAAGAATGTGGGAGAACCCCTGATTTTGATCTCCAGTCAACAAGAAGGCAGATGTGATATATCGTATCCAAAAGACTCCCAGATTTGAGAAGCAGAAACTGCCTCATTTGTTGGTTATCATTGAATCCACTCTCAAGAAGGCCAAGAACCCACTCCTTGGTACCCCTGGGGAGGGATTCCCATACCATTGCCAGGAAATTTTCATCGAATGCACAATTAAGCTCTGGAATTCATTGCCAGAAGATGTGGTTAAGGCAGTTAGCTTAACTGGGTTTAGAAAGGTTTGGACAAGTTCTTGGAGGCAAAGTCCATAAACTGCTATTAGTCAATTTGACTTAGGAAATCGCCATTTCTTGTTACTGGCATTAGTAGCATAGGATCTATTTAATGTTTGGGTACTTTCCAGGTACTCGTATCCTGGATTGGTCACTGTTGGAAACCCTTGAACTGATTCAGTACGGCACTTCTTATGTTCTTAAGGTTTACCAGTGAGCTATGTTCAATCCCTGCATAGCTTCCTTCATGACCTAGTATATGCAAAACATCTTGAAGGATGTGAAGGGCTTGTCAAAGTGGCTTCCTCGGGAGCAGCACAACAGCTTTGATTCATTAATGGACTAGAATGGAATGGAATGGGGATGGAATGGGGAAAAGACATGGTCTGCTCAACTTTTGATGTTTTCAAAGTGTCATCAAGAATCTCTGTATTGGGTATTGGCACTTGCAGGCTTGCACGGCTGTGGGCCTCAGACCTATGACAAGATGTCTGGTACAGGCTCACTGATATGCCTTGCAATAGGGAGAATCACTTTGGATACAATGTCAAAGAAGTGGTGGCTAAAATAAAAGATCACTGTGCAATGCTCCAGGCCCTCTCCACTACCATTCCAGATCCACCTTCTCATCCAGGAGGTTTTCAAGTGGGGTGCTAAGGAGGACTTTCTAACCACTGAGGAGATATTATCATCCTCCACGTCATCCCCATCAATAGCAGGGATCTTGCTTTCATCCCAGACAGCAATGGGCCCAAAAGCCAGCATCCCTGCCAAATCATGGGATGGGATTTTAACTAGATCAGGGAAAGCATCACTGAGATCCCAGTATCTGTGCTGGAGGGTTTTCTTATCAGGAGAAGAGTGAGGTTCTACATACATTGTTGGATTAAAGTAATCTCAAACACTTGAGTTCTCAGTATAATCAGGAATGGATACAGATTATGCCTAATGGGAAACCCACCAAATCACCCATGGAGAAGATCTTCATCTGCTTCTCTGCATCAGGGCCTGCTACAAAAGGAGCTTTCCTCCTTCATGGAAGCCAATGCATTCAAACCCAATTCATTAGGGGAAAGAGGTTAGGGATTTTACTCCAAGTATTTCCTGATACCAAAGAGGACCTTGAACAAATTCCTAGTAAGGGAAAAGTTCAAAATTGTTCCCCTTGGTACCTTGATGCCCTTTCTTGAAAAAGGGAACTAGCTATGCTCCCTGGATCTAAAAGATGCTTACACACAAATAGAGATTTGTTTTTTCAGGGCACAGGAAATATCTCGGATTTGTAGTAGGAAAACACCATCTTCAATAATCATGTGCAACCTTTTGGCCTCATGTCAGTATCATATTGTCCTTACCTCTACAAAGCAAAGCATCTGGTAGTGGTGAAAATTGGGGGTGCTTGTATTTTTCTACTTGGATGATTAGCAGGTCATCCAGAATCGGTGACATAACCATCCAGATATTGGAATTGTTAGAGTTCATCATCAACAATCTCAAGTCTCATTTGAGCCCATCATCTTAATTGGAATTTATGGGAGTATTGCAAGATATCACTCTGATGAAAGCCTTCCTCCCACATGAAAGGATCATCACACTGATATCCCCAGTGTAGGAATAAATATTAGTAGGTATCGGCAAGGGACATGTCAAGGTTATTGGGTCTCATTTAGCAATAGTACATGTCACTCCCATGGCAAGTCTTCATATGAGCACAGTGGACCCTAAGATCACAGTGGACCCAGGCCAATTGGGATCTCTGGGACAGCATCTCAGGGACACCCTGTCCTGTGAAGGACTCATTCCAATCTGGTCAAAGGCATACCATTCCAAATTCCTTCAGTACCATCCAAGCAGGCCACAGAAGATCTGTAGCCTGTTTGGGATAAACTTCATCAGATAAATTGTGTAGAGGTAAGGACAGTATGGTATGCTCTAAAGGCTTTCAGGGATCAGTTGGACAACAAAATTGTCCTCATCCAGACAGTCAGATAAACAAGAAACTGTCAAGATGTGGGACTGGGCCGTTTCTCAGGGGTGGGTGAGTAGAATTTCCTGGTAGACAGACTGAGTAGGGTTCTGGAACTTGAACAATGGTCCATGGACAGGGGAATAGTAAACCAGATGTTCTGTAAATGGGGGACACCCATGGTAGATCTGTGCATCTCCTCTGAACAGAAATATCCTTCTGCTCCACTGGATGGACACAGGGCAAATTGGACTGGATGCTTCTTCCCTAGATTGAGTACAGGGTGTTCAGTATGCTGATCCTTCAATTTCTTTGGTGGCAAAGAGCTTGCTGAAATTCATAAGACACTGGGGAACTATGTTCCTCATAGCCCCCTATTAGCTGAGATCAATTTGGTTTCTGCTCCTATCAGAGTTGTTAATCAAGAATTCAATCATACTGTGGAAATCCCCATCTTTCATCACTCAGGATAGGGGATGTTGCATCGTCCCCACATCAGGTTCTTATTCTTCACAGTCTAGATGTTGAGAGGGTAGCTCTGCAACTCCTCAATCTGTCAGTGGATTTCATGAGGAAATGGTTTGAAGTGGAGGAGGTTTACCTTTTAATTTGAAGGAAAGGCTCTAGTCTCTCTCCTGTTCCAAGTGCTTGATTACTTTTTACATCTTTCATATTAAGGTCTGAAGACTAACTCAGAGTTCATCTCAGTACATTCAGGTACTGAACGTATTTCCCTATCCCCAGAGGGCTTACAATCTAAGGGGTGGATTTATCAAAATGCGGTAAGTACCGCATGCGATAGCAAAAGGGGTGTGTTTTATGCTAATATAGCATTTATTGCAATTTGCGCTAATTACCTGTGTGAAGAGCTAAGTTAGTGCAAATTGTGATACCATTTCAGATTCTGTGATAAGTGCCAAACCTGTTGTATTTTTGTCATTCAACCACCAGGGGACCATTGTTAATGGTCCTAGACACACAGGGAGGGGGGGGGGAGATAGAGAGCCTGGCCACAATATCATGGCCCATAGGTAGGTATTTGTATCCCTATGGTAGGCCTACCTAGTAACTCGAGGTGGGGTTTAGGTAAGAGTGTAGGGGGTTAGGGGCCACTTTGACATTCTACGTGACACCTACGAACAGAACAGTGGTCTCTTGTGAAGATTTGCTGGCCTTCGGAGTGAGGAAACTAACTCCAAGATGAGACTTGGGAAATGTTCTCTCAACCTAGCTTGATGTTACCCAGGTAGAGAGTCCATCAAGCTAGGTTGAGAGAACTTTGCCCAAATCTCATCTTGGAGTGAGTTTCCTCACTCCGAAGGCCAGCAAATCTTCACAAGAGACCACTGTTCTGTTCGTAGGTGTCACGTAGAATGTCAAAGTGGCCCCTAACCCCCTACTCTCTTACCTAAACCCCACCTCGAGTTACTAGGTGGGCCTACCATAGGGATACAAATACCTACCTATGGGTCATGATATTGTGGCCAGGTGCTCTCTCTCTCCCCTCCTATTTTCTGAATTTGCATCACACCATATGATATGGTGCAATCGCATGCGTTAAGGGCTTATCACATGCATTAACAGGGCTTTTCGCATGCAAAAACACCTTATCGCATTTTGATAAATGACCCCCTAAGTTTGTACCTGAGGCAATGGAGGGTAAAGTGACTTGCCCAAGGTCACAAGGAGCAACAGCAAAACTCAAACCCTGGTCTCCTGGTTTGTAGCCCACTGCTTTAACCACTAGGCTACTCCTCCACTCCAACATGTGGAAGATAAACCCATATCTGTTCAGCCTTTAGTTTTTCATTTTATGTGGAGCTTTCTTTATTTGAAACCTCCCATCAAGCCTCCTGCTGTGTCATGGGATCTCAATGTGATATATACACAGCTGATGAAAGTGCCCTTGGAGCCACTGGATTCCTGTGAACTGAAGTACCTGACATGGAAGGTCATATTTCTGGTAGCAGTCCCTTCGGCATGCAGAGTCAGTGAGCTTTAAGCCCTAGTGACTTATCCATCTTATACTAAGTTTTTTAACATGAGGGTGGTTCTAAGCATGCATCCTAAGATCCTGCCTAAGGTAGTGTTGGATTTCCACATTAACCAGTCAATCGTCCTTCCAGCATTCTTCCTCAGGCCATATGTCCACAAAATTATTTGTGGGGCCGGGCAGACTAGATAGCCCATACAATCTATTTCTGCTGTCACATTTCTATGAGCATTACACAGTTTGGGTTGCAAAAGAGCCTTGGCCTTCTATCTGGAGTGGACCAATGCCCTTAGAAAGTTCACCTACCTTTCTTTTCTCCCCCAACAAACCTGGAACTCCGATTGCCAACCTTTCCCTTTCTAATTGGCCAGCAGACGCTATCTACTTCTGTTATGCCCTGGAAGGCCTAAATTTTGTGGGGCATGTCAAGGCTCACAGTGTCAGGTTCATGGCCCACTAAGATCAGCCTTTGTAAAGGAGATCTGCAAGTCTGTGATGTGATGTCCTCTCTACACATTCACATCTCACTACTTCTTGGACAAAGACATCCAACATGAAGTAGGTTTGGCCAGTATGTGCTGTGGTGTCTGAAGTGTAGAACCCAATGCCATTTCCCCTAGGGCCTGCTATTTTGGTTTGCAGGCTGGCTTCTGTGACACCAAGAGTGGTCTTTGGCTGGTCAGAGGACAGATTCAGTCTGGACTCTGGCTATCCTTTTGCAGTTTTTATAAATCATAATCAAAAATTAACAAAACACAAGCCTGCTTATCTCAGCAGTGCTGGAAACAGAAATGTTGCAGTTTACACACATAAGTTATTTAGCAAAGTCCATGCTTTATCCTAGTCTTGTATGGGCCTCTCTTTTCCCCTAGGCCCTAGCTTCTTATCCCTCTTCTCAGGGAAATGCCAAACAGCCAGAATTCCACTGTGGCTGTCCTGGACTTTTAAAGATGGTCTAACATATAGTTATTTACATATCCTCCCCCTCAGCTTGACCTTATCAGGTCGAGTGTCTGCCTCTACCTGGGCTAACTCCCAGGAAAGTAATTCATCACTCCTATTTTCTACTCCCACCCTGAACTGGGACTGACCATTTCCTTTCCTCACAGAGAGTAGGATCAATATAGGGTCCCTTAAGCCAGAGAGTACTTTTTCCTCCAACACCTGTGCATGATTCCAGCCCAACTCAAAGGAAATACTTTTGAATGGGGGTTTGCTTAACTTCTCCAGAGTTACCTTCCTCTACCCTTTTTGGGGAATCGGTTAAGGGTTCCCAAAAAGTCCACGGTTCTCTCTAATACATTTCCCCATGCCAAGTTGAAACAATAAATTCCCTGGCAGTTTTAAAACCCTGGTACCCCTCGGATTTCCTTCTTTGGTACTATTTCTGTGGTCTGATTATTTTTGCCTCCTTGTGGTATATGTTTGCAATATCTTGTGGAGCGGCTTCCAAATTAGATGTTTCAGAGCAGTCTGGGCTATCCTGATTGGCAATAAGCTGTCCCCACAGAGTCTCAAACTAGGGATAATCATGTCCCAGAACCACGGGGTATTGTTGCACTGGAGGTGGACCCTTAGCCTGGTGCAGGAGGCGGAGCACAGGAGGAGACAGAGGCTAGCTGGAGCTTCGCCAATAGCAACCCGGGGTTCCCACAGATTGAGCCCTTGGTTACCCGGGCTGCCTGGTCTTAGGTGGGCCTCACAGGGTCTCCTAGAGAGGAAGCGCAGGGGAGTGTCCACCACAAACAAGGGTGTGCGGTCAATGTCCAAGCAAGAATGTCCAGAGGTTGCAGGAGGTCAGAAGAGAGTGTCTGAGTGGGTAGCGAGGATCAAGGCCAGGGTATCAGTCCAGAATGGTCAGCCGAAGCAGGGGTCAATACCTGTAGTCAATCCGGGAGTAGTCAGGTCAGGCAAAGGTCAAATTCCAGGCAGCGGTCAGACAAGGTCAGTGGACAGGCAGACATGGGTTCAAGGCGGCAGTCAGACATGGTCAGTGAACAGGCAGAGGTCAGATCCAGACAGCAGTTAGACAAGGTCAAGAGCAAGCAAAGGTCAGTACCATGAGATCAGTCCGAAGGGTACTACCAGGGATGAAGAGACGAAGGAACAGGAAATGCTGGAACAGGAAACACAGGATACGCTGGAACAGGAGACAATGGAACAGGCAAACTAGAGAACACTGGAGTGTACGACCCGAATGAAGTGCTTGTCGGACCTGGGCCCGACCTGGGCCCCGACCACCTCGGAAATGGACGCCAGATGGAACGGAGGTTCCAGGATGCGGTGAATCAGGAGTGGGTCCCAACGAGCCACTGAACAGGCAGCCATGGAACGTCCCAATTGTCAAGGCAAGGAAGTAGTGTCTGACCACTTCCTTAAATCCTGCTGTCAATCAGGGCGCGCCGTGGAGCTGGTATCCGCCCTTGGCCCTTTAAGAGGCCGGGCGGTCCGTGCACGAGTGCATAAGGGTGGGGCTGACGCCATGGAGGATGCTGAGTCCCGCCGTGAGGCCTGGACAGGATACTGTGAGCAGGGGAGCTGGGGATGCCATGAACTGGCTGTTGCTGTGGAGATGGAGAGGCTGGTGTTCGTAGATGGGAGAGAAAAGTGAGCAGGGCCGGTCGCGGAGTGGAAGCGGCCGGGACGCGTAACAGGTATGAAAGCTCGGGAATACCTACTGTACCTGAATGTAGTACGCTCTGAAGTGGCTGAAAGGCAGAATATAAATTTAAATTAAAAATTAAAAATAAATAAATTCCCAATTCTATATTGACTTGCCCCACCAGAGTCATCAGTAAAACCTAATTGGTTGGGTACTGTTGCGGGTCACCATGTATACAGGTAAGTGTCGCCTTCTTATTGTTATCAGTATATTCTCTCTGGGTTAGCTCCTTACTGATAAGAGTCTTTCTCCAGTCACAATCTACCAGATCTTGGATAGGGATCTCATCCAGATCAACTGGAATCACAGAGTTCTTAAATTCCAAATGGGAAATGTCCATGAAGTTAAAGTTATGAAGCTTCAGTAGATTGCTTCACATTCTTCCTAAAAAATGTGCTCCCGATCTTTATCTTCAAGCCAGGGACAATCGTTGACAATATGCCCTTTCTCTGCACAATAGAAGCATACCTGCAGGACTTATTTTCTTTTAACTTCAACACTTCCTACAAAGGGCTTGTCATTCCTATCTTTCTCAAAGGGGCAAACTCTTCTTATGCTCATTTTCTACATAAAGTGAGCAAAAGGAGATAATACCTGTACTTTTTTCAGTATGAACTTTAATCTTTAGCGGTGGCTGCACTTCCAGGTTGACCTCCATACATTTGCTTTCTTTGTAGTGACAGTCTCTGGCCAAATTACCTCTCTTTCCGCAGTTAAAACAAGCTGGTGGGCTTTCATGACAGGAATCATATCAAACCGGTTTACATTTAACAATGGGTGTAAGGTAGAGAGAACTCAAACCACAATAACAAGAGCATGGTTAAGAATGTGAAATAGTTACAATAAAACAGGGAAGTAAAAACTTGGATCTGGAAAAGAAAAAGGGGGGAGATAACTGAACAGTAAAATATTTACAGTGTAACAAAATCAATTCCAAAGTAATATTTACAGGGTAGCAGAATCGATTTCAATATAGTATAACTATATAGTGAGTGACATTGATCACACAGTAATGGAGGTGATGGAGAAGGTAGTGGGTTCTTGTTTAAATCCTTTTTTTTTTTTTTATGAAGTGATTGTGATGTTGGGTGAGGATTTCAATCAACTTTCTCACATCCTTTATTTGATTCACTGTATTTATTCACTGTATTTAAAGTTCAAGGTTCTTACTGAGAACATTGTTTTAAGTTATGTTATGCTTTACACACTCTGTTAATTGTAAACCGGGTTGATGTGATGCCTGTCATGAAACTCGGTATAACAAAAAAAATAAATAAATAAATAAATAAATAAATAAATAAATAAATAAATAAGGCTTGGAAAGGCTTTTTTAAAAAGCCAAGTTTTCAACCTTTTCCTGAACGTTAGTAGGCAGGGTTCCTGTCTCAGGTCCGTTGGGATGGAGTTCCATAAAGGTGGACCTGCTGTTGAGAACGCTTTGACACTGAGTGATTTGTATTGATAAGTTTTAGCGTGTGGTACCTGAAGCGATTCTTTGTAAGATTCCCTGATGGGTCTGGTGGACGTGTGTTTTTTGAAGGGAATTTGTAAGTTGAGCTGTGTATGTTGATGGATGACCTTGTATATGGTGGTGATGGATTTGTACATGATTCTGAAGTGGATCGGTAACCAGTGGAGGTCTTTGAGGATAGGGGAGATGTGGTCGATTCTCCTAGAATTTGTAAGGAGTCTGGCTGCTGTGTTCTGTACCATTTGTAGAGGTTTGGTATGCGAAGCTGGGAGGCCCAGTAGTAGTGAGTTACAATAATCTGGCTTGGAGAAGATTATTGCTTGAAGAATTGTTCTGAAGTCCTGAGTGTGGAAGAGCAGCCTTATTCTTTTAAGGGTATGTAATTTATGAAAGCAATCTTTGGTGGTTTGGTTGATGAATGATTTAAGGTTGAGAAGGTTGTCTAAGATGGCTCCTAGATCTCTCACATGAGAGGTTTGAAGGAGGGCTGGTGGCTTTGAGGATGTATTATTGTTTTCCGGGGATATAAGCATGTATTACGTTTTTGCAGCATTGAGGTTAATTTGTTTATGTAGAATTTGTTTTCGCAGCATTGAGGTTAATTTGTTTATGTAGAATTTGAACCATTTTCTGAAGCTGCTGCTGCCCTTCATTGAGAGTATACACCAATTTCTCCATTCCTTACTTTATTAAAAAGAAAACAAAATTCTAGCCAGTCTGGCTTTGAGTGACTTTTTTTCTGTTTATTCAGGTAGGGCTCCTCCCTATTACCTGTTGTATTTTATCCCATGGCCCCCAAAAAACAGCACGGAAGCTGATCTAGTGAAGCCAGTGAGCAAACAGCCCTTGCTGTTTTAACTTGCTTTTGCTATAAGCCAGATTTTGTGCTTCCCTGGCCTATGCAAGGCTTAAAGCTAGTCAGGGAAAAAAGAATTCTCTCTTTTCTTCTCTCATCTGGCATGGGTCTCTGCCTGTACAGTTGCTTAGTGCAGAAATCCCTGAACTGACACCATAGTGTGACACCGTAAGCAGTCTTTGGCTTCCCAGAGTACAGATTCAGTCTGGTTATTCTTTTACAGATTTTATTAATTTCAGTCAAAAATTAACAGAACATAAGCCTGCTTACCTCAGCAGTACTGGAAACAGAAATGTAGCAGTTTCACAAAGATTCTGCTTTGTGTTAGACTCATCTTGGGCCTCTCTTTCCCTTTGGGCCCTGACATTTTATCCTTATCCCCTGGAAAACTGCTCTACAGCCAGGATTCCCTTGTGGCTGTCCTAAGGTGATGTTACACCTTAAGGTGGACCATTGGGCCAAGGTGGGGTCGATACTACCTGCATGGCAAGCCCTACAGGTCCCTACCATCGGCAGGCAGCGATGGCTGATTGAAAGAGGCTGGCTGGAGCTTCGCCAATACCAGCTCTTGTTCCCCGCAGGTTGAGCCCTTGGGTACCGGAGCCGGCTGGTCTTAGGTGGGCCTTCGTCCGAGGTCTTCCTAGACGTGATGAGGGAATCAGCCAGGGGCCAGCAGTGGTAGATAGGATAGGAGAACAAGTCCAGATGAGGCAGAGTCCTGGAGACCCGGGTGCCCAGGAGAACTGGTAGCAAGAAAGGTGGCACTTGAGTAAGAGCAGGCCGAAGCCTGAGAGGCCAAGTCCAGAGTAGATCCAACAGAGGCATGGAAAAGCAGGCTGTAGTTAGGGCAGGTGGCAGGCAAGGATAAGTGGCAACACGGACACAGGTCAACCCGGGAGTCAATCAGAGAATAGTCAAGCAAGGCAAAAGGTCAAATCAGGAATCAGGGAAAGTCAGATGTAGCGGAGGTCAAGACAGGTATCAATCAGAAGTGTAGTCGGATAAAGCAGAGATCAAGCCAGGTATCAGTCAGTAACGAGAAAAGCAGGGTAGACACGGAACACAGGAACAGGAATGGATACCAGGAGCAAGGCAGGATAAGGGTCCAGGAACACAGACGAAGCAGGAGCAAATCGGGAACCAGGAACACAGAAGAAATACAGGAACAAGCAACTAAGCACACAAAAAGCGTGGAGACCTGTTGCCAAGGCGAGCTCTGACCATCAGAGCTCGCCTTAAATAGTCCCAAGCAAGGGGCTGGCAGCCTTAGCCTACCACGGCCCCTTTAAATGACCTGAGGAGAAGCGCACACGCGCCTAAGAGGACAGAAGAGAGGAGCTGACGGCAACGGCATCCCTGCTGCACTCTCGGCCCACCAGCGGCAAGCAAGCCGCAAAGAGGACAGCAGTGCCAGAACCCCCCCACCACATCGGGCAGCTGGGGCCCTCCCAGCAAGGCGGTGGAGCGTCGGATGAGAAAGGCCGGTCGCTGACACCGTGACCGGCCAACGCAACAGGTGAACCAGACTAAATGTCTGGTCCTGGCCTTTTAAGGAGGATCTAACATACACTACTATACACCCCATAAAAAAATAAATTCCTCCCAGAAACAAATATAATAGCCTGTTGCTACTAAAAACAGTTTTTCCTTGTTGGCTCTTCTTCTTAGTTATTTTCCCCTTTTTTCATTCAAGGGAGTCTATAGCTAGGGATTCCCCATTTGTGAGGACTTAGCTTCCTGTTTGCCCTCAAGGCAGTTGCTTAACTGTAATAGGTGTTCTCCAATGACAGAGAAGGAGAAGGTACAGAGAAGGGCTACCAAAATGATAAGGGGAATGGAACAACTCCCCTATGAGGAAAGACTAAAGAGGTTAGGACTTTTCAGCTTGGAGAAGAGACGACTGAGGGGGGATATGATAGAGGTGTTTAAAATCATGAGAGGTCTAGAACGGGTAGATGTGAATCGGTTATTTACTCTTTCGGATAGTAGAAAGACTAGGGGGCACTCCATGAAGTTAGCATGGGGCACATTTAAAACTAATCGGAGAAAGTTCTTTTTTACTCAACGCACATTTAAACTCTGGAATTTGTTGCCAGAGAATGTGGTTAGTGCAGTTAGCATAGCTGTGTTTAAAAAAGGATTGGATAAGTTCTTGGAGGAGAAGTCCATTTCCTGCTATTAAGTTCACTTAGAGAATAGCCACTGCCATTAGCAATGGTAACATGGAATAGACTTAGTGTTTGGGAACTTGCCAGGTTCTTATGGCCTGGATTGGCCACTGTTGGAAACAGGATGCTGGGCTTGATGGACCCTTGGTCTGACCCAGTATGGCATTTTCTTATGTTCTTATGGATGTAAGTCCTCATGAAACTCTCCTGCCTCCCCTTAGATTTGGCTGTCCAGATAAACTTTTAGCTATTCTATAGATTGAAGGATCCTTGTGTGACACAGAGACATGGGTTAGGATGCACATGTTCAGAGCATGCTAAAAGCTTCTAGAATCTTTCAAGTAATCTTCCCATACTGAGCGCTGTTGAATGACATCACCCATGGTGAGAACTTACATCCTGCTGTTGTTGGAGAACACAGGCATGCAATTTTGCTTTCTAATTTAAAAGTATGGTCTTCCTTGGCTTTAATAGTTAAGCCTCTATTTTTTTTTTTTTTCTCTTTCGGAGGGCATTTGATCATGCACCCACATCTCGAGATATGAGGTTAGAAATTTGAATCTGAAATGCAACTTGATCATTTGAGCACATATTTCTTTTGAGCTGATGAGCTTTGATATCTTTGGGTTTTCTTGAATTTTTTTTTTAATTCTTTAGCCCTCCCTACACTTTTCAAAGAAGAACTGAAGAATGAGGAAGCCCCTGAAGGTGGAACCGTCACTCTACACTGTGAGCTGACCAAAGCTGCTGCCTCAGTGGAGTGGAAAAAAGGAAACAAGGCAATTAGGACAAGTAAAAAATATAAAATGAAGCAGGAAGGTCCCGTTGCTGAGCTAATAATCCAGGATCTAGAAGTGAAAGATGCTGGAGATTACACATGTGTATGTGGAGACCATCTGACCACAGCAGCCTTAACCGTAAATGGTAAAAAAAAGTTTTTATTTGTAAATGCCTCTAGTCCTACCCTTGTCATATTTTATCCTTATTGTATATTTTTGTTGAAATGTATTGATTACTTCATAACAACCTCGAAGTGATTTACATGCATATATCAAAATACAAGTGCTAGCATATATTCAAATACAAATACAATCCAACAATATTAACTCCACTTACAATAAAAATTCAAATACAGCATTACAAGTAAAACACAAAAGTTAAAATTGTCATCAAAGCATATCAACATAGCCTAATTCCATCTAACCTCTCATTCTATAATAGTATAGTCTAACCATTCTGATGCAACTGAAAAACTTTAGGGAAAAGCCATGTTTTAATTGGCTTACCAAAAAAGAGAGTGGTCTTTCTGACCACGGCAATCATCAGGAAAATTTTTTCATAGAGTAGGTGCTATAACAGAGAACACTCTCTTCCTGCTTCTTTGAGTGTCATGCTTCCTTTATTGTAAGCATGCAAAATAAACTAGACTGAGAGAATTGCAGCACTGTAGATGGTATACAAGATGTTACAAGTGCTTGGAGATGCTCAGGGCCTTCCTAGACTACAGCTTTATGAACTAGTGAAAACATTTTAAATTGAGCTCAGTAGCCAATGTAACTGACTTAGTAAAGGAGAAACCTGATCTCTGTTACTAAGGACCACCCAAGATCCTTGCCACGTGTCTTGCTTCAACTGTAAGCTTTTTAAAGTAATCTGAGATAGGAGACCACATGATCCGATGAGTGGGTAAGACACTTTGCAGGCTCGCTGCTGGTGCCCCTTCCATGTAAAGGCCTTTTAAGGCGGATTTCTGCATATTGTGGTGGGCTAATCTGGTTTTCAGTGGCTTGTCAAAGTTTTATGGACAATTTGCTCATCCATGGCAGCAGTGAAATGTCAGCTAAACCGCAGCAAAAAGAAAAAGCCTTTGTTAAGCCGATCGATACTAAGATGGCCAACAGTCCTCCAAGCCTGTGCCTGACTTCCCTTGATGGTTCATTAGTGGAAGAAGTAACCAAGACAGTTGTACAGGCCTTAGATGCCCGGTTTCAGGTAATCTCCCAGCAGATTGTGACGGGAAATGAAACATTAAGTGAAATAAAGTTCCAAGTGGAGGACACACAACGGCATGTGGCAGAGGTGGAGACAGACACGCAATCCTTAATGCAGACACAGGAGGCTTTAGAAAAAAAATTCTGGTCCTAGAATCCAAGGTAGACGACTTGGAGAATAGATCAAGGAGAAATAACCTCTTTGTTAGTGACATTGTGGAAGGGATAGAAGATAAGGTTTGTCTTTTTGCAGATGACACTAAGATCTGCAACAGAGTGGACATGCCGGAAGGAGTGGAGAGAATGAGACGGGATTCAAGGAAGCTGGAAGAGTGGTCGAAGATATGGCAGCTGAGATTCAATGCCAAGAAGTGCAGAGTCAAGCATATGGGGTGTGGAAATCCAAAAGAACTGTATTCGATGGGGGGGTGAAGGGCTGATGTGCACGGAGCAGGAGAGAGACCTTGGGGTGATAGTGTCTACCAATCTAAAGTCGGCAAAACAATGTGACAAGGCAATAGCTAAAGCCAGAAGAATGCTGGGCTGCATAGAGAGAGGAATATCTAGTAAGAGAAAGGAAGTGATGATCCCCTTGTACAGGGCCTTAGTGAGGCCTCACCTGGAGTACTGTGTTCAGTTCTGGAGACCGCATCTCCAAAGGGACAGAGACAGGATGGAGGCGGTCCAGAGAAGGGCGACCAAAAAGGTAGACTTATGAGGAGAGTTTGAAGAACCTAAATATCTACACCCTGGAGGAGAGGAGGAGCAGGGGTGATCTCATACAGACTTTCAGATACTTTAAATGTTTTAATGATCCATGGTCAACAACAAACCTTTTATGTTGGAAAAAAATCAGCAGAACTAAGGGCCACGATTTGAAGCTCCAGGGAGGAAGACTCAGAACCAATGTCAGGAAGTATTTCTTCATGGAGAGGGTGGTGGATGCCTGGAATGCCCTTCCGGAGGAAGTGGTAAAGACTAAAACTGTGAAGGATTTCAAGGAGGCTTGGGATAAACACTGTGGATCCATAAAGGCTAGAGGATGGGAATGAAGAGAAGAGCCATGGGGGTGGATTCTGGAGTGGAGGCTAGTACCTGGTGATTACTACCCTTACTCAATAAGCCTTCGCACGGTTAATGCAACTCCAACATTGCTCTCTGCTTCAATGGCAAGGGGAAATGTGGAAAAGAGGATTTGCTTTCAGACAACAATCAACAAGGACTGAACTTCACAATCTGGGTTAACAAATAAGCGTGAGCGTAGCTTGCTTATTACGGCAGTTACTACCCTAAACCAATTAAGCCTGATACATCACTTTGAATGCATATATGGCATTGCTCTCTACTTCAACGGCAGGGGGAAATGTGGAAAACAGGATTTACATTCAGACTACATCCAACAAGGCATTGATCTGTGCAGTCGGAGTAAATAAGCATCGGGGTAACTTGCTTGATGCGGCGGTTACTACCCTTAACCATTAAGCCTTATGCTCACCTTTGATGCAAGTCCAACATTGCTCTCTGCATCAGTGACAGGGGAGGGCAGGAAATTTTAATCAAACAGTTACCAACAAGAGCCCTGAACTTGGTGGTTGATGAAACAGATAAATATGGGAAAATAAGTGTGGGAGCTTGCTGGGCAGACTGGATGGGTCGATTGGTCTTTTTCTGCCGTCATTTCTATGTTTCTATGTTTTTATGTAGATTTGAGGGTTCCCGGAAACACTAACAGATCGGGAGTTGCATTCCTTACTGGAGGGATGACTACAAATGGAGCTGGCAGGAAGAAAACAAGGGTTAGACGCCACAGTCTTTTTCAAAACTTTATTGTAGTGGAGATGTATATATTCTTAAAGCCCGACTCTGGCTGAGTTTCGCTGTTAACAGAACGGCTGCCTCAGGGGCTCAAATTTGTTTGGACTCAGAGTGAAACAACTGTAATCTTGTATCCCACACAAGTGCGATCCGCTGTATCATTGGTTCTTTTTGTTTCATATGAAATTCATAATCTTGTTAATGCGATGCATATGTTGGAAATCCAACTCAGACATCGCATTAGTCATGCACTGCGGCTACAGAAGCTTCTGTTCCACATTCAAATGCTCGTCCCCACTTCGATCGTTACGTTTTTATAGTGGGAAAGCTGTATGGTCAGGAAACTGCATTGTGCAGCATGTATGCTCCAAATACCTACCATCAGAAATTTTTTGAGGATCTTGTGAGAGTCTTGATTGTTCATGCGAGGATGACTATGGTGCAGAGTAGATACTCACAAACACAGGCAATGGTGGTGGGTTTTGATGCTGAAAAGGCATTCTACTGGGTTGCATGGCCATACCTGTCTCAGTCTTACATAGATATGGGTTTGAGAGCAATGTGATGTGCAACATCTCCTTGCTTTACCAGGAGCCTTGTTCCATCATTTTTGCAAATGGTTGTATGTTCCAAGAATTTGAGTTAAAATGGGGTACGAGACAAGGTTGCCCACTTTCTCCATTGGTAAATATTCTCACCTTAGACCCTCTTTATGAAAAAATCTTGGGATTTGAAATAGGCAGAAAGCATTTTAAAATAGCAGCATCTGCTGATGATTTCCTAGTTTTCCTGAAAGACCTTGCTCGTTCTTTGCAGAAAGTAATGGATACACAGAAGCACTTTGGCCTATTTTCAGATCTCAAAATCAATCTAGAGTCCGAGGCATTGGATGTATCAGGGTCTCTGAAGTCCATGTGGCCGGGCTCGTTTCCCTTGCGATGGGTAGATATGGAAATGAAATACTCAGGGTTTAAAATCACGATTGATATTCAAAATATATATGACAATAATATTTATTTAAAATGTTTTCTATACCATCATTAAGTTATTTACCATCATAATGGTTTACAAAAAAGGCACATATAGTAGGGTATAGTTAGTACTTTACAAAAAAGGTGCCAGTAGTATTTGGAAATATAGAAATGTTAAAAACTAGTTGAATAATGATATATATATTACCTATTGATACATGACTCATGGGTGTAACATATGTGATTCATTCTAGACTTTTCAGTTGTTTTTACGATTATCAGTGTGATAAAAATAATTTCCAGGTAGGTATCTGGAGATTATGTGTTGGGCGCTTTATGCCAGCTGTACTTTACCTTTGCTCTCAAGACTAAAAAGAAACTGGACAAATGAGGGTGATTGCTCCTTTCATTACATGGCAGAATTCACTTGTTTAAGATGATGGAACTACCTAGGTGGCTGTAGGTTTTACGAATCTACCTGTGTAGATTAAGTGAAGGCATATTGTGGAATTGTCCATAGCTTTGGGAAAATTGTTGTGGGGGAATAAAAGGGCTTGCCTAGCATTAGATAAGATGATGTTACCATTGAGGGAAGGAGGGATGGTTTGTCCAGATTTATAGAATTATAATCTAGCTGTTTATTACGGCATGTGAAAGATTGGTTTTATAGGACAAATCTGTTTTTACCTACTAGTTTTTTGCAGGAATGGTGTAAACTGGTCACTCTGTGAAATTTACTGCATGTTCTGGGATCTATTCTACCTGATTAAATTCAAAATAACCCAATCATCACCACTTGTCGACAAGCTTAGAGGCTGCTCGGTGAAGGGCTTCAGATACATTGGAAAGTCTCACTGTTCCTCTCCATTTCTGGACACCCAAGGTTCAGCCCGGGCCTGGACCCAACTTGATTTTCTTACAATGGGCCCTCAAAGGTTTAACTCTTTCCAACAATTCATATATGATGCCAGTGGAAATGTCTGTTCCTTCGCTGAGCTATGATCTGCATTGGACTTCTCCTTAAAGAGTTTTATACCTACTTGCAGGTCAACATTTCATTGAGCATGATCTATATAAAAGAACTCAGTCAATCAATGTTCAATGGTATGACCGGATTTATTTTGTATGATTTGGGCAAAATATGTCATGTGCCACCTTGATGAAGGCAATTAAGGATGTTAAAATACAAGACAATGTACAATAATTGGCGCTACGCTGAAACCAGGAATTAGATGTTCCTGTTTCTGATAAGGCACTGTAGACATGTTTTGACTTCTCCACTAAGGTTTCAGAAAATGTTTCTCTTCAGTAGACTCATTTCAAATTTCTTCAACACATGTTTTTCTCCAGCACATGGGCCTTTAAGGCAAAGTTATCACTGACAGAAAAATGCTTGAAATGCCTAGTCATTCAAGGAACTGTTTTTCACTGTTTTGGGGACTATGCAGAGAAATAGGCTTTTGGAAGGAGGAATTGTGTTATTTGGAAAAACTTCTATGCTTTTCTATACCAATGTCTTCCCATCTCTGCCTGTTTGACTGTATGGATGAGGCCTCTGTAACAGCCACTAACCCATAGAAACAGTTTTTGCCGAAAGCGTTCCTATTGGGCAAGAAAAACATTTTGCAACACTGGATAAAAGTAGAGAAGCCATCCTTCCTACAATGGAAACTGAAGTTGCATAAGTTGGTTTTTGAACATTTATCTGCCCAATGTTCTTCACAGAAAAATTATGATCTATTTTTGGATATCTGACGAGCGTACATCTTGTCTTTGAACTCTAAAGCTAGGAGTGTTCTATTTTCGTTATTTGAATGGGTATGTTTGGACAATCCTGGATTCCTAACGCTGGTACATCATATACAATATAGCTATGTTCATGTCTATTTTTATCTCTTGCATCCCATGGAAAGTATTGGATAGTATTTTGATTAAAAGAGATAGCTGCCAGGAAGGTATATGATGCTCTGGGGTGTTTTGCCTCTTCCAAATCTCTTTCTATGATCTGATAAGCACTCTTAAAAAATGGAAAAAGCTTAGATTTATTTTTTTTTTAATTTGGTTACTTCTATTAATTCCTCACTCAGTCAGGCTGCCAGCATACGGGTAGATTATAAAAATGCTGCACGTTTAAAACAGGGGTTATGCGCGTGGCCGGGCCCCTTTGAAAATGCACGTGGCGTGTGCAAGGCCCAGCCACGCGCATAACCGCTGTGACGCGCTGAAGTGCTGGGGCCAGAGAAAGGTCTGGGGGGCGGGGAGCGGGGAGCGGCAGGGCTGGAGGCGGCCATTTGCTGCTGTGCCGGGGAAGAGCGCACCAGCAGTCGGCTGATGCGCACAAGTGCTTGTGCTCCAACAGAGCAGTAAGCAACAAAACAAAGAAAAAGGTAGGAGAATGGGTTTAGGGGGTGGGGAGGAGAGGGGAAGAGAGAGGGAGTATGGGTAGGGGGGGTAAGCCCGATCTCGTCGCCGCGCGTACTTTTCTAAAATCAGGCCCCCCCGTGTGCACCGCCCACACATCCGCGCACAGCCCACCGATTTTATAACATGCGCTCGCGCATGTTATAAAATTGGCGCATCCATGTTTGCGTGCTGGGAAATGCATGCACACGGATGCACACGCGCACCTTTTTAAAACCTACCCCACACTGCTTAGATCTGCTTTTTCCAAGCAGTTCTCATAATTTACTTTTGCACAGGTGGCACCGAGTTTCTTTTAGGCTTTCAATTCCTGGTGAGCCATTTCAACTTATGGGCAGTCTCCACCATACTTAAATGATTTGAAGCAAATATCAAGTTTATCATTGAATGATATCTTAAAGTCAGATGTTTGTTTGAAAAAAGAATTGAAAAACAAGCAGTATTTCTGCCCTGGCATTCTGGACAAATGAAGGTTTAACAAATAAAAAAACACAAAACAAAAAAAATTGTGTAACCCCCCCCCCCCCGATAGGGCACATAAAATGTGAGAGGCGTCTGATGCCTGTTCATGAACCCTGTGGGTTCATATAAAATCTCAGTGGTCCAGCAGATGATGCAGTGCACTTGGCTGGATAGAGAACAAAAACAAAATACTTCTTTCCCCTCTGTAAACCCTCCGGGTGCTCACCAGTCTACTCTCCCTATTATGGGTGCCTCTTGATGAATCCAGACCTGGAGATGAGGGTCTTACCTGTAGGGAACACCCAACCAACAAAACTTTCATTTAAAAAATTCTGGGCTTCCGGCAGTCAGGCTAGAATAACTATAAAAAAAAGCACTGAGTTAATCAGATTCACAGCATTTTTATAGCATTGATATTACAGCAGTATCATCAGCATCAACAAAGCTCTCTTCCTCCAAGTCTTCACTTGACTAACCCAGCACAACAAAATCCAATCACATTCAGGGCCGGTGCTAGCTTTTTTGCTGCCCTGTGCGAAAAATTACTGTGCTGCCCCGCCCCTCCCCGATTCATTCTGTGTCTGTATCGGGCCCATCAAATAAACCCCAGTTCCATCCTGCCATCTATATTTTAAAAAACTGACCCCCCACCCCCCCCCCCCAGGAGGCGTAGCCTAGTGCTTAGAGCTGTGAGCTATGATCTGGGGAGACCAGGGTTCAAATCCCACTGTCATTCTTTGTGACCTTTGGCAAGTTACTTTACCCTCCATTGCCTCAGGTATAAACTTAGATTATAAACTCTCTGGGGATAGGGAAATACCCACAGTACCTGAATGCAATCTGTTTTAAGTGCCAAAAAGCAGACTATAAATGTTTTTTTAAAATAAATAAATAAGAACCCATAGATAGGGAAGGGTTTTAGGTACCCTAGGCAAAGCTTACATGCCACAGACCCACACAATTAAATTATGCATTTATAACAAATTTTATATGAAAAAGAACATTCAAAAGTACAGTCTCCTGAGGCAATAATAACACTTACAGCATGTTTATGATATTTACATGCACTCCTGTGGTGCCAACCAGCAAACTCAGCCAAAAAAGACACTTGGGATTCCTACGGTATTAGACCTTTTGTAATGTGTATTGTGAGTGATCTTGGCCCTCAGAAAGCCACAAATAAGCAGAATTACCATTACAATATAGTAAACCTCCCCTACCAAAAAAAATCCTAACAATCATATCTATGAAAAAGCAACACTGCACATATTACACCAGGCCCTAGAACACCAATAAAACTCTTATTAGGAAACCAGGCTGCTATGGATCCCTACATAGAAATTACATGCCAGCAAAATACCTCACCTCAGTCACATATGCAGAACTCAGGCAGACCCTGACCAAATACAGAATAGAGAGTCCAGAAAGTATAAATAGAAAAGTGTTAAGAAGAACTGAACTAGAATCCACAAAAAGCCAGCTTCTATATGCAGAGCAACAATGGAAAAACAGAAACATTATCATTCTTCATAAAACATTAAATAATAAAATCAATGAATATAAAACATCAATCATAATAGTAAAATCATATTCATAAAAATAATAAATAGTTCTATTCTCCCCCAAAATTAAATATTGTGAAAGAGCAGAATCATCAAATTATACTCAATAATTAAAACTAATAAGGATTAAAAAAATCTTCTGCACTTCATACTGTGATCTGATTTCCAGTCACCCTGAGATTGCCATGGATTGAGGGAGGCAAGGCCACACAAATTTTATCTTTTCTCTCACACACACATGCACAATAACACATTTATTCTCTCACACACTTCCTTTCTCTAACATACACAGGCTCCCTGTCCCTCACAGATACATTATATATGTGTGTGTATGTGTGTGCCTGAGAGCCTATATGTGACACATGGGCTCTCACAGGCACACAAACATATACAAACACACAAGCACACTGGCTCTCACACAGACACATTCACAGGCACATAGGCTCTCACACAGACACACGAGACACACGCACACACACATACACACATAAACAGACACACAGAAACACATACACACACAGGCTCTCACCAGACACATATACACCCACATAGGCTCTCACACAGACACACTCACATGCACACACACACACACACATATAGGCTCTCAGAGACACACGGGCTCTCACTCACTCACCCACACATACAAGCTCACACACATACATGCAGCCTTTCTCCTTCTTTTCCTACTGGCAGGTTAGATTCTGCTGGTGGCTCCATGGCCTCTCCTGGTTGCAAATGCACGGTTTGCACACCCGGTCGCGCCGGGCCTGATCACATTCCCTTACAGAAATTCTCAACCTGGTCCTTGGTACACACCTAGCTAGTTAGGTTTCCAGGAGACCCACAATGAATATGCATGAGGTAAATCTGCATACAATGGAGGTAGTGCATGCAAATCTCTCTCATTGTGGATCTCTTGAAAACCTGAGTGGCTAGGCCAAGGACTGGCTTGAAAACTCTTGCTCTAGAGGATCCTTTTCCCTTGTTTCTTAAACCCTGGCCGGGGGCGGTCACTGAGATGGTTGTTAGAGGATGTAAAACTGGGGGGGAAAAAATCATGAATTTTATTGTATTTTTTTTTTCATTCCACATTACCCAGAGCTGCCAGCACTTTTCAAAACAGAACTGAAGAATGAGGAAGCTGCAGAAGGTGGAACAGCCACCCTTCACTGCGAGCTGACCAAGGCCACTGCTTCAGTGGAATGGAAGAAGGGACTCAGGGTGCTCAAGCCAAGTGAGAAGTATAAAATGAGGCAGGAGGGTGGCATTGCTGAGCTGCTAATCTGTGATCTAGATGAGAAGGACGCTGGAGATTACTCTTGCATCTGTGGGGAGCAGCAGACAACAGCGGCCCTGGCAGTGAAGGGTAAGGCAGTAAATGCATTGCTCCACCTCTGGTTTCATAAGAACTCATCAGTCCCATGCTCACATATTCAGTTTTCCATGACCTTTCAGTTTTTGTCTACTGTTGCTGTGCTTTTGTCTGCTGTCCCTTTATGTTATTGAGGATTTCTTTGCTTGAGCATCACATTTTGAGCCTTCTGGTGAAGAAAAATGCCATTCAATTTTTTTCCTAGATCTCTAAGGCAATGCCGTTCTCTTGCTTTTCTTCCCATTTGCCTAATTATTTCTTCTTCTCTTCATCACTGTCAAGTATGTGCATTTTAGGGATTGTAATCTAACAGCCCTCTTTCTTATCTGTCTTGCTGAGCCTAATCTCAGGGAGGTACATCTGGTGTGCCAGATTATTCATCTCACCCCAAATTCAGAAGAAAGCGGGCTTTGAATAATAACATTTCAATTAAGAATTTGTGGGTTCTGAACCCTGCCTGTTCCTATTATATTCCCCAGCCCTCCCTGCACGTTTCAGAGAAGAACTGAAAAAGGAGAGAGCCACAGAAGGAGAGACAGTCACTTTGCACTGCGAGCTGACCAAGGCCGTTGCGGCTCCAGTGGAGTGGAAGAAGGGACACAGGACGCTCAAACCAAGTGACAAGTACAAAATGAGGCAGGAGGGTGCCGTCGCTGAGCTGCTAATCCGTGACCTCGATGCGAAGGATGCTGGAGATTACACTTGCGTGTGTGGCGAGCAGGAGACCAGCGCGGCCTTGGCAGTGAAGGGTACAGTTTTATCTGCAGTGGTCCATACCTACACCTACTGTAATATTGACTCAAGCGAAAATGACAAGGGCGGGGAGGCTGGCACCTTATGGGCTTAACCAATTTACTGAAGCATGAGCTTTCGAGGAGCAGAGTCCACTTTGTCAGAGCATTAGTCAAGCAGTGGCATACTCGCATGCTCCGTTTCGTGAAATTTCTCCTCTAACATCTACTGACATTCACTTCTTTTATATTTCCTTATATCTTCCTGTTCTGTGCAAACATGCCTCTTTACTCTCCTATCTCCCCTTCTTTGATCCTCATTTTCATATTTGACTTTTCTGTGTATTAGGCTTTTCAGTCTGGTCATATGTAGCGTATCCGTTCATGAATGATGAACTGTTCTCTGATAACAGGAGGACAGGCTGCGATGAACAATTCTGCACAGAGCTAAGCTGCACAGGGTGGCAGTTACTGTCCTTAATGGAAGGCAGGGAGGTAACCAGAACGAGGTGGCAGTTAGTTATTGCCCTTTACAGAAGCATGGAAGAAACCTGCTCAGGGCAGCAATTACTATCCTTAAGAGAAGGCACAGGTTAACCTGCACGGAGCGGAAGTTATCACCCTGAACAACTTGCTGAGCAAATTGGATGGACCATTTGGGTCTTTATCTGCCAACATTTACTATGTCACTGTGTTGTTATGGTAGGGGTTTATGGCTGTTCTGCTCTTAATGTTCCCTCAGAGCTTCCAGCACTATTCAGAGAAGAACTAAGAAGCGAGGAAGCCACAGAAGGAGAGACAGTCACTCTGCACTGTGAGCTGACTAAGGCTGTCACTACTCAAGTGGAGTGGAAGAAGGGATACAGGACGCTCAAACCAAGTGACAAGTACAAAATGAGGCAGGAGGGTGCCGTCGCTGAGCTGGTAATCCGTGACCTTGATGTGAAGGACACTGGAGATTACACTTGTGTGTGTGGCGAGCAGGAGACCAGCGCAGCCTTGGCAGTGAATGGTAAAGCTTTATCTGCAGTGTTCCACATCTACTGTAATACTGACTCGAGCAGTGATGCACATAAATGTTGCATTTCCTAAATCGCTGTTGTGTTTCTGCCCTTCATTCTTATTCATGTAATTATTTTTTTCTATAGGATTCATACCCCAAGCATTCTAGTAAAAAGCATGTTTTTCTGGCATTAAAAAATGTCTCTAAGAACATAAGAGCATAAGAAATTGCCATGTTGAGTCAGACCATCAAGCCCAGCATCCTGTTTCCAACAGTGGCCAATCCAGGATACAATTACCTGGAAAGAACCTAAACACTAAGTAGATCCCATGCAATTGATGCCAGTAATATCAGTGGCTAATCCCTAAATCAACTTGATTAATAGCAGTTAATGGACTTCTCCTCTAAGAACTTATCCAAACTATTTTTAAACCCAGCTACACTAACTGCATTAACTACATGCTTTGGCAACAAATTCCAGAGCTTAATTGTGCATTGAGTGAAAAAGAATTTTCTCCAATTAGTTTTAAATGTGCTACTTGTTACTTCATGGAATGCCCCCTAGTACTTCTATTATCCAAAAGTGTAAATAACCGATTCACATTTATCCGTTCTAGATCTCTCATGATCTTAAACACCTCTATCATATCCCCCTCAGCCGTCTCTTCTCCAAGCTGAGAAGCCCATACTTCTTTAGCCCTTCCTCATAGGGGAGCTGTTCCATCCCTTTTATGATTTTGGTCGCCCTTCTCTGTACCTTCTCCAGAGCAACTATATCTTTTTTGAGATGCAGCGAACAGAATTGTACACAGTACTCAAAGTGCGGTCTCACCATGGAGCGATACAGAGGCATTATGATATTTTCCGTTTTATTCACCATTCCCTTCCTAATAATTCCAAACATTCTGTTTGCTTTTTTGACTGCCGCTGACAATTTCAATGTATTATCCACTATGATACCTAGATCTTTTTCCTGGGTGGTTGCTCCTAATAAGGAGCCTAACATTGTGTAACTACAGGATGGGTTATTTTTCCCTATATGACTCACCTTGCACTTGTCCATGTTAAATTTCATCTGCCATTTGGATGCCCAGTCTTCCAGTCTCGCAAGATCCTCCTGCAATTTATCAAAATCCACTTGTGATTTAACTACTCTGAATAATTTTGTATCATCTGCAAACTTGATTACCTCACTTGTCGTATTCCTTTCCAGATCATCTATAAATTTATTTATTTATTGTTTTTTATATACTGACATTCAATCTGAGATCACATCGGTTTACATTCAAGTACTGTAGGTATTTCTCTATCCCCAGAGGGCTTATAATCTAAGTGTTGTACCTGAGGCAATGGAGGGTAAAGTGACTTGCCCAAGGTCACAAGGAGCAACAGCAGGTCTCAAACCCTGCATCTACCGGTTTACCTTTATCCACATGTTTATTAACCTCCTTCAAAAAAATGATGCAGATATATGAGGCAAGACTTCCCTTGAATAAATCCATACTGACTGTGTTCTACTAAACCATGTCTTTCTATGTGCTCTGTGATTTTGATCTTTAGAATAGTTTCCATTATTTTCCCCAGCATTGAAGTCAAACTCACTGGACTATAGTTTCCCGTATCACCCTTGGAGCCCTTTTTAAATATTGGGGTTACATTGGCCACCCTCCTGTCTTCAGATGCAATGGATGATTTTAATGATAGGTTACAAATTTTAACTAATAGATCTGAAAATTAATTGGGATGCATACCATCTGGTCCAGGTGATTTCCTACTCTTTAGTTTGTCAATCTGGCCTACTACATCTTCCAGGTTCTCTTCTTACATCTAATAATGTTCTCTTATTTTATATTTCCTTACATTTTCCTATTCTCTGCAAGCATGGCTATTTACTCTCATATCTCTTCTCCTTTTTTCCTCACTCTCGTAATGGACTCTTGTCATGCTGATAAATACCTGTGCACTAGGTATTTCAATCCGTTATGCATGATGCATCATTGAATGATAACTCACTCTCTGTTAGTAAAAGGAGGACATACTGTAAACATAATGAGGTCCCTATTGAGCTGCTGTGCAGCTCAGCTAGTTAGCCAGATACATATATCCAGCTAATCCAGCCTATATATTAATCAGATGTGGCTGCACCCCTGAATATAACTAGCTATGCTAAAGTTAGCCAGATAAGGTTATCCAGCTGACTTTAGGACAGATCTATGGGCTGACCAGAGTTAGCCGGAAACGTTATCTCGTTAACTCTGACTATTGGAGTTAGCTGGATAACCTATTCGGCTAACTCTGGATAAGTATTTATCCAGTTAAGTGGTGGCCACTGATCTCCAGCAGATATTCAGCCACCGCCACTTAGCTGGATAAATCCATACTTACTGGATAAATCATGCTGAATATTGACATCAATATTGGTAGGGATTTATGGATGTTATACTCTTGCTGTTTCCCAGAACTTCCTGCATTTTTCAAAGAAGAATTAAAAAACAAGGAAGCCATAGAAGGTGGGATGGTCACTCTGTGCTGTGAGCTGTCCAAGGCCACTGCAGCTCCAGTGGAGTGGAGGAAAAGACATGAAGCTCTCACCCCGAATGATAAGTATGAAATCAGGCAGGAGGGCGCCATTGCTGAGTTGAGAATCCATGACCTGGATGTGAAGGACGCTGGAGATTACACTTGCGTGTGTGGGGAGCAGCAGACCACAGCAGTCCTGACTGTAAACGGTAATACGTGTGCTCAAAATTAACTGTCTACTTTATTTTTCTTCCACTTCCTCTCTGACACTCAGCAATGTTATCCTTTGTTTTACTCCACTAGCTCTATTTAATTAATCATTCCTGAATAGCTTGCACACATTTCCCCACTGGCCAACCCTTTGCTTGCAGTTTGCAATGTTGGGATTTATGTTATCTTGACGGTGAGATGAAGCTTGCCTTATGATTACTATTCTAAGAACATAAGAACATGCCATACTGGGTCAGACCAAGGGTCCATCAAGCCCAGCATCCTGTTTCCAACAGAGGGCAAACCAGGCCACAAGAACCTGGCAAGTACCCAAAAACTAAGTCTATTCCATGTTACCGTTGCTAGTAATAGCAGTGGCTATTTTCTCATCTAATGTTTCCAAAATTTGCCATCCTTTACTTCTCCCCCATCTCACTCTTAATTAGCAAATAAAAAGACATCCTATAGTTCTGAGTTTCTAGATTTTAATGTTTCTTTTCTGCATCCTACATCTCTCAGAGCTTCCTGAGCTTTTCAAAGAAGGTCTGAAGAGTGCGAAAGCCACTGAAGGCGGGTCAGTGACTCTGAGCTGCGAGCTGACCAAGGCCACTGCCTCAGTGGAGTGGAAGAAGGGACATAGGACACTGAAACCAAGCGACAAGCATAAAATGAGACAGGAGGGCCCTGCTGTTGAGCTGGAGATCCATGATCTTGCCTTGACAGATGCAGGAGAATACACGTGCGTGTGTGGAGAACAACAGACCTCAGCGGCCTTGACAGTGACTGGTAATACGTTAACCGCAATGTTTCAGACCTACTGCTCCTTTTCTGTGTGTTTTCTCCTCTCCCTCCTGTTGTTGTTGGGCCTCTGGCTGGTGTTCTTCCTGTGAACTGGAATCCCTTTCCTTCACAGCCACGTTTTCAGCTATCTGGGGGATAGGGACCAACGTTTAACAAGAGTTTTCTTTCCTGTTGCGCTCCAGCATGTTGTTGTCTCTTTGTACATATTTACTCTTCGTTTCATCACTATATGGCTTAGGGATCTTATCTTTCTAACCACTGTTTCTTATTTTCTTGACTGACAGTCACATCGGTGGGAGGGGGGGGGTTATCAGTGATAAACTGAATGTGTAATCACCAGCCGAATACCGAGGGAAGTGGTTCCTGGCCAAGGAAGTTCTGACTGAGGCTGTGTGGCTTCTGATACCCTGTCTCTTCACATTGCATTCCTCAGCACTCCCTGCGCTTTTCAGGCAAGAACTGAGAAATGAAGACGGGGCCGAAGGTGGGATAGCCACTCTGCGCTGCGAGCTGACCAAAGCTGCACCGGTGGAGTGGAAGAAGGGACCCAGGGCACTCAGACCAAGTGAGAAGTACAAAATGAGGCAGGAGGGTCCCATTGTAGAGCTGCTGATCTGTGATCTAGAGCTGAAGGACTCTGGAGATTACTCTTGCGTGTGTGGGGAGCAGCAGACCACCGCGGCTTTGGCAGTGAAAGGTAACGTTCGTGTTCAGAAGGGAATGATTTCTTTCCTTCCATCTTCTCTGACAAATTTTGCATTGTTTCCCTGTATTTTGTACCTCTAACCTCATATATGTAATCATTCCTACATTCTTACTACTTGTTCCAGTGTCTCTCCTAGCCCTTGAAATTCTCATTGTCTGATGTCATCTTGACCGGGAGATAAAAACTTAATGAATCACATTTGCAACTAAAGCTTCCAGAGCCATCTGTCTGTTTAACCTTGCACCTTTCCTTCCCATCCCTTCACTGAAAATAAGAACAGCCAGCAGTTCTCAGTCTTTGGGTTTTAATGTACCATCCGTCCATTTTACGCCCCTCAGAGCTGCCTGCACTTTTCAAAGTGGGAATGAAGAACGAGGAAGCCTCAGAAGGTGGGACGGCCACCCTTCACTGCGAGCTGACCAAGGCTGCCGCTGCTCCAGTGGAGTGGAAGAAGGGACCCAGGGCACTCAAACCAAGTGACAAGTACAAAATGAGGCAGGAGGGTCCCATTGTAGAGCTGCTGATCTGTGATCTAGAGCTGAAGGACGCTGGAGATTACTCTTGTGTGTGTGGCGAGCAGGAGACCACCGCGGCCTTGGCAGTGAAGGGTAAATTATGTAGGATACAAAAAACAATGTGTGCATTTTTGCATTTAGCTATAAGAAATAAGCAGTGCCATACTCTTTCACATTCAGTAGCCATCCAGTCTTAGGATGCAAACCTCCTGAATCACAGAAGGGAAACAGGATTGGACCTTGCCAGTAATTTGGACAGGAGAATATCAAGACTGTCAGATGCTATGGAAAATGTTCATTTGTTAATTAATAATATACACTACAATATAACACACGGGTCTATCCTGTAAAGTGCGGCCGCGTTTACCCTGCTCCTAAGCCGCTTTTAACTCACGTTCCGGCCGCGTTAGCCCTTCCTGCGATCCCGAATCCCCTTTAACCTATTCCTACCGCGTCCAAAAATCCCCGCTGAACCCCTTCCGCCCGCAGCATGTATATTGCATGCAAACGATCCAATTAGCTATTCCCTAGCATCCCGTAACCCGCGCCCCGACTATCGCTATCTTTCCCTGCCATTTTGTCGCGCGTTTAACCTGCAAACTTACCGCCTACCCTGACCCAGGCGGTAGAGGCATGGGTAAGGGTAGGTGGCAAGCTTTCCCCCAGCCCCCGCTCACCTGCCCCGGCCGCGATCATGGGTGCCGGTCTCCGTGGCAGCCCCAGTCCTCTCCCCTCCTCCCGAAGCCAAAAAAAAAAAAAAAAGCGAAAAAAACGTTGCAGCCCCCTCCGATGTCCGGAGGGGGCTGCAACGTTTTTTTCGCTTTTTTTTTTTGGCTTCGGGAGGAGGGGAGAGGACTGGGGCTGCCACGGAGACCGCTTTCCCCCGTGCAAGTAAGTTGTTTCGCCGCTCAGTGTCTCTTCTCCCCCCTCCCGGAGCAGGACGCGAAAAGCAGCCTTGCTCTGGGACGGGGGAAAATAGAAACTGAGCGGCGAAGCTAAAAAAAAACCAAAAGCAATTTTGTTTTTTTTTTTCAAAATTGACAATTTTGTTTTTTTTTCAAAAGCGACTTACTTTTGGGATCTGTCAAGATCCCAAAAGTAAGTCGCTTTTGGACGCCGACCCGGACCCCCAACCCGGACCCGACCTGACCGCTGTCAGTCTGTTCGCCCTGCTCCGGAAGGGGGGAGAAGAGGTGACAGCGGCGGAGCAAATTTGGCAAAACTTATCTTTTTTGCAGCCATCAGCCATCATCAGAATCATCAGGAACACGATCTGGCCCCGTAGCTCCTCCCAACAAGATGGCCGCCTGCACGGGGAAAGCGTACAATTGGCCGCTGAAGATGTGGCGTCACATCGTGACGCCAAACGTCGTGACGTCACATCTTCAGCGGCCAATTGTACGCTTTCCCCGTGCAGGCGACCATCTTGTTGGGAGGAGCTACGGGGCCAGATCGTGTTCCTGATGATTCTGATGATGGCTGATGGCTGCAAAAATAAGTTTTGCCAAATTTGCTCCGCCGCTGTCACCTCTTCTCCCCCCTTCCGGAGCAGGGCGAACAGACTGACAGCGGTCAGGTCGGGTCGGGTCCGGGTTGGGGGTCCGGGTCGGGTCGGGTCCGGGCTGGGGGAAAGCTTCGCCGCTGTCAGTGTCTCTTCTCCTCTCCTCCCGGAGCAAGGCTGCTTTTCGCGCCCTGCTGCGGGAGGAGGGGAGAACAGACACTGACATCGGCGAAGCAACTTCCTGGTATCTGTCATTTCAAATGACATTTGAAATGACAGATACCAGCGTGGCGTGAAGCCTTAGGCCCGCGCACCCAGGATACTGTATAGGCGCTCTATCCAGTATCCTGGGTAGCGCGGGACTAAGGCATTACGGACGCGGCTTACATTTGCATGTAATTAGGGTTCAGGATCGAGCGGTAGGTGAGCTGCACTGTGCGGGCGGTAACCGCGGGTGCCGTAGGCACTAACGCAGCTCTTCCTACCGCTCGGTACTGGATAGGCCTGACAGTAAGCAGTGACCAAAGCAAGGGCT
Organism: Rhinatrema bivittatum; assembly: GCF_901001135.1. NCBI lineage: Eukaryota > Metazoa > Chordata > Amphibia > Gymnophiona > Rhinatrematidae > Rhinatrema > Rhinatrema bivittatum. The sequence continues at coordinate 70,068,104 of NC_042616.1, read as the reverse complement.
GTTTTGGATGACTTTGACACGTTCATTGGATGTAGTCTTCGCGACACAGGAAATGTATTGAAATCCTTTAAAATACAAGAGCAGGTGCACTTATAAAATGTTGTAGAATAAAAATGGCATTTTTTTTTCTTTTCAAATAATAATTAAAAATATGCATTTTCCTTTTCAGCTGGGTCAGTTGAAATCTCGGCAAGGCTATTACTCTGTGATTGTAACCGCTGGCGGGATCTTAGCTCTTTATGCAGCTCTGAGTTCTTTAATCAATCAGGTCTTTCAGATCTCGAAGTAAACTTTGGTTAGTGTGCTCTCTGCACAGGGCCCTTCTCTCCTGTAGTTCCAAGACTGTGTGGCTTTTATTTCAAGTACATGTACAAGACCACTCAATCCTATAGGACAGCAGGGACTGTTTAACATTGACACTAAATCATTGGATGTGATTCTTGAATTGAACACACACAATGGGTAGCATTTAATTTCCAAGTACTTAACTCCTTTTTCTCAAATGATAAGGGCAGCTTCACCATCATTGGGCCACTGAAGTGATCCTGCAGTATTCAGGACAGATAAGCACATTGATTCTCACTGGCTTCCTGGGAGCCATTAAGCTGCTCTACAAGGGAACTGGACCATTCTAAGCAAGCTTCATTATATGCAATAATTGCTGTCACACTCCAAATCATGCTAGGAACATCACAGGGCCTTGTATTTACTCTCTGGAACATACCCAGAATCCACCAGGCTGGACCATTAGTTATCCCAGCACAGGACAATAACTTGTCTATTTTATTTTATTTATATTCCACTGTACTTCAAAGTGTATTACTTTCAGGTACTGTAGGTATTTCCCTATCCCCAGAGGGCTTACAATCTAACTGGCTGATACAGTAAAAAACGCGGGAGAGCGGGCGAGTAAAAACTGCTTTTCTGTGCACTTTCCCAGTGCCCAGAGAAATTAGTGCCTACCTTTGGGTGGCTTGGCTGCACATTTTACTTACTGAATCACACAGGAATAACTAATAGGGCCATCAACGTGCATTTGCATGTTGCGGGCTCTATTAGGTTTGGGGGGGGGGGGGGGTTGGATGTGAGTTTTGGATGCGCTATTACCCCTTACTGAATAAGGGATAAAGCTAGTGCGTCAAAAACACATGTCCAAATGCCAGCTAACAGTGTGTCGGAGCACACTGTACCAGCCTGTAAGTTTGTACCTGAGGCAATAGAGGATAAAGTGACTTGCCCAAGGTCACAGGGAGCAACAGCAGGACTTGAACCCTGGTCTGTAGCCCACTGCTCCAACCATTAGGCTACTCCTCCTCTCTGTTGAAGTTTCCTTTCCTTGTTTACTTCCTTACAAAGTTTGAACTAAAGAATTTTGACTGTAGCATGATGCTAGCTGACAGATCACGGAATGCTTATTTATTCTCAGCTATTTATGATACAATATTAAATATAACATTAAATTATATTACATAGTACATATTAACTATTAAAAATGTAACATAATATCAACTAAGATATTAATGCAATCCATAGGTGAATGGAATAAAATAAGTACAACAAATATTGTTAATTCTCTCAGTTAATCCTGCGCTGCAAAGTCTGTGCCACCTTTGTGGTGCTAATTCAACTGAAACTCAGAAGGATATAGTGTTTCCTGAACTGTTTTACCGCTTGGGAGCAGGAATTCCAAAACTTGGGAAAAAATAACACTACAAATTATGGAAGAAATATGTTTATAATCACAGCATTATGAACGCACATGGTTGCCTCATAGCCAGCTGACATTAGGTTAACTAACCAGAAGTCCACCATTCAGAAAACCAGGAATTACATGGTATGAATAGGACCTGAGTTTCAGGTTACTGATGTAACCCCAGTCCCAGGGCACATAAAATAATGAGGATATACAGGCCGATACAGTACAGTGCGCTCCGACAGAGCGCACTGTTAACCTGTCCTTGGACGTGCGTTTTCCCTTACCCCTTATTCAGTAAGGGGCGGAAAACGCACGTCCAACCCGCCGAACCTAATAGCGCACTCAACATGCAAATGCATGTTGATGGCCCTATTAGGTAGTTGCACGCGATTCAGAAAGTAAAATGTGCAGCCAAGCTATAGAAATTAGCGCCTACCCAAAGGTAGGCGCTAATTTCTTCCACCACCGGGAAAGTGCACAGAAAAGCAGTAAAAACTGCTTTTCTGTGCACCCTCCGACTTAATATCATGATGATATTAAGTCGGAGGTCCCGAAGAGTAAAAAAAGTTAAAAAAAAAAATTGGAAGTCGGCCGGCAGCTGTCGGGTCGAAAACTGGACGCTCAATTTTGCCGGCGTCCGGTTTCCGAGCCCGTGGCTGTCAGCGGGCTCGAGAACCGATGCCGGCAAAATTGAACGTTGCCTGTCAAACCCACTGACAGCCGCCGCTCCTGTCAAAAAGGAGGCGCTAGGGACGCGCTAGTGTCCCTAGCGCCTCCTTTTCCCTGTTTTTACCGGTGGGCCTAATTTACTGAATCGCGCGCACCGGCGAGTGGCCGGTGCGCACACTGGGAGAGCACTCCCGCGGACTTTACTGAATCGGCCTGTTTGTGAGGTTCAGTTTCTCTAATTTACTTTGTGGTTCAGCATTAAGGGTCATTAAGACAGTGAAGTGGACCCTGTTAGAAGCAGTGGGCAGAATACTCTTTCCTAGCTTATACAGGGAAGCGTTGCCAATCTCCCTCCCCCCCCCAATGAACCGATCTCCCCTAATTCTTGATTAGTGCTGGCCTGCTTAAAGTTTCACAAACAAAAATCATACTATGCGTAGGCTTAACCAAATTCCTAACCTTATTTTTCTGGATTTTCCAGCCAGCACCCATGTATGTTTTAGAAGAGGGTAAACATTGTGTACTGAATTCTCAGAGCTCATGGGGGTCACAGTCAGAATAAAATTGGCTGTTCTCCTCCCCCTCAGCCTCAGATCTTCTCTCATGAGGGGGGAGGAAAGCCCCTGCAGGGCCCACTCCATACTGGAGGAGTCTCTAGGCCCCACCAGCCCGTGCACTGGCTACTCCAGGACTCTACATGCTGAAGGTCCCTCTCTTACATAGTAACATAGTAAAATGTTGGCAGGAAAAGACCCAAGCGGTCCAGCCGGAATGCCCAGCAATTGTAATAGCTGCCATTCCATGCAGGTTACCTCCTTGCCTTCTGTTACAGATAGTAATTATCGCTTCATGCAAGTTGCCCCCAATTAATATGTTAGCCCTTTTCTTCCACCCTATATCCATAAGGTGTTATTTGTCTTTATCCTATGCTCTTTTGAATTCCATCTTCACTACCTCTTCCTCCGCCAACCTTTCCGTGAAGAAGCTGCAGTCTAGAATGGGAAAAGCCCATCAATTTGTCTCAGTATTTATATCTTTCTAGGCCACTTTCCCACCAATCGTGCCTTTCCAGTACTCTTAAGGAGGCAACTTCATCAAAACCCCTTTAACCTAAGTTGCTTTAAGATATCCTTGAAACCACATCCCATGGATCTCAGGTCACATAAAATGCCATCCAGATGACACTTAATAGGAGCTGCAGGTTCATTCAAACATTTTCTATAATTTTCAAACAATGACAAATCCCTGGGTCTCCCTTACCCAAAATATCATGTGTTACTAAATGAGAATGAGGCACAATTGGAAGTCCCCACCCCCCCCCACAAAGAAAGATATAGTCTATACCTGAGCTCTTTGCAGACTTTGATTCACTTTCTATCCATTCTATGTTCTCCAGAGCTGCCTGCACTTTTCAAAGAAGAATTGAAAAATGAGGAAGCCACAGAGGGAGGAAACATCACGCTGCACTGTGAACTGACCAAGGCTGCTCCAGTGGAGTGGAAGAAGGGACACAGGATTCTCAGACCAAGTGACAAATATAAAATAAGACTGGAGAGTTCCATCGCTGAGCTGGTAATCCGTGACCTTGATGTGAAGGACGCTGGAGATTACACTTGCGTGTGTGGGGAGAGGCAGACCACAGCGGCCTTGACAGTGAAAGGTAAAATTTCCAATAATTTCCCTCACTGTTACCATTTATTTAGCTTTCTGTCATTTCTCCCCAGTCCCTTTTTAGGTTTTATGTAGTGATACTAGAAATATCAATCTAACTATTGGCAAGGACAGGGCACCTAGTCTTTATTTTGTGCATTCAAATGTGCCTTCCCCCCCCCCCCCCACCCCTTGTATTTCCCAGAGTTGCCTGCACATTTCAAAAAAGAACTGAAGAACAAGGAAACCACAGAAGGTGGGACAGTCACTCTGTCCTGTGAGCTGACCAAGGCTGGTGCCCCAGTAGAGTGGAAGAAGGAACATAGGATGCTCAAGCCAAGCGACAAATATAAAATGGGGCAGGAAGGTGTCATTGCTGAGCTTGTGATCCATGACCTAGAGTTAAAAGATGCTGGAGATTATACTTGTGTGTGCGGAGAGCAGAAGACCACAGCAGCCTTGGCAGTGAAAGGTAAATTACAGAACATACAAAAATGCATAAATGCAAGACTTTTCAAATGAAATATTATTCTATGGGTCAGATTCATTTTAGCATATTCCTCATACATATGTAACTCGGTGATTAAAAGTATTTATTAAGCTAAATTATTTTTTCTTCTGCAGCAAGAATAACAGTTCCTTGAAATCGCTCTTTTGCTAGTTACAAAGGAATACAAATGACAGATATTCCTTTGAAATTCAATAGAACAGTCTTTCACATGTACTAGTATTATTTATTGTATCATGTCTTCCCAGCAGAAAGGCTGCTTTGACTGGAAACCAGTGCCTATATTTGCTAGACAACAGGGACACAAAGTGGACATTACTGGAAAGGCAGGATAGTAGAATTTATTATCATTAACTTTCCATAAAATGCTAAATTGTTATGGATGTGGACCCTTGAGCTGGCTAGAGTGTATAGGTGATCCACTGAAGGAAGGGCTCCAGTGGAACTCGTAGCCGCTTGCCTCCTATGAAGGATCGGAGGAAGGCCTTTAAAGACTGATTAGTTCATTCTGCCTCTCCATTGCCTTGTGGGTGGAAAGCAGATGTGAAGTCCAAATGAACCCCAAACTCTTTACAGAGTGCCCTCCAATATTTAGCTGTAAACTGTGAACATCGGTCTGAAGCGATGTGGAGTGCGGAATATATGTTGGGTAAAGAGTTGTGCCAATTCGGGTGCAGTTGGGCTAGTGGCACAAAGTGAGCCTCGTCTTGCCCCTCTGCTCCCTGCCACGACCTCCGGACTGACCCTGTCTGCTCTGCTCTTCTGCCTGCCTTGACTTGGACCGTCCATCTGATTCCTCCTCGCCAGGAGACCCTGCCTAGGTGAAGGTCCTGACAGGTCTCCTGGTCCTGGTCCGCCTCCCGGCTACGAGTTCCACTGGAGCCCTTCCTTCAGCGGATTACCTATACACTCTAGCCAGCTCAAGGCTGCTTGCCCTGATCCCTGGCTTGCCTCTGGTCTCCGCTGTCTGCTGCCTGCCTTGATTTCCGGTCTGTTGACAGTAACCCAGATGATGGTTTACCCTTCAGACAGAGGTAAGTCCACTACAAAGTCTGTAGAGAGATGGGTCCATGGTTCTGTTGGTATGGGAAGCGGTTGTAGAAGACCCCAAGGATGACCTGGCAAGGGTTTCTGTCTAGCGCAGGTAGGACAGGAACTGACATAGACTTGGACATCCCGCTTGACGTGTGGCCACCAATAGTATCTTGTTAGCAGCTCCAGGGTTTGTGCCTTACCGGGGTGCCCCGCTGTTAGGGAGTCATGAGCCCAAGATAGAACCTCCTTACGAAAGCGGAGAGGAATAACTGTTTTGCCCATGGGGACTACATCTGTGACAGCTACAAGGACCTTAGCTGGGTCTAGAATGTACTGAGGAGGGGTAGGAGTGTCTTCTGTCTCGATAGTGCGGGAGAGAGCGTCCGCACAAAATTTCTTTGATGTGGGCCTGTAGCGCAGGGAGAAATTGAAACGGCTGAAGAATAAGGACCATCGAGCTTGCCTGGGGTTCAGGCATTGGGCCCGACCCAAGAATTCTAGGTTCTTGTGATCTGTATAGACAATGATAGGATGTTGGGCCCCCTCCAGCCACTGACACCACTCCTCAAATGCTAGTTTTATGGCCAAAATTTCCTTATCCCCTATGCCGTAGTTTTTTTCAGCAGCAGAAAACTTCCGAGAGAAGTACGAGCATGGAAGTAACTTGTCCCTGCAAGAAATTTGAATGAGGACAGCCCCTCAGCTAAATCTGATGCATCTACCTTTACAATGAAAGGTCACTGCAGGTCCGGGTGATGTAAGCAAGTGTCTAAGAGAAAGGCTTTCTTTAGATCCTTGAAAGCATGTTGGGCTGCTGGAGGCCAATCCTTAGCATTTTCTCCCTTCTTTGTGAGGGCAGTAAGTGTAGCCACCTTTGTGAATAATGGGGTATGAATTGCCGGTAGAAGTTTACGAATCCAAGGAACCGCTGGAGAGCTTTGATGCCTACTGGCAGAGGCCAATCTTCAATGGTGGATACTTTGTCGGGATCCATATGAAATCCTGTAGAGGACACTATATATATCCCAGAAATGGCAGAGATTCTTGCTCAAATAGGCATTTTTCTAACTTAGCAAATAGGCAGTTGTCCCTAAGTTTTTGTAACACTTTCTTGACTTGTTGTCCAGATATACTATGATGGAGGAATGAAGCATATCTCATAGGACTTCATTCATCAGATTTTGGAAAACCACAGGAGCATTACACAAGCCGAATGGCATAACCAGGTACTCGTAATGCCCATCACGAGTGTTGAAAGCGGTTTTCTCACTAGATTGTAGGCCTCCCGGAGATCAAGTTTGGTGAAGACCTTGGCTCCCTGTAGCCGGTCTAGGAGTTCCGGGATGAGCGGTAATGGGTATCTGTCCTGATGGGTAATGGTGTTGAGGCCACGATAATCTGTACAAGGTCTGAGTGAGCCATCCTTTATTGCAACAAAAAAGAATCCAGCTCCCGCTGGTGAAGTCGAGGGTCGAATAAAGCCACGGTCCTAATTCTCCTGGATATAGCGTGACATGGCTTGTGTCTCTGGAAGAGATATAGGATATACATGCCCTCTGGGTGACATGGTGCCTGGAAGTAAGTCAATAGCACAATTGAAGGGACGGTGCTCTGGAAGAAGTTCTGCCTTTTCTTTCGAGAATACATCCAAATATTCGGAGTATTGCATAGGCAAAGATAATGGAGTAAGCTGCAGGGGTATGCAAGGTCATGGAACTGCAGGCAGACACGAAGAGAAGCAAGATAGGCTCCAGGCCGTTATTTGGAGAGTGTCCCATTGGATGACGGGTGAATGCTTCTGGAGCCACGGCAATCCAAGACTATAGGATGAATGGCTTTCTCTAGAACCAGAAAGGAAATCTCCTTGCTGTGAAGTAAGGCAGCTAGGCTGGTGTCATCCTCTAAACGTTTTGATCGAATTACACCAATTCTATGTAGACTTCATTGGCTCCCTATGGCGGAACGTATAATTTTTAAGATAGGAATGACTATTTTTAAATTACGCGCGTCTTCCTCGGATTTTTGGTTTAACGCCTTACTTCGGATCCATAAGCCAGCTAGAGCACTTAGGTCTTCACAACTTAATTTACTCGAAGTCCCTTCAGTGAGATTAGCCCATTTACATTACACAAGAGAAACATCTTTCTCCATAGCGGCACCCAATTGCTGGAATATGATTCCTTATGAACTACGATCTATTGAAGATGTCAAAAAATTTAAAACTGCCTTTAAGGAATATTTGCTGAATCGTGTGTATAATTGTTAAAGGTAATACTTGAACAATTTAATGCATAAGGTACTGAATATCAGATAATTTTTATTAGTTTGTTTCTATGAAACTATTCTATTTGTATTTGTTTTAGTTTGTGTTGCTTTTATTATGTGTGTGTATTTTGTATATCGCCTAGGCCTAACAGTGTTAGGCAATTAATAAATTTTATAAATGTAAATGTAAATGTAAATGTACTCCTGTGCGAAGTGTCACAGGGATCATAGTGGCAGAGATACAGCCTGGGAGTGGTGTGCCATGGATGGAAGAGATCCGTAGTGGCGGTGTGTGATGCTGTACAGAAAGTCGCAGCTGTTGTACGAGATCTGCCAAGATAAAGTTTCCCCCGGCTCTAGAGTCAATGAAGGCAAGAGTGGAGAACGTTCCCCCAGAATATTCAAGAGTAACTGGAACAGTACATTGAGGAGCAGGATTTACGTAGCCTAGGGTCAGCTCCCCGATGACACCTAGGCCCAGGAGTTTTCCGGTTGCTCACTGCATTGAGCCAGCAGATGGCCCTTACCACCACAGTAAAGACAGAGGCCTAGAGAGTGACGGCGCTTCCTCTCTTCTGGGGTCAGAGGGTTGCATCCCAGCTGCATAGGTTCTTCACTGTGACTGGTCGAGGAATCGGACGAGGAAGTCAGAGGATGTGAGAAGGAGGGAGCCAGTGAGACTGCCCTTCTAGCAGGCTTGACTTCCCGAGCTCATTGCTGAAGCCAGCGGTCAATCTGACCTGCGAGGTCTATTAGAGTCTCAAGGTCCTCCGGGAGATCCCGAGCAGTGAGTTCGTCCTTTATTTAGGGAGACAAGCCTTCCAAGAAAATGCTCCACAAGCTATCATCTTGCCAACCTAGCTCTGATGCTAGAGTCCAGAACTCCACCGCGTAGTCAACCAGGAGGCGGGATCCCTGACGGAGGTGCAAGAGTTCAGTAGCGGTAGTGGACTGCCCAGCTGGTTCATCAAATAAGTCTTGAACGTGTGGATAAACTACTGAATATCCCCAAGCAAGGAGTCACCTCGTTCCCAGAGTGTAAAGGCCCAAGCTAGGGCTTGCCCATCCAAGAGGGATAGCATGTATGTTGTTTTAATCTGGTCCGATGGGAATTGTGCTGGTTGCAAGGCAAACCTCATGAAACAATGGTTCAAAAACCCATGGCACTGCTTCGGATCTCCTGCATATCACGGCAGTGCTGGTAGGTGTAACGATGCAGCTGGTCAAGGAACAGAAACCGAGACTGGAGGTGGTGCTGCTATAGGAGGGGTGGCATCCAGACGATTAGCTAACCTCTCCGCAGTAGCCGCCAGGACATCCAAGCAGTGTTGCTGCTGCTGCAGATGTTGAACCATGTCAGGAATGGCTTGAAGACCAGAAAAATCCACCGGGTCCATGGTCTTGGCAAACTGTTACGGATGTGGACCCTTGAGCCGGCTAGAGTGTATAAGTGATCTGCTGAAGGAAGGGCTCCAGTGGAACTCATAGCCGGGAGGCGGACCAGGACCAGGAGACCTGTCAGGACCTTCACCTATACCAACCCTCGTTCCCCACAGGTTAAGCCCTTCGGTGCCGGGGCCGGCAGGACTTAGGCGGGGTCTCCTGGTGAAGAGGTATCCGATGGATGGTCCGATGGATGGCAGAAGAGCAGAGGAGACAGGGTCAGTCCGGAGGTCATGGCAGGCAGTAGAGGAGCAAGACGAGGGACAGACCAGAAATCAAGGCAGGCAGCAGGCAGCGGAGACCAGAAACAAGCCAGGGATCAGGACAAGCAGCAATGAGGAATACCAGAAGACGAGCCGAAGTCAGGAGCCAGAGAGTCAAGCCGAAGTAAGGTCAGGAACTGGAGTACAGAGGAGAGAACGAAGTAAGGAATAAGGAACAAACTGGTATGGAGCAGGAATCAGGAACAAGCTGGAACAGAGCAGGAATCAGGAACAAGCAGGAACTGCAACTAGTAACTCACAGGAGTTGACCTGTTGCCAAGGCAAGGAGCTGTGCTCTAGGCTGGGTTTAAATACCCTAGAGCGTCTGACATTATCCCTGGACCCGGGCCAGGGATAATGTCAGATGCCATGGCCCCTTTCCCACCATGGCCCCTTTAAATCTGGAGCCCCTGCATGTGCGCGCGCCTAAGGGGCAGAGTCTGCAGTGAAGGATCGGCGGCATCTCCTTCATGGAGGGAGCACAGCGAGAAGGCCCAGCCATGGCCCGGAGCCGGACGGAGGACACCGCGACCAGCTGAGAAGAGCAGGAGGTGAATTGGGGAGCCGAACGCAGACTCCCGCGATCTGGGTCCTCAACATAAATTAGATTTGAACTGATAGATATCCTTGCATCAGAGCTTGGGTGGGCAATACCTGTCTGAAGCCAATGAGACACAAGGGATAGATTTGCTAATGAACCTTCTTAATTAAGTATAAAAGGTGGTTGTCCTGTTTAAAGGGACAGAGTGAGAGAGATACGGGGAGGTAATCATGAGGTGAGATATAAATTACAGCCTCCAGCTGGCTATTTGTAACAAAGAAAAAATAGTTCAATTAGCTGGTTATTTACTTGTAGTCATTATCTTAAGAAAATTACTTATCGAGCAGTACTGACACAAATAGCTATTTACTATTTTCTAGCAAGAGACAGGAAGGTGATTTGTAGATATTTCCTGATTTTGTTTTCATTTCACGCTAGACAAATATTATTAAAAATAGTATCTATATACATTTAGGGGCAGATTTTCAAAGGGGTACGCACGTAAGATTCGCGCGTACCCCCCCGAAAACCTGCCCCAAGTTCCCTCTGCGCGCGTCGAGCCTATGTTGAATAGGCTCAGCGGTGTGCACAAGCCCCGGGGCTTTCCTGGGGTGCCGTGTCGGGGGCGTGTCGGGGGCGTATCGGGGGACGTGGCCGAAGCCTCTGAAACTGCTCCCGGCCGGGGAATCGTGCAGCTGGCGCGCACGAGTTACGCCTGCCTTGGGCAGGCGTAACTTGTCAAACAAAGGTAGGGGGGTTTAGATAGGGCTGGGGGGGTGGGTTAGGTAGGGGAAGGGAGGGGAACGTGTGGGGGGGGGGGGGGGACGGAGATAGGCTGCGCGGCTCGGCGCTTGCAGGTTGCCGATTTTGCACAGCCTTGCGCGCGCCGACCCCGGATTTTAAAGGATACACACGGCTACACGCGTATCTATTAAAATCTGGCGTACTCTCGTTTGCGCCTGGTGTGTGAACAAAAGTACATGCGGGCGTACTTTTTTAAAATCTACCCCTCAGTATCAACCATCTGATTGGCAAAGACGTTAATCTAAAGGTTCAACCGTCACAAGAGATTAAATTGAGAATTTCTGCTAATATTCTGGCAAGAATTTAGGTGGAAATTTTGAGATTTTTCCTGAATGAACTGAGATGTAGGACGAGATATTGGTTTTCTGTTATAAATTACATAAAGCTGATTTTCTTAATTTTCCAATGCTAAGAAATTCTTCTTTCACTATAAGAATTGAAAAGTGTTATGTAAATATACATGCACTGATTTTGCTCATTTTACTTGCAATAGTAATACATTGTGTGCTTATTTTTATTTTCTGCTTCAGTCTCGCCTCCCCATCCCTGGTAGGACCTTGAGTTGTGTGGGTGTGATACACATGCCCATTCTAAAACACACAGCTGAGAGGTGGAGTTATTTATGTAGCCTCTCCCATAGGTGGTGGAGGTTTACACATAGAAAATGGGAGGAAATATATAAACATGCCTGGCCTATGTACTGTATTCTATTCTCCTCCTTACATCTATACAGATTCTTTACATCTTTTCATATTCAATTCTACCTACAAGAATTCCCTTTCTGGGTCATAACTATTTAAAAAAATGCACAATAATGTTCTCAATTACAATATCCTACAGATCTCTAATCTGCTTTGTTGTAGCTCTCATTGTCTCATCTTTAATTCAGAAATGTATTCTTCCCTTCATCAGTCCCCTTTTTCCCCTATCCAGAACCAAATTTATAAACTTATTTTCCTTAATTTTCTTATTAGACCATGAAATCTGTGAGGTAATGTTCCACAACCTTACTTAGAAATAACTAAAGATAAAGAAGAGATCCATTCTCTATTACTGTTCATTTCTCAGAGTTACCTCCACATTTCAAAGTGGAGCTGAAGAACAAGGAAGCCACCGAGGGTGGGACAGTCACTCTGCACTGTGAACTGACCAAGGCCTCTGGCACAGTGGAGTGGAAGAAGGGACACAAGGCACTGAAACCAAGTGACAAGTATGCAATGAGGCAGGACGGCCCCATTGTTGAACTGCTAATTCGGGACCTCGATATGAAGGATGCTGGAGATTACACTTGTCTGTGTGGAGAGCAGAAGACCAAAGTGGCTTTGACTGTGAATGGTAAAAAACAAACAAACCAAAAACATACTCAAGATGATACCCTAGCTATCTTTTCCTCTGAAGAATTCAGCAGTTTTATCCTCAGTTTTCTACTTCTAACTATATCTAATTAATCTTTCTTGAATTACATTTTTATTCATCTTTTTTGCCCGGTTCCTTAGAATTACCAATGTTGAGATTCAGATTGCCACCGTGATAGTGAGGTTAAGCTTGCATCCATGAATAACATTCTCAACTAATACTTCTGACATTTATTTTATTTATTTGCTTAACTATTTTACCCATCCTATCGAAGGTGCCCAGAATGTGTTACAACATAACATTCGTAAGAAAACACGATAAAAAACATCCCATCTGCTGACCCTCTCATTTCACACACTACCACAGCTCATTCTACCTAGTTTGCTACAGGGAACAATAAAGTTTTTAATCCTTGTCTAAACTGCTTTAGGGTACCCACTTGGTACAAGCTAACTGGCAATTTATATCATAACTGTGGAACTGCACAACAGAAAATTTTTTTGCTAAAAAAAATTTACAACCAGCAAAGTTTTTTGCTGGTTGTAATGTAAACCGAAGTGATAATTAATCCTGTTAATTGAACCTCGGTATATAAAAGCTATAAATAAATAAATAAAATACAGGCATGAGCCTTAGCATGAACCACTAAAGCAAAGATGGAACCTCTAAATAACCCACTACTGTAAACCGTTCTGATGGCGAAACCGAATGACGGTATACAAAACATGTTAAATAAATAAATAAATAAATAAATAAATTACTTGGGACTGTAATCCTGACATGGTTGGTGTCTGGGTAACCTCTTGGTTAAATAGGCCGGACCCATTTTGTTCTGTACTTTGAATGTCAGAATCAAAATTTTAAATAAAACCCACTGGACAACTGGCAATCAATATAAATTTCACAAAATAGGGCTGACATCTTCTTTAAAACCTGCTTTAACCAACATTCGAGCTGCTACATTGAACCCACTATAACCTGCCAATATTGCAGGCAATCAATCCCAAATGTATGCAATTGCAATAATCTAGATGTGACATAACTGCATATAAGATCTTAGGGAAGTCATATTGTGAGAACAACTAGAGAATCCTTTTTAACTGACTTACATAATAGAAACTTGCCCAAGCCACCCCTGCATTGTGATGTTCTAAGGACAAGCTCAAATCCTGTCCACCCCCAAACTTCTTACATAGTCCACAGCCAAAATAAACTCCTGACCCCATAACACCGAAGGCCAAATGGATTGACAATCAGCACTCCAATCCCATAATAGCTCTCTCTTTTGGGTTTTCAATTTCAGTTTGTTTACCTTCATCCAGCTCTTAATGGCCTACTCCTAGCTTACTCAGCTGTTCTACTTCATTTTCCCCTAATGGGATATAAAGATGAACATCATCCGCAAATACCTAAAAGGATACCCCAAAAGCAGACATAATTGTAGCAAGGGGCTCCAAATAAATGTTGAATAACAGGAGTGAAAAAAAAAGCCCCTTGAGAGGCCCTTGATGACTGTAATTTTATTCCCCAACTCATATATTGTGATTTCTCAGCCAAGGAGTAAAACCGAGTCAATGTAATTTTCTTCATGCCTTTGGCTGCCAACAGATGGAACAGTGTAAACTGGTTGATCGTGCTGAATGCAGCACCAAGGTCTAACGACAGCTAAAATGAATCCACCCCTTTATTAATATATCTTGACAAATTATCCATAATCGCAGTCAGGACTGTTTCAGTACTATGGTACTTTCTAAATCCTGACTGCCCTTTATCTAACATTCTACTTTCCTCCACAAATTCTTGAAACTGCCTTAGTACTGTTTTTCCGTAAGCTTAGACTAAATCAGTAATTGAGAAACTGGCTGGTAATTTTCCAAGTTCTGTGGATCAAGAGAAAGCTTCCCAAGAATAGGGCCAATAGAAGTTGTCTTTATCAATGCTGGAAAAACCCGGCCTGTATCCAAAGACTTAATGATTGAAGACTGTTCAGATTTTGCAACTATCCTATCCAGGGACTGAAGCAAACTTGTTGGATGTGGATCTAACTTTGAAGTAGCTGAGTGAACCAACTTTAACAGGGAAATTATATCCTCTGTACTAAGCCTTCTAAACTGTGAAAAACCAACTATAGGAAGGAACCACTCTCTCCTCCTCTTCTCCCTCCCTATCAGTTCCTTCATAGAAAAATTGGGCCAGAGCGTCAACATTAATCTCAAACATAGGAGTATGTAGGGGGAAACATATTTGTTTTTTGGTTCATTTCTGGGAGGTTTTTTCCTCACAAATTTCAGTTCGTGGATTGTTTGGTTCATTTCATTCGTGTGAACAAAAAGAATCAAACATTAAAAAATAAGGCCAAAAAAACAAAAATGGGGCTTCCCACCCTCCAGGCAAAATGCTAGGGTCAGGATCCCCCTGGGCCCCTCTGTGGATCTGCTGGCAAGACCTAGGCCTAAGCCAAAGCCTTGGCTTTGTGTAAGTCAAGGTCGCAGTAGATCACTGAAACCTCGGTCTCAGCCTAACAAAGGCCAGAGCTTTGACCATGGCTGGAGCCTGGACCCAGGCTCAATGCCGCAGCCTGGCTCAGAGGCCAGGTCCTGATGCTGGCACCTTGATCCAGACCTAGGCCCGACACTGGGCATGACCTGGAGGCCAGGACCCAACACCTGGGAGTCAGCCTAGGCTGGAGCCCAGGTCCAGGCCCAACACCACAGCCTGATCCGGAGGCAGAATCCTGATGCTGGAGCCTCAACCTGGACCTAGGTCTGAAGCTGGAGTCCGGGCTCAGGCCCAACACCATGGCCTGCCTCAGAGGCTTGATGCGGACTCAGGCTTAATACTGGAGCCCATCCTGGAGGCCGGATCCTGACATCAGGATCTCAACCTGGATCTAGGCTTGATGCTGGGACCCTACTTGAAGGCCAGGTCCCATGTCTTGGCCTCAACCTAGGCCAGAACCTGTCATACCCAAACCCGGAGGCCAGGTCCAAACCTAGGCCTCAGCCAGAGCCCAACACCATGGCCCAGCCTGGAGGCTAGGTCCTGATGCTGGGGCCTTGACCTGAACTCAGGCCCAATGCCTGAGCCTCTGCCTAGACCAGGGCCAGGGCCCAGACCCAATGCTGCAGCCCTGCCTGGAGGCTGAGTTCTGATGCCATGGCCTTGGCCTGGACCCATGCCTGATGCCGGGTCCCGACACCTGGGCCTTGGACTAGGGTAGGCCCAGGCCTGGAACCCATGCCTTGCAGCTCCATGGTTGCCATCTTCTTCATCTTCTTTCTTCTGAAGTCATGCATTGGGATCACATCAGAGTTAATTAACTCTAGTGCATTCACCCCAGTGGATGACATCATTTAGATGTATGGAAATTGTAAGGCAATTGTACTGCAATTTCGTACATTAAAATGGCGCCATCTAATAGGGTGAACTTAATTCTGGTGCGACCCCAGCACATGGCATGAGAATAAAGAAGATGAAGAAGACAGCAACCATGGAGCTACAAGGCCTGAACAGTCATTGGGACCCAACCTCCAGGCCAGGCATTGGGCCTGCGTGTGAGATGGGTTGTGGCATTGAGTTTGGGCCTGGGCCCTGGTCTAGGCCGAGGCCAAGAGTTGGGACCCGGCCTCCAGGCTGGATCCTGGTGTCAGGCCTGTGTTTGGGTTGAGCCCCCGGGTCGAGGCCCTGGCATTGGGATCAGCCTCCAAGCCAGGCTGCAGTTTCGAGCCTGGGTACAGATTGGGCCCTGGCATCTGACCTGGGTCCAAGTCAAGGACACGGTGTCAAGACCCAGCCTCTGGGCCAATCTGCATCATTGGGCCTGGATCCAGGATACAATCTAGGACCTAGTCTCCGGGTCAAGCCATGGCATTGGGACTCGGCCTCTGGACCAGGACCCTGGTATCTTGGTCTGGATTGAGGCTCTGTGTCAGGACCCACTTCTAGGTCAGGCTGCAGCATTGGACCTGGCCCCCTGAGCCAGGCCCCAGCCTGAGGCCTGGGCCAAGGTTTAGGCGTCGGGACCTAGCTTGGCCAACGGATACCCGACAGATCAGGCAAATATCTATTTGGGGGGGTTCAGGTCTTGGCCAAAGCCCTGGCTTCAGCTCAGGCCTAGGCCGAAATCCACGACTTCATGCTCGGGCCTAGGCTGTGGTTCCTGCCTTTGGCCTTGTCTTATGCCCTAGGCAAGGATCCAGCTTCGGGCCTAGGCCAAAGCCGAAGCACTGGTGTCATGCTCCAGCATAGGCTGTGGCTCGTGCTTTCAGCCTCGGACTATGGGCTAGATGAGGCCCTGGCCTCGGGCCTACATCTAGCCCAATATATTCATTTCAAACAAATGTAACAAGTAAGGTTCAGTTCATTTGGGAGACCCCCAATTCATTTCAGGGCCTCCTTGAATCAAATAAATTGCCCTTTTTCGTCGCATTTTTTAAATTGGTTTGAAACAAATTCACATCCCTACTCAAACGAGCCTCCCCCTACACCACGCCAAACAGTCAACATCTTCTTACTAATCTTAAAGATCTCATGTGACCCATGACCCGGTTAATGGATCTTCTAATCTTTGCACATAATAAACCTTTTTTACTGTTTGATGTTGCACTGCATAGAGAGTCTGGCTTCTTGTGGTTTCCAGTTCAGTTTTTATCTGCGTGTTTGTATTTCTACTTTATGGTTGTTATATTCTGTATTTGGTGAGGGTCTCTTTATGTTCCGCATGTGTGACTGAGGTGAGGTATTTTTCTAATAGGAAGTGTATTAGTGTATTCGGGCTTTCAGAGGGTCAAGCCCACATCCAACACACATTATAATAGACCTAATACCATATGCATTCCAAATGTCTTTTTTTGCAGGGATTTCTAGTTGGCATTACAGCAGTGCATGCAAATATAATATAAGTGATATTTTTACCTCAGAATACCGTACTTTGATATTTTTCATTTATAATATAAATGCATAACTCTTTAACTGTGTGTGTGGAATGGAGTGGGGGCCATTGTACAAGGCTATAAGGTTCACCTAGGGCACCTAATACCCTTGCATCAGCCATGAGTTCAAGCAGGGGGAGAATGGTGTCAGTTTTTAAAGTTTGTATTACTGAAGGGAGCTGGGTGTTTTTTTTTTTGTGAGCCTGGGACAGAGAATGAATGAATGGGGGGGGAAGCAGCACAGTAATTGTTCACACAGGGCAGCAAAAAAGCTAGCACCAGCCCTTTTGGTGAGGCCTCACCTAAGAACATAAGACTTGCCATACTGGGTCAGACCAAAGGTCCATCAACTCCAGTATCCTGTTTCCAACAGTGGCCAAGCCATGTCAAAAGTACTTGGCAGGATCCCAAGGGGTAGAAAGATTTTAAGTTGCTTATCCCAAGAATAAGCAGTGGATTTCTGCAACTCTGCTTTAATAATAGTTAATGGACTTTTCCTCCAGGAACTTGTCCAAACCTTTTCTAAATGCAGCTGCAAAAATAGTTTTCACCACATCCTATGGCAATGAATTACAGATTATGCACTGAGTAAAAAAAATATGATCAGTTCTGGAGTCTGTATCTCAAAAAGATAGAGACAGGATGGAGGCAGTCCAGAGAAGGGTGACCAAAATGGTGTGGGAGTCAGTATCGGAAGACTTATGAGGAGAGACTGAAGGATCTAAATATGTATACCCTGGAAGAGAAGAGGTGCAGGGGAGATATGATATAGATCTTCAATCATACCTGAAAGGTTTTAATGTATGAACTTCAAACATTTTCTGTTGGAAAGGAAACACAGGAACTAGGGGTCATGAAATGAAATGTCAGGGGGATGATTCATAACCATTGTTGAGAAAGATTTCTTAATGAAGAGGGTGATGGATGCCTGGAATGCCCTTCCAGAGGAGATGGTAAAGACGAAACAGTCAAATAATTCAAAGGGGCATGGGATAAACACTGTAAATCCCTTAAAGACTAGAGAATGGAAATCAAGAAAAGGGTGCATGGGGGTAACTTGCTGGTGTGGTCGTTACTACCCATAACTAATAAGCCTTGATGCTTTTGCTCTCCACTTCAACAGCAGGGGGAAAAGGGGAACTGAATTTAGACAACAATCAATGACTTTTATGATCAGGGGAACTGATAAGCATGGGGGTAACCTGCACAAAGCAGCAGTTACTACTCTGGGATTACTACTCTTAACCAATAAGCCTTGATGTTTTTGATGCAACTGTATCATCACTCACTGCTTTGATGGCGGAGGCGGGGGGAAAGAATTGGATTCAGACGACAACCAACACAGGCCCTGAATTTTACGATCCGGGGTACTGATACGCAGACATAAGGGAAAAAGCACAGGACTGCTTCTTCGGCCAATCCCATAAGCAAAGTACGTTAAGCAGCAATTTCTGAATTTTAATGAGTGACGAGAAGGCGATGTTACTAGCAGTACATTTTTTATGGCTTGGGGATAACTGCAGAGAGAGGCATTTGCTACCTTAAGAGAAACATGTAGGTAACCTGCATGGCACAGCAGATACTACCAGTCAGACTGGATAGACCATTTGGTCCTTTTCTTCTGTAATTACTATGTTATTATGGTTTATTGTCAGAACCTATAAAATAAATTCATGGTGCCTACACTAGGGATTATATGTGTTCATGAAAATGATATATCTCACCCTTGGAGTGATGCTAGTATTGTTAGGAATCTAGATAATTACAGTGATTTGTGGTTAGACTGGAGAGGGAAGAGATGCTGGCTATGAACTAGGTAGAGACTATATATGCTTTTCTGCCCAGGATGGTGGAGTACAGTTAAGGAAGACATTGGAAACTGTACTAGATAAGGAGCAATATTTTAGAAGCCATCACTGGCATCTGGAATATGTCCTTACAATATGGATGGAGATAGGCAGAATAGATGAGTTAATTGGCCTTTTTCTGCCATTATCTATCTGTCTATCTACTATTCATATATAATATGCTTGGGCTTCTGAGAGTGGTACCTGTCTGTCATGATCTGCGGTGTGCGCATGTGCATGTCCACTGAGATGTGTGCCTGGGTGAGTCCAAAGGGCTCATAGGTTGTAAGAAGACCCCATGACCTGGAAGGAGACGTGGACAGCGCAAACTGGAGTGAGGCCAGGCGCAGTCAGGGAACGTTTCACTGGCTGACAGATAGTGTTACTATAATGCATTTTTTCTTCGCTTGGTATCCCTCAGACCTGCCTGTACTTTTTAAGTGGGGCTGAGGGATGTGGAAGCCAAAGAAGGTGCGACAGTCACTCTACCCTGTGGATTGACCAAGGCCACTGGTACAATAGAGTGGAGGAAGGGGCACAAGGCACCAAAACCAACGACAAGTATACAATGAGGCAGGAGGATACCATTAATGAGCTCATAATTTAGGAAATTGATGCGAAGGATGCTGAGATTACACTTGTGTGCGGGGGGCTTGACAGTAAAGGGTAAAATAACAGTGCATGCATTAATGCATAAATGCTGGATTTTTCAGATTAGATCAGATATATTTCATATCTTTCTTGACTCCATTAAATTGCCTTAATAGTATAACTGATTGTTTATGTATAGATTCTTCTTATCTATCCGTGTTCAGTTCTGCTCACAGGAATCATCCTTCATGATCTTTCATAACCATTGTCAAAATGTATACTGATGTTCTCATCTGGCATCCTACAGCTCTCTAATAATCTACAAGATTTTATCTTACATTTTCATGTTTTAATAAACAAATTTATTATTCTGTTCCTCACTACCTGTCCTTCAAGGGCACATTTTGTAATCGGTTGTCCTTAACTCGTTTCTTTGAGCAGGAGATCAGTGAGATGCTATTCAGTATGTGTAACTGACAAGGTAAACCAGAAATTGACAGGAGAGGAGAAAGAAGAGATTCACTGACTTGTGGCTTTGTCATTTTCTGTTCGTTCTCCTTTTCCCAGAGCTGCCTCCATATTTCAAAATAGAACTGAAGAATGAGGAAGCCACAGAAGGTGATACAGCCACCCTGTGCTGCGAGCTGACCAAGGCCACTGCTGCACCAGTGGAGTGGAGAAAGGGACCCAGGGCACTCAAACCAAGTGACAAATATAAAATGAGGCAAGAAGGTGCCGTCGCTGAGCTGGTAATCTGTGACCTTGATGTGAAGGACGCTGGAGATTACACTTGTGTGTGTGGGGACCAGAAGACCACAGGGGCTCTGGCAGTGAATGGTAAAAATATATGCTTAAAATTAATTTATTTTCTGCCATTTCCTTTGTGCAGCAGAACAGTGTTATTTGCTGTGTTTCATACTTCTAACTATACATATTAATCTTTTACGAATGCCTTCCTCATGGCTCTCCACTGCTGACTCTTGTTCCTTTAGAATACCTTTTGACAAAAGGCACATCTATTTATTTATTTGTTTATTTATTTATTTTGTACATTTATAACCTGCACTAATCCCATGCTTCAAAGCAAGATACAGCATAAGGGACGTAAAAAGGTTTTTAAAACAGAAATAAAAAAACAAGATGCACGCAAACAACGAACTGAGTTATCCCATAAATTTCACAACTATGATCCTAAGTGTACCCACCACCCCCTCCCCTCGAGACATCACTCTAGTGCTTAAGTCTCGCTTGTATGCTAGCTGTCAAAAGCAAGGTAGGTTTTACGATACTTCCATAAAGTCTGGACAGTTACTTTTGCATAATTGTTCTGGAAGTGTGTTCCTAAAGATTGACCCATCAAAAAAGAATGTTTTGTCTCAGGCGGAACCTTGAGGAGACCTGCTTGTGAGGATCTCAATGCATGCAAAGGATTGTATTTACGAAGCACTGAGCAAATCCATGGGCATGGGCATAGCTACTTAATCCTCCATTCTGTCCGAAGCCAATGAAGATTTGACTGAGAGATGAAGCTTGCTTCTTTGATTAATGTTTTCAACTAATACCCCTTATTTACCTTCCCACCCTCACCGGTCTCCACTGTTCATTGTTTAAAAAAAAATAACTTACAGTTCTGGATTGTGGATTTTTAGTATGTTTTATGCCCATTTTGATTTCCCTAGAGCTTGCTCCGCGATTCAAAGAAGAATTGAAAAACGAGGAAGCCACAGAAGGTGGAACAGCCACTCTGCACTGTGAACTGACCAAGGCCGTCGCTGCTACCGTGGTGTGGAAGAAGGGGCATAGGACACTGAACCCAAGCAGCAAATATAAAATGAGGCAGGAGGGTGCCATTGCTGAGCTGGAAATCAAGGATTTGGACGAGAAGGATGCAGGAGATTATACTTGCGAGTGTGGGGAGCAGCGGACAACAGCAGCCTTGACAGTGAATGGTATAAATAAGAGTTTATTAAATTTGCTATTATTCTTCTCAATTGCCCGTATCGATGTAGGCAAAATAATAATAATAATAATAACATCTCAGGTCCAGGTATTCGTACAGGGGCACGATTTGTTAGATCACGATCACAGATCACATTAACTACGAGCTCGATTAAATTGAGGTAAAATCGCTAAATAAGGGACTTTGCCATTCTTATCTTGTTTCCCTGACTTTAACCCCCTCTTTAGGTCACTCCCAGAGTGCAGTGGCATGCAACAATCCCCAGGCCCGATCTAGATATCGCACGCGTGCGATCCCTTTAGAAAATGACCCCCTAGGTGTGATAACAAAATAAATGGTTTCTTTCTTTCCTTTAACTCAAATGCAATACAGGTGGAAGATTTTGATTTTCACCACTTTCAGCTTATGATCGTGCCATGGCCTTCATCTTAGTAGATTTTTTAGGGCAGTGAGTTTTTACCTTTAACCCTGACTCAGAAAATGTTTCCCGGTATTTTGAACAAGAAGGCACTAAACTCTGTCATCGTTTATTTTCCAAAGCACTGCCTGTTGTGTTCAGACAACCTCTTCAGAATAAGGAAGTTCAGGAAGAAGGCAGAGTCACCTTCTGCTGTGAGGTTTCTAAGCCAAATGCACCGGTGGAGTGGAGGAAAGGAAGCCTGAGGCTGCAGTCTGGCATCAAGTATGAGATGAAGCAGAAGGAGTGCACTGTGGAACTTACCATACATGACCTAAAACTAGAGGATGCGGGGGAATACAGCTGCAATTCTGGGGACCAGGAAACCAGGGCTTCCTTAACAGTGAAAGGTAGGCAAAAGAAAGCCCCATGAATGGAACTTAAAAAGGTATGAGGTCTAATCATGATAATTATAAACTACAAGTGGTTAGTAGGGATTTACAGGTAAAATGTTTTCAGGGGTTGTTGTTTTTTTTTGTTTTTCTTTTGGCCTGTTTGTTTTGCACAAATTTCATTTCAGGGGGCTTTTTTTTATTAATTTTTTCGGGCTATTCATTTTGGCAAATAGCATGCACTGTCATTTGGAGGCATTATGCATTTTTTTCAGGGAAAACAAACAAATGAAAATGGACTGTTTCAGTTCAGATTCCCCATTTGTTTTACATGAATGCATATCTATAGAGGTTAGTAAATGAGGCTTTCAAAAATCTATTGGGTTACAATAACCACTTCTAGAGCTATTCCTAGAGCACTTTAGTAGTAATTCTTATGTATCTTTAATAGTAAAATCTAAGTCAAGTAATAGGATTAGAGGGACCAGGTTGGTGACAGGG
Organism: Rhinatrema bivittatum; assembly: GCF_901001135.1. NCBI lineage: Eukaryota > Metazoa > Chordata > Amphibia > Gymnophiona > Rhinatrematidae > Rhinatrema > Rhinatrema bivittatum. Next base: position 70,045,255 of record NC_042616.1, on the reverse strand, counting down.
CAGTTTTAATGGCTGTTGATACCAAGAAAAAGAGTTAAGAGTGCCCTGTCCCTGAAACAACTAAGGGGGTAGATGTTCTAAATTGCAATAATTGTGGTACATTACCATGAATGGCTTTCCTAAATTATCTTGTGAAAAAACAGCCAGTATTGTACTATGTCTGAAACTAATGATATGTATAAGCATTACACACAGTATTTATACTGTGTTACCATGCAGTTTCATAATTAGGCATGTCTGAGCACTATAGTGTCCCCAGCCCCAGTCAGCCTAACAAGTAGCAGCCAGGTTTGGGGAATTAAACCTATGTCTATTGTCTCCTGCATGATAGCATGTAGCACTGCCACTGACCACCAGGCCAGCCCCAATCATTTAGTAGAACCGCATTGCTTTTTATTTGATGTATTTATTTATTTGTTGAGTTTTATATACCGTCATTCGGTAGAGCCAACCTAACAGTTTACAAAAATTTAAATGTTTTTTTCTTAACAATTGTGCAATAAGTATAATAATGTGTATATTAAACAAATGTTAAACATTACAAGTCCAGAAAGAATCATTAAGTGGGAGGAGGAGGAGGATTTGAAAGTTCTGGTTGGAGAGAAGTTATTATGATGTTATTATGAAGTTATTATGATGATTCATTTTGCAGAATGTGGTGACTAGACTCATCATTAAGAATAATCCTAGAGAGTCGATTTTGTCTGCTCTTCATGACCTGCATGGGTTCCTTTAGTCATCATGTTCAATTGAGGGGCTTTAGTGTTTTACATAGAAAGTTCTAGAGTACCTGGGGAACAAGTTGGTGTCTTATGTCTCTACCTGCCATTTAAGGGCTGCCAATAAAACTGGCTAAGCAAAATGACCTGGAGCATCCATCAGAACTGTCATCTGGATTCTTGCCTATGAAACATGTTTCCAGTCTATTTAAGCTGGAGCCCCTTAATGATCGCCTTCCATAATAACCTTAACACTTTTCCTTGATGACTAAGTTCAATATACACTTAAATTTTGAAGAATATGTCTGAGTAAGATAACCAAGAATACCCAGACTCCTCTGCTGTACTAGCCTGTCAGAGGTGAATGAACTTTGAGAGACTTTCTGACTATCACAGATTCAAAGGATGCAGAAGAGTTGGGAAACTGGTAAATCCTGCAAAGCTTATAATTACAGGCCAGGAAGGCATCAATGACTTGCAGAGAATCTCTGAGACAGATTTGCTGGCAACAAAAGGAGAGAGGCCTATTTTAATGGCCACATTTACTTCACAATGTAGGGATACTCGTTCTGCAGGGAAATCAGGATGCAAGCCTTTATCTTGCAAATGCTGGTTTCAATGACCTGAAACCAATTTGAATGAATCCTGGTGCCAAGCTCTATTCAAGACCCAGACTGGGAGGTGTTTACAATAAACAAAGAAGAACAACAGAAGACAAGAAGAGAATACTTGCATCAAAGCCAGTATGATACAGGAACTTGTTTACATTGGGAGGAGGAACAGGGTTAGAAGAATTCTTAGTTGAGGGAGGTCCTCACAAGCATTTCCTATACAGGATAGATTGTCATGACAACCGTATCATGTGTTTGTGGGCGGTTACACTTTTCTGGAAGCTTCGGGAAGGTTGTATTTAATTATATAAGTCAAAGCATGGCAGAGATTCAGGGAGATGCTACTTATTACAGATAGAGGGCAGATTGCATCTCACAAGAACACTTGTCTTTGTCTGTCTTTTGAAAAAGCCAAAATAAACTAAATTTTAAAACCTCTTGCTGAATTGCAGTGTTCTTGTGCCCTAAGCTATGAGTCCCAAAATTAGACAATTTTCATTATGGAAGATTCCATTGCTTTCTTTTCCTTTCTGTTCAATCGTCCAACCAACCTTTTGTTATATTTTAGATTTTTGCACACCATCTTGAACCCTCACCAAAAGTGGTAGATAGAAATTATTTGAAATAAATTAAATTACTTACCATGGGAGCAATCTGTTACCGCAGGTTACAGCAAACCCCATGGGTAATTTTAGCCTTCAGGGTTTGCCACAATAATGGAAGAAAAACTATGCAGGTAGTTTTGCTTTCACAATTGCCTAAAGGAAATTTGCCCATAGAGATTTGCACCTGCTTTCTCTGCTGTATTTTTTCTGTCAGAAACAGACATGCGTAGTTGTATATAATCAAAACTATGTGGGCCGGATTTTCAAAAGGTTATGTGCCAGGCCTATTTTCAAAAGGCCCAGCGATGCGCATAAAGCCCCGGGACACGTGTAAGTCCCAAGGTTTTACAAAAGGGGCGGGGGCATGACCAGAGGCTGAAATAAGTTTCAAAACAAAATAAAGAAAGCAAAAAAGGTAGGGGGGAAAGGGCAGGGGAGGTAGTGGAAGGGAAGGGATGGGAAGGAGAGGTGGGGGGGGTAGGGAAGTTCCCTCCAAGGCCGCTCCTATTTCGGCACCTTGCGCGCACGGAGCCCTATCGGAGCAGCCTGGGAGGGAACAGGGAGGGCAGCAGGGCTCGGATAGGGCTCCGCGTGCGCAAGGTGCACAATTGTGCACCCCCTTGCACGCGCCGACCCTGGATTTTATAACATGCGCCTGAGCGCGCATGTTATAAAATTGAGTATGCATGAGCACGCGCTGGGTAGCACGCGCGCACGTATGTTTTAAAATCCGGCCCTGTGTGTAGTTTCAATCTCCGCCCTCTTTCTGCCTTCAGGACTACTTCTTCAGTGCATGGGTAAAAGCAGCAACACATATAACTAGTAACTAGTTATTGTTAAATACAAATGTTTTTGTTACATTGTACTCTCAGTTTCAACCAGTTTTTGTTAAATGTAAAATAGTACGACCCTTGTCAATCTATTCCAATTGTTGTCATGTGAACCGATATGATGTACGCCAACGAATGTCGGTATATAAAAGCAAACAAATAATAAATATATGTAACCCCCTCCCGGACAGGACACATAAAATGTGAGAGGCTGAGTGAGCCAAGTGCCTGTCTCTCGGGAATGGTTCAATGAGAGGGTGGGCCAAGCAACTAGTGTGGTGGACCTGGGCCCAGAGGCAGGGAGGGGGGCAACAGCTTTGAACTGGTTAGAGATCTCAAGCTTAGGAAAATCCCCTCTATGATCTTCTCTGGTTGCTATTTCCCTTACTCAAAGAACACTGCACCAGAAAGATGGAGCTTATTCTACAAACGTATTCAATCAATAAACATTTATTTTTCTGGTGGTACCGGTCATTAGAATGAATAGCAGTAGAGTAAAAGATAACACTGATTAGCTCAGGGTACATTCGCTTGCTCAGCTAAGCTGAGGAGGTTTCCAAAAATTGTAGAAAATGTAAAAAGTACTGAGTCACAACACACTACGTACACCTTCCACCATACTTGTCACCATTCCTTACCCTCCATTAGCTCACCAGCACTCTTGGTGAATACAGCTTCCGTTCCTTTCTTTCAGTGCCTTTCTTCCTCTCAGAGACTCTTTGTATCTAAGTTCTGGATCCATAAATACCACTTGTAAAATCCTCAATACTCACTATTGGATTCTTTGTAGCTTAGTGGATTCTGCTCTACATCTGAATCCATGTCTCCATAGCTCTCATCAAGCAGATAGGCATCTTCCCTGGTGTCACCCAACTCCCACTCTTCTGAGGATCTCCAACTTCCACTGAAAAACCTGCACTTGCAGGGCCTCCCAATCTCTTAACTTCTTGAGACTCCCGAACCAGTCCCCTTGATTCCTTATCTGTTTTCCCTTGAAGAGAAACATCTTCTGCCTTGGGCTTTTCCCCCTTAGGAAGAAAGACCTTGCAGGGCCCTCTGAAATGAGAGGCCACCTCAGGCAGAACCCGCTCCCTGGATGGGTTCTCTCCAATTGTCTACTAATCCATCTTGAACTCCTCCTGCTAAATCCTCCACCACCCCTTTTATACTGAGTGAAACATTCCCTCTACAGGACCTTGATTTCCATCATCATAAAGCAAACCTTTCCTATATGGATCATCTACCCTCCCAATTGATAAAGTGCAAATGCATCAACTAACTTCACCAAAACCCTGCTATCTAGTGGCCATTTCATAATACTACACCTTTCACATACACTTAACAGGATTAGACAGTTTCTGCTGTCTTCTAGTATTTCCACACTTTTCATGAGTTGCCATACAGTGAATCTACTTCAAAATGTGGCCAGGTAGCCTCCCCAACCCAGAATACTCTCCAGGGTTTCGTTTGTGATGGAAAATGGCCCCTTATTGGGAGACACATGTACATTAACCCGCAGACAGGTTGGTCAATAATCAAAGTTCTGATTTCCATGGCTAAAATGTTATATTTTACCTGTGGAAACAGCTTTCATTATTACCCTCCCCGTGATCATTTTTTTAAATTTTCTGTTTGATTTTATGATGGCTAGCAAGTGCTTTTACATACCCATGGGCCTGACATCATAGTCTCGTCAACCAATCACATTGCAACTTTTAGTTATCACTTATCAGCACGTATACACTGTGAAATGTATTACAGTGAAAGAATATATTGCAGCTTTTAGTATTCAGATATGTATTATAATATTTTTTATTCCTGTTGGTTGAGTACCCGTTCATATGATTCTCCCATTAGCTATTCCAGTTTTAGTCAAAAAGCAACTAAAGGATGTGGAAGTGGAAGAAGGAGAAACAGTTAAACTTTGTTGTGAGCTTACAAAGTCCAATGCCTCTGTGGAATGGCGGAAAGGCTCAGTGGTGCTCTACCCATGTGCTAAATATGAAATTAAGATGCAAGGATCGGTTGCGGAACTTGTGATCCCTAATGCCAAACCAGAAGATTCGGCTGAGTATACCTGTGATACTGGAGACCAGCAGACTACGGCAAAGCTCAAAGTGAATGGTTAGTGTAATACTCTACTTAAAAACTAATCATGATGTGCAGAATAAAATACATTAAGATGTACATTTCCAATGTGGCAAGGTACTTCATACCTTGAATCCCTTTTCCAGCCTCTGAACAGACTTGTCAGCAATGGTATGACGACAGAGTGTAAGTTGATCTAGGAGGGGTGAACCCACTCCATTGTCTCTGGTATAGCATCTCGTCATGGCCTACTTTACACAAACCACTGTTGACCTCACATCTCTCCCCATTTGTGCTTGTTACTCTATCTCTTTGTGTGTGTGCCGTGCTAATGTTAGTGACAGCAGTCAGGACTTGATACCAGATCTGCTACTTCCTAGCCTTGTGAGTGGTTTGGCAGTGCTCTCCATGAAGTTGTGGTTAATGTGAGGCTACTTTCTGGAACCGGTCTTCCACTTACAGTATGAGCTCAAATGCCATACTTTTCCCACTGCTTCTAATAGTGTTGAGCCATGTAAGTGGCTTGGAAAATATTTAAATGAGGTAGCGTGGTGATTAACATTTTTCCCATTTTCTGGAGCTGACATTACAGCATGAGCATCAAATCTGCCCAATTCCCAGATGGTGATAACACCAGGAGAGCGACTCTGAGTATCAAGAAAGGGATTATGAGGATCATGCAATTGTAATGGAACTGTTAATGTAATGGTCTAAAACGCACAAGTAAAGGTAGTTTATGTGACTTGTGTGAGATACACAGTCATCAAAAGATATAATTAGTATTTTTTTAACCTAAGGAGACAAATAAATGTTTGCCAAAATTGTTTCTAAATCTTTAATCTGGATGACTCAATAGTATGGATTCCTATCCATTATGAACTTCACTGAGCCTATTCTGCATATCAATAAAATCTAAATAATTGCATTAAGGAGTCATATCGATTTCATGTTCTGTGATTAATAATAACAAAATCTAATGAGAGATAACAAATAATAACAATAACAAAATCTAATGAGAGATAACAAATAATAACAAAATCTAATGAGAGAGAGCCCTGACATATATTCATTTTTTTTTTGGGTTCATATGTTTGCCTTCAGTTCATCTGTTAAAGCTTTGCTTTTTCTTCCGTCACTTTGCAGAGCTTGATGTGACAATAGTTAGTGGCCTGAAAGATGCAGAAGTGCTTGCAGGAGAAGATGTTATGTTCAAGTGTACAGTGTCCCACAGAGATGCCAGAGATGTGGAATGGAAGCTTCAGGACATCAGCCTGCAGGCCAATGAAATGAATGAGATCTCCGTTGAAAAGGGCCTTACTCACACGTTGACGTTGAGGCAGGTCACGCAGGATGATTCCGGCATGGTGACCTTCAGGGTTGGACCCTACACATCCACAGCAGAGCTCACAGTGAAAGGTAGGAATCTGTAGTGTAGCAGAGATGTACAAAATAATCCACATAAAGACCTAGATTTATCATTTTGTTATAAATTTCACAAGAATAGCACCTGCAGTAAAAAAAAAAAAGGTGTAGTACCCACAAAGAGAGAGAGAGAGAGAGAGAGAGAGAGACGCTTTAGAAGGCTCTCATATAAATAAACTATTTATACCACTGTAGGAGGAGGGGCAATTAGTAACTCGAAGTGAGGTTCTGGTGGTGATTTGGAGTGAGGTCGAGAGTACATTGTACAGCTATCATCTTTGTGTACCTTTCCTCACTCCAAATCACATCAAATCTTCACTGATGTGTACTGTGCTGTTTGTACCTCTGACAGTGCATGTAAAACTGAACCACCAAAACCTACCCCGAGTTCAGAATGGCTCCTCTCACAGTGATATAAATATCTCTCTCTCTCTCTCTCTCACCTGCCTGAAATGGGATTTGTGATTTTTAGCGAAAATCCCATTTCGGGCATGTCTCACAACATAACACCAGAATAAAAGAAGTAGTTATTTCTGGCATTAAAACCCATGATAACGTGCATCACGCAACGCTAAGCAACCCTCATTTTTAATTTACTCTTCCCTAACTCCATCCAAACTCCTCCCATTTGGGAAAAATTTTAAAATTTGCAAACGCATCTCGCGATGCATTATTTATCATGGGCGTTATGGCATTATCATGGGCATTATGGCGTTTGTGCAGGCATTAGGGCATTAACACCCATGATAAGGCCCTAATGCGATTTGATAAATGACCTTGAAAATTTGAACCAAGTGAATTTTGGAGGTAATTTGAGCCTGTCAAGATTTTGTGGATTCCCCTCTACCGACAGATTCACTGGTAAGAATTTGTCTAAGAATGTCCTGTCAGATCTGGGGGAAATTCAGGCATATGCAGTGACATTTGATAAGTAGTTGGTGATTTATAGAAATTTGCATGCAATCTGCCTGTGGTGAATTTCCACAAAATCAGTGAATTCACTAATTTGGATGCAGATTCAGTGATTTGTGGAAATCCACCTCAAATATTTACAAAAATGTTTAGCTTGCTAATTCCCATACTGTTTTACCTCAACCTCATTTCTTCACATAGGGATTCTCTGTGTTTATCCTCTGTTCTTTCTTGAATTTCATTACTGTTTTTATCTCCATTACCTCCACTGAGAGATTGTTTCATGTATCCCCTTTCTGTGAAGAAATATTTTCTGATATTGTTTCTTAGCATACTCCCTTGGATCCCTATACTGTAATCTCCTTGTTCTAGAATATTCTTTTCTCTGAAAACATAAGATATGCCATACTGGGTCAGATCAAGGGTCCATCAAGCCTAGCATCCTTTTTCTAACAGTGGTCAATCCAAGTCACAAGTACCTGGCAAGTACCCAAACATTAGATAAATCACAAGCTACTATTGCTTATTCATTAATAGCAGTTTATGGATTTTTCCTCTAGGAACTTATCCAAACCCTTTTTAAACCCAGTTACACTGACTGCTGTAACCACATCCTCTGGCAATGAATTCCAGAACGTAACTGTGCACTGAGTGAAAAATAATTTTCTTTGACTTGTTTTAAATGAGCTACTTGCTATCTTCATGGAGTGCCTCCTAGTCCTTCTATTATCTGAGAGAGTAAATGACCGATTTACATTAACCTGTTCAAGTCCTTTCATGATTTTGTAGACCTCTATCATATCTCCCCTCAGTTGTCTCTTGTCTAAACTGAACAGCCCTAACTTCTTTAGCCTTTCCTCATAGAGGAGCCGTTCCATGCCCCTTATCATTTTGGTCTCCTTTCTCTGCACTTTCTCCAGTGCAGTGGTGTAGATCTTGCACCATTTAGGTATCCTTTCTCTAGACCACATCCACACTGACTATATCCTTCCTGAGGTATGGCCTTCAGAAATGGATGCAAGATTCGAGGGGCTGAATTCCAATAATCAATTAATCAGAGATATGGATTCTTGTCTACTTTGGCCTCCTCTTCCTGTAAGTCTGAGCACCAGAGGAAGCAAAAGGATGCACCGAATTACATGATCCTCTTGCGTTGTTACCCATAGTGACTTAGGAGAAGCAAAAGCTGATAAAGGTTTAGGTTGGGATTGTGGACCTTTGGACCGGCCAAACCCTGTGGGAGAGGGTGGAATATACCCACAATGATGGAACAGCCGGCAGGCGGCACTGAGGAGAGAGACTTGAGGATGTCTTCACCGCTGGAAGTCCGAGGTTCCCCCAGGAGGAGCCCATAGGAACCTGGACCTCTCGGACTTAGATGGACCCTATGCGATCAAGGGCCTGAGGAACAGTTCCGCAAGAATACACGACGACTGGTGGTCGGAAGAGACTTCACCCTAGGAAGCCTGCGGCCCCCTCGGGAGGAGCCCGTGAGGACCCGAGCCGCTGGGACTTAGGAGAGGCCTCAGTGGCAGATGAGCGGATACCTGTAGCAGCGGGAGAAGGCTACTGAAGCAATTAATAGCAGTGACTATTCCCTAAGTAAAATTGATTAATAGTCATTAATGGACTTCTCCTCCAAGAACTTATCCCATCCTTTTTTGAACCCAGCTACACTAACTGCACTAACCACATCCTCTGGCAACAAATTCCAGAGCTTTATTGTGCGTTGAGTGAAAAAGAATTTTCTCCGATTAGTTTTAAATGGGCTACTTGCTAACTTCATGGAATGCCCCCTAGTCCTTCTATTATTCGAAAGTGAAATAACAGAGTCACATCTACTCGTTCAAGACCTCTCATGATCTTAAAGACCTCTATCATATCCCCCCTCAGCCGTCTCTTCTCCAAGCTGAACAGCCCTAACCTCTTCTTCCTTTCCTCATAGGGAAGCTGTTCCATCCCCTTTATCATTTTGGTTGCCCTTCTCTGTACCTTCTCCAACGCAACTATATCTTTTTTGAGATGCGGCGACCAGAATTGTACACAGTATTCAAGGTGTGGTCTCACCATGGAGCGATATAGAGGCATTATGACATTTTCCGTTCTATTAACCATTCCCTTCCTAATAATTCCTAACATTCTATTTGCTTTTTTGACTGCTGCAGCACACTGAGCCGATGATAAGAACATAAGAACATAAGAACATAAGAAATTGCCATGCTGGGTCAGACCAAGGGTCCATCAAGCCCAGCATCCTGTTTCCAACAGAGGCCAAACCAGGCCACAAGAACCTGGCAATTACCCAAACACCTAGAAGATGATGATTTTAAAGTATTATCCACTATGATGCCTAGATCTTTTTCCTGGGTGGTAGCTCCTAATATGGAACCTAACATCGTGTAACTACAGCAATGGTTATTTTTCCCTATATGCAACACCTTGCACTTGTCCACATTAAATTTCATCTGCCATTTGGATGCCCAATCTTCCAGTCTTGCAAGGTCCTCCTGTAACGTATCACAGTCTGCTTGTGATTTAACTACTCTGAATAATTTTGTATCATCCGCAAATTTGATAACCTCACTCGTCGTATTCCTTTCCAGATCATTTATATATATATTGAAAAGCACTGGTCCAAGTACAGATCCCTGAGGCACTCCACTGTTTACCTTTTCCTCTGAGAAAATTGACCATTTAATCCTACTCTCTGTTTCCTGTCTTTTAACCACTTTGTAATCCACAAAAGGACATCGCCTCCTATCCCAAGACTTTTTAGTTTTCGTAGAAGCCTCTCATGAGGGACTTTGTCAAACGCCTTCTGAAAATCCAAATGCACTACATCTACCGGTTCACCTTTATCCACATGTTTATTAACCCCTTCAAAAAAATGAAGCAGATTTGTTAGGCAAGACTTCCCTTGGGTAAATCCATGTTGACTATGTTCCATTAAACCATGTCTTTCTATATGCTCTACGATTTTGATCTTGAGAATAGTTTCCACTATTTTTCCCGGCACTGAAGTCAGGCTCACTGGTCTATAGTTACCCGGATCGCCCCTGGAGCCGGCTTCTCCTCCAAAGCGGGAGCGCGGGCGTCTGAGGCCTGTGCAGGCCCATCGGAGGTGGCAACAGTCCGGGCTGAGGCGGCGGTGAGTGAAGGTCCCGGGGCCTGACCCGGGACCACAACGGTTTATTCAGGTCAAGACTTTTACATGTTGCTAACACTGATACAGAATACAGGGAAGCTTCATAGAAGCAGCAGCGGATGCAGACAAACCGCAATAGCGATGCATGTGAAACTAGAATACACTAGACTGCCACTCAACAACTGCATCTTATATTTAAATGCTAGAATGAATATCTAACAATTCCATATCTCCTTTTGACAATGACGTGAAATACATTGTATTCTTAATGCACACAGGGAAAAAAACCTTATATTTTCAAGTCAGTTTTATAGTTTTGAAGAGCACTCCAACAATCTATACAATGGTATAATCACTTTCTTTTTTCTATCGTTATTTATCAAATTTAATATACCACCTGTAAAATAATCTATTCAAGCGTCATTATAATATAAAACAATCAAAATACATATAAACAAATACAATCAAAAACAGAACAGGGTGCCAAAAGACATAGTCCAGTGAATAGAATTTGACAAATCTGCATTAAACAAGAAATATTAACAATAAAAAGCCTGACTAAAGAGCCGTCTTTTAACTGCCTTTCAACATTTCATAAAGTTCAGTTCTGTGCGGATGTCTAAGGGAAGGATGTTCCGATTTTCTGGTGACCTCTAGGCTGATATCTGAAGGAGGTAGAAGATATAGGAAACTCTTTCCTGAAGAATGCAGGGGTACAAGATTGAGTGTAGAGAATTAATAATTTTGAAAGATACAGAGAAATACTGGAATGAAGGCAATGAAGAGTCAAACATAAAGTTTTGAACCTAATCTGGCAGATTACAGGTAGCTAATCTCGTATCTGCAAAATTGTGGTCATATGATTGGATTTCTCTAAATTATAAATTACTTTAGCAGCCACTTAAGTTATACATTAGGATGCCCATGAGGAGGGAGTTACAATAGTCAATTTTTGAGATTACAAAAGCATAGTTCAGAAATTTTAAGTCAAGATCAGGTGCATGGCTATGTGTCAAACTGTTAGGATTCGTGGGTTTGTAGCCCTTGGCCCGAAGTGAGGGTTGGTATCACCTGTGGGGAGGAGCCCCACAGGTCCCCACCGTCAGGAGGCGAGGTCAGCTGTGGTAGGAGATTCAGTAGTGTAGAGGAATGGAGCATCCTGTGTCACAGCCACGTGATCGTAGGTGCAGTAAAGGAAGTACTGTGGGGAATCCTGAGGAGCGGGGTGAGAGACACAGTTCAGGGAGAACCCACAGTACACTCGCTGAACTGGAGAGACATGTACCAGAGCAGGGGCCTCCAAGAGAGAGAGAAGCGCTGGGCAGGCCCCAAGGAGCGGGGAGCGCGAGACAGGAACCTCTGGAGGTCTGCAGTGGAGAGACAGGAACCTCTGGAGGTCTGCCAGAGCCTCTCTTGCTGCACAGCCCCGCCCCAAGGGGCGGGGCTGTGCAGCAAGAGAGGCTCTGGCATGGTGACGTAGGCCAAACCGTGGAGCGGGGAAGCTCGGGTGAATCTCTGCCGTAGTGACGAAAGCAACTCCGGGGAGTGGGGCTGTGCACGATAGAATCTCTGGCAGAGAACGAGGGCACTACCCCAAGGAGCAGGGGTGCTGAGTAGAGTCACTGAAACAGAACTAAAGCGCTTCCCCGAGGAGCTCTGGGAGGCGCAGGGCTAGCCCGAGGAGCGGGGAAAGCCATGAGATGAAGTCTCACACAAGAGCGCAGCAGGGCCCCGAGGAGCGGGTACCCAAGCAGAGTCCAGAGGCAGATAGAACTAATACAGGAACCACGAGTCCAAAGAGCCAGGAGCAGGTATCAGTGGCGAAGGAACTCGTTGCCAAGTCAGCTAGCAAGGGGCGAAGGCGGTGCTTAAGAATCCCAGCCTGGTGACGTCATCAGCTGGGGACGCCCCTGAGGTTCCCGCCATTGGGTCTTCAAAGGGGAGACTGATGGCGCGCGTGCCTAGGAAGGCCCAGAGTCGGCATGGGTGGAGGCGGCATCCCGGACGCAATGAGGAGTCCTGGGAACCCGGAGGAATGCGGCGGTAGCGGCTAGCCTCAGCCGCAAGTAGACCCGGAGAAGAGAGCAGAGTAGTACATGAAGTGAGTTGCATGGGTTGCAGCCGTCTGCGACTGACGGTCAAAACACAAACCAGAGTGTCATGGCATAGGATTATCTGCAGCTGTTGGGCTCAGTGACGGAGGCACTGGATTTGGTCTTACATGTGAGACCTTCAGAATTCTCTCATATTTCTGTGATATCCTTAGCCTCAGGTATATTTCTTGGGTCCTCCTTTCTCAGTGCGGAGAAGAACAGCCTAGTCTGGTGGCTTTGTGGTAGTATCATTTCTAACGGTACCTTCTCATATCCCTAAAGTGGTACAACAGGTCAGCCTTTATCAGGTAATATTTCCCCCCATCCTTCAGAAGGAATTCTTTGGTGCAGGGTAAGGAAGATCTTTGCTGGTTGGATGAACACAGGGTAATTCTACATCTCTTGAAGGTATCTAATTCCTTCAGGAAGTTTATTGTTTTATTCATCCAGTATAGGGGACGAAAAAAGGGGGAAGCTTTTTATTGCTCGTTGGATCAAGGATGTCATATGTTCTACTCGCTTTTCATGAGGTTGGATCTCTCCTAGAGGACTGAGGGCCATGTGTCCAGTGCTCAGGCCTCTTCATAGGTGGAGCTGTACCTACTTTCTTGTTTGGAGTTTTTCTGGGTGATTTCATGGGGGGTTCTTACTTTCACTCACAAAGCATTTTTTCTGGGAGTCCAAGCCTCAGAGGACACTACCTTGGCTTGGGCATTTTGAGAGCAGGCCTGGCAGTTTCTCACCCAGGCTAAGGGATGTCTTTGATACATCCCACTTGTCTGGACTGGTCTGGCAGGGATGAAGAAAAAGGTGAAATTTAGTTTAACCTGCTAATTTCCTTTCCTTGAGTTCTGCCAGATTAGTCCAGCACCCTCCCATATTGCTGTTTGTACCAACTGCTCTTGTTTGTTTTTCTGTCAGTGAGGCTTGTCCCAGCTGTGTGGAAGAAATGACAGTATTTGGTTGATTTTTGGCAGTTTTGAGATCCTGTTGGAGATTTTTGTTTGCTGATCTCCCAGAGTTTGAGGATCTCTGATGTCTCTTTCCTTGTAAAGCTCCTGGTTAATGGGGGGGGGAGGGGGGGATTGGTTTGTTATGAGCTTGTTATAGAAGTACTGGCAGGCTGAGGTAAGCACAGGACCCTGTATAGGATGACATCAGGAAATCAATTGCTCTCTGCCCTATCTGCTGTTAGTGGAATATAATCCACTTCTGTGGACTGGTGTGGCAGGACTCATGGAATGGGAATTAGCTAGTAAGATTAATAAATTTCACCTTACAGTGGGACAGGCCTGATGGCTCAGTGGTCGTGCTATGTAGGAGATCAGAATTCAATTTCCCAGACCAACGTCTGCTTAGTGGGACTGGAAAAGAGAAAGATAAGCCATTGTGCAGCAACAACAGCTAATGACAAGGTTTAAGTGCACACATACTGTGTTCAAGATGGAGCTGTGGCTGAGTATTGACACTGCAGAATCTGGGCTAGGTGGGGTAGGGGTTAATAATCGTCCATTGTACCTGAAGATTAGAGGATGGCCAATATAACTCTGATATTTAAAAAGGGCTGCAGGGGTGATCCAGGAAAATATAGACCGGTGAGCCTGACTTCAGTGCCGAGAAAAATTGTGGAAACTATTCTAAAGAGCAAAATTGCAGAAAATATAGACAGACATGGTTTAATGGGAGACAGCCAGTATGAATTTACCCAACAGAAGTCTTGCCTCACAAATCTGTCTCATTTTTTGAAGGGGTGAATAAACATGTGGATAAAAGTGAACCGGTAGATATAGTGTGTTTGGATTTTCAGAAAACATTTGACAAAGCCCCTCATGAGAGGCTTCTAAAAAAAACTAAGAAATCATGGAATAGGAGACAATGTCCTTTTGTGGATTTCAAACTGGTTAAAGCCAAGAAACAGAGTAGGATTAAATGTTGTTTTTTCAGTGAAAAAAGGTAAACAGTAGAGTGTCTCAGGGATCTGAACATGGATCGGTGCTTTTCAATATATTTATAAATGCTCTGGAAAGGAGTATGATGAGTGAGGTGATCAAATTTGCAGATGACACAAAATTATTCGAGTTCAAACGGGTTATGATAAATTGCAGGAGGACCTTGCAAGACTGTAATACTAGGCATCTAAATGGTAGATGAAATTTAATGTGGATAAATGCAAGGTGATGCTGTTAGATTTGTGGGCCCTTGTGTTGGAGTGAGGTTGATGCTACCTACTGGGAAGGCCCAGTAGGTCCTCACTGCCAACTGGTGGAATAGATGGTGCAGAGACTGAGCTGGAGCTTCACCTTTACCAGTCCCTTTCCCCATGGGTTGAGCTTTTGGATTGTGGGGACTGGCAGGTCTTAGGTGATAGTCTCTGGTGTGAATGCCGAAGAGAGGTTTCAGTGACAGACTGTGGTCAGGGCTAGTGGCAAGCAAGGATGGTCGGTGGTCACAGACTATGGTCAAGCCAGGCGGCAAGCAAAGGATGGTCAGGTCACAGGCTGTGTTCAGTACCGATCAATCCAAGGGTAGGCAAGCAGGAGAGAAGGACAAGGCTGGATGAGGCTGAAGGCAAGGAAGGCAAGGCAAGGCTGAACACATGGAAGGCTGGCCGAGGCTGAAGATAAGGAAGCAAGGCTGAAGGCAGGCTTCGAAGCAGCAACTCACACTTCCAACTGTAGTCAATCCGATGCTGAAGCATCTTGGCGTTGCATGGCTGGGGTTTAAATACCTGGCCATGTGATACTGGAGGACTGGTTTCCCACCATGAGGCCTTCATCTCTTGCAGCGCGTTATGAGGAGCAGCCTGGAGAGGAAGGAGGTAGTATTCCCAGCCCCCTGCATTGGCCTTGTCATTGGCCACTTGAAGTGGCAGTGCTGGGTGATTCGGGTGGCATCAGATAAGTACGCCGATTCGTGGGATTGTCCCGTGAGCAAGCAAATGTAACAGATGCATAGAAGGAAAAATAATCCATGCTGTAGTTACATGATGTTAGGTTCCATATTAGGAGTTACCACCCAGGAAGAAGATCTAGGCATCATAATGGATAATGCATTAGAATCATAGGCTTGGTGTGCTGCGGTGTAGGGCATATCTTGTGTTCTTATGCTCTTAATCCTAAAAACCCGACTGGATAGGTGTGCCTCCAGGAGAGGGTTGGGAAACACTGGACTAGAAGAGAAATCTAGAAAAAAAAATGTTTTATAAAGTCACAGAATTGAATCAAATATCTCTTTCCTGTTGCAGCTCCACTTCCGGTCTTCATAGAAGAACTTCAGAACCTAGAGATGAAGGAAGGAACTGTCGCCCTCCTGCACTGTACCCTCTCCCAGCCGGGAGTCTCAGTGACGTGGCGAAAGGGCTCCCAGGTGCTCTCCTCCAGCTATAAGTATGAAATCAGACAAGAAAGAACAATCCACACATTGCAGATACATGACTTGAAAGCCGAGGATGCTGGAGAATATAGCTGTGACAGTGGAAACCAGCAAACCAAGGCAACTTTGACTGTCTCAGGTAATTGGGTATGGGGGGAGGAATCTTGGTCATAGAGTACATCATCCATTAAAGCCATCCCTCCTACATCGGGGGGGCAAAGAACAATACATTCAGCATCTTCAGACTCTGTGGGCCCTTCCTACGACTTTCACAATGGACCAGTGGAGTGTCCAGAACACTCTTGCTCCATTAAAATGGCTTCACAGTGCATCTTTCGGCTGTAACTTATTCCCCACTTTGTAGTTCTGTTGACTGAAAGAAAGCCACATCCATTATTGCACAAGAGGACACATGAGAAGTAAAAATATTTACCATTAAGCAAAAAATATTTGCTTCAGTATAATTTCCCTAGGCGCAGTCATGGCAGTAAGCAAGCCACAAATTATTTCACACTCCCTATATATGCAGTTTAGGCACAAGAGGTGGTAGAGGAGGTTTCCGGCTGACTCTCTGGTCCCTCGTTACATTATTTTGTCAAGACAAAGCATTTTTCATCAAGCGGAGAAGAGCTGATGAGCGCTCCCCCTCTTAAAAAAAAATTGGCAACACATTGCTGATTTGATGTGATACCAACAATATTATTAAACGGAGTGAATGAACCAAGACTAATCAAGTTGGCACAACCCGTTGAGCAACCTAAGCAGCTGCCAAGGGTATGCAGCTGCAAGGGGCTGCAAAACAACAGCGTCACAAGCCTCCATTGTAACCCCTTTTCCCTTCTTCTCTCCCTCTATGAGTCTCTGCCAGCCTTCTGTGTACGTCCATCCACCCCTGTACCTGCTCAGGTCCCCTCTGTCACTCCTTACCTACCTGAGCTCAGCTGCTGTGAGGGTCATTGCCTGTGAACGCAGAGACTGTGAACTGCTGCATGCTCACAGTCCCTGCAGCAGCTATGCCTCTTTCTCCGGGTGCATGCTTCCTTTTTTTTATTAATTTCAAACCTTTTTTATTTAGCAACATTGTTTCCAATATTTGGAGACAGGACAATTTGATACTCATACAGTTTTCAATTTGTATATTTAAAAACCCCCAGACATCAAAATTAGGACGTAACTTACTGGAATTCAAGCTATTTGCTATAGAGAGCTCAACTGCTAACCACCAAAGGTCATGATAAAGTGGCATGAGGAAAGAAAAAGACATAAAACATAGGAAGATGAATTCCCATGTTTGCTTCTCCCCTGCTCCAAACTTAGGCCCAGATTTATCAATCTGCAGTAAATATTGCATGCAATAGGAAAAGGGGCATGTTTTATGGTAATTGCCTATTTATTGCAACGTGTGTTATCTTAGCACAGGTATTACCACAAAGTGCACTGTATGACCCGCAGATGGATGCGGGTTAAATAGGCGCTAATTAATCCCCTTATACAATGCACTTCCAACGCGGAGTGTCTCTAATAGCGCTAATCACATGCTCTCTACCTGGGTAACATCAAGCTAGGTTGAGAGAACATTGTACAAATCTCATCTGTGTGTGAGTTTCCTCACTCTGAAGAACATCAAATCTTCACAAGAGTGTACTGTTCTGTTCATATGTCTCACTCTGCATATAAAAGTAGCCCCTATCCCCCTCACTACCACCTAAACCTCACCTTGAGTTTCTAGGTGGGCCTCCTATAGTAGCATAAATAGCTGCTTTCAAGGGTGCCACGCACAGAGGCTGGCTCTCTCTCTCTCCCCCCTCCCCCCAGCCTAAAAATGTAGTTATTTTTAGCGTTAAAACTGTGCAGTATCGTGTGCTATGGCTTCGCAAAGCCAGCCCATTTTTACAGAAATCCTGCCTCCAATCCCTCCCCTTTTAAAAATGTGCACCGCACCATGTGTTATGGTGCTTATCACATGTGTTAAGGCATTTTTCACATGTGAAAATGCCATAACACATGCAAAAACACCTTAATGTGATTTGATAAATGACCCTGTTAGATTAATCAAGTGAGAGAGAAATTATAAGGCTCTTATATAAATAATATATTTATACCATTGTAGGTGAGGTTTTGGTGGTAGTCTAGGATTTGGGAGGCAGTTTTACATGCACAATCAGAGGTAAGAAAAGCACAGTACACATCAGTGAAGATTTGATGTGATTTGAAGTGAGGAAAAGTACACAAAGATGAAATTGTTCATTGTACTCTTGACCTAGTTTGATCAAGCTAGGTAGAGAGTAAAGTGTACAAACCTATTTTTCTTTTACCTTTCATCACTCAAATCACATACAGGCCGATACAGCTATTGGACGCACGTTTTCCCTTATCCCTTATTCAGTAAGGGGAGGAAAACGCACGTCCAACCCGTGGCACCTAATAGCGCCCTCAACATGCAAATGCATGTTGATGACCCTATTAGGTATGCACGCGGGATACAGAAAGTAAAATATGCAGCCAAGCCGCACATTTTACTTTCAGAAATTAGTGCCGACCCAAAGGTCGGCGCTAATTTCTTCCAGCACCGGGAAAGTGCACAGAAAAGCAGTAAAAACTGCTTTTCTGTGCACCCTCTGACTTAATATCATGGCGATATTAAGTCGGAAGTCCCGAAGAGTAAAAAAAGTTTAAAAAAAATAAATAAATTTGAATTCGGCCCGCGGCTGTCGGGCCGAGAACTGGACGCTCAGTTTTGCCAGCGTCCGGTTTCCGAGCCCGTAGCTGTCAGTGGGCTCGAGAACCGACGCTGGCAAAATTGAGCATCGGCTGTCAAACCCGTTGACAGCCGCCGCTCCGGGCTAAAAGGAGGCGCTAGGGACGCACTGCTCTCCCGCGGACTTTACTGAATCGGCCTGATAATATCTTCACTGCTGGCAACCATGTTGTTCGTACTTATGGACTGTGCATGTACAACTGCCACCAAAACCTACCTCCACAAACCTCACCCTGAGTTACTAGTGGCCCCTCTTACAGTGGTATAAATAGTTAACGTATATGTATGTGAGCCTCTACAGAGGTTCTCTCTCTCTCTCTCAGCCCAAACCACCAACATTAACACACACTGCAGAAAAATACCTATGCAGTTCCAGGAAAATTAGCCTAATCATGCCCCTTTTTTTTATTGCGGGCACTATTTTATCTATATTTTTAGCAAAATGATGAATCAAGATCTAAGTTAGTAACCACGGCACTGGAGAGAGAAGCAGCATATCTTTTATGCACTCTTTGGCCTTATTTAACAAGCGAGAACTTTTTTTCCTGCCCTTTGTGATATAATGAAGAGGAAGGCTCTTTAATGTTTTGCAATGTATTATAAAAGTATTGTACCATTTGAACTGATATGCTGAGATCCTGTAGTTCAGCATTACATTGGGTACTGTGCCTTCCCACTGGAAGAGCTGAGAAGAAGCAACAAGAAATGTAATGGGGTGAAATTGATGCTTCTTTTCTGCTATCTGAAATATTTTAATGGTAGTGTAACTTTACCTTCTACTTGTTATTAATTGGTTTCCCCTGTTTCTTTTGTAAACCGGTACGATAAGACCTCGTCTTGAATATCGGTATAGTAAAAGAATTTAAATAAATAAAAATAGTGACCACAATAAGGTATATCATTTTTATCACTGATTGATGGCTACTTGATCTTTGTCTAATATCAGTATGCTTTTTATTTGGTTCTGTATTTTTTTTTTTTTCTAAATCTGTAAGGTTTTGTTTTTTTTCACCAAGTACAGTGAAAGCTGTCTTTCTCATGTGCTGGTGCATAATAGTGAATGTGGAAATGCCTTGCTGTTCTCAAAGGCAAGCGGATCATTTTGTATGCTTTGTGGGTGAGGGTACCCTAGACACCAGGGATATTAATATATTTGGATGTGGGGGGGGGGGCAGCATATGGATTTGGGGATTTCAGTTAACACCATAATATGTATCAGCCCCCCCCCCCCCAAAGAATAATTTTATGACATTCACATTAGGGTAACATTGATTATAAAGAAAAGTAGACAGAACTAGTGCCATCCAGTAAAGTTTCTGGATATTGCATAGAATTATTACCTAATTTGTAGCTGGTCATGCATTGCTAGCTAAGAAAAATGTTCTGCTTGCAAACTGCATGGGATGACAAATTGGAGTAGAATAGATAATTAAAATAAGAATTTTTCTTCTTTTAAAAAGAACCAGATGTTTACCTGGTGGAAGGACTGGAGAATGTGACTGTAGATGAAGGTCAGGATGCAGTGCTAAAGTGCAAAGTGTCACGGGAAGATGCATCTGACGTGCAGTGGTACCTTGGAGGCGTTCCTCTCCAGTCCAATGAAATGAATGAAATATCCGTTGAAAAGGGGAACATCCACACTTTGACCCTAAGGAAGGTCACCCAGGAAGACGCTGGCATGGTCAGCTTCCGCGTGGGACAGAAGACCTCAGAAGCCCAGCTGGATGTGAAGGGTAGGACATCTCTCCTCATGCCGGCTGAAGGTGCAGATCACTGCTTGGCTAGAGTTTTGACTAGGATCTATGTGTAAGGTCTGACTCATGAACTGAAGCTGGACCCTACTTAGATTTGGCTGAGGGTGAGAACTTGTACAATATGAGGGACACAATGAGGACCACTGCCAAAACAGAAGGATTCAACTGCTTCCTAGAAAAAAAAGCGTAATTCTCTTGGATAAGTAGTCTTTGAATGTTTTGGGGGTAAATAATCAAACTACTTGCATTGCTGCAAACCCCCATGGGGTAGTTTTTAACCCACAAGGTTTCTGCCAGTAATCAAAGCAGAACTAGATGGGTAGTTTTGCTTGGATTATTGTCCCTGGAAAAATTACCCTCAGAGATTTGCACCTGCTTCCTCTGTGGGCAATTTGTCCATCAGAAACCTTGCATGTAGATTTGATTATACAAAATGAAATACGCTGTTTCCTTCCCCCAACTAAATTTCTCCCTCATGCGTTAACTCAAAATAATGCACTTAAAAGTATGCACATGGCTGGACAGCACGTGCACTGTTACCCGCATTGAGGGTGGGCAATAATCCAAGCGCCCTTTTCTGCGGGTAATTGCTGTTTTGCCTGTAGAAATGGCTTTCATTATTGCCCTCTGCAAATGTACTTTTTTCTGAGGAAGCAGGGAGAAGACAAGAGGTAATGGAAGAGCCATAGCTAGTAAGCCTAAAACATCACAAGGCCTGAGAAGTAAGTTCTCGTAGTAGTTTATATTTGTTTACTTAAAATTTAAGGGAAGATTTTCCAGCGCTTACTTTAAAATAAAATCCTGAAAATGTATGATTTCTAAATTGTTAATCATAAGAGTCAGGTGTGTGGGGGAGGGCCATAATAAATCATTTCCAGGTATATCCCTGATTTAATAATGGTCGTGATGACCTGCAATTTATGTATTCTCAGCTGCTATGGCTCTGTAAAGCTAGTTCCTTAGGGGATCTCCTCATTGTGATCAGTGGTTAGGATACTTTTGTTATTTTTTCCATTCTCCATCACAGTAAGTGGGATACCCTAGTAGACACTGAGATGCTTTCTGAATATTGAAGGTTTTAGATTTTTTTTTCAATTTTACTTCGTTAAATTGCAGGGGGCCCGAGAAAGTGTGGGTAATGCATTTTATTCTTACAAGGATATGTGGCAGTCCCCCACCCCTGGTCTGTCCACCAGATGCCACTGTCCCTGTATTATAATTCTCTAGTAAGAAGCCACCCGTTCCCCTGGATTTGGATGCCTCAACACTATGTAGCCCAGACATTTTAAGACACCTGGGGATCAGTTTGAGGAAGCCTTTGAACAGTAAGGTTGTTTCTGTTTTATACTCTAGTGAGGGCTCCCAGTTTCACCAGAATGGAGTCTCTGTTAGAAGTGATACCTCATCGTGCACTCCCTGCCAGAGGGCCCTTCTACTAATTTACAGAGAGAGAGAGATTTTTAAGCCTGATACACTTTAGGGTCAAAAGGGCTTTCTACAGGGGATCAAAGACCTGTGAGCCTACTCTAAACCCTAGGTGGGCAAGCACCGGTGACGGATCCTGCTGCGAGAGACAGTGAAAGCAGATGATGTGTCCAGTTTAGCTTTTGAACCATGTTTTGGACTTGAGCAGAGTCGGGAGGTTTTTGTATCCACTTTCCTCACTGGGTTTGCAGTGCTGAGCATTAGCCTGACCCCATTGAGTTTTTTCTAAGAGAAGTCCCCCAAGGAAAACAACTAAGGATGGAAGAACAAGAGCAGGAAACCTCGACCAGACCTCCACATATCAAGGGACCTGGACAGGCTGGGTGTCCGAGAAGAAGATGCCGAAAGGTAGGATTTTTTGCAGTAAAGTTGGGGACCCCTCCACTAGGTGTCCTGGACAGCCGCTGGGAGAGTTAGTGCGTTAAAAATCACCATGGGGCTCTACCCAGAGGTCTGAATGAAGGACACCTACCTACAGAGGAAAATCAGTAATGTACCATCAGTCAGAAGTAAAGTCACACTTCTGGACAATGGACTTTAATTTATAATTATCAATCAGTAAACTATTGTTTTAACACCCGGACCTGGTCCTGTCTGAGTTATTACAGCCTCTCACCTCATGGGAAGCACCAATACTGGGAGCATTGTGACATTGTCTGGGCCACAAGCGAGAGCTTACCCCTGTAAAACGAATCCCACCCCCCAGGGATTGAGGATTCAAGTGTGTGATGGAATTGCTAGCCGGAGCAGCCCCTGAAGATAAACAAATTAGTTTGGTTAAAATCCCAGTAAGGGTGACACATAACTTATACAGGGAGGAAACAAAATGCATTATGCACAAATGCTGAACAGCACTGTCTTTAGTTACTCTCTTGTCTCCTCTTTCCTCATTTTGTGCATGCATGCTCATCGTTGGTGGAACGTGGGAGTGGGCTACCTCATTTCATGGCAGTTCAAGCCCCAATAACATAGTCTGACTTCCAGATATTATAAAGTATCCTGATGCACTTCCTAGCTGCTTTTGAAGGCACGTGACCTTAGTCTAATGCCTCACTATGTATCTGGATATGTATTAAAATAATTTCTAAACAGGTTGAAAAAAAATCGAGCATTGTGACTTCTCAGACAGCATCATGTGCCTGTAAGAACCTGCTGTGCTCGTCAGGTACTGATCAGAGGCAAATAATCTTTTAACAATAGTATAGACATCATAGTGTACTCTGGTGTTCAGAGAAAATTTGCTGAGACAGTTGAATTAATATTGGAGAAAAAGATTTGAGTGAATATTTTTATTTTAAAACCAAAATCTTTGAATGAGAGAGTACATTAAAGGAATTCAGTACATTTATTTATTTATTTTTATTTATTTCGGGTTTTTATATACCGGCATTCGAGAACGCAGTCCCATCATGCTGGTTCACATAAAACAAGGGTTTTATGTGAACCAGCATGATTCCCAATTGTTGAAGGCACTCACCTAATGGTCTTGTGCTTCTCTCCCCTCTTACTGTCCCCAAGATGTGGGTTCTTTGTGTGACTGTGAAGGCAGTCCTTCTTGGCCCGGGCGGTGAAGTGAATTACTCTGAGTGTGTGTATATCTCTGGTGGCTTTTGTGACGCAGTGCTGTAGGGACAGACAGGCTGGATACAGTTGTAGTTGTTCAAATTAAATTCACTGATTATCAACAGTAAAATCAATGTCTAAGAATCAATCCAAATCTGTGAGGTTACAGCTGTCTTTCTTATAGGTGTTTCTCTTTCTCTGGGTATGTGTCCTGTCTCTCAGGTTCCTGGGATGGAGCTTATCACTTCCTCTCTGAGTGCATAAACTGTCCCAGTGGGCCAGGGAAAACCTATTTGTGGGGAGTCCCCTAAATCCTGGCAAAATCCAACCGAGTCCAAATGTCTCTTGCACTCAGCTTGTGTCCTGGTCCCTTTGGGGTGGAGATCCTGTGGAGGCTCCCCAGATCTTGCACTTCCTTCCTGACCTTCTGAATGGATGTGACTTCTCTGAAGGAAAAGTCTGATGTGACTAGGAAACCAGCTACACAGCCCCATCTTCCCTGTGAGGAAGGGTGGATCAAAAAACTTCCTCACAAACAAAAAGGAGAGAAAACACACTTGAATCCCAAAACTCTCACGCCGGAGTGATGCTGACACTGATCTTGCTCCTTCTCTGGACTAGAAGGGTAACTCACAGGTCTTCAGCTCCCCGGCCTCCGGATCTGGGGGGGATAACCTTTATCAAAAGGGTGCAGGGATCACATCCGTCAACTCTCGGAAAAATAGCAACAATCTCAATAAAGTCTCTATCAAAAGAAGGCAGATCCTCACAAGCAGGGAATTGCACTGCTTGTAATCTCCTGAGTGATAAAAATATTGAGTGGGGTGAGTAGGCCTCACCCAAAACCAGGGGAAACCCAAAATAGCTCTTCATTCCTCGGATGCTAATTCAAACTGACCATTCTACGCCTACTCCTAGCCTCCCCAAGTAGACTAAAAGTCTAACAATCACAGGCAACCTCAAGGGGGTGTGCTGCATAAGAATGATGTCTCCTTTGGGCAGGGATCTAAGGCCATCTAGTGCCTGACCACCGGAGATTGCCACATTACTGACAATGCCATTGTCCCACAAACACAGGAACAACTATAGCACAAACTTTCCAGCTTGAATTTTTGCCTGTTTTCTATTTTTTTTATTGCCCTTTGTCTGGCTTGTAAGTCACAGGTCATGTTTAAGTTACAACATTTCTCATCACTTTTCAGTTTAACTATTTTAAGCTCTGTTTCTAAATCTGAAAAAATAAATAACCCTCCCTTAACCATTTTTTAAAAATATCACCATGCCTGCGATCGTGCGGGACTATTTTTTCTGACGGCGGAACAAATTTCTTTGCGTGCCTCATTTCGAGGCTCCAGGATAAAATAGGGCATGGAAGTAAAAGCCCTTCCTCCCAAGTCTGTGACTTGCCCATGCAAACAAACCCTGGCTGTAGTTCAGGTTGGATCAGATGCTGTGAATTTATCCTTTACTCGTCTGTTTTTTTCCATGTCTCATCGCCCCCTCAGCCATTGCCCTGGCTTTCATAAATCAGCTGCAGTCCACAGAAGGGGAAGAGGGTGGCATGGCCACCTTCCGCTGCGAACTCAACAAGCCCGGCATCTCCGTAACCTGGAGGAAGGGGTCTGCGGTGATCCTGCCCAGCGATAAATTTGAAATCAGGAAGGAAGGGCAGGTCCATATTCTGAACATCCACAGCTTAAATCCCACGGACTCAGGAGAATACACTTGTGATGCGGGTGAGAAAAAGAGCACCGCCCGACTGGAGGTTAATGGTGAGATTTATTTATTCTTTGAATGCATTTATTTTTCTTTGATTTGCCTGTGGGGGGGTGTCCTTTTGCATTTCCTTCTGTCCTTGTAAAGGTCCCACCCCCATCTGCCTTGGTCTTTTACTGCCTTCTAGGTTTTCTTCATTTCCCTGTGGGGCAACGTCCTGGTAAAAATGAAGTAGATGTAATTTAAATGCTCTGGTCTTTTAAATCGCGGTTTTCTGTTCACAAGTTTTTTTCTCAAGTCAAAAGTAAACAACATCTCAAAGAGTTTTTCTCTGAGTTTGTTATGCCTTTGTGGCCAAGCCGCCCATCGTTTCTGAATCTGGCCCTGGCCCTTCGTCTTCAGTTTTAGCTCCACCTTGCAGCCAAAGTTCCTTCTACACATGAATGGGGCACATAAAATGTGAGAGGGTCTAGCACCTGAATGAGCCGAGTGCCAGCCTCTCATTAGGGTTCAAAAGAAACCCAGAGGCAAGGAGGTCCTGAACTGGATAGGTATCTCACTCTTCTCTTAGACCCTCTCTGACTGCCAGCTTCTCACTGCCCCAAAACTCACAGAAAATCAGGAAACAGAGATTCCTTCCAGGGATATATTGCAGCAAACAAAACTTGTATTTTCTGGTGATACCAGCAGTCAGAGCATGTAAAGTAAGCTGAAAGGCACTGATTATATCAGGAAGCATAAGCGTCCACAGCTGGACTGCAATTTTTAAAAGAAATACAGAAAAGGTTAGTGCACCAGCTCCAAAACAATTACAGACACCTTCCTCTAAATTAGGAGGACTACTTGCAAATGCTTCCCCACTCTTCACTCCAATAGCTCACAGTCCACACAGTGAGTACAATTTCCTCTTAATTCAAACACGAATTCTGCCTTCTCTTACTAGACCATGGTTCTCACAGTCTTAGCACAAAGAATACCACTTAAGATGCATCATTACTCACTGGACCCATAGGGATCAATATCCAGCCACTATCCTGCTAAGCAAATTAGCCGGATAAACATATCTAGCTAACTTGGCCAGGATATTCAGCAGCATGGAATATACCCAGCTATCTAATAGTTAGCAGGCTGTTTATCTGGCTAACTTTAGACTTGCTGAATAACAGACCTGCCGGATAAGGCTGAATATCGACACTTACCTGGCTAACCGGGCGATTTATCAAGCCGCGTTAAGGCTCTAACTTGCATTATATCGTGTATATCATGCAATATACATGATATTTTGCATCTCCCTGCCCAGATATCCTCCCCTATTTCAATGACTTTCTTTGCTTGTGATTTGCATGCATGAATAATGGAAATGCATGCAAAGAAGAACATTACTAATCAATTTTATGTAAATATTTTATCACAGCTGACTGAGTTGATGAGCTGCGATAAAATATCTACACCTATTTGAAATGTGTTAGATGTGCAGCAGAAGGCCCGGGACCCTAATGTGGGTGCCGTGGCTGCCGCCGCACATTTACAGCAGAAAACAAAACAAAACAAAAAAATCTCTGCAAACGGAGAGGTAGAGTGGGAGTCAGTGCTGACCTGCCAGTTGAGGTGGCCCTGACACTCCCAAAATGAGAAAAGGTTTAAAAAAGAACCATACAGTGATGGCCCTGGCACCCTCCCTTCCCTTCCTCAAAGCACATAATAAAATGTGGCCCCCGCCCCACCTGAAGTCAATAAATCAATGTCCCCCACACCCCTAGCCCCTTCTAAATCCCAACATAAATCCCTTCAACCCCCCTGAACCCCCAAAGTCAAACCATTAATCTCCCCACACTCTGGCACCCCTGAAGTCCCAACACCCCTCACACATCCCAAAAATTCCCAACACCCTCCCCCACCCCAATCTCCTTCCAGACACCCCCCCCCCCCCCGTATTTTAAATTGGATCCCTGCTTCAGGGCTGGGTGCACCCTCGCACCGGGTCCAGTCTGTGCTATTTTCCAAAATGGCGCCGACCTCACTTTGCCCCAGCCATGTAGCCTGGGTCCAATTCCCGGACCTTACCCCAGTCACATGGCTGGGGCAAGGTCAGGTCAGTGCCATTTTAGAAAATGGCACCGGCTGGGCCCGTTGCGAGGGTGCACCCGGCCCTGACACAGGATCCAATTTAAAGTATTGGGGGGGGGGGTTTGGGGAGGTGCTGGGGGTTGATGAGTGGGTGTCCTGCACCTTTTTTTTGTGGGGTGAGGGGTTTCATGTTAATACTTCAGGGGCCTGGGAGTGGGGAGATTGAAGGACTTGACTCCAGGGGGAGGGGTGGAGAGGGATTGGTATCGGTGGCCGGGGCCACATTTTATTGTGTGCTTTGGGGAGGCGGGAAGGGGGGGGGCCAGGCCCGTTGCCGAGCGGGTCTTTTTCAAACTTTTCCATATTTTGGGGGTGCCTGGGCCTCCTCAACTGGCAGCTCTGGGTTGAAATGAGAATCAGCACTGACCTCTGATCAACCTTCCAATTTGCAGTGATTTTTTTTTTTGGGGGGGGAGGGGGGGCGGCGGCCCTTTAAGGCAATGGATGGGGTCGCCAGTGCGTTAAAGGGCTGCGGTGTTTGACCGCTACACAAAAGAACGTGCCAAACAGCTGTGGTGTTTTTTTCGGGGGAAGGGCCCCACCATCGCAGCGACGCCCCACCGCGATAGTGGGACCCCCTCCTGCGAGAGAACATCACGGCTTAGTGTATCTAAGGAGGATAAGTAGCTCTACCTCAGAACACCCCGTCCGCCCCTCACTTGTCCTGCTATTTAGCTGGATAAATAGTTATCTTGTTAAGTGGTGGCTGTTGAACGTGGCCAAATATTGAAATGGCAGCACTTAGCTCGATAAGTTTGAAGATTAGAATATAAAAACTCTCATGCATATGTGGCGCTGAATATTGGCCTCACAGTAATTCTCTTTGTTCCCAAAAGAAACGCTGTAACCCTTAAGAAGCTACTTTCGGACACTCATCAAGCACTCATCGGTGTCCCTGGCGCTCGCCCTTCTGAGGCTTCTTCACTCCAGTTCCCCCTCACCAACTATAGGGACTCCCCCACTCTCCTCCACCTCCAGGACTCGGGTCAAGTCCCCTGGTTATCTTTCCTTGAGGAAACACATCTCTCCGCCTTGGGCTTTTCCCCTTAAGGGGGGAAAGCCCTGTAGGGCCCTCTCAGAAGAGAGGCCACCCTGAGCTAACCAACTCCTTGGCTGAGTTCCTTCCAACTCCTCCTGCTAAATACTAAACCCAGCATTTGTACTGGAGGAACACTCCCTCTGCATGACTTCTCTCCCCCCTTCCTTTTTAATGAGAACTTGTCCCATTAAGGTCCATTATCCACCTTTCCCACATTTTAATGCATGTTACATGCACAGTGTAATTTTGTCAGACATGATGCCATCTATTTATTTATTTATTTATTTATTTATTTAAACATTTTTATATACCGGCATTAGTTGTGGACATCATACCGGTTTACAATAAACAAATTAAGCTTGGCTATTCATGACAACGTACTTCCCCCACAGCACCTGACAACTTCTGCTCTCCTGTAGTACAACTGCACTCCCCATGCTTTCCACAAGTCCATTAGTTGCTCCCAAGCAGAGGTAAAGTAATTTTCCCCACCTAGAATCCTTTCCAAGAGTTGCCTTCATGACTAAAAGGGCTCCTACTTGAGAGACCTGGTATGGTGGTGGCTGTTCTCCTATGCCTTCTAGGGTTCTGATATTTTGTTTACCATCTCAATTGAGAGACTATTTGATGCATTCACCACCCTTTCTGTGAAGAAATGTCTGCTGACACTATTGTTGCATCTACCCCCTCCAAAGTTATATCATGACCTCTTGTTCTAGAACTGCCTTTCTTTTGGAAACATCTTGTCCCTATTTGCTTATTTAGGGACATGCTGCTTACAGTACGATGCAATGCAAAACCTCTTCTTTTGTTTCTAAATTAAAAGCTCTGCCAGTGCTTTTCCAGCGCTGGCTGCAGAATGAAGAGGCTGAGGAAGGGAGCACAGTCGTACTGCGCTGTGAGTTGACCAAGCCCAACGCGCCAGTGCTGTGGAGGAAAGGTGAGGTGGTGCTGCGTTCCACCACCAAGTATGAGATCAGGCAGGAGGGGCCTGTGGTGGAGCTCTTCATCTATGACGTGGAACCGCAGGATGCTGGAGATTATACCTGTGATTCAGGAGACCAACAGACCAGTGCCGTACTGGCAGTAAAGGGTAAGAGGAAACTGGCTGGATGCACAAACTGGTAGCAAATGCAGTAATGATTCACAGAATAAAAGAAAACATAAAGTAAGCACATTTTTCTACTCTAGGCTATAAGATGACATTTTCTAGATTTGTTTTAGGCAAACTGATGTTTTATCATTCATAGGGCTCAGTTTAAATTCCCCCCCCCCCTACCCCCAGTGATTGTGACTTCCAGTAGGGCAATGGTGGCCAAATATTGGGTTTACTGAATATCTACTGTCATAAAATGGGATATTTGTCTATTTATGCTGTTTCTAAAGCATGAAAAAAAATAATCAATGTGCCTATACACTTTATATTTTGTCATTTGATGAGAAGCGGCTTTGGCAGTCCTGATCTACCTGGTAACCATTCCAGCACCGACGCCATTCACACATTTCCCCCACTTCTTCCTTAGATTACATACATTCTTCTTACATGCAGTCACACTCCCACGTGCACTCACCCTCCAGCACTGAGACCCATCTCTCCCACTCGCACATTATTAAATCCATAACCCACATAGGGCACAGACCTTATCCACAATAAAAATATATGTTTTAATTAAAAACTCCCACAAAATACATTTCACTTTTCCCCTTCTTCCTGGGAAATTTGGAAGAGGTGGTGGTTTTGCTGTGGTCCCAGGCCAGAGAATGAGCTTGTCTGAGTGAGACAGAAAGAAAGAGAAACAGGACAGCCACTCAGGCAGAACATACAACTAAATTAGAATGGGGATGTCTTTACCTCCACAACAATCCCCAGGGGAAAAAAATGGCTGCGTGTATGCTTGTAGTGGTGGTAATCCCTAGGCTGCCGAACGCTTGCCCTTCGGAGAAGCTGCTGCATGTGCTGGGTAATCAGAACCAAAGAGAAGTGTCAAGAAACTCGGATACAATGAACTAACAATTATATTAAGAAGCATAAACAAACATGGGAAAGGCAGAATGCAAAGAGCAAAACAGACAAACAATTAAACCAAGAAGGACAAAGATAAGCAGCATGATGGACAAAGATAAACCTGAAGACACTCCTTCTTGGAGCGAGTCCAACTTGTGGAATTTAAAGTATTAGCGTAGAGAAATGACTCACTTTCATTCTAACAGCATGATTTCGACTTTACCCATCTCACCCAGAGACATAGGAGATATGGCATGCCAGACTCTGGCAGAGCCTGCCAGGGGCATTCATAGGGCTCAGTTTAAACTCTCCTCTCCCCCCCCACCCTAGTGATTTTGGTTTCCAGTAGGGCAATGGTGGTCAAATATTGGGTTTACTGAACATCTACTGTCATAAAATGGGATATTTGTCTGCTTGTGCTGTTTCTAAAGCATGAAAAATAATATTCAATGTGCCGCCAATACGCTTCATATTTTGTCATTTAACTTGAGAAGCGGCTTTGGCAGTCCTGATCTACCTGGTAACCATTCCAGCACCGATGCCATTCACACATTTCCCCCACTTCTTCCTTAGATGACATACATTCTTCTTCCATGCACTGTCACACTCCCACGTGCACTCACCCTCCAGCACTGAGACCCATCTCTCTCACTCGCACATTATTAAATCCATAACCCACATAGGGTTCCTTGTCCCCTAGCAGTCCCAGAGGACTACTTGAAAGACGGCTACTGGGTGTTGGGTGGAAGTAGCAAAGCTGGTGCCAGGGCTTTTGCCATTATGACTCTCAAGCAATGAGCACGAGCATTTTGCCTGCATGTTTATGTTGTGCCTAGCACTATCACTAGGGTGGCAGGTTACCAGCTGACAGACATGCTGCACTATACGGTGATTCTAAACAGGGGCAAGAAGGGAGAGTGGCAAGGGTCACTCTTTGACCTCCAGATGTGTCCATTTCAGTGTACATGGCATGCAGCTTGCTAAATTGTGTATTTCAATGAATCCCTAAAAGAACAGAAGCTGACACAACATCTGCATAGTGCAAAGTTAAACATGAAATCTTTCTGCAATTTGTATTGCAAAGTTACTGGTCATGTGCTGATTTTAACAGATTGAAAATAATAATAAAAAAAAAGAGAATATGGCATATACAAAGTTTGGACCCCCTTTAGGCAGTACTTTGTAACACCTTCTTTGGCAGGAATTGCAGCTTCCAAATGTTTCCTTTAGCCAGCAAAGACTCTTTACATTCTTGCTTTGGGAATTTTTTCCCACTCTTCTTTTCAGAACTCTTCTAGCTCAGGATATTCTTAGGTCTCTTTGCATGCCCTCCTCACAGACTTTCAGTAAGCTCCCCATAGATTTTCAATAATATTCAAGTCTGGAGATTGTGAGGCCATTCCAGAACTTCCATCTTTCTTTCTTGCACGTACTTCATGGTTGATTTTGAGATGTGTTTTCAATCGTTGACTTGCTGAAATATCCAACCTCTTTTCTGCCTCACCTTCTTCACTGACTGTGGAGGATATGTTCCAAAAGGTTTCAGTCTTATAAGTTTTGTGTTGCACATTTTAGATGATTTTTGTGATGAGGGTACAGAAAAGGTTTCCTTTTGGCAACTCTCCTAGGCAGAACATTGTCGTATGTTATGGTTTAGTGGCTCGCAGGACCATCCGCCGAGCCGCCTCACTCATCCCCGATGCCTCTGGAGATCCATTGTGGTCAGGATGCTGCCTCACTCTGCTAAACCTCACTCTGAAAACCTGGCTTTTTAAACAAGCTTTTTATAAAGATAAAGAAAAGGATGAAAACAATCGATAGATAAGGCAGCATTAAGCAATCAGTTTGGGTTTTTTTTTCATTTATGTCTTCAAATACATATTAAATGTAGACTTGAACCACGTAAGAGTTACCTAACCGACGTATAAACTCTAATTTACACCTAGTTTCTCTTATTAAAAATGTTAACTTTCTATGTTGGCACATGTTTAATTTGTAATCTATACCAATCAAATTTTTTATTTTTGTGCCTTTATGTAAACCGTTGTGAATGTGAACTAACTTAATGACAGTATAGAAGAGATTTTAAATAATAAATAAATAAATAAATGAGGCTGCTCAATGCGGCATGAATGCCGTCAAGCCATTGCCCTCCCATGGCTCCTCCTAGGCATATGCACGCCCCATGTCACTGTTCTCAAAGGGCTCGTCGTAGGAAGACAAAGCCATGGCGCTCTCTGATGATGTTACAGACCCTGCACTACTTAAAACTCCATTTGAGGAGCATAAGACACCGCAGCAACAGGTCCTCAGAAGTGCTTTTGCTCCTCTGTACATGTTACTTTGTTCACGTCTTCCTGTTCCTTGCTGTGTCGCCATGTTTCTGTCTTGTTCCTATGTTTCTGTTCATCCTGCCTTACCTTGTTCTTGCACTACCTCCTCTAGTTGTCATTGGTCCTGTTCCATCTTGGCCCTTGTCTTGTCCTGTTTTTCTCAGCTTGTCTTCCTGGCTCCTGACCTTGGCTTGGATCCTGACCATTCCTTATTTGCTGCTTGGACTTGACCTTCTGCTTTGGACCCGATCTTGCCTTATCTGCTGCCTGTCCTGGCCCTCACCTGATCTTGGACTCTCATTAGGGTCCCATCTAATATTTGCAGGCCACCAGAACCCAAGCGCTCAACCCATGGGGAAGGCAGCTGGTATAGGCAAAGCTCCAGTCAGTACCACCTCAGGATGTGTCCCCCAGCTGATGGAGGGGGCCTAGTGGATTTGCACTCTAGGCTGTGCCAACCACTCTTAAAGCACCAAGGGTTCACCATTACCATATCCATTGCATTATATAAGCAACGCTGTACTGTGGACCTATGGACCATTACTCTGGTGCTGGCTAACTTTTTCAGGAAGTCATTTGTAATGATCTGACCAGTTTTTGGGCAGTTCTGTCAGAGATTTTTCTTGGCATTCCAGATCTTGCCTTGACCTCAACAGTTCCATGTAACTTCCATTTCTTAGCAATGTTTATGACAGTTGAAGTTGCTAGCTAGAAGTATATGGAGATTTTTTTTATTGAATTCCCCTGCTTTGTAAGAGTGAATTATCATCATTCTCATTTGCTCAGACAGCTACTTTGAGGAACTCATTGTTGCTGAAAGTATTCCAGATCAACAATCATGACTTGAGATGTTAGAGGGGTCAAAGAATTTGTTTAACCATGGAATTGTCTTTACCTGACTAATTGAAGGCCTAATGAGTCAATCAATGTTTTGGACCTTAAAAGCTACTTTTTAATAAATGGAATAATGAATCAACTGGAAGTGTACCCTAACTTTTGCACATGCTACGTTCACTTTTTCTGTTTTCAATCTGTTAAAATCATCAAATAGTAATTTTGCATTAAATATTGCAGAAAGCTGTCATGTTTAACTATGTACATGTAGAGGCTTTGTAAGCTTCTGTTCCCTTAGAAATTCATTGAAACAAGCAGTTTAACCAGAGGTGCCTACAACTGAACTTACCTCCATGAGAACTAATATTCATACCTATTGAGAGGAATGACTACAGGAGATATGCAGGGCATTTTAGCCTACAGGGCACTATATCAAGATCTATCATGAATGTATAATAGAAGGTAGCAGAGTACTTGCAGCAGTGGGCTGCATTATGGCAGAATACCTGTTATTATGGTACAACTACTGAGGGTGCCGGATTGCTGATGCAATGATAGAACCCTGTATGTGAAAGATAAGGCTCTATTATCCAGTGCTCCTAGTCTTGCTAGCCTATGTTGAGATGTAGAAGGGGATTGTGAGGCCATGACAGCAAACCAGGGATTGAGGATTGCGCATCACATATAAGAGAAATGTTTGTAACTAATGTCCCATAAATACTTTCCCTTCATGGAGAGGATAGCTCTGAGTGAAGGATGAAGAACAATGACTGTATAGATGGGACATGTATTGTTATATTTAAATACATTCTAGCTTTGCATGCCAGCAGTTTCTCATGCATTGCAGCTTATTAAAGTATTTGCAGCTTTTCTTCCAACTATAACAAGCAATTTTATACATATGTATAAGTTCTGGATTTTTCCCCATTGATTCCTGTGGAGCTGTGGTGAATAAATGTTTCAGAACGTAATTAAATGAGGAAGAGTGGAGGTTAAAGTGTAGGCAGGCATTTTTGGCTTATTGTCTTTAGATTGTGCTAATATTATAGCTCTTTCATGCTCAATACAATTTTCCCAGCTATTTTTATAGGAGACCAACATCACCTCAGTGAATATGTCTGAAAAGGAATAATCAGACTCAAGTACAGAAAAATGAAGCAGCTAAGGCAGAGTTAACTGAGTCCCAAATGCTTCATTATAAATTCATTATCATGCGGTTTTCCCCTCCCACAAAGCCTCTATTCCAGCTTTGTATAAGAGGTTTTTTAAAAATTCATTGGCCTTCCTGAATAGCTATTCACTATGGCCTCCTTTCTGGCATCAAATTGGGTGATTTGAGCCCATAGTGCATCTACAGTGCCTTCTAACAAATGGTGATGAACCTCTATAGACACATGTAGTGAGGTGAGCATAGGCTGTTTAGAGGAGACAGCAGTGAATAAGTGAATAGATACAGTACTATTTACTCTAAATAGGGACACCCACAGGAATCCAAAGCTTGGAAATACACATTGCTTTCTGCTTCCCATAACCTGCTTTCAGTGGATGGCATTGTTGATAACTCTTTTTATTTTCAGAGCTCCAAGAAATCACAGTGTGCTTATCAGGTAAAATGGGATAAACAAAATATACAAGGTATACAAAGTCAAAGAACACAAATAGGTACCAAAAGTAATGGTTCTGTGTTCCAAACATTTTATGATCTAGATCAGAGGTTCCCAAACCTGTCCTGGAGGACCCTCCCATCCAATCGGGTTTTCAGGAATCCATAATGAATCTGCACAAGATAAATTTTCATGCACTGCCTCCATTATATGCAAATTTATCTCATGCATATTCATTGTGAGTATTCTGAAAACCTGACTGACTCGAGCTCTCCCATGACAGTTTTGGGAACAACTGATCTAGATTATACTAGGTAGATGAACACTTTAAAAGGAATAGATTTACAGATTGATAGGATCAGATAAATACAAGGTAGGTGTATTTTAATCTGCATATTAGGGGTGCACAACTTTGGTCCTCTGTGGCTGGAAACTGATCTGGATTTTCACATGAGCAAAAACATGCAAATTAATGTGATCATTGATATTCACAAGATATATTTGCCTACATTGTGTTGTAATTGTGACCCTCTTGCACCAGAATTGTGCTGCACATTTAGTAATGCAAAGCCACAGCAGCTTCTGCAGACTTGCACTCTACATAAGACAGCATGTCGTTGCTATTGGTATGGTACAAGTGGTAATTCAGTATGAAAATTATCTTGAAACAATGACAGGAAGGGTCTGAAGAGAATAGCAACCTATGTGGGGAGGGGGTTGTGGTAGTTAGTGAACATATTTGTGCTTTTCAGCCCTGCCAGTGCATTTTAAATTAGAACTGCAGAATGCTGAAGTGGAAGAAGGGGGAACAGTTGTGCTCCAGTGTGAGGTCACCAGACCCGAAGCCACCGTGGAGTGGAGGAAAGGAGCACTGGTCCTCCAGCCCAGCAATAAGTATGAGATGAGGCAGATAGGCACGGTCACTGAATTAGTAGTACATGTTGTAGACCTGGAAGACTGTGGGCACTATTCCTGCAGTACTGGCCACCAGCAAACAACAATAATTGTGCTAACACAATAGCAATGAGTTTGAGGTCAACAGACCTCATAATGTTTTATGGCCGCACAAATGTGCTGCTTGTAGCCAGGCATAATTTGCAAACAGCATATGCTACTCTGTCTTGGGACTATGTAGATATTGCATTCTACACAGACTATACTACTCTTTTTCCCCATGTGATCAAAATTAAGGTTGTAGGATGAATCACTTTAAGAGAATGGCTAAATGTGATACACGGAATCTTGAACAATTGCTGAAAATAATAATTACAATCAGAATGTAATTCCCCTTCTGTTTGTTTCCATTCTGTCATTCATTTTCTCTCCCAAATGTACAGAACGGGAAGTAGAAATAGTTACCGGTTTAAAGAACAGGGACGTCTTTGTGGGTGAGTCAGCCACGTTTTCTTGTGAGCTCTCACGGCCAAGCGTGCGTAGTGTCCAGTGGTGGCTCGACGGCTCTCCCCTGAAGAACAGCTCTCTGAATGAAATTTCAGTGCAAAATGAAAAAGTCTACACCTTGACATTAAAGGAACTGGGCTCAGATGACTCTGGGACTGTGACCTTCAAAGCTGGATCTCTCACGTCGTCAGCTAAATTACTAATCAAAGGTACTTATTACTATTTATTTATTTTATTTATTTATTTATAGATTCTTTTATACCGCAGTACGTATAATTATACATCACCTCGGTTTACAGTGAAACAATAAATTAGCAACAGGCTTTACATATAACAGTTTACATATAACAGTTTACATATAACAGTTTAAACAGAAGAACATTTAACCGCTACAACCTTTACAGTAAAGATATAAATAGGCAGAGCATGGAAGTTAGAGAAACTGAATTAATTAGTTAGTTATCTATGACTGCAGTTGATAATTCTCTGGGAAATCTGTAATTCAAGCAATGAGAAATGAGAATATACAGGGAATGCTGTGTTGTGCTATAGGTGTACATCGGGGTGTTTTGAGACATGACGCTATAGGCTGAGCGTCTTTAGCTACCAAAGTGATGCAACATGCACCAAAGTCTGGTCTCAGGTGCTTTGTTCAAAAATTACTTTTGTTACTAAATTTAAACCAATTTGAGATCCTGGTAAGATTTCAGGCACTGCATTTTCATGGGTAGAACTAATCTAAAACTGAAGACAAGCCAATTCCCCATGTCTGCCACCTCATCAGTGTTTTTGAAGCCCATCTTTGGAGTAAATTAGATTAAGTTTTCGTTTTTCTGCTCTAAACACAGAACATTTGGGTATCCTTTTAAGTGTCTTTAGTTGCCTTTTCATATGGTCAACATCAGAAAAGTGATATACATGAAGGAATGGAACTGGGATGGGGGTGGAGAGGTTAACCATTTGGCTTCAGGTCATTCAGGGAGTCTGTGTTGCGTCTCTGCTCCTCCTTCTCAGTATGGAAAGCTTTGGAACTGGAACTGAAAATCCAGGGCTGACTTGTCTGCCCCTTATGACCTCTAAGTCAGGGATGCCAAACTCCAATCTTTTGAGCGCCACAAAAAGGTTCTCAGTAAATATTCATAAGGAGGTCCGTATTCAGAAGCACTTAGCTGGATAACTCAGAAGTTATCCGGCTAAATGAATATTTGGGCACTTATTTGACTAAATTCTAGCTGGATAACCTTTTATCTGGCTAAAATTTGGCTGGATTAATTAGGGGCATTTCAGGGGTGAAACTGGGAGGAGCTGAGTCAGCAGCTAACTATGATCAGCTGGATAAACTTACCCAGCTAACTTTAAGATAGTTGGATATATTCAATAGCGTGGCTGAGCTGCCGAATCTATAAACAAAGTTAACTGGGTGAGTTTATCTGATTAACTAACCGAGCCGCACAGCAGCTGAATATAGACCTCAAGTTTTATTTGTATACAGCACCTCTAGTTTTTGAATTTACATATTTTGGTTATCTCGGAAGCATGATCTATTTGCAACCTTCAGGGACTGGCAATAGACATGCCTGCTTGCATTTTATTTATTTAAAACTTTCCTTAACAGCTTTCCCAGCCCAAACAGGACTGTCCAAAGCAGTGCACAGTATTAAAAAATTACAAAACATAAATTTACAAACAGACATTTAACAGATTAAGACAATAAAATATATCAACCTATAATAATAATCTAAAAAAGAAAACCAAACTAAAAACCACAGACCCAAGAGAAGCCACTTCCTGTCCACGATTAACTAGCACTTCAATTCACTCAGCTATAATGTAAAGCACCCAAGACATGGAAATAGCCAAGCTTTGACTTTCTTATGAGAGGCCAAGTAATTCAGCTCTAATCTAACCTCAAACAGAAGTTTATTTCAGAGGATATGGGCTATAATTGAAATAGATTTGGATCTGAGCCTAGCCTTCCTCATCGATTCAATAGTAAGAACCACCAACAAAATTTCTTGGCTGGTTCATGATGCCTGTTTGCTTCCCAGGAGAATTTTACTCCCAAATAGCCAGGCCCATTAACCTTGCAGCACCCAAAAAATAGTCTCTCAAACCAAACCCGTGCCTTAGTTGGAAGCCAATGAAGAGAACAGAGTAAGGGGAGCGGTCATGCTCATATAGGTTGGCCCAATGCAATTTTTGACTGCAACATCAGAGCAAAGTGCAAGAACAAGACCACATAAGGAAATGATATTTAGGTTCCTTTTTGAAAACAAGAAGTTCCACCCAAAACGAAAGGAGCCTACTTTCCAGGACATGTGCATGCACATGCATACAGCTATGTTCTGTGCATGTATGAGGATTAAAAAAAACCCAAAATACCTTTGTTAGGGTCCTCATATGCCCCGTTCTGAAAATCTGGAGTAGATAGGATACCAAAACAAGTTACTAGGAGGACACACAGCAATTTCATAAGCCTTCTTTTCTTTTGGAAAATGGGATAAAAAAAAATATCTATTTCTTCTCAAGATGTACTCATTTCCTAAGTCAGGGTTAAATTTCCATACCTACTTGTTCAAGCCCAAGATGATGCAATTGAGGAATTTGTTATGAATCCTCCTGTAGCTGTGCTACGGGAGGCTTCTCACCTCTTTCCTGGAGGCTACTCCAAAGCCGGGGTCTCGCCTACAAACTATCCAGGATTTGCTCCAGGGCCTGGAAGGCCTTCGATGTCCTTTAGGCCTGCCTGAGGCTTGCTTGGGTCTGCATGGACTTCCTGGTTTGGGCCACACCCTTCTCCCTAGGAGCTGGCCCGCAGCACTTCTCCTCAGTTATAGGGCCAGCTAGGTATGGCCCATCCAAACTCCTCCCAGGGAATTGCCTGTCTTCAGCCCTATAAAAGGACTTCAACTTCCAATCAGCTTTGCCTTCGCAATGAGCCAGTCGTCTGAGGAGCTTCTCCTTCCCCTCGGACTCCATGTTCCTACTCTTGCTTGGTGTTCCAGTATTCTAAGGGATCCCTCTTCGTTTCGTCTCTGCTGTTCCTGATCCCGGTCTCTGATATCGTGATGTTCCTGACGTCCTCCGTCTCTGCCCTCCTGATGTTCCAGAAGGCCTGACATCCTCGATGGCTAGAGGACCCTATATACCTGATCTTCCTGATGTCTATTCCTGCTATGTTCCAGCTCTCCGAGTCCTCCAGGTGGCCACCCCGAGGGTAAATCTGTTCCGTCGGTTCCTGTTTCCGGTCACTGGAGCCTCTACCAGTTGGATTCCTTTCCTGAGCCTGACATCCTCCGTCTCTGCCCTCCTGATGTTCCAGAAGGCCTGATGTCCTCGATGACTAGAGGTCCTTATGTACCTGATCTTCCTGATGTTTGTTCCTGCAATGATCCAGCTCCCCGAGTCCTCCAGATGGCCACCCCGAGGGTAAATCCGTTCTGTCTGGTTCCTGGTCATTGGAGCCTCTGTCAGTTGGATTCCTTTCCTGAGCCTGCCCCACTCCTGCGTGGTCCGTGACCAGTCTCCTTAGGCTGTGTAGGGCGCGTAGAGGACAGGGTGGTCTGTGACCAGCCCATTGGGTCCGCCCTGAATAGTGGGCTGTGTAGGGCACCCTGAGGAACAGTGCTCACTCGTCTTCGTCTAAGTCTTCCAAGTTCTTTTCGTCTCGTCTGGATTTCCCAAGGTCCGTAAGAGTCATCCTTGCCTCGGACATTTCTGTTGCCTTGAGACTCCACCTACTCTAGTCTCAGATGACTTCTATGACTGAAGCTTCCATCTGCTCACCTTTCTGGATGTCGATGCCTTGTGTTCTTCTTCTGAGTCCTGAAGCCTTCATCTCAGCCTTCAAGCTTCAGGCCTTGTCTGCCCTTGTCTCTTGTCCGGCCTGCCACCTGTGCTGCTCCCTGCAGCAGGTCCGAAAGGGCTGGGAGTAGTCAGAGGACCTCTCAGAGACCAACTTTGCCTCATCCAGGCATTTAGGTCAGCAGGGGCCTAGTCACCTCCAACCCTAGAAGAGGTCCATCTTACCGCTAGGGGCACACAGCTCACCCCTAGCACTCCCAGCCACCGAAGCGCAACAGGATTTAGCTGTTTTTAAGGAGAACTGCCAAACAATCTTGCCCAAGGATGCATTTAGACTGCCCTTCTCTGAGGATTGAACTTAGGACCTTCAGATTATAAGACTGACACGCTGCCTGCTGCGCTAAGAAGGCAATCAAGCTTTAATCACCTATACTGTGGCAGGGAGTGGCAATATGTGGCAACACATGCCCTAGGCCAGATAGTCATAGCCATGGAAAGAAAGGGCCAGTTTGGATGGCTGCACTGGAGACATAGAATTCAGGCAATTTCTTTAATTTTACCAGGGTTCTTATTTTCAGGGACAGAATTATCAACTTCAAATGGTTCATATATTCAGAAAAAAAAAAAAAAGCAAAACAACAAAGTAAAAGCCATGCACTTTTGCATTCAGTTTATCTTTCTCTCTCTGTTGTAAGCTTAGGCTTTTTATATCACTGACCATTTTATTTAAGAAGTAATTTACTTTCCTTTCTTGTGGACTGGATCAAAGTTTTTTATTCTTATCCCATCAGCTTCCACCAGCGAGGGTAGTCTTTTATAGTAAATGTATATATTACATAATCAGTGCAAAACCAATAAAAGCTGTTTTAATTCTTCAAATCCTAGGACCCTCCGAGTCAGGCACTGGGTTGCTGGTATTTATCTTGAGAGTTGGCCCTCCTCTTCTGAAAAGCAACTCCCTGATTTAATGAATGAGAAGTCATAAAGGGAGTTCCTGCAGTTTATGCAAATAAGGCCCACCCCTTGCTGAACTGCTTTCAGGTGACCTCCAAGAACTGAGTCATTCGGATCTATCAATCTGAATTAAGCATGAAACTTCCAGCTGAGACTTTATTTAGTCAAACCCCAGGTTAGTCTCTGCCTCCCTCTTCTAGCTGTCAGAGCCACCAGTTCAAGTCCCACCTCTGATAAATATATATATATCTATATATTTTTTTTTTTTAAATGGTGCCTCCTTCAACCACACCGTGCAGGTCCTTTCCAAACCAAACCAAAGTAAATGTAACATCTAATTTTAAAGATTCAGTCCAGATAACATGGACTTATTTTGTGTATAATGTCATCAATAATACATACAGTCTTACTTCAGTACAGGTCCATTAGAAGCTGTGGACAAGCTGGACCAGGTAAGGTTGTGGACAGGCTGGGTCCGGCAAAGCCGGGGACAGACTGGACAGGTCTGGAACAAGGCTAGGTCTAGGATTAAGCACAGACAAGGACTGGGACAGGACACAACACAGGACAGGGCAGGACTGAGACAGGACAGGACTGGAACAAGACTAGACAGGGCAAGGGCTGAGCAAGGCAACACAGAACACAGAATGAATACGCCCAAAGGCAGCTAGGCAGAAGGCCCATAGTCCATTGGGTATCAGAATGAGGCCAGGTAGGCCACAAGACAGACAAGGCAAGGAGAGAGAAAGCCAGATGGCCACAAGGGAAGGCAAGGCTAGGAGCAGAAGGCTCAAAGGCCGCAAGGCTAGAGGAAAAGTAACGAGAAAGACAGAGGCCAGGACAAATTGCCAATGGTAACGCCATAAAATGACAAGGTGGTTATGGCAGGTCTGAATTACATAGGCTAGAACCCAGGATATGGTGAGAACAGAGAGGAGAAGCTTGGCCAGCCTGGAGAGTATGTGCATTGAAGTCCCCTGGTGGAGGGGAGGCTGCAAGACAGGCTGAGTCATGAGACCAGGGTCGAAATGGTGAGGACAGTTTAGAGCAGGGCCTTCCGGAGGCCTCTGCTGGTAGGGAGGCATCTTAGTCAGGGTACGGTGAGGCTGCATAGCAGCTGAAATTGTAACAGTTATTTTTCTACTTATGATTTTTGTTATTCTAATCTTGAAATTCCCAGGAAAAATAAATTAAAATCTGATAGCAAAGGTCCCTAATTATATGTTAATGTGATACATCATATCTTAGACATCGAAAGTGCAGGTCTAGTAACCTGCAGAAAACCAGAGTCTTAATAGGCTGTGATATCTGTTAAAGGACCAACAAAAACGTTACAATATGTGAGCATTTGAGAGCAGACAGTTCTTTTATTCAGAAGACATCTGAAGAAGGGTCATGAAAGCTCATATACTACTGAGAAAGATAAAATATAATTAATTTACTTGCATAGTTATTTTGTTGTTGCCTTCTACATATTATCACAGAACTAACAGATGGCAGGTTTTTTTTCAGGCGAGGGGGAAGGGTGATAGAGCTTATGAAGTTATGTGTGATTGCTGCAGCTTAATGGGCTTATCAGCCAACAAGAACAATTGTTCTCACAAAGTCATTTTATAACTGTGGTGCAGTAGATATTGCTTCTCCTGTTGTATAACTCTTATGAACTTAATAGAAAGTAGCATCCTTTCCCAGAACATTCTGCCAGATAGGGTCGTCAGATGTGACAGTGCTATCTTACCAGACAGAAGCACCGAAGGAACTGGGCTTCAAAATGCCTATGCAAAATCTTGATTAACAAGAAAAACAGAGTGACAGTATAATATATCGTAACACTCTGAAAGCGTTCCTTATGAGGGAGCTTGAAAAATGTAAAAAGCTCTTCTTAGTCAAAACTGTAAAAAAAAAAAAAATGTTTTTCTTCTGAGCTTTACAAGTTAGATAATATAATCTCCCAATTAAAGAAATACATTGCCGTTGATGTCTGTTGATCTTGTTGCAGAGAGATAGAAGAGAGTATTGCAAGGGGCTGCTAGATAGCCTTTGCATGGCTGGCATAGTGTAATGTTGCTTTATCCATTTGAATGTGTCTGGCTCATGTGGAGGAGCAGATATATTAGAATAACTATCATACTGTATGTCCAGAAGTGATCACTGTGATAAACTGAT
The DNA here is from genome assembly GCF_901001135.1 of Rhinatrema bivittatum. Lineage (NCBI taxonomy): Eukaryota > Metazoa > Chordata > Amphibia > Gymnophiona > Rhinatrematidae > Rhinatrema > Rhinatrema bivittatum. The sequence continues at coordinate 70,001,915 of NC_042616.1, read as the reverse complement.
GCCACGCTTAACGAATGCAAAGCACTAATAAGATTCTAACTATGCTTGTATTAATATCCCATAGAGTCACTTACATCAGAAGACTTGAGAGTGGGCTGCTAATAATGCACATACTGAGTGTTTAGTAATGTGTTTCACTTCTATGTTCAACTCCCCACTTGATTTCTTGATGATTGGCTTGTCACTAGGTACTTTGCATAAATCCATCTGTCAAAATTTAAATCTGTGAACATTTGATCACTGCCTGCCTTCTTCCCCATACCTCTCTAATTTAATAGAGCTCAGCTACAAGAATACCACAATGAAAAAATGCAAAGCGAAATATGAAAACACGTTTGATGTGAGCATCTTTTCATGCATATTGTTAAAAAGTCAGTCTCCAAAGGGTTTCTCTCATTCTCCGTCTATTGCAAAACACCTTGGACAATGGACCACTACTACAATTTTTTACACCAAAAAAATAATGGGGCAGATTTTAGAAACAGCGCGCGCGGGGTACATTTGTGCGCGCTACCCGGCGCGCACAAATATACACCCGATTTTATAACATTTTATAAAATCCAGGATCGGCGTGTGCAAGGGGGTGCACACTTGTGCACCTTGCGTGCGCCGAGCCCTAGGGGAACCCCGATGGCTTTCCCCTCTGAGGCCGCTCTGAAATCGGAGCGGCCTCGGAGAGAACTTTCCTTCCACTCTCCCCCACCTTCCGCTCCCTTTCCCTATCTAATCCACCCCCCCAGCCCTATCTAAATCCCCCCCTAACTTTTTTTCGTGATTTACGTCTGCCTCTGGCAGGCGTAACTTGCACGTGCCGGGCAACTACCAGCGCGCAATCCCCCGGAACAGCTGCTGTGCTGGAGGCCTCGGTCCCGCCCCTGTTTGGCGCCCCGCCCACGACCCCGCCCCCTTCCCGCCCATTTTTCAAAACCCCGGGACATATGCGCGTCCCAGGGCTTGCGCGCGTCGCGAGCCTGTGGAAAATAGGCTCGGCGCATGCAGGAGCAGGTTTTCGGGGGTTACGCGCGTAATGCCCCAATGGCATCTGTTGTTATTACCCTTGAAGGCTGTATAAAAGGGCATGCTACTGGTCATGGGAGGACCCACTCAGAAAGGAATGCTCAGTGCAGGCCTTGTTATGTTATTGTATTTCAGGGAAGTGTTGTTATTTGTTCCCGGGAACATCAGGAACAAAACTCTTGCATCTCCAAAATGCAGAAATGTCCCCAGTAGACCCCCTGCCTACACCACAATAAAAAGGTTTTTAAAAAAAGAATGAAAATTGCATAGCTACATCCCATCTCCCTACCCAAACCCCTCCCCTTTACATTAACCCCCTGCCCCAACCAAAGACCCCCAAGTAGAAACCCCCTGCCTGCAGGTGCCCCCAAACCCTTTCTCCCCGGACCCCTCAAAAAAAAAAAAAGTCCCTGATGGTGTAGGGTAGGCCCCCTTCCCCTCCTTTGCCTTAACATAATTCCATGGTGGTCTAGGGCCCCCTCACACTTCCTTCCCACCCCCAAATCCCTCCCCCCATACATTAAAATGAATCATTGATGATGAAGTGGGATCCCTTAGTGCCTCCTAGCTCTAGGCCTGGTTATTTACACTTTTGGATAATAGAAGGGCTAGGGGACACTCCATGAAGTTAGCAAGTAGCACATTTAAGACTAATCGGAGAAAATTGTTTTTCACTCAATGCACAATTAAGCTCTGGAATTTGTTGCCAGAGGATGTGGTTAGTGCAGTTAGTGTAGCTGGGTTCAAAAAAGGTTTGGATACGTTCTTGGAGGAGAAGTCCATTAACTGCTATTAATCAAGTTGACTTAGAGAATGGCCTCTGCTATTACTGGCATCAGTAGCATGGGATCTTCTTGGTGTTTGGGTACTTGCCAAGTTATTGTGACCTGGTTTGGCCTCTGTTGGAAACAGGATGCTGGGCTTGATGGACCCTTGATCTGACCCAGCATGGCAATTTCTTATGTTCTTATGTTCATTAGAGCAGCTTTGTATGTCTGAAAAGATATAATAGGGCTTATGCATAAGGAAATAAGTCAACTAATGCATTCCAAAGTAGGTATGTGAATTCATTTAAAATGAATGGGCATTCTGAAATGAAAGGAATACCATTTGTTTCTTTTGTGGGTCCTTGAAATGAATGGAGGGATCCCACAACTTAAATAAATCCTATTTGTATCATTCATTTAAGTTCCCATTCATTTTCATGGTCCACAGAAATCAATGGAGAGCAAATGTCATTTATTAATTGTAACTACGTAATAAATTAGTAGCCAGCCCTTTCCAGAGAGCTATGTGTGAGATTGTGAACTGTTGTCAATGAGACCGCAGTACAGAGACAACATATCATACTGATCCAGCCTATTGCTGCTTTCCGGATCCAGTGATGTTGAACTGGAAGAATAAGCATGAGATATACTGTGCATTTTCTTCTGTAGACATTGTTTTGGGAGGATGCTGTTACCTGTCATACCCCTAATACCACCATAGGGGACTTGCTGCCCCATGCCTACCTGCCATACCCCTTATTCCAACATAGGGGACTTGCTGCCATATGCATACAGTTTCTACTACCACTGCATCTATTCAAAAGTTATTTTTCTTTTATACCTCCACAATCCCAGCTTGGTTCTCCTATCCTGTTTGTTGATTTAGGATTATACTGGAGTGGTTTGTCAACCAAAGCCCTCAGTCTGCAGGAAGAAATACAGGCAGAACAGAAAACATACAGGAGAGAAACCATTTACATGTTCTGAGTGTGGTGAATCTATCAGAAAGATAGAGAGAAATCATACAAAACCAGAAAATCAGGAAAGAGAACAGCCAGAGTTCAGCTACAGAATATAGGAAAATGTTTCTAAATAAAACAAACCTTACCACATGCTCTGATTGTGATAATAGTTTCCTTCAGAAAGCCCATTGCACAAGAAAATAACATTTTTACCCAGCAACTAGATCAAGTTCAAGCAGGGAATGTAAGAAAAGTTTGTTTCAAGAAAATGATAGTTATCACAGTTCAATTTCTTGTATTGAATCTGACAATTGAATTGGCAAGTGTGCTTCAACAGAAAGACTGGCATCTTCCATACTATTCTACCTTGCTGCTATACCCTCATGCTACACCTTGGAGTTCTTTCTGCCACTGTGCCTTGCTGCCAAATCACAGACCTTACACCTTGAGGTATTCCTGCCACTCTGGAGGCTTGCTTTGCATATCTGCTTTTGTGTTTTGATGCCACTCTTTGTGCTGCTTTGTCCCTTTATTGGTGCTTTCCTCCCTCTTCTTGGTGCTTTAGGATGCTGATACCACTTTGGGTGCCAGTTTGCCTCTCATGTTGCCATTAGGGATTCAGGCCACTGTTGCTGGTGCCCTGTTTTGGAGCCTTGGGGTGTTCATCCCATAGTAGCTTTCTTCTTTGCTCCTTTGATGATGTCTTGGAGAACTTCTATCAATGCTGGTACCCTTTTGCCCTTTACAGAGCTTTAGGCTATTCATGCCACGTTTGGTGCCCCTTTGCCACAGTCTAGGTAGCTTTCCGTACTTTTCCTCCTTCTGATGATTTCTTTGCACATTAGGCCAAATTTTAAAAGGTGTGCGCGGGCGTAGATTTGTTTGCGCAACCCGGCGCAAACAAATCTATGCCCGATTTTATAATATGCGTGCTGCCGCACGCATGTTATAAAATCCAGGGTCGGTGCACACAAGGGGGTGCACAATTGTCGAACTTGTGCTCGCTGAGCCGCGCAGCCGTCCTCCGTTCCCTCTGCCTCCCCCCATCTTCCCCTCCCTTCCCCTATCTAACCCACCCCCCGGCCCTACCTAAATCCCCCCCCGTACCTTATTTGATGGCATTACGCCTGCCCCATGCCTACCTGCCATATCTCTGGCAGGCGTAACTTGCACGCACCTGCCAGCTGCTGGCGCACGAACCTCCGGTACGGCTGCTGTGCTGGAGGACTTGGGAACGCCCCCTGCCCCGCCCCCTGCCCCACCCCCTGCCCCGCCCCCATACCGCCGCCATGCCCCCGGCCCCACCCCCGATCCACCCATTTTTGAAAGGCCCGGGACATACGCGCGTCCGGGGCTTGCGCGTGCCGCTGAGCCTATGCAAAATAGGCTCGGCGCGTGCGGGGGGGGGGGTGTTTAAGGGTTACGCACGTAATTTTATGCGCTTAACCCTTTGAAAATCTACCACAATTTGTATTAGAATTGATGAGAAAACCCCAGTTCTGGAGCCCAATGTAGGCTGCAATGCTTTCCTCATTGAGTTTAATTGCAAACGAAAAACGAATCAAACAAATATTTTTTTTCGTTTATCCTAGACTTGCAGAAATCACCAAATTGTACAAATAAAGATGCCTTGAGAAAGCAGGATCAAGACGCTATTGAGTATAAATGGGTTTATAGGCACAAAAAAAACAAAACAAAGAAGAGGAAAAGCAGACTAAGAGAAGTGCATTACGGAAGTGGAGGGGGTGAAGAACAGGGCTCACTGAAGTGATATAACCAGGGCCAGTGCTTCCATTAGGCAAACTAGGCAGTTGGCTAGAGCACCAACATTTAGGGGCAACAGAATACAGCCAGTACGAAGCCCAGAGGGTTACTGTACCAGAGCTAATACTGCCAAAAAAAGAGAGCGTTGTGCTAGAGCCACTGCTACCAGTAGAAGGGAACGCTGTGCTGGAGCTTCCACCAATAGGAAGTTGGGTAAGGGGGTCTATGGCCAAAGGCAGGGCGCCGAATACTCTTGCACTATCCCTAGATATCACACCAGAGGTATGGACAGACCCAAAAATTAGATGGGGAGAGCTAAAGGAAGGGGAGAAAATGAAAACTGAACAGTGCCACAGTGAACAGAAACTAAAGGCCCAGATATAATTCTTGGCCAAAAAGTAAAGCAAATTGTGCTCTTTGCTTGTTCTGGGGTTATTTCAAATACTTCAGCATGTCTTTCTCTTGCTTGTCTCCTTACTCTCCATCTGGAGGCTTTTGTGAATGGAGTGTACACACCATTTCAGCTGGTAAAAAAAAAAAAAGGAGAATTAGGTTGAGGTTGTGTAGTTGAAAACAGCAAGATTTGGCTGTGAGAGTAAAGATAAAGGAGGAATCAAAATAAACTTTTGGAATGTATGCAGATATTACAGGGGCAAGAGTGAGATTTTGGAACTAAAGCAGAGGGGAAGAAGGGGATCTCTCACAAGAGGGAAACAAGAAAACTGTGATTAATTCAAGATTAAATTTCAGGAAATGATACAGCCACGTGAGGCCAACAGAGCTGAGTGAGTGGCAGAAGTGAGGGAGCAGGAAAGAACAGAAATATTTTTATATGTGGACATGCAGATGACATCCAACCTGCATTCTGCACTTAGAGTGCCGAGAGGGCGGGCGTGAAATGAAACCCCGTGGGTTGCCTGCATCAGGAAAATGAGGGTGAGAGAGAAGGCGGAATACGCTGAAAGCCCCGAAACATTTGATTGGAATGGTGGAATGACAGCTTTGAGTCTGTTAAGTACTTCAGAAACGCAAGAAGCAATGGCAGGAGCGGAGAGGCTGGCTGTGCGTGCTGCACAGATCCAACAGGACTCGGTGGTGGAGGAGGGGGGAGAGATCTCAGTAAGAAACACAACTGGAAGGGACTGGAACAAACGGTGTGTGTGCGCTCCCATGCCGTACGAATGAAATGGGAAAAGAGGGCCAGAATGGTAATTAGGAAAAGAAGCAGGATCCAGGAAGGGGCTTTTGGCAATATTTAGAATGCTACTGAACTGGAGAGAAGTGCCATGGATATTTCAGTTAAAAAAGGTGAAAAAACAAAATCAGCAGGAACAGGCTGGAGAATGGAGGTGGTGGGAATAGAGTGTGAGGTAGTGAATTTGGAGCAAGCTCCCAGAGCCTGCACCTCCACGTCAGAAGGGATTGGATACAGAAGAAGAGAGACAAACGAATGGGAAAATAAAAACTGGCCATTAGGAAATGAAATTAGCCTAGAAGTAAAATAGTAAGCAAAAGCCTCAGGAGGCATGGAAGCACATTTAAAATGGAGGTAGAGGTCAAAGACCTGAAAATCTTTCTGGGATTAGAGATAATGTAACAAAGAAAAATAATCATTATGGTACTGTTCTTTCTCAGAGACGAGCAGAAGAGGCAGTAGTGAGGAAACATTTGAAAAGAAAGAAAGAAAACAGATTTCAGGCCTGATTCACAGGGACAGTAACTTTTAAACAGGAGCGTAGGCACACATGTACACGCATTCGTTGACCTGCACCCAGAGACACATCCATTTTATAACACGCGCGTATATGCGCGTGTGTTATAAAATAGCCTGGATGCGTGTACAAGTGTGTACAATTTTAAATGGACGCACATATGTGCATGCAAATGCCGCTTATACCGGATAAATGGGGGACTTTTACAAGGGACAAGCGCTGACACCATAGCTAGTTTTTCCAGTTCGTTCCCAGTTTGCCAAGTTAAGGGGTAGGACTCCCAACCACCCCCCAAATTTAATAGCCTCCCTCCCCCCCCCCTCCGTTAGCCCTGCCCCTTAAAACCCCTTTGACTAGCCTAGATTGTTTTGTTTTAATATTTGCATGCCATTCATAGGAAAAGTAAATTTACGCGGCAGGGCACTTAGGTGCACGCAAGGATGTGTAAATATTTACGCGCACATTTCTTGGCTAGGCCCCAACATGCCCATGCTCTGTCTAGACCACACCCATGCTCCGCCCCTTTTGAGAACATTTTTTTATTTGTGCATGCAGCGGGAGATACAAGCATCCATGGGCAGCTTTAAAATCCGCTCGGTGTGCGCCGACCCAACTTGTGTGTGTATTTCCCAGTTTTGGCACACGCAGGGCTTTTAAAATTCACCTTTAATGGTTTTCTACCATTTTATGTGTATGAGGGAAAAGCTTAGTGATTCTGGCCCATAATGGGGGACTTGATAGTTGCCATGGCAATGTGAGTTATATTGTGGTTTACCATGACTCCTGAGCGTGAAAATTCCTAGCATACCATTTTGATCAACTGAGTGCTCACGGCATGTCTGGCACTGGTTCTTCTGAAACCTCAGCAGATAACATTTAAACTTGCAGTATTGTACAAGGAAATCCAGAGATATAGATACTGCACACTCGCTGTTCAAAAATATTTCCGCCTTTTGAAAGCAGAGTGCTTCTTTTGTTTAGTTCTAGCAAAAAAACCCAAAAAACAACCCAATACTTTAGAAGCTCTTTCATATCCTTTCAGAAATGTCACTTTGTCTATTCCTCATCCCATCTTCCTAATCCAACACTTTGCATTCCTAGAGCCTGTTGCTGGCACGAGCAAAAACTAAACCTGCTAACCGAGATTTCCCTAGGCCACTCTCCATGCTTGCTTCCACGTAAAACCTGTGCTTGCCAAAAGCCTTTGCTGCCATTTTCCCAGAGATCTGCTAATGCATGTCCTCCCTGACATGTTGGTTGACAGATCCAACCATTGAAGTGGTCAGTCCCATGGCCGACCTTACTGTTGATGAAGATGGCACAGCAGAGTTCATCTGCCAGTATTCTAGGCCGGTGGAAGCCACGTGGAAGAAAAATGACCAAGACGTTCCTGCTGATGGGAAACGAATCACTATTGAGCAAGACTGGAACGTAGCCAAGCTAACAATTAAGCCTGCGATTCCCGAGGACGGTGGCATCTACGCTTGTGAAGCAGGCGGCACTAGAGTGGTGGCTGTACTTGATGTTGAAGGTGAGGTCTTCCAGCAGCAACAGAAGGAAGACTACCTCAGTAATCATGGCAAAAAAACAAAAACAAATCACAGCAACATTTTCGCTAAATAAATCTCAAACCAATTTCCGATAATTTTGTTTTTGTTGTCACTATGTAAATTGTGCTGTATTACTTTAATATATTAGTAGGCTATGAAATTCCATTGTCCATCCATTATAATCTAACCTTTAACATGGGAAACTTATGAAATGTTCTCAATTTTTATTTATTTATTTTTTTAATAAATGAGTATATTTTGATGAATACATTAACATGCTTTTTTTTTTTTTTTTTAAAGCCATGGTCACGTAGATCCCAGTACCTTCAGACTGTGAAATCCCATGAATCTTACGTGATGAAATCCCTTTGGTTCATCATCACTGATGGGACTAGAAGTAATTTCCATAGGACCAATGCCTTTCTTTCTTCTAACCAGGGAGTTAATTCTTCCTGACCTGAAGGTTTTATTTTCTAGAACTTCTGTTTTTTAATTTAATTTAATTTAATTTATGGCAATGAATATCTTCTTAATAGAGCCTTGAATAAACTCTGCATGGCATTGAGGGCTACCAGAGGTCACAATTTGAGGTAACCACTATTAAGAGAGTTTGAGGATCAAATGATCTGATGCAATGGCCGTATGTGCAAAGTGAGCCATGGGAACTCATATCTTGTTACATTTCTTTAAGCAAAATGCCTTCTTTTTTTTTACCAAATTCTGTTAATACTGAGATTTTTTTTCTACTTTTAATTTTGCCCAGTTGCATTACAACCTTCCTTCCTCCAAAAAAGTGAAATTTCCGAGTCAATATAATTACTGTAAAAAGAATAGACACTGTGTCACTTGACTGGAGTAGTCTTCTGTGAAATGATTATTTTTCTTTAAAGTGCTACCCACCCTTAAAAGGAAATCCATGTCAGTTTTAAACCCCCTTCAGCTGCTGGAAGTCATTGATGATTTTTTTTTTTGATGATTGTTTTGTCTTTAAATAGCCAAGAACACCATTCTGAAGGGCCTAGAGAACGTGGACGCCGTGGAGGGCGGCGAGGCTCTCTTTGAGTGTTACCTCTCCAAACCCGAGTGCTACAACTATAACTGGCTGATCGACGATGAGCCGGCAAGAACAACTGAAAACATTGAAATGGTTTTCTTTGAAAATGGCCGGAGGCACCTTCTCCTCCTGAAGAACCTCACCACCAAGGACAGCTGCAGGGTGACCTTTTTGGCGAGCGACGCGGTGTCATCAGCATTCCTGACTGTGAGAGGTAAAGCTGGGAGGGAACCAGAGGCTTCTGTGTGATTATGTAAATATTAATTCTCACTCCTTTCTATGTCTGGCAACAGTTTGGGTGGCCTGATGCCTCTCTTTTTATCTCTTATCCCTCAGATCTACTTCATTTGCAGCCCAAAACATGACAGAGAGAAAAGTAGTAACCATATAACAGTAAATTGTTTGGTTTTTGTTTTTTTTTGGTTTTTTTTTTGGGGGGGGGGGACGACACAGAAGCAGATAGATTATGATGTAATTAGAATGAAACACATACTAGGGTACACAAAATATGCCCAGGTGCTGAGGTGTCCAATCCTTGCACTGGTCAGGGAGGGGTTCTGAAAATTGGTTGAGAAGTGAGCCATGGGAACTCATATCATATCTGAGCCCGGTGTCAAGGACCGGGCTCAGAGGGTTTTCTTTAACCAGACAGGGAAACGTCTCCCTTCTGTGTACATGGACAGACAAGCTCCAGATCTCCCCTTGCCCACCAAGTGTTTGGCTTCTTTGGGCTCACTCCAGTTCAGCGTGATCTCCACTTCAGAAGACACAAATCCTGGAAGACAGTTCAGTCCAATAATGGTAATATTGGACTGAACTGGTAATATTCATTAAGCACAAAACCGGGTATCTTATGTAACCCCTGGGTGGGATGAATCCTTTAACTTGTACCCAGGGGCACACAGGAAGAGAGATGGACCCTTTCTGCACACAGTTCTCTCAGTTTTTTCCACAAATAGATTTCACATTCTCAGTTCCAGGGCTCCCTGTGTGGGGGGAGGGGAACATTAGTTCCGAGGCCCTTTTGCATTAGTCCCTGTACAAACTCCTTTCTTTCACTGTAAACAGCCCTAATAATAATAATAATCAGTTTTTCATATCCAAAAGGCACATTGAGAAGCTATGTGGTTGCCAGCTACTTTTACTGAAGAATATTTACAGCTCAGCATTTAAATAAAATCAATAAATAATAGGACAGCAGCAAGATTAATAAACTTGTGTCATCACTTTTCTAGCAAAACCTCTTAGTTCCTTGGAAGCACACTCCTTGGTCCCTTTCTCTTCCTAATTTCTCAAATTACTCAGATTTCTCAGACTGAAGATAGTTCAATCCTCCTGTCAATGCTCAGTTGGTGTCACTGCTTTCTTCCCATTGTGGAAAGGTTAGAGTTACCTATCAAAACATAAGTCCCAATTCTCATACCTTTCCTAAAGTTTGCTTAAATACTTTAGATCTCCCTTTGAAGGACTTGATGGGTACTCTCCTCTCAAGTACAGCACCCTTGAATTGGCAGCAAGCACAGTCCTTCAATTCTCTCAGCTCCTTCCTTCTAGTAAGGGGCAGGAATACACTTCTTAGGTTAAAAGCCCTCACTCCTCAGGTGAAAGGTGCTTCTTCCCAATAATATGGAAACTGATTCCCTGGTACCAAAGGTACTCAGTTCCTGGTGGAAAAACAATAGGCTTTGACTCAAAAAATAGGGAAAAGTCAAAACAGAGACAGGAAGGGTGGAAAAACTTCCTTGCCTCCCAACTGAGGTGATAGTCACTAAAGACGTAATTTAAAGTTGGAACTCCTCTGCATTAGGTCACTGTCAGGTCTACACCCTGGAAGAGCAGTGACATGCTGCAGAATTTTCCCTAAGCTTGCTTTAACCAAACGCAGGGATGCCCCAATCTTCTGTGCACAGTTCACACAAGGGAATCACAATGGTGGTCTAAAATATTGGATTGCAAGAGCAAAAAAAGCAATCAGATGTAAGTCAGGCTTCAGGCAGACCCATACAGAGAAAACCAAGCAGTCCTTTCAGAATAATTTAGCAAACATAAATATCAGGAGACAGAGAGCTCCTGCCTTCAGGAAATGCAAACTAAAATCCACAACCTGCCTAAACAAAAGTCAAACTAAAATCCACGAGGATTGATGGTGCTAGAGGATGATAAACAGCTAGAACACACCATCTGCAGTTACCACATGGTGGAATAAAACCCAAACATTGGACCTCCTCAGATAGTACATTCCTTTTGGTAAGGAAAACCAAAGGTTCCTTACACTTTCACAAGTTCAACTTTTTTTTCCGCAGGCCTTCACATTAAAATAGGCAGACAGTAGCAAAATCAAAATATCTTTAGCAGTGCTACAGACTATTCAGCATAGGGAATTCATTCCTGGCCAAGCAGCAACAGTTCATTAATAAGATCAGTCACTTACTCAGTTCTTGCAAGTGAAGTAAATGATGAGATTTCCATAGACTGGCTGTTTTCTTTGGTGTTATCCTTATGATTCCTCTCAGGGACTCTTCTCAACAAAAAACTAGGCCTTAAACCTAGGAGTATAGTTTTATATAACATCTCTTCCCCCCACCCCCTCCTTGGATGGTGTGAGCACTGACCCACTGGTTGCAGGGTTGAGGAATGTTGGAACTGTAATGCTTTGATGTGAAAAGGAAGAAAGTGTGTAGGGTGACAGAAAAAAAAGAGAACTACTAAACAAATACTTTAATTCAATCTTTATCTGAAAAGGAACTGGAATAGGACCACTGATAGCTGGCAGGAGCAGAGAGATATCACTCCATTTAAAAAAGAGAGTGTTTACATGGGGTTAGAAAAAGTGAAAATGGACAAAGTAATATGATGTAATGGAATACATCGTACGTGTAAACCCATGATGGGGCACATAAATTATTTTAAAAAATTTGGTCGGGCATATGGTGGAGTGAACCTGGCACAGAGGCAATTGTAATACTGTCCACATTCAAAAGGTAAACATGACTATACTTCATTTCCCTCCGTGACTGCTCCCCTCCTTCCCTACATTCAGAAAATACTCTCTGAATGAACCCACACCTTGGAATAAGTAGGATCGCACACACAAATGGGTAGAGTTTAAATGCCTAGCGCGCGTAAATCCCAGGGGATACCCGCGTGGCTGGGCCTTGCATGCGCCGCGTGCATTTTCAAAGGAGCCCGGCCACACGCATAACCCCCGTTATGCGCCGAAATGCTGGGCCCAGAGAAAGGGGCAGTCAAGGGGGCGGGGCTGGAGGCGGCCGGTAAAGCGGCCATTTGCTGCTGTGTCTGGGAAGCGTGCACCGACAGTTGGCCGGAGCACGCAAGTTGCTTCTGCTCCAACGGAGCAGTAAGCAATGATACAAAAAAAACAAAGGGTAGGAGACAGGGTTTAGGGGATGGGGAGGAAAGGAGAGGAAAGGGGAAGAGGGAGGGAGTATGGGTAGGGGGAGGGAAATCGGAGAGGCCCGATTCCGTCATTGCACGTAATCTTATAAAATAGGCCACCCTGAACGCTTCGCCCACCCATGCGCGCGCAAATTAAAAAATCCCGCGCGCATGTGCACGTAACCATGGGATTTTATAACATGTGCGCGCCGGTGCACGCATATTATAAAATCGACACATCCATGTGTGCATTCCGGGAAGCGAGCGCACTTTTAAAATCTACCCCTAAGCTATCATCAACAAAACCATACTTGTATTTCTGGGATATCCAGTAATCAGAATATACACAATAGTTAGGGATATTAAAAGACACTGATTGAATTAGGGTTCACAGGCATCCACAGCAAGGTTGCAACTTTAGCAACATCACAATAAACATTAACCAAATGCTCTTATATAAACTATGTACTTCCCCCGTGTATTAGGAGAAATACCCCAAAGTGCTCTTTTTCTTTCAAATCCAGCAAACTATGTTACTCCACATCTCATCATAATTTATTTATTTCATAAATTTCTATCCCACCCATAACAGTAAAACTGTGCTGATTTCTAAATCAACAATCATAAAAATGTAAACAAAACAATAAAAACAATAAAAAAATATTAAATATAAATATAAAACCAGTGTACATAACTCTCAGTCATCTGCTAACAGAGGCAGGCTATAAAATTACCTAAAAACATATTAAGAAACTGTCAATTCTGAAATGCCTTTAATCGTTTACGGAAGATTTTAAAATCTGAAGTGACTGGAAGATCTAATGGAAGGTCATTCCAAAGAACGAGGCTGACAACCAAAAATATCCTATTTCAAGTCATGGCTAAATGAGCCTGCCTAGCAGATGGTACTACTAATAATTCTTGATTAGCAGACCGAACAGTCAATGAAGGAGCATATTGGGGCAGATTTGAAAAGCCCTACGCGCTGGGCCTATTTTCAAAAGCCCGGCGGCGTGCATAAAGCCCCGGGATGCGCGTATGTCCCGGGGGTTGAAAAAAGGGGTGGGGAGTGGGCGGGGCAGGAGCCTCCAGGCACAGTGGCCATTTGCTGCTGGCCTGGGATCACGGGCTGGCCATCGGCCAGCGAGCACAACTTGCGCCTGACCAAGGCAGGCGTAACTAGGTAAGATACATTTTTTAGGGGGGCTTAGCTTAGGGCTGGGGGGCGGGAGAGTTAGGGGAGGGGAAGGGAAGGGAAGGTGAGGTGGGGGGGTAGGGAACGGAGGAAGGCAGCGCGGCTCGGCGCGTGCTAGGTGCACAATTGGCTGCGCACATATGTTATAAAATCGGGCGTATATTTGTGCACACCGGGTTGCACGCACAAATGTATGCTGTGCGCATATGTTTTAAAATCTGCCCCATCATATATATATAACTAGATAAATTGGAATGTGCCATTCCAAAGACTGAGTTGTAAACCAGTGTTAAGAATTTGAATTGTACCCATTGTTTCATGGGAAGCCAATACAAAGTTCTCAATAATGGTGTTATATAATCCCATCGATGGTTGGCCAAAAGGAGCCAAGCAACAGAATTTTGTAAATCTTAAAGAGCTTGTAAATGGACATTTTGGAGGTCTACATAAAGGGCCGGATTTTAAAAGCCCTATGCGCGTAAATCCAGAGGATTTACGAGTTTAGGGGGGTTACGCGTACCTGACCTATTTTCAAAAGGCCTGGCAATGCGCATAAAGTCCCGGGCCGCATGTAAGTCCCAGAGCTTGCAAAAAGGGGCTGGAAGGGGGCAGGGCGGGCCAGGGCGGGGCAGGGCCAGAGGCCTCCGCACGGCTGCTGGGCCGGGGATCGCCCCAGGGCTGTGACAAAAGAAAAAGGAAAAGGTAGGGCGGACACGGCGGGGGAGGTAGGGGAAGGGAAGGGAAGGTGAGGTGGGGGGATAGGGAATGGGGGAAGGCAGCGCGGCTCAGCGCAGGCTCGGTGCGCGCATGTTATAAAATCAGGCGTACATGTGTGCGTGCTCCTTTTAAAATCTACCCCAAAGAGAATTGCGGTAATAAACTGATGTAATTATAAAAAATTGCATTTACAAGTGAAAATCGTCCGAGGGTAAAATGCATTTTACATGTCTCAACAATGAGAGAGAGAGAGAGAGAGAGAGAGAGAGAGAGAGAGAGAGAGAGAGAGAGAGAGAGAGAGAGAGAGAGAGAGAGAGAGAGAGAGAGAGAGAGAGAGAGAGAGAGAGAGAGAGAGAGAGAGAGAGAGAGAGAGAGAGACTCTTTATAAGTGAACTCTTTATACCACTGTAGGAGGGGCAACTAGTAACTCAGGGTGAGGTTTTGGTGGTGGCCTAGATTTTGGGGGGCAATTTTACATGCACAGTCAGAAGTACGAACAGCACAATAGACAACAGTGAAGATTTTATGTGATTTGGAGTGATGAAAGTTACATCAGGATGAGATTTGTACATTGTACTATTAACCTAGCTTGATAGCAGCTAGGTAGAGAGTGCATCAAACTAGGTTGAGACTTCATGCAAGTCTGTGTCCTCCTTGCACCCTTTCCAGATGTTTCCTTCAGGTAATAGCTAGGTATTCCCCCTGTATTCCCAGCTACCCCCTCCCCCCACCAAGAAAACCACTTCTCCTTGGTCTTCCACTAATGGTGGGACCAGGACAGCTCAAGGTAATCTGCTGTCTGAGGCGAGGGATGAGATGGCACTCCCCCGCTCCCCCCCCCCCCCCCCCCCCCCCCCAAGGAATGGCATGACACAAGTCAAATCATTGAGAAAACCAAGGAGGAGAAGGGTCCCCTTGGAGTCTGACCCTTTTGATGATTGAAATGCTGGGGAAGGGAGAAAGCAGGGGTCAGAGTTCCAAGATTAGTGACAAATAGAGCATCAGTGATCTTTCTTCTAAGAATCTGGCAACTCTGCCACCTCCCAATAACCCTATGACCTGCACCTGACCCTTTCCCCAGCATTTGCTCCCTGGAGAAGTGAGAGATGGGTGAATGGTGGGTGGTCAGTGTGACACACTCTCTGGGCTAGCACAGGGCGCCCTAGGCAAACCTTATAGCCTTGTACCCCTTACCCACCAGCACTCACTATACACAATTAAAAATTATGCATTTATACTAACAGATTGTACATTAAAAACGACATGCATTGCTGTGGTGCCAACCAGAAAACCCTTCTTAAAAGATACTTGGATCCAATATGGTATTAGGCCTGTTGTAAAAGTGCATTGAGTGTGGGCTTGGCCCACAGAAAGCCATGAGTAAACTGAATTACAGTTAGAATATAATAAACCTTCCATGCCAAAGCAGCACTATCTGCCAGCACTCCAACAACAACACCTCTACAATGAAAAGGAAATACCGCCAATATTACACCAGGCCTTAAAATCCAATAATGCTCTTATTGAGAGAACAGAACAAGCCAGGTTGCAATAGACCCTTAAACAGTAACTACATGCTAGCAGAATCTCACCTCAGTCACATATGCAGAACACAGATAGACTCTCACTATGTACAGAGACCATAAAGCATAAATATTAATGTGCAGACAAAAACTGAACTGTAACCCGCTTAAAGCCAGACTCTGTATTCAGTGCAACAATGGAAAACCAGAAGTGTCACGCTCCTCATAAAGCAATAATAAAATCAAGAAATGTAACACATCAATCATAATAATAAAACCATACAAATTAAAATAATATTTAAAAACAGCTACTGAATAGAACATCATTTATCGAATGCCACACTAACAACCCTCATTTCCATTTACTCCGCCCCAAACTCCTCCAACGTGAATACAAATTTTAAATTTGCATATGCATTTCGCGATGAGATATTTATCACATGCATTATGTTGTTATCGTGCGTTAAGGCCCTAAAGCATTTTGATAAATGACCCTATTAGTCTTCTCTCATGTATAGGTAACACACACTCCCTGATACACATGTTCATTCTCACACATACACTTACTCACTCTTTTCGCCCTCTGGAATACACACGTGGTAGTAGCCTCCACCATCATCCCACACAGCCAAAGGGGCTCCTCTTTTGTCCTGGGGTGCGGGCAGGCCAGTGGAAGTGCTCAGTGAACAAGGCGGCTGCCTAGAGCACAAAAGTGCTGGACATGGCACAGCAAAAGCATGTATTCTTTCCTGCCCCCATAGCCCGGAAGAGAAAGCAGTGTCCAGTGGGTCTGTGGGGGATGGAAGATTGCAGCAGCCAGTAGGAGCAGTGGTCCTACAGCAATGGTAGGCTGCAGAAGCATCAGCATGCCGCTGGACTGTGATGGCTCAGGTTGTTGACTGGAGCAGGATCATGGCAGTTGGCTGGAGTTGAGAAGCACCACAGGCAAACGCAGCTGTCAGAAGCTGAAGGAGCAGACTGCATGGCCTGAACAGGTGTAGGCAGTAGCAGAGCCCCACAACTATCAAGTGCTGTAGCAGGGGGACTGCGTGGCCCCTCCCCCCATTGGGAGCTGAAACAGGTTGTCAGGAGAAGCTGCACCATTGCCGATAAGGAGTAAGAATCCTGTCCCTGGTCAGGATGTAAGAAGAAAGCTGCTGCTATTACTGCTTGTGCTTCGGTGAGTGAGGGAAAGTGAATGAGTGAGAAAGGCTGTGTGTGTGTGTGTGACTGAGTCTGTGTCTGTGTTAGGGAGAGGCTGCGTGTGTCTGTATGTGTGATTGAGTCTATGTTAGAGAGAGGCTGCGTGTGTCTGTGTGTGTAATTGAGTCTGTGTCTATGTTAGAGGCTATGTGTGCGATTGAGTTTATGTCTGTGTTAGGGAGAGGCTTCATGTGTCTGTGTGTGTGAATGAGTCTGTGTCTGTGTTAGGGGGAGGCTGTATGGGCCTGTGTGTGTGATTGAGTCTGTGTCTATGACAGGGAGAGACTCTGTAGGTGATTGAGTATGTGTTTGTGAGAGAGAGGCTGTGTATGTCTGTGTGAGAGAGAGGCTGTGTGTGTGTGAGTGTGTGTGTGTATATGAGAGAGAGAGAGGCTGTATGTATATGTATGTATGTATGTATGATTGAGCATGTATGTATGATTGAAGCTGTGTGTGTGTATGTGTGTGTGAGAGAGAGAGGCTGGCTGTGTGTGGAATTGAGCGTTTTGTGTGCCAGGAGAGGCGGTATGATTGAACGTGTCTGTGTGTATGAATGAAAAATCGAAAAAACTGGTAAAGTATGTGATAGAAAACACTATCAAAGAAAATCACACACACAAGAGTGTAAGGTATGAACGGACGGGTTTACCCTCATACCTGAGTGACTGTTCATAAACACCAAACCCAGTGTTTTTAAACCATATAAGCACTTTAAATTTTTGTGCAAGCACTCGTCTAAATAATCACGGGGTTACCCCCGTGCTTGCACAAAAATTTAAAGTGCTTGTATGGTTTAAAAACACCGGGTTTGGTGTTTATGAACAGTCACTCAGGTATGAGGGTAAACCCGTCCGTTCATACCTTACACTCTTGTGTGTGTGATTTTCTTTGATATTGTGTGTGTGAATGAGCATATGTATATGTAAGAGAGGAGTCAATTTGTGTGCAACAACTCCCACCTCCCTCCACACTCCTCTGCTAATTCATGACAATCTTAGGGAATCTGGAAATCAAAGGTTCCCAGATAAGTAGACCAGGGAATTTTTTTTATCCATATTAGTTTTCATTAATGGCTTTTATTTGATGTGTTTACTGTTTTGAAATATTTTATTGGCATTTGGCAAAATTTTATATGAGTTTTTAATTATTGGATGTTTTTCTATTTGGCTGTTTTGAAATATTTAATCTTTTTATTAATACAGTTTTACTATTAATGATGTATATTTTTTGATGTTTTATGAGAAATGGTAACATTTCTGTTTTTTTCATTGTTGCATTGCATATAGAGGTAGATTTTGGTGTAGGTTTTCGGGCGTACCCCCCGAAAACCTACACCAAACCCCCCCTGCGCGTGCCGAGCCTATTTTGCATAGGCTCGGTGGCGCTCACAAGCCCTGGGACGCGTGTAAGTCCCGGGGCTTGCATGGAGGGGCATGTTGGGGGGCGTGTCGAGGGCGTGCCGTAGTGACGTGGCGTTTTGGGGGCGTGTCGCGAGTGACGCGGTGTTTCGGGGGCGGCGCTGCGGGCATGGTTTCGGCCCGGGGGCATTCCGGGGGCATGGCTGCGGCCTCCGGACCAGTCCCCGGACTGGGACATGGAGCGCGGCAGCCGGCCCGGCGCGTGCAAAGTTACGCCTGCTTCCAGCAGGCGTAACTTTGCCGACAAAGGTAGGGGGGGGGTTTAGATAGGGCCGGGGGGGTGGGTTAGGTAGGGGAAGGAAAGGTAAGGTGCGGGGGGGGGTGGAAGGAAAGTTCCCTCCGAGGCCGCTCCAATTTCGGAGCGGCCTCGGAGGGAACGGAGGCAGGCTGCACAGCTCGGCGCGCGCAGGCTGCCAATTTTGGGCAGCCTTGCGTGCGCCGACCCCGGATTTTAATGGATATGTGCGGCTACGCGCATATCTATTGAAATCCCGCGTATTCTTGTTCGCGCCTATTGCGCGAACAAAAGTACGCATGTGCGCAGATTTATAAAATCTGCCCCAGAGAGTCTATTTCTTTTTTTGCGTTTCCAATTCAGATTCTGTCTGCACATTTCTATTTATATTTTATGGTCTTCTTATTCTGTATTTGGTGAGGGTGTGTCTGTGTTCTGCATGTGTAACTGAGGTGAGATATTCTGCTAGTGTCTGTGTAGAGATCTAGAGTAGCCTGGTTTGTTCTGTTTTCCTAATAGGAGATGTATTGGTGTTTTAGGGCCTGATGTAATATTTGCAGTGTTGCCTTTTCACATATGAGGTTATTACTATTTGAGTGCTAGCGATAGGAGGTTTACTGTATTGTAATTGACATTCAGTTTTACTCATGGCTTTCTCAGGGCCAAGCCACACCCAACATGCTTTACAGGGCTTAATGCTATATAGGATTCTAAATGTCTTTGTGCAGAGTTTTCTTGTTGGCAGCAGAGCAGTACATGTAAATATAATCAACACGTTACCTCGTAAGACTGTACTTTAGTATCCATGTAAACATTGGCTGAACTTTTCAATGCTTCCATAGAGTCTGGAATAGTTCCGGAGGACTGGAAAAATGGATGTGGTTCCTATTTTAAAAAAAGTGGAAATAAGGAGGAGGCTGGGTACTGCAGGCCAGTTAGTCTGACCTCTGTGGTGAGGAAGCAAATGGAATTGCTGCTAAAACAAAGGATAGTGCAATTTTTGGAATCCAGTGGATTGCAAGATCTGAGGTAGCATGTAGTGAAAGGCCTAAGGCTCTTGAGAGCACTAGACATAGTGTACTTGGATTTCAACAAGGCCTTTGACCTGGTTCCGCAAAGAAGACTTATAAATAAATTGTGCGCCCTGTTTGGATCCTAGAGTGACTGACGGGGTTAGAAACTGGCTGAGTGGGACACGACAAAGGGTAGTGATAAATGGAGTTTTCTCTGAGGAGGGGTTATTACTAGTGGTGTGCCTCAGGGGTCGTCCTTGGATCAGTTCTTTTCAACATTTTTGTGAGTGACATAATGGAAGAGTTGTCGGGAAAGGTTTGTCTTTTTGCTGATGATACAAAAATCTATAACAGAGTGGACAGCCAGGAAGGAGTGGAAAATTTGGAGGGATCTCGTGAAGGTTGAGGAATGGGCTAATGTTTGGCAACTAAGATTTAATGCTAAAAAAATGCAGAGTAATGCACTTCGGATGCAAAAACCCAATGGAAAGGTCAGTATTGGAGGTGAAATTCTTCTAAGTACAAAGGAAGAGTGGGATCTGGGGGTAATTGTATCTGATGATCTTAAGGTGGTCAAACAGGTGGAGAAAGCAATGGTAAAAGCCGGAAAGATGCTTAATTGCACAGGAAGAGGAATGGTCAGCAGAAAAAGGGAAGTGATATTGCCCCTGCAAAGGTCCCTGGTGAGATCTTACTTGGAATACCGTGTACAATTTTGGAGACCGCACCTTCAAAAGAATATAAACTGGATGGAGTCAGTCCAGAGAGTGGCTACCAAAATGGTCAGTGGTCTAAAGCATATGGGAATAGACTTAAAGATCTAAACATGTACCCTCTGGAGGAGGAGAGATATGACAGAGACATTCAAATATCTCAAAGGTTTCCATGCACAGGAGGTGAGCCTTTTTCAATGGAAAAGAGGATCTAGAAAGAGGGGTCATGAGATGAGGTTGAACAGGGTTAGACTAAGGAATAATCTTACAAAATATTTCTTTGCAGAGAGGATGGTGGATGTGTGGAACAGCCTCCCAATGGAAATGGAAGAGACAAAAACAGTATCTGAATTCAAGAGAGCATGGGATAAATACAGAGGATCTCTAAGGAAGTGATAATTATAATGCTAAATTAATTGGACAGATGGACATACGGTCTTTTTCTGCCATCATGTTTCTATATTTCTATGGGTGTAGGCCAATGCTACTTCTGATCCTTCTAACCATGCACTTTGCTGCTGCTCCTTTTTTTTCTAGCCACAGCGATTGTACCTCCTCTTTTCAACATGGCCAGTCCCATGTGACACAACTTCCTCTTCTGGGCCAATGAAGGCAAGAGGAACAAGGAGGTGTAATCATCACAGTCCTGCCACTGCTATTACCCCCAAAACTGTGGTGACCTGGAGGCTTTACACTCTCTCCTACTCATACCCCCTTCTACTTCCCATCCATTTCTCTCTTTTCATCTCACTCCCCTCTTCCACCTCATTCACACCCTCTTTCCTTTTCTTTCTTCTCCTCCCTCTCACACCCCTCCTTACCTTCCCTCCATTCTCACTCAGCCCCCTTCTCTTTTACCACTGTCCTCTCACTCATGCCCCCTTCCCCCATCTCACCCCTCTCACTCTTGTCCCCTTCCCCCAACTCACCCCTTTCACTCACCACTTCCCCCGCACTCCCTCACCCCCTCTTCTCCCACTCACCCCTTCCCCTTTACCCATCTCTTCCCACTCACCCCCCTCCTCTTCTCACCCCCTTTAATTCCCTGGGAATGATGTTTCCCTTCCCTTGACTCCATCTCACTCACCTCCCTTTCTCCTTTACTCATACCTCCTTGCATTGCCTTATCACCTTTCTCACGTAGCCCCTTCCCCTTCTTCCTCCCCCAGTCTTCTATTTCTTCCTGACATTGGGGTGTAGAAACCTCCCGGCACAAGACCATCTACGCTGCCACCAAGGATGGATTTAGGATTTTGCCGTCCATAGACATGGATGGTGCTGTCGTATCCTCCTCTTCCCCCTCCCCCCCCCCCCCCCCGCCATCCCCAGTAAGGTGAACAGAGCACAGCGAGTAAGTCTAAGGTTCGATCTCAGAGTTTTCTGCTGCAGCTCAGGGGTAGAGTCTGTGGCAAACGTGAAAATTCAGAAGAACATTGACAAAGATCTCCATTTTTTATATCAAATTATATAGGCTCAAGCAAGATTTATAATGTATTTTCCTTTTATTAGATAAGGAAAAGGGATGTTACATATCAGTTCAGGGAGGAGATCTCAAGTATGGAGAAAGGAGAAGGAGAGGGTGCAAGAACCAGGAATGGGGATAGGAGAAGGTGAGAGGACTGAGATGGGAGATGGGGAAGAGCAAGAGTAGTGGGGGGAGATCAGGAATCCGGGGAAGGAGAAAAGGAGGGAGAGGGAGGGAAATTCTGGGATTGAGGAAGGGAAGGAGGGAGTAAGAGGGGTTGGGAGTAGGTTTCAGGATCTGGGGAGAAGGAAGAGGTAGGAAGGATCAGAGGGTCCTAGATCTGGGGAATAGGATGTGAATTATGCTGCTGGTGAGGGGGGTAAGAGAGTGGGTGAGGAGGAAACAGGTTTCCCTGCTCTCCCTTGCATTCTGGTTTAGTCAAGTATCCCCTCCTCACCCAGCACTATCCCTTCTCTCTCACACAAAAACGCTGCCTCCCTCCCCCCATTCCCCCTCACTCTCACTCACAGATACCACCCTGGACTGATGCCCTTTCATCCCACAGTAATCTCCCACTCAGTCCCTCCTACTCTCCCCAAAATGATCAAGTCTCACCCCTCCCCTCCTGCTCCCTGTGCACTGCCCGGGAAGGAAGGAACTGGATCAGGAAGCAGAGAGCTGTTCTCTGCTGAGTAAGATTCGGAACATTTGGAAGGCAGCAAATCTTCAGCCAAGCTGCTGCCTCCTCAGAATTGTGCTGCCCTAGGCACGGATCTAGTGTGCCTATTGACAAATCCAGGTCTGGCTGCCACTGCAGAGCTCTTCTCTTGGCCAGTCACTGTCACAGTGGTCTTCTTCCGGCCTGCGGGGAGTAGGAACCCCCATGCCGCCGTGGAGTTCGTCTTCTGGCCCATGGGGAGTGAGAACTCTCTGGGCGCATCGTGTTCCTGCACTGCCGTCATTCCTTCATCCTGCCCAGAGGGTGTGGGGACCCCGCAGGTGTGTCATTTCTGTACTACCGAGGAGCACTTCTTCCGGCCTGCGAGATGTGAGAACCCCACAGGCACATTGTTTAACACTTATTTATTTATTTTATTTGTTTGTTTGTTTTTATATACCGATATTCAAGTATAAGTATCACATCGGTTTACATAATAACATAAGTGATAGTGTGACCACAGGTCATATTATCTTTACATGGTAACATAGTAAAAAACTGCATCTACGTATTGCTCTAACAATTATAATATTATTACATTGAATAACAAACACGACTTAATTCTTAACATTATAATGGCTAACGTTATTGTGAAAAAGGATGGGCCTTTGGTTGGAGATGTATTGAGATCTCAAGTGGGTTATGTGTGGGTTATAGAGCTGGTTGTTTGGGGTTGGATTGTCTGGTGGCAAGGTGAGGCGGTTGCTGTAGGAGTGGTTTTTTTTTTTTGTTTTTTTTTGGGGGGGGACCCTTTTGCTACCTCAAAATGTTTCCACCTAAGGCGGCCTCCTCGCCTTGCCTCATTATAGAACCACCCCTGGGAGGGATCACTTACCATTCTGGCTGAGCCCCTTGCTTGTTTCCCTGGTAAGGAGAAACACCTCTCCAGCCTTGGGCCTTTCTCCCTGAAGGAGAAAGCCCTGGCAGAGCTCCTTCTTTAAGAAGAGGTGCCCCAGGTACCCCACACTCCTGGCGTGTTCCCCCCAACTTCTCCTGCAAAACTCTGAACACAGAATTGAATACTCTGCAGAATACCCCCTCTAGATTATCTTCTTCCCCAAGTCTCCCTCAGGAAATACATTATTAGAAACCCTCCAGAACCTTCCCATAAATTAACATTCATTATATTTTTTTTTGTCATGCATACACAAAGCTGCCCCTGCTCCCGAGCAAGTGAAAGGTTGTGCAATGTATGTTGGCACCGGTTATGCACACACCTGTGAATTTTCAAAGTGGATTTATCTGCATAAACCCTCTCTAAAAATGCTGGCTAAAGTCTTTAGCAGACTTTAGCCAATGTGGGCTATTGTAGTTTTCAATTTTAAAGTTTCTAATTAGGTGCTGCCATTACTTGTTTGCTTTGAACTTTTGACTGTGCTCCTTTTTCACTCCAGGATGGCGCCTGGAATTCCTCAAGCCCTTGGCTGATGCTGAAGTCACTGCAGGGCACCAAGCTACCTTTAGCTGCGAATTAAGTGAAGCAGTGCCGCAGAATGAGGTGGCTTGGTATTACAATGGATCAGATATCCAACCAGACGAAAACTGGGAAATGCAGGTAGATGGGAACCGTTACAAGCTCATCCTGAAAGAAGCCCAGTTGCATCATTCCGGAGAGGTGACATTCGCTTCGAGGGATGCAATTGTATCGGCAAAACTGACTGTAATAGGTGAGCTGACATTATAATGAAGGTCTTGCGCTTTGACATGAGTGATAAAAATAGCTGAAATGGCACGTGTCTTGGAAAACCACTATACTAAACATGCTTTATGCTGTGTCAAGTTTACATATATACTGTATTGTATGGTGTGATCCATAAAATATGTAAAACTCTTTCAAATATTTTAGATGTAGGAATAGGACTAACACAGTTGTGTACCCTCCTCACTGCACCATGCACCAACCAAGCCACATGTTTTTCCCCTACTTGTATATCCTCATTGTGGAAAATGTTGCCCCTTCCCCCCACTTCAGCAATAACCAGAATTCTCTGTCTCTGCTAGTCTTACAATCCTGGCTCAAACCTACATTGTTCAAACTTTTTTTTTTTTTTTACCTAGCTCTAAAGTTCATACTCCTCACGTCTCAGCCCATGTTCCCTTTAACTCTGTGCTGCATCCTGTTTGTATTCCGTCTCCTTTGTTTATATGGTGCCCTGGATTGGGTGCCAAATAAATAAATAGCAAAGTAATAATATTAATATTTTTATAATGGTTCATTAGTTACTTCTCTTTGGTTGTTAAAATAAGTGTAGTGCTGAAAAAAGGGCATATGAGACTTGTAAAGCCTAGTGTCCATTGCTGTCCAGAGGAGTCACCTCATAGATGAGACTGTAAAGCCTAATGTCCATTCCTGTCCAGAAGAGTCACCTCATAGATGAGACTTGTAAAGCCTAGTGTCCATTGCTGTCCAGAAGAGTCACCTCATAGATGAGACTTGTAAAGCCTAATGTCCATTCCTGTCCAGAAGAGTCACCTCATAGATGAGACTTATAAAGCCTAATATCCATTGCTGTCCAGAGGAGTCACCTCATAGATGAGACTTGTAAAGCCTAATGTCCATTCCTGTCCAAAAGAGTCACCTCATAGATGAGACTTGTAAAGCCTAGTGTCCATTGCTGTCCAGAAGAGTCACCTCATAGATGAGACTTGTAAAGCCTAATGTCCATTCCTGTCCAGAAGAGTCACCTCATAGATGAGACTTGTAAGGCCTAATGTCCATTCCTGTCCAGAGGAGTCACCTCATAGATGAGACTTGTAAAGCCTAATATCCATTGCTGTCCAGAGGAGTCACTTCATAGATGAGACTTGTAAAGCCTAGTGTTCATTCCTGTCCAGAAGAGTCACCTCATAGATGAGACTTGTAAAGCCTAATATCCATTGCTGTCCAGAGGAGTCACCTCATAGATGAGACTTGTAAAGCCTAATATCCATTCCTGTCCAGAGAAGTCACCTCATAGATGAGACTTGTAAAGCCTAGTGTCCATTGCTGTCCAGAAGAGTCACCTCGTAGATGAGACTTGTAAAGCATAGTGTCCATTCCTTTCCAGAGGAGTCACCTCAGAGATTTGTGTAGGGAAAATTTCATACATGATGTCCATAAACAGGAACACGTTTATTTCTAAGCGTAGTGAAAGAGATGGCCCAAACTGTAAATCTAAATCATTAATGCAAGCATGTGTGAAAACCATACCTAGAACCAGAGGAAAACAAGGCTTTATTGACACCCCCTCCCCTTCCCAAACTAGAAAATCAGTTCAAAATGGGTTTTCAGAAGCATAAAAAAAAGCTGTCCCTATTCCTGGGACTGGCCACTAAGAAACAGATGTACTTTTTGGGATCTGTCGGGTACTGGCCACTATCGGAGATGGGATGATGGGCTCGATGGACCTTGGTCTGAACCAGGTGGCAATTCTTAGGATTCGTGGGGTGTTTAGCTCTGACCGGTGACTTTGCCCTGGTAATGCCTCTCTGCTTTATCAGACAATTTAACTTACGAACTTGGAGATCTTATGCTGGTTCAGAGAACACATGCACACTGTAATGGCTGGTTCAGCACTAATAGAAGGCATGTGACGGTGACACTGAGGAATACTCTTTCTGTTTTTCCATCTAAAATGTGTATAAGAAACAGCTGCAGCAGCAGGAATGTCTGTGAACAAGGAGCATAGTTTGTTTATGATTGAAGATCCATCGAAAATCTGGCTCTAGATGTTTGTGCTCTCAGTGGCAATAGTGAGCATTTTTAACATATTTGCACACGACGAACTTATGCGCATAAACCCCTATTTTATGGACATAAATTATGCTGTGAAAATCAACCGGGAGGTTCTGTAGGTAAAAATACGCGTGAAACCCAATTCAGTGGGTGCTTTTACCTGTACTCCAAGTAGGTGTTTGAGGCATGGGGGAAAGGATTTGCACACACGTTTTTCATTCTCAGAAGTATACGTGCAGAAAGTTACGCCTCCCCTGAGAAGGGTGCAGTTTTGTGTGTAAATCTGTGCGTGGTTCTGGCCAACCTGCAGATTCTCAAATCAGACCTTGTGCATGCAAGTCCACTTTGAAAATTCAGGCTGTTAGAAAATGACCCTCCCTGTGATCACCGGCGAATAGGACAAGCTTTAGTTTTACTGGTAATCTCTGCAGGAATGGGCAATACCACCATAAGCCACGTGTGCTCCCCTGAGTGCTGTAAATTAAAAGTGGAAGCAAGAATCTGAGAATAAGTAGCCTTTTAAAATGATAAAATGGGTGGAAGTTCATCTGTTTTATAAAGAAGTTGGCTACTTTTGTTTTTGTTTTATGTGTCTGTATGCTTTTATACTGTGGAATAGTACTTCTATCCACATGGAGCTTTCAGTCTTCTCTTGTGAACAGATTTTTATTCCACTTTTTAAAATGTGACTTTAATGTACAGCACACACCAGATATTAGCATGCTTCACTCTGCTGATAGGAGATAATGTTGTTAAGTTTATTTATTTATTTATTTATTTATTTATTTATTTATTTATTTATTGTTTTTGTTATACCGAGTTTCATGACTGGCATCTCATCAACCCGGTTTACAATTAACAATGTGTGAAAAGCATAAGGTAACGTGATAACAATATTCCCAATAGAACTGTGAACTTTAAATACAGAGAATCAATTGAAGGGTGTGAGAAAGTTACAATAAAACAATAAGTTTAATAAGTTTAAGCATTGACTGTCATATTATTGGGATTCATTTTTTGCCTTCAGCCCTTCCCGACCCACCTGAAGATCCAGAGGTTGTAAGTAAGAGCAGCCGCTCCATAACTCTGTCCTGGTTCACACCGCTGAGTGATGGTGGTGCTGGCATCATAGGCTATAATATTGAGATGAGAACAGCAGGCAGTGACTGGCAAGGGTGCAATACCCAACCTGTGCAGAGAATGGAGTTTGTTGTGGATGACCTGGTCCCAGGCGAAGCCTACAGATTCCGCATTTCATCCGTTAACAGAGTTGGTGTTGGAGAGCCAGCTCACTTACCCCAAATGGTACAGCTAGGTGAGGACCGGCAGACTCCCACCATGCACTGCAAAAATATTTGCACTCGTACTATGTTTGGCCTGTCACGTCTGCCTCATATGTACATGGGCCTTCATTTGCAATGTATTGGTGCACCATTTTTATGCTGTAGAGTTTCTGCCATGAAATATGGGCGATATAGTACAACACAGATTTCTTGCAAACCGTTCCAGGCAAAAGCAAAGAAAACTGGCAGTGGTTCATCTTCACTCCAATGCTACATTCACCGTATTTCATGGGCTGTCATATGTTGCATATGGTTTGCATTCAGTGTTGCATTTTCCCATGCTACCGATGGAAATTAGAGTTCTAGTCTGGGGTGACTGGGAGAGAGAACACTGGAATGGCTACAGTGCGCGGTGATGAGGATAACACAGAGCCTTGCTGGGCTTGATATAAAAAGGGAGGCACCATTGCCTTCCAAACATGCATTTTTATTGATATTCTTGTATTTCGTTTAGCTAGCAACTTTGGCTGGCCCCTCCCCGTGAGTACATCATAAACCCGTGCCGCCACTGCTTCTCTCTTCCTGCTTGTGGGGCTGGGAGCCCACCGAGCATATTGGGAATTCTTGCCGCTGCCGTCTTCTTCCTACCTGCGAGGCTGGGGATCCCTGCCAGGGATATCATGAATAGGCTCCACTGCTGCGGGTTTCTTCCTGCTCACAGGGCTGGGATTCCCCCAAGCACATCAGAAATGGCCCGTTGCTCCCCCTCCCCCCCCCCGGGTGTGCCGCCCCGTGCAAATGCACGGTATGCACACCCGGTAGCACCGGGCCTGGTGGCAGGCACGTCACAGAGCTCATAAACAGACGCCAACAATTTTAAAATTCCATTTGTTTTGCCAGCTGTGACAGAATCCTTTTTCATACGTATACGCTTATTGCTGATTATGGTCAAACTTGCAGTTATGTAAATAAAGCTACAACTCTCCAGAGACTGCCTGCGTCGATGTGGCAGGTTGGTGGTGCCAGGAGCCATTTGAAAAGGGCATGGGGGTCCTAGGAGTCTGGATGTTCAAACATTTAGATCAGTACAAAGCCATGTGGGTAGGCATGGGAAGGGAGGAGTGCTGGGGAAAAACGCAGTGTTAAATGTTTATTTACGAATGTTTATTTGTATGCCGCTCAGAACTATGGATGGTGTGGCATAGAAATATTTTAAATAAATAAATAGGTGCTCTTGTATACTCCCCTACATAAGATGGGAGGAGAAAGATGACAGAAAATGTTTGGACAAGGAGTGATATTTTCAAGTGGTCACACTTTATGGCTGGCAGTTGGGATATATCCTTAGCAGTGTGGACAGGAGTAAACTGGGCAGACTGGATGGGCCAGTTGGCCTCTTTCTGCCATCATCTACTATATGTTACTTTCCTCACCTTCAGGCCAAAACAGTACAGTGCGCTCCGGCGGAGCGCACTGTTAACCCACGATTGAACACGTTTTCAACGCGTTAGCGTTACCCCTTATTCAGTAAGGGGTCGAAAACGCGCGTCCAACCCCCCGAACCTAATAGCGCCCGCAACATGCAAATGCATGTTGCGGGCGCTATTAGGTATTCCTGCGCGATTCAGAAAGGAAAATGTGCAGCCAAGCCGCACATTTTACTTTCAGAAATTAGCGCCTACCCAAAGGTAGCTTCTAATTTCTCCGGGCACCGGGAAAGTGCACAGAAAAGCAGTAAAAACTGCTTTTCTGTGCACCCTCCGACTTAATATCATGGCGATATTAAGTCAGAGGTCCCGAAAGTTACAAAAAGTTTAAAAAAAAAAAATTTGAAGTCGGCCCGCGGCTCGCGAGTTGAAAACCGGACGCTCAATTTTGCCGGCGTCCGTTTTCCGAACCCATGGCTGTCAGCGAGTTTGATAACCGACACCAGCAAAATTGAGCGTCGGCTTTCGAACCCGCTGACAGCCGCACTCCTGTCCAAAAAGAGCCGCTAGGGACGCGCTAGTGTCCCTAGCGCCTCTTTTTACCTCTTTACCGCCGGCCCTAATTTGAATACTGAATTGCGCGCACAGGAGAGCGGGCGTTTGCCCGCTCTCCCGCGGACTTTACTGTATCGGCCTGCTTGTGATCTGCAGGAACCACAGTTAAATCCCTCGCAGGGCTGTCATATGCACCTCCCTCTGGTTGTGAGGTGATACGCCGCCAACCAGAAACAGCAGAGCAGCTGCTATTGAATTGTATACATCTTTAAATTACGCGCAAGAATCTTTTCCAGATCGGATGGTTTGGTGGCTTAGTGGCCTTCTGCCACCCTGGGCAGCTGGGATGCTGCAGAGACAGCGCTCACAGCCCCTCCGGGGACCGGGAATCCCAGTCACCTTGCACCAGTGGTGGGATTTAAAGCCCATGATGGTGGCATTCTAGAAGAATCCCTGGTCAAAGGCTATCACCGGGATTACTGGTTGAAGAGAACCGAGAGGGGAGATGACATGGGTGAAAAATGAGTGGCTAATTGCGAATGAAGGCTCGCGGCACCAGATCTCACACCTGGCTCCGTCTGAGCCAGAAGTCTAAAGGAGCAGGGGGGAAACTGAAAGATCCCTCCCCGCACCCCACACAAAAAAAATAAAAAATTCCCCTTTTCCAATCATCCAGTGGCATGCAGGGGGTTATATATCTGTGTGGGCTGTAAAGTAACAGTTTTATCTCAGACAGGACATTTCTGCATGGATCTTCTGGATGGTCACCCTGGTCGTCCTGAGTGACAGGACCTTGTGTCTGCAGACCTTGCAGGGCCGGAGTTGAGCTGTCCCCCGATTTAAAGGGAAAGTGCACTGAGCTCAGGCAGAACTTAGCTTCTGATTTCCTTGGCTGTAGGAGAACAGGGATATTGTTGGTGGATGGAAGGAAGGAAGCAGCAGCCAAACGTATGGTTTTCCAGCAATCCTCTTCTTCCAGGCGTACCGAGGACCTATGGCTTGTGCACGACTGCATGGCTGATCCAGGCGGAAATGCACATTCCTGCAATCTTCTTTTGAACTGGAATTAGTTTTTGCCTGCCGCTTTTATTTTATTTTCTCCCCCTGAAGAGAGCTCAGTGCAGATCTATAGGGCCTTGGTCTGTGAAGGGTGCAGCTCTATTCCCAATTAACTTATGACAGCAACAATAGCACACAATAACAGTATATTTTATCTGATACGCAGAGTTTCTCCTGGAGAATACCAGACTGATATGTGAAGCAGGCTGAGTGCTTCAGTATAGACACCTAAGTCAGATACTAAAGTAAGGTGCCTATATTTAGCCAATCTAAGGCACCTTAGTATTGGTCTGCCTAAAAGTGCCGAACTTTAATGTTAGATGCCTTAAACTGAGGCACCTAAAGTTAGGCCCAGCTACGGCATCGCCTATCTTAAAGTGCCAGCACTTTACGTAATTCCCCCGACCTGGGCCTGCCTTTGGCCCTGCCTACTTTCAAGGCGCATAAATATAGGTGCCTTGTAAATGTAGGTGCTTAGCAGGGGGGGGGAGGGGAAGAGGGATTTTTATTATGGCAGATCTAGGCATCCTATCTTATACAGTTATAGGTGCATAGATTTTTAGAATCCTGGACTCAAAAGGGTTATTGTGTGTAATCTGATTTAAATGTGTTGATATCAAATGTAAGAGAAAGAGTCAGTTTATGAAAGCCAGATCCCCTTTTTATAAACTAAAAATAAATTTTTGTGCTTTAACAATCTGGGTAAACCTTTGTAGTGCACTGTAATTGTTTGCATTGTTTCAAAGATGCATGCTGCATTTTTTCATTAATCTTCCCCTCTTTGGCTTCAAGGTTTGTCTGCATTCCCCCCCTCCCCCTCCCCCTGAATAAAAGATGCAGTAATATAACGATATAAACCTTGAAAGCATGGATGCCTCATGGTGTCTTCAGCACTTCAGTTCTCTAGTGGAAACAGTAGTGAAGTATTAGCAAGTCAGTGTCCCAATTTCTGTCATTCCAGAGCCTCTGGTCACCATAACTCAACCCTTAAAGAGCAAGGAGGTCCGAGAAGGGGGCGAAGTTCATTTGACATGCAAACTGTCCAGTGAAAGTCAGGAGGTGAAATGGATGAAAGGGAAAGAAGACGTGCATCCTGGAGAAAAATACGAAATCATCTCTGATGGGAAGAACCAGTCGCTCGTCGTCCATCAGTTCACACCAGAGGATCAAGGATCGTATACCTGCGTGGCATCTTCGGATGCTCAAACGTCTGCTGACCTGTCCTTGGAAAGTATGTTTGTTTCTGTGCATATCATGTATCTCTCAAGGGGCAATTCTAAAACCAACATTTAGGAAAATAAGTTGTTGTGTCATTATCTGTGGTGTGTGAAAAGAGGCAGAAATAACATAAACACGGGTTTATTGTAGAGCTAAAAGCTTGCATATTTGCTTACAAAGAGATAGAACTGCTGCATGCAATACTTAGGGGCAATGCTATCCGATCAACTAGATTATACACTTGGGTGCCATCTAGTGTCTGGACCCAAAAATGCATGTGCTATGCCAAATACAAATGCACAAGTAAATGCAAAATTCAGAGCTATGCAAATAGTTGTGTGTGGAGATATTAAAAGGTGGCCGCCAATAACAGTCATCATGTTCAAAGTTTAAAATTAGGGCCACAAGAGCACTCTGCACTTCAGTCATTCATTTCCTTTTTGATCACTTGTAAGTCCTTTCCCTGTTCTTAGCTACGAAACACATTATTTCTCTCTTGTTTGACTGTCTATCTCCTATTATCCATTTTATGATATGCTTCCTTGATGACATCATGCACATCTAGTGCCTGCCCTAATATTAATGTCTCCATAGCATAAAGATATGTTGTAAAAAATGTTTTCACACTTCAGGGGAAAAAGAACTATTTTGCAGATTTTCTGTCTGAAGCACAGACAGGTAGATGAAAGAAAAGGTAATAAACTCAAGGCACTGCTCTCCCTACACGACACCCTCATTAAAGGAACCGACTCAGGTACCTCTTATCTTATTGCCATGCTTGACATCTCGGCGGCATTCGACACAGTCAATCACGATGTACTCCTCAACATACTCAGGAGTATCGGGATCACTGGCAATGCCCTATCCTGGATACGATCATATCTCCAGGATCGCCTTTTCACTGTATTAGTAGATAACAATGAATCTGACCCCGTCAATCTTCCCCAAGGTGTTCCCCAAGGTTCCTCCCTCTCCTCTACCCTATTTAATATATACATGCTTCCCCTCACTACCCTCCTCACTAACCTCCACATCAAGCATTTCATTTATGCCGACGATGTGCAACTCATTTTCCCATTCTCTGACTCTCTCCATACTGCTCTGCTTAACTGGGAAGCCTGTCTTTCCTCTATCAACAAATTACTAAATGACATGCAACTAGCTCTAAATCCCAGCAAGACTGAACTCTTAATCATATCTAATAGGCCACCGCTACCAGACATCCCACCTGCATACTCATCCACATCTTTCCCATCACACGTTCGCAACCTTGGTGTCCTTATTGATAACCATCTTACTTTCAAACCCTTCATCAAATCTATCATCAAGGAATGCTATTTTAAGCTCCAAACCATAAAAAAACTCAGACCACTGCTACACTTTTCTGATTTCCGCACTGTACTCCAGTCTATCATTTTATCTAAGGTAGACTATTGTAATGCACTCTTTCTAGGCATTCCCGCCACCTATACCAAACCCTTACAACTACTACAAAACGCTGCCGCTAGGATACTATCAAATTAAAAAAAAGAGATCACATCACCCCCACACTTATCGAACTTCATTGGCTCCCTATACACTCCCGAATTCTCTATAAAGCCCTTTCCATCATCCACAAAAGTCTGTTGAACTCTAACCTCAATTGGATTAAACCCCCCACTCCTCCCCCGTACCTCGAATAGACCCACACGTACAGCCCTCCAAGGAACCCTACGTGCCCAACCCATCAAATCTTTCAAATTATCATCTACCATAAGCAGAGCTTTCTCTCTCGCTGGCCCATCCATATGGAACTCCCTGCCTCCCGATATACGCCTGGAAACATACACACCCACTTTCAAGAAAAAACTGAAAACATGGCTCTTCCAGCAAGCTTACCACACATCACCTGCCATTACATAAACCCCCACTGTTTAACTAAAAAAAATTGAGTAACTAAGAATTTGCTACATGACTAGGAATCTATTTCTCGGAATACGTCTCATGCCCATCGATTTTGTACTTTGACTCGGCTACTTATGTAATTAGCTTTTGTAAATAGTTGTGATTTTGCTGATTTTGCTGTATCTATTTATTGATATCACGGACGCTCGCGGCATAGTCAGCTCTATACCCTATCCCACTTTTAACCACCTTGTTCTCAGTTACATGTAAGGGCCCCGCCCAAAAGTTAACCTGTTTTTTCAATGTTATATGTAAGGGTTCTGCCCATTTGTTCCTTTTTAACTGTAAACCGATGCGATGTGTAAACGGTCATCGGTATAAAAGAAACTTTAAATAAATAAATAAATAAATAAAATAATTCTCATTCAAAGCAGCCATTTTACAGGGAAAGTACCCCTTAGGACTCCTAACATTACACAGTTACTCAAAAAACATAGGGATTCAATGTTGCAGCACAGAAAAATTCAAAAAGGCAAATAAATATTGTTTGGCAATCTGAGCAAATAGACTATACTTCTTAGAAGCAACTCAGCTTCTCAATCTTGCATCTCCTAGACACCCTCTTACAAACACTCCATCAAGATTGCGATCTCATTCCCACCCCACATCTCTTACCCTCTAATATCAGGAAAGACCTCTCATAGAGAGAGGCTTAGTACTCAAAGACCTCATATCTAGGGAAGACAAGGAGGCTTCTGAACCCACCGCTGATCTGTCTAGGAGGGTTGTGGACAGCAATCGGTCAGCAGTTTTCAGATATCCATTTTACAGATATGGACACTGGGCAAGAGCTTTATGCTTTCCAAAAAAAAAAAAAAATGGAGAGGAACGCAAAGAATACTAACTTCTATCCTCAGGAGTTTGAGGTCTTGGTTCAGCAAATGGCAGTAAAGTTTCTCTTAGTTTATTATGAGCTGTCCAGGGCCATAGTCAACCATCCCATTAGGATAACAGTTCAGATTGCTGTTATCATCATGGGGTTGATAATCTGGATGATGGTGGAGCTCAGTGCAGAACTCTTCATCACTGACCTGATCCTCTATCGCAGGGCTTCCCAAACCTGTCCTGGGGATCCCACAGCCAGTTGGGTTTTCAGGATATCCACAATGAATATACATGAGATATGTTTGCATACCATGGAGACTCAGTATACGCAGGATTTAGGATACACGCATGTGAATTAGATCAACTAGTTGGGATCTTCTGGGTACTTGTGACTTGGATTGGCCATTGTCAGGATTCTGGGCTCAATGGACCTTGGCATGACCTAGCATGATACTTGTTATGTTCTTTGCTGAGTCCAGACAGAACCATGGTCTGTGGTCACTGGTTAAGGACTCTCACTACAATGAGTTGGCTAGGTAGGGGTAATATAAAATTGTGGAAAATCCTGGGTTGTTGCAAATGAAAGCTCATTATGCTGTAGCCCAATAGTTGTTTCAACTGAGCTAGAAGCTCAAAGGAACAAGCAAAAATGCCAGGTCAATTTTTTTAAAAAGTAAGGTATGCATTTTGGCCTAAGTTTAAAAAGGAAACATATGTGATATATTTTGATGGCTAACCTAAGATATGCCATATTGAGTCAGACCAAGGGTCCATCAAGCCCAGTATCCTGTCCCCAACAGTGTCCAATCCAAGTCACAAGTACCTGACAGGTCCCCAAACTACTAATGCCGGTGACAAGCAGTGGCTATTCCCTTTTGATTAATAGCAATTTATGGACTTCTCCTCCAGGAACTTATCCAAACCTTTTTTAAACCCAGCTATACTAGTTGCCTTAACCACATCCTCAAGCAATGAATTCCAGAGCCTAATTGTTCGTTGAGTGAAAAAGAATTTTCTCCAATTTATTTTAAATGTGCTACTTGCTCTTCATGGAGTTCCCCATTTTCCTTGTATTATCCAAAAGAGTAAATAACCATTTCATAGTTACTCGCTCAAGCCCTCTCATGGTTTTATAGACTTCTATCATATCCCCCTCAGCCATCTCTTCTCCAAGCTGAACATATCTTAAACCTTTCCTCATAGGGGAGCTATTCCATGCCCTTTATCATTTTGGTCTTCCTTTTCTGTACTTTCTCTAGTGCAACTATATCTTTTTTGAGATGCAGCGATCAGAATTGCACACAGTGCTCAAGGTTCGGTCTAACCATAAAGTGATAGGGGCATTTTGACATCCTCTGTTTTATTCACCATTCCCTTCCTAATAATTCCTAACATTCTGATTGCTTTTTTTGACTGCCATAGCAGACTGAGCAGACAATTTTAATATAATATCAGCTATGACTCCCAGATCATTTTCCTGGGTGGTAATTCTTAAAATGGAACCTAACATTGTGTAGATACAGCATGGGTTATTTTTCTGTATATGCATCACCTTACACTTGTCCACATTAAATTTCATATGCCATACGGATGCTTAATCTTCCAGTCTTGCAAGGTCCTTCTGCAATCTATCATAATCTGCTTGTAATTTAACTTATGGTATTTATTATGTTTTCTAAAAAATTATATCACAGTTCTTATATAAATCATTCCTTATGGAACTTGAAACATTTAATTTTGTTATGAACAAATACTATACTTTATATTCTTTAATATCTTTACATTTCAGCAAAAATTGTTTCTGAAGTGTTGACAAAACAAGAGCTTTTGAAGGAAGTACAAGAGATGGTCAAACTTGAAGAAATAGAAGAAGGCACTGTCCAGCCCAGTTTACCACTTGAGGCTGCTCAAGAAGGTGATCTCCATCTCTTATGGGAAGCTTTGGTACAGAAACGAAGAATGAGCAGAGAACCAACCCTGGATTCCATCTGTGAAGTTCCAGAAGAAGATGATAAACTTAAGCAGAAAAAAGAAGCAGAAATACGGGCAGATTTCTCAGAAGGTTATACATCTGATGAACAGGCTAAGACTGGAGAAGCTGACTTCTCTTTTACAAGTTCAGATGATGAATCCAGGGCAGGAACCCCATCACTAGTTTCTTACCTCAAAAAAGCTGGGAAGTCCACTATTACTATAGGTAGTAAGGTTCAAACAGTGTCCACTACCAAATTCTGGAAACAATCGGAGAAAGGTCCTGATGATATGAAGCCTGAGCCACCCATGCCACCTGCTGAACCAGCTGACTTAGACATGGATGATGATGACCCTTCAATGAATAAAGCAGCTGTGAAAATTCAGGCTGCTTTTAAAGGCTACAAAACCAGGAAGGTGATAAAACAGCAAGAGTGTCCAGTGTTTGGAGAGACTTTCAAAGACCTTACTGGTGAGCCTGGAGGCACTCTCCATCTTGAGTGTGTTGCCATCAGCAAGA
Source organism: Rhinatrema bivittatum (assembly GCF_901001135.1). Classification (NCBI taxonomy): domain Eukaryota; kingdom Metazoa; phylum Chordata; class Amphibia; order Gymnophiona; family Rhinatrematidae; genus Rhinatrema; species Rhinatrema bivittatum. Next base: position 69,964,976 of record NC_042616.1, on the reverse strand, counting down.
CTGATATAAAAGCCCATTGGCTGAAAGATGATGAAGAACTTTCTGATGGGCGTCATTATCATATTGACAATTACAGTGATGGAACATGCTCCTTAATCATTACATGCCTTGACCCAAAGGATACAGGAAAATACACATGTGAGGTCTCTAATAAGTTTGGTGTGGTTTCCCACAGTGCAAGGGTGGTAGTGGGCAGTGAGTCACCAGAAGCTGTTCAGAAGCACAAACCAGGCCCTTCTAAATCCAGTACTGACAGTGAGACAGATAGCTCTTCAGGAAGTGAAATTGATGATGCATTCCGCAAAGCAGGTAGACGACTTCACAAGCTCTTAAAGTCCAAGATCTCTCCTGACATATCAGATGTGGAAGAGGAACAATTTGTTAGTGCTGATGAAGGGGACTTGGGAACGGTAGATCCTCAGACGTATCGTGAAGATGATAAGTACATCTACATCAAATTTGAAATCATGTCCGAGGCCAAGATAGCTGCCAGTAGGTTCAGAGAAATGTTTGCAGCAATGGGTATCCCAGTTGACATTGACATTATTGACCAAGGCATAAAGAAAATAGAGCTACGGATAATGAAAGCAGCACAGGTGCAACAACAGCCAACAGAGAGAAAACCTCAGATCACTCTTTTGACCTCAGATACTGGTAAGTGTGATGCACTCTTTTTCTCCCTTTTCATTGATTCTCATGGACGTGGGATTAGTTCAAGTACCCTAAATATAAGCACAGTAAAAGATAACAATCTCTCTAGAAAATAATTATGTTGATTTTAATTTATGCAAAAGTCTACTTTGAACTTGCCCAATGGAACCTTCCTCCAGGTGCCGTACACTATAGCAGGCCATTAAAACATACATACAGGCAACATCAGTTTAACTTCATTGGATATTCATTTCATGTATCATGACTATAATGTAAAAATATTTGTTCAGTTTTCTTTTGCTGATTGCTGTAGCTGTTATTCTACACATTTATTATGTATATACAAACTTTAATTCAGAATGAGCCCTAGATATAATGTAGCATGTACCCCATTAACTTTAAACACGTTAGTACAGCATTTGACAACTGATAATTTAGTAAATGTTCTTTAAAAATAAATTTCAAGAAAACATTTTGAGTGTTCATTCCATTTTCACAGTACTTTAGTATAGAATGGTATAATTCTTAAAAACATATTTTAGACTGCAATTATTTGCAACCTGTTTAATTTTTTATTTTTCTGTCACTTATATTTTGACAAATAAAGCTCCAATCTTTGTAACTGAACTACAAAACCAAGAGGTGCAAGATGGCTACCCAGTCAGCTTTGACTGTGTTGTCATTGGCAAGCCCATCCCCACTGTTCGCTGGTTCAAGGATGGAAGAGTGATTGAAGAAGATGACCATTTCATGATTAACGAAGACCAAGAAGGTTGCCACCAGCTGATTATTACGGCAGTGATTCCCACTGACATGGGAGTGTATCGCTGCTTGGCAGAAAACAGGATGGGAGTTTCTTCAACCAAAGCTGAGCTGCGAGTGGACAGTAAGTATGGCAGGTTACCATATGGCTGCATGAAATTACAGAGGCAAGGTATCATAGTGTGCAGAATATTAATAACTCTACATAACAAAAAGCATGTATTCCTGTGTAGTTTGTAAACTGATATTACAGCTTAGACACATAATGCAATGTAGTTTATAGTAGAATTATATAAGCAGAAGATATGGATTTATATATGGAATTGTATAAGCAGAAGATCCCAATGGTTCACTGTTGTGGAGTGAGGCTGTTTGCTTTTAATCTGTTAAGAAACTGGATTATCTTTTACTCTGAGGAAATATCTGTGAAATCCTGGATTTATATAGTAACCTAAACCCAGGGTACACCAAATAATACAGGAACAAGTCCCTTCCCTAAATATATTACAATCAAAGTGGGTACCTGAGGCAACAGCAAGATAAAATGATCTGCCCAAGGTAACAATCAGGCCGATTCTGTAAGGTTTGTGGGAAAATGGGCGCTCAGTGTTGAGTGCCCGCTCTCCCAACGCGTGCCCAGCCACATCTCCTGGGCGTGCGATCCTGTATTTAAATGAGGGGGTCACGCTAAAAGGAGGCACTAGGGACAGAAGAACATGCCATCTGGGTCAGACCAAGGGTCCATCAAGCCCAGCATCCTGTTTCCAACACCAACAGTGGCCAATCCAGGCTACAAGTATCCTAGTTTTCTGAACTCGCTGACAGCCATGGTCTAGGAAAACGGACACATTTTTGGTTCCTCCAACTTAATATCACTAGGATATTAACTCAGAGTGTGTACAGAAAAGCAGTATTTTCTAGAGATGTGTGAAGCCCGAACCTATTGGCTCCGGCTTTGGTTTCAGCCCGCAGCGGGAAATTTCGTTTTTCCCGCGGTTCAGGGTTTTATTTCTGGGGAACCCGAAATTTCAGGTTAGCGCGCACTAACCCGAAAAACAAATTTTCCCGAAATTTCGGAAAAATTCCAATTGTTTTCGAGTTTCCCGAAACAGGACGAACGCATTTTCTGCTTTTTTGTACACTTGTTCGGGCTGCTCAGAAATTAACGCCTGCCCAGCATAAAATGTGCAGATTGGCCACACATTTTTTTCAGTATCCCGGGTTAATAACTAATAGCCTCATCAATTAATATTTGCATGTGATGAGTGCTATTAGTTTCGGGGGGGGTTACCATTTTCCACATGCTAAACCCCTTAGGGGTAGATTTTCAAAAAGTATGCGCGCGCGTCCATGTGTGCGTGCTACCCGGTGCTCACAAATGGACGCGAGCATGTTATAAAATGCCAGGTCAGCGCGAGCACGGGGAGGTATAATTTTGCAAAATTGCATGGCAGCACATCGGGGCCTTCCCCAGTTCCCTCCCATTCCACTCCAATTAAGGAGCGGATTGGGAGGGAACTTCCCAACCCCTTACTCTAACCTCCCTTCCCCTTCACCTATCCTACCCCCCCCCTTCACCTCTCCTACCCTCCCCCCTATCCCTATCCTAACTACCCTTATTTCTTTTGTTTTACCTTTTGCTCCTGCAAAGGAGAAAGAGCAAGTTGTGCACGCCAGTACCTTGCCGGCGCGTGATCCCACAGCACAACGGCAAATGGCTGCTGTACCGGGTGCCTCTAAACCCACCCCCTGGACCGCCCTGGCACGTTTACGCGCGAGGCTGGGCCCATTTGAAAACTGGCCCGGTGCATTTAAGGCCCGGCCACATGCATATACCCCGGGATTTACGTGCGCCGGGGTTTTAAAATCTACTCCTTACTGTATAAGGGATAGTGGATGTGCATCAAAACCATGTGTCCAACTGCGGGTAAAACAGTGCACACAGCTGAGTGCACTTTACAGGATTGGCCTGATTGAGTGTTAATGCGAGAAGCAAACTGCAAACCTGTTCTCCTGGTTTCCAGGCCATTATTCTAACTGCTCTCGAGCTGATTTTAAAAAAATGTATAGTATGTAAGATAATAGGAGAAATTTAACTGGTTCTCCTTGAACAGATATTCAGTCACACATGACTAATTGTGCAGCTAAATATCCAGTAGGCATGTGCAAAAGCAAAATTTTCATTTTGGTTAATTTATTAATTTTATAGGTCATCTCCATTTGTTTGGTTTGTTTCCAACAAACAAAATTCATTTATTTGTCTTATTTATTCATTTTTGTACCATTAAAATCAATGGGGGAAGTACTGCAGCCTCTTTTGGGCTCCAAAATTGTTTTTTTCCCATCAATTCTAATGAAGCTTGTGGGAAGACATCATCAGAAGAAGGAAAACAAAACTGTAAGACATATAGACTTTGGCAAAGTGACACTAAAAGTGGCATGAATAGCCTAAGGCACAGTGACAGGAGTTTTCCAAGGCACTATGAGAGGAGTAGAGAAGCAGAAAGAGTAGGAAGAGCACCCAAAGCTTCAAACAAAGGCACCACCATCAACAACAATGGAATGAGCCCTCAAAGGCAGCATAAGAAGCAAAGTGGCACCAAGAGTGGCATCAACATTTTAAGGCACCATAAAGGGCTAAGCAAAAAAGGAAGCAGGAAAAGCCCCAAGGTACAGATAAAGGAACAAAGCAGAACAAGGAGTGGTATCAACACACCAAGGCATCATGAGAGGTGCAAAGCAGCCTCCGGTAGTGACAAGAACACCCCAAGGTGTAGAGTTTGTGATATCAAAGCAGAGTGTCAGCAAGATTCTCAAAGTGCAGTCTGTGTATGGCAGCAATGCTGAGTAGAAGAAAAACTCCTAAAGTGTATGGTAAGGGGGACATAGCAGCAAGGCAGAGTGGCATGGGAGTTGTCTGTCTTCCTATTGAAGCATTTGCCACTTGTCAGATTGCGTACAAGAGAATGATCCATCATCAGTATCATTTTTATGACATAAACTTTTATAATATTCCCAACTTGAACATGATCTTGCTGCTGGGTGAAATTTTGGATTTCTTGTGAAAATTTCTTTCTGATTGAAACTTTTGTCACAATCAGAACATGACAATGGTCTCTCGTCCTTGTGGCTTTCTTGGTAATTTGTGAGGTTTGATTTATTAAGAACGTTTTTCCTATATTTTGTAGCTTAACACAGTCGCATTTTCTTGTTGATTTTCTGGTTTTGCATCAGTTATCTCTTCCTACTGAAACTTTTCCCACTTTTTCTCAAAACTCCATTCTCTGAATTTCTAACTCTCCTTGATCAGTCCTTGGGGAGAAAAGACCCAAATCACAAGCTCAGGGGGAAATTTATATCCTTGAGACACATCTCACAACAAGGTGGGGATAGAGCAAGGGGAGGACCCCAAAAATGCAAAACCCTTTTAGATGAATAAAGGGCAAAGCCTGATCACACAAGAAAGAAATAGAGTGGAAGAACTAGGATGGGATACAAGCAGCAAACAATAAAAAGGCATCATATCCCCAAGGTGTAGCATTAGGGGCATGGCAGCATGACCTCCAATGTGGTAAATCAGGGCATGGAAGCTAGGCAGAGTGGCAAAATACCCTCAGAGTTGTACATTGTGGCATGGAAGGTCGGTGTACTAGCAGCAAGGCCTCCAAGGTGGTACATCTGGGACATGGCAGGTAGGCAGTGGCAGCAAGACTTCCAAGGTGCTTTCAGTTATCTTGCCTCTCACATGGAAATTCTAGAAATCCCAGCAAAAGCAGAATGATTTAAAAATAACAAAAACAACAACAACTTTTCCATCAGCCTTGAACGATGAGAGCTCACACTGTCCCCTGCCATTCAGAAGACACTCATTGGGCATGCTGGTTGGTGGGCAAGAAAGATAGTATGGAGCTACCTTAGCTAGGTTTGGCCATACTGCCAACTTGTGTGCCCAACATGCCAGCACATCTGTATTCATGTCCTCGATGGGTTCTGTGAAATATCGTTTCACAGAAATTTCTGCTGTGATCTTGCTGAGGTGGGTTGAAGGTCTCTTTTGCCAGCTGCTTTAGCTATGGCCTGTGTCAGGAGAGGTGGTTCTTTGCAGGCAATGTGACTTTGGCATATTGAGATGGTGAAGGAAGTGGTAGCTTTGCTCCTGTTTTTGAGCCTTCATCTGCCCACGCCCTGAGTCCAGCCTGCTGCCTCTTGCCATCTCAGCGGCAGGTCCAAATGGGCCAGGAACAGTGGGAGGACTGTTCATCACCAACACTCCACATGTTGGTTCCAGAGGCATGCAGGTCCGGCTGGGGGTCAGGCCCATGCTACACCTACCCTTGGTGCGGGATCATGCCAGGGGCCCAAGGGCACACGCCCTCTAAGGGGGACCACTCTCCTAGCGCTCCCCGGGTAACAGCTCTTTTTCCTGGGTGGTAATTCCTAATATGGAACCTAACATTATGTAACTATAGCATGAGTTATTTTTCCCTATATGCAACACCTTGCACTTGTCCACATTAAATTTCAACTGCCATTTGGATGCCCAATCTTCCAGTCTCACAAGGTCCTCCTGCAATTTATCATAATCCGCTTGTGATTTAACTACTCTGAATAATTTTGAATCATCTGCAAATTTGATTATCTCACTCATCGTATTCCTTTCCAGATCATTTATAAATATATTAAAAGCACTGGTCCAAGTACAAATCTCTGAGGCACTCTACTATTTACCCTTTTCCACTGAGAAAACTGACCATTTAATCCTACTCTGTTTCCTTTTAACCAGTTTGTAATCCACAAAAGAACATCGCCTCCTATCCCATTAATTTTTAGTTTTCTTAGAAGCCTCTCATGAGGGACTTTGTCAAACGCGTTCTGAAAATCCAAATACACTACATCTACCAGTTCACCTTTATCCACATGTTTATTAACCCCTTCAAAAAAAAATGAAGCAGATTTGTGAGCCAAGACATCCCTTCTGTAAATCCATGCTGACTGTTACAATAAACAATGTCTTTCTATATGCCCCTTTGGTAACTGGGAGTGCACCATTTAAGCAAATCCTCTGGGGACGTGCTGTTGGTTATGGCACACCCCTCTACAGCTGGCTAACCCAAGGGTTGGGAGCTGGAGCCATCTAGTGGAGACCTAAGGAGTCTGAACAGTAGCATTTGTGCTTGTGTATATAATTTTTGTATCACAGGGACAGGGCAATCAGAACACTTCAATTCAGAAAAAGATTTTAAAATATAATTTATTCAGCTGTTTATAAGAAAGTCCAAGACAAGTGTTCTGGGAGATACAATATGACTGCCCTCTATCAGTAATAACTTGCATCTCATCTAATACAGGAAGAGAGCCTTCTTTTATAATTAAAACATACAGTATTGCCGAAACTTCCAGAAAGGTGTAACCGCCCATAAACACATGATGCTGTTGTCATGACAATCTATCCTGTATAGGAAATGCTTGTGATGACACCCCCCATTCAATTGTAAAAATCATTCTATACTAGTCTTCCCTGAACCATCCTCCCATCATACAAGTTCCTGTATCATTCTGGCTTTGATGCAATGTATTCTTCTGTTCTTCTTTTGATATTCTTTAATTGTGTAAACACATAGCAAGTCTGTGGTTTCAATAGGAAACTCAGCATGAATTCCGTTTCTTGGCACCAGGATTTAATTAAAACTGTCACCTCAGGGGCATCTTCATTCACCTGGCTTCTGTTCGTTGAAATAGGCATCTGTAAGACAAAAGCCTGCATCCTGGACCCAGTTGTCATTAATGTCTTCCTGGCCTGTAATTATAGGCTTTGCAGAGCCTGCCAGTAGGTCGATCTCAGGGATATTCTGCAAGTCATGCTCAGAAAAGCACTCAGAGTTCATTCACCTCTGATAGGCCACAATACAGCAGAGGCATCTGGGAATTCTTGGTTATCTGCTCGGCCTATTCTTCACTTGTCTAGATATCACTGGTGAAAATGCATGCTACTCCCCTCTGCCTTAGCCAGCTGTGCCTGCATGCGACTATAGCTCTTGTTATTCAGGGTGGGGATAACCTGCCTACTAATATAGTCCTGGAGGGGATTTTTAAATTTGGGGCTAACTCATGTAGCAGACGCTTAAAGCCCATGTTCTCTACTACTTGCAGAATCTGGTCATCTAGGGCAATCATTTCCCCGATGCTCCTCATTACTGCTTTAGATGTTGCCTCCCTCTTTCTCAGGGACAATGTTATAGAATCCCATTTTCTCTATGGTGGGTTGCCACTGCAGATGAATGACAGGTGCCTGCTGGCCTGCCATTTGACTGGTGGAAGGGGCTGTGGGATTAGCTTGGGGAAGAGTCTTCCCCTTCCTCTGATTTTTATTTTGAGTGGCAGAAGGGGTCCTCAGGCTAGTACCGCCACCCTTCTCTGATGCCAGTGTTAATGGGTGCTGCTTCTGCAGGTGATGCTGCATTCCAGTATTTGTCTGATGCCCCACTTGCTTCCTTCGACTGATATTCTTACTGCAGTGAAAACTCTGAACAAAACCCAGATCCTCCCTCGCTTTAAAATGCCTCCAATTCAGGGATATCTTCTGCAATCTATGTTCTACATCCATGGAGGCTGATGCTAGCACTGGAGTTGAGGTGGACTCTAAGGGTGGACTCTGAGGAAAAATGCCAGGTTGTTCACTCACACTCTCTACCTGCACTGTCTGCTATTCCTGGGGGTTGCTTTCAACACACTCAGTATCATATATCTCCTCCATCACCGCACTGGAGGCTAAGATGCTACTGACTAATTCACCTAAATTTTCTTCAGCTACTAGCTCTTCAAGGTCTGATTCAGAGAATCCCAGACAAGATTCTTCCTCAGAATGAGTTAGTGAAAATACTACCTTCACTGTCTCAGAAACAGTAACCATAAAGGCAGGACCAGTGCAAGGGTCTGTAGCGCTCTAGGCAGACCAATGTAACACCACCTCCCCCAAACCCACCCTGAATTGAAAGTGCCCCTCTTACAGTACTCTCTACATTGCATACCACCTTGTCTCAATTGGCACTTCCTTCTGGTTTATGCACTGCGACTGCTCTTATACTTCCTTTGACATTTCAAAAATGGCACCCTTGCGTACATTGATGGCACTCTGCCCACTTGCGGTGCCCTAGGCTACTGTCTAGTCCTGCCTAATGGTCATGATGACCCTGCATAGAGGAGTGTGCTGCTGGTTTTGGGTGTTGCATTTCTGCTGCCCCTGTCTGCTAATGCTAGCCTTGGATAGCTCTCCCACCTTTTCTCTCTGATCCAAAACAAGAGGGAGAGAAACAGGCAGTGGTGGCACATGCTCTCCAAATTTAAATTGCTGCTGCCTTCCCCTGCTGCCAATCTGCAGCTCAAAAAGTCTTTTCAATTTAAGGGAAGGACTGCCTTTTTTATCAATGCTCTTAGTCTGGGCTGGCTCTGCTGCAAATCCTGTACCCTTACCAAAGCTGTGATGGATTTGGACGTGGATTTTCTACTGGGGTTTGGATATCACAAAGGAATTTATTTATTGATATTATACCCCCACTCACAATAACACTTTCCAGTGTATGTATGTGCTGTGTGCAGACACAAAACAACTGTTAGTTAAACAGAACCAATAACTTAGACTGGCAGCCTGGTGAAAATCTTATTCTCTTCAGTCTGTCAGTGTGTTAAGTTAACCTCACTGCTGACCTATCTCAGAGAAAAATAATCACTAGCACTGCTATAATCTCCACAATCCTATCCTGACCCTCCTCCAAGGAAGAGAAAAAGCAGCAGTGCCACAGCAGCAGAGAAGATCAGATAAAGCCCTTTACCGGTGCTAAATACAATTTTTATAGCTTTTTTTTTATAATTCTGAGAGAGCTTCTCAAATCAGATCCTTCACTAACTGCTAGAGAGGAAATACAGAGGTTCTTGCACATGCTCAGTCATTACAGTGGGAGTATGTCAGCATCATGTGATCCAGATAGCAACTATAGGCGGAAACACTACTTCAGTGTTTCCCAACCAGTATGTCATGGCACACTGATGTGCCTTCAGACCTGATCAGGTGTGCCATGCAAAAGTCACCACTGCCTGAAACTCAGATCCAAACCAGCATCTGGGCTCTGCTGTCAGTACCCCACAGCAAAAAGAGTCACCAGCAGATACCAGTAGGCGCTCCTTTCTAAGAACATGTGTACTCATGACATGCATGCCTCTACTTCCTAGCTATAGTATGAGCCCTGGAGTGTGTTAATTAATGAGCAGCATGCAGGGCATAAATTACTGAACCCTGCACAGTGCACACACCACCACTTCCTCCTCTTCCCTCTTCTGAGCCTCTGCCTCTGAGTTCCTCCATTTATGTCTTATCTCCAGACTGAGTGAGATGGGGACACTGAATATGATTCATTCTTTATGTATATATATATATATTTATTTATTTATTTATTTATTTGTTTGTTTATTCAAGAAACCAAATGCATATCATAAAAGCAATGACAATAATCCACAAGTATGCTACATAGTGCAAATATTGAACAGCCATTAATCAACGAACAACACTTCTCTTGTTTTCAAACCACCCCCTCTCCATCAGTCAATACAACTACCCTCCCATATGCGCTGGTCAGTGCTCAGCCACTCATGCACTCATACACTTCCCCACACATACAAACATAGTATCAGTCAAATATGAAGTGCCATAAATGTTACTATGGAAGATTGAGTTTCCACCAGCAAAGTTGCACAGTATCTATACCATAACAATAAATAACAATAAATACATAAATGTATTAGACTAAGGAATTTTACTTCCTGCTTATTCTGTTTCATTGTAAACCGGTTTGATATGCATTTTATGCAGGAAAATCGGTATAAAAAAACTATAAATAAATAAATAAATAAATAAATAACTGTAAGAATTCCTTTGCTTTAGCTATTTTTCTCTGCCTGTACGGCAGGAATTCATTATAGAAGTAACATACCATTAATCATTCCCACAATGTGATACTGGGGAAGAGCATCATTAATCCAGTGCAATAATATGGCTTTCTTGCCTAACAAGATTGCCAAATATAAAAAAAAAATGCTTCTCCAAAATTGCATATTTATCATCTTCAATATCCAATCCTAACATTATTAATGCGGTCGTCAGCTCCACTGGTTCTACCAGGACCTTTGCTTGCCTGTCTTGAATTTCCTGGCAAAAAAAACTCAGCCTTCCACAGATAACAAACATATGAATAAAGGTATCCACCTCTCGCTGACACTTGAAACACAGATCTGTACCAAAAATCTCAATTTATGTCCCCTTGCTTTATCAAGAAAGGCCCTATGCAAAAGTTAAATTGTGTTTCCCTGGTGTAAATATCAGAAGTTAGCTAATATAGTTGTGAAAAGAGACCAGGTAAGTCATCTTCCGTCATCTCTATTCCCAAATCCTCAGCCTAGGTATTCACTAAAGGCTTGAAATATATAACATCTACATTATTTCTCAGTAATTTATACCACCAAGCTATCTTATTACATTTCACTGGCGTACCTTTTCTACACAGGTCCAGTTTCTCCAGAATAGATTTTCCAGCATATACTTACCAATCAAATCTATAAAACGCCTAGCTCGTAGAATTGATATGGTACTTTTCTTGCAATGTTTGAAAAGAAACAGTGTCAGATAACCCAGGACATAATAAATCCCAAACCCTAATCAGTCCCTAAATAAATGAAAGAGCTTAAATTCTTGCCCCAGCACATGACGAACCAGCTGCATAAAAGGTGAATTAAGTGGAGAAAGTTTTCAAAAATCCCTTATCCACTTCCATGCTTTAATCAAAGAGTGCAACAGTAGTGACCTGTTACTCACATTAACATCACTTGCCCTGAATAATGCAATCTATTAATCAGTGAGACATCCCCTGTACATCAGATTGCAGTAAGGTTGTGGCAGCGTACTTATTAACTCCCAGCAATAAATCAGCAATTAACCTCACCTGACAGCTGACATTATACCACGGCAAGTCAGGTAGGTGCAAGCCACCCATCCGCTTATCATTTGACAGCTTGGCATAGCTTATTCTTGCAGGTTTCCCTTGCCAAAATAAACTATATTACAGCAGATGTGAACACTCTGGTATCACTTTGTTTTACTCAGCAAGGGACCATCTGAAGAGGGTGCAGTAACTTTGGCAGTGCAACCATTTTCACTAATGCACATCTCCCGTATAAGGATAATGAGAGGTCCTGCCACTTACCAAAGAGTTTCTTTACCCTTTCAATAGAATCTCTGATATTCAAATTATAAATAGCTGGATAAGATCTAGCTAGCTGAGTACCCAAACAGGTGAATTTATCTAACTCCCATGCAAATGAGAAACTGCCACTCCACCTCTCCGGTAAGATTCTATCAAGCAAGAATGCTATAGATTTGGAGCAATTAATGCTCAATCCCGAGAACTGACCAAAAGATGTTATCGTGCCCATTATATTAGGAATTGCCAGTGCCGGGTCACTCATAAATAGCAACATGTCATCTGCAAATATGCTGATTTTAAATTCATAGCCTCAGAATCAAATACCCTTAAATTCTCCCAGCTCTCGCTGCTTCATAACTAGGGGCTCTAAAAACATAAGAAATAAGAGTGGTGATAAGGGACACCCCTGGCACGTCCCCCTACAGAGAGAAGAGGAAACAGATGGATGACCATTCACTAAAATTTGAGCACATGGGGAATTATATAAAGCCTGTATACCATGTAAAAAGAAATCACTAATCCCATATTCAGCAAGCAACCAAAACAGATATGACCAGTTAACTTGTCAAATGCTTTTACAGCATCTATGCTAAGGAAAAGAACATCTAAACTACCAGTTTCCAAGGAAAGTAAAACCTTAACTATGTTAACTAGAGAAAACCTATTTTGCTCAAATCCTACCTGATCTATTCCAATTAAATTTGGAAATACACCCCCAACCTGTTAGCCAGAATAGAAGCAAATAACTTTACGTCAGTTTTAAGAAGCGAGACAGGGCAAAAGGATTCTGGTATTAATGGATCCTAATCTTTTTTTATGTAAAATCTGTTCATATCACTGGAGAACCCTTTACATTCTACCGCCTCCGTAAGCATAGATTGCAACCATGGTATTGTTGACTGTCTCAGAATATTATACAATTTGATTGCCCAATCCATCCGGGCCAGCAGCCTTAGACAACTTCAGCATTTTTATTTGTGTAGCAAGTTCGAGATCTGAAATTGGTCTGTTTAAAACGGATAATTGGTTCTCCATTATGTGGGGAATGTGCAACGTCTGGAAAAAGGACTCAAGAGCGGACAGTGATCCTGGCTGCCCAGCATACAAATTCTGAAAAAGGTCAACATATAATCTTGCAATTTTCAGATAATTTAGAAGTCTGAAGGCCATTTCTCATTTTAAAAGTTGATATATAATACAATTTCTTTTCATTATGTACTAAACACGCTAGCAACTGTCCAGCCTTGTTTCCAGATTTATGCAGCTTAAATTTATAAAAAAAATATATTGTACATTTGCCCTCTGTCCAAGCAATTTATACAGTTGCTTCCTGGCTCATGCACCTTTACTTTATCTGCTTCCTGCATAGTATGCGTTTGCTGCTATTTCAAAAAGAGGATATTGTGTGTCAGCTTCAATATGCATGCATCACTCTTGCGCCTCTTCCCCACAGCATAAGCAATAATTTGGTCCTGAAGCGTTGCTTCCCTGCCTCCCAAAATGTTATCTTACTATCATCAGACTGAATGTTGTAAGCATAGCAATTTGCCCCAACTGCACTCAAATATTCTTGAAATTCCCTATCATAATAAAGAGAAGGACTCGTTCTCCAGGGCCGGGAAGCCCCCTTCTCACCACAATTAAATGTCAGTGAAACAAGAGAAAGCTCAGATAATCCGTTATCGAGAATACCAGCAGACGTGGCATTGGAAAAAAGAGAAAAATTAGAAATGCATCTAATCAGGAGTACACCCCATGTGGGATGGAGAAGAATGTAAAGTCCCTCCCCTCCGGATGTAAGACTCTCCAAATATCCATCATCTGCAGTTCTGATAACAAAAGATTTTACGCCCGTAAGAGCCCAATTCTTCTTCAGTGCCTTAGCTAGCTTACAATCCACTCCACTTGACTGTCGGCTGAAATCTTAAAATCTCCTGCCATTATTGCACTATAGTCTGAATATTGAATCAACGCAGCCAATATACCAGAGAAAAATTAGTGACTATAAATATTAAGTGCATTCACATTACACGGTGCATATTGCTTCCCCAGCAGAGTTCCTAGCAGAAAAACAATCTACCTTGTGAATCCTCAGTGCATTTTTCAGCCTGGAAAGGGAAGTTTTTATGAAGAAAAATAACCACTCCACGGTGTCTGCTAGAGAAAGATGCTGCATAGCAATTCCCCTCCCAGTCTTTACACAGTTTAGCATGCTCTTTTTTGTCCAAATGGGTCTCCTGTAGGAAAACCACATCCGCTTTGAGTTTTTTTGAAAGCATTCAATATCTTGTTTTCCTTGTTTGGGAGTGGATTCCATCTAGATTCACAGGAAATAGATTAAAGCTTACCATGGAACCAATCCACCAAACAGTAACTACAATCGGAACATGCCTCTCCAGGACCCCAAGCTAGGCCCTGGGGAGCAGGAAACCCCCCCCCCCCCAGGTGAAACCTACTGCAGGGACAGCACCCCAGCGACATAGGACAGACTGAATACACACATCCACTCTATCGCCTTCACATTCACACAAGCACCTGATCCAGCCAAGTATCCACCCCCTCTTCCCCACCCCGTCTCCCCCAGATACACACCAACTCTGTCTCCACAAGAAACAAACCTCTTCCCCACCACCCTCCCTCATATTCTTCCTATACTCCTAGATAAAGATCTTCCTTCATCTCCGCAGACCCCTCAGTATACAAAGGGTTTTCCAACAGTGAAATTACCTGGCCGTGTTGGTTAAGTCAAAAGTCCTAACCAAACAAAGAAATATTTGCAAGATCAGTGGCCACTATCCAAATTGATATTAACTGAATCAGCATATTTGAGTAATAATCGTTTAAAAAAAAAAAAAAGAAAAGAAAAGTAGGACAAACAACCGGACCTCTGATCAAGGTTCTTTTTTTTTTTTTCCTTATAAACATTGGAATGAAAATACTCCAAATCACAAGTCAATGACATCCCAGACCACCAAATAGCATGCAGTCCAGAGAGGGACTTCAGCTTCAATAGATTCTGCAGGCAGAGCAGTGATAAACAAAGGAAGAGGAACTCCTCCAAAATTGGAGCAGCCTCGGAGGGAACTTTCCTTCCGCCTCCCCCCACCTGCCCCTCCCTTCCCCTACCTAACCCGCCCCCCCAGCCCTACCTAGAACCCCCTCCTTACCTTTGGAGGAAGGCTGCGCGGCTTGGCACGCAAGTTGCACAATTGTTCACCTCCTTGTGGCACTGACCCTGGATTTTATAACATGCGCGCTGCAGCACGCACATGTTATAAAATTGGGCGTAGATTTGTTCGCGCCAGGTTGCGCGAACAAATCTACGCCCGCACGCACCTTTTAAAATTTGGCCCATAATGTTTTTGTAAGTGTGCCTTGGACTTGAAAATGTTGGGAAATATTGGGCTAGTTAAAAAGATGCTGCATTGTGATTTGTCCTCTGTCTGGTTTCCTTGCCAACTTGTCCTGCCTCAGCTCTGATGTCACACAAGCAAGAGCTGGATGCTATAGTTACCAGTTATTTATTTTCTCAGCACTACACAGTTATAGATTTGAATGTGCCATAGACTTGAATGGGAAACATAAACGAATGACGTGAACATTTTTGTTCAAATTAATGGCATCCCTCCATTCATTGCAGGGATCCATGAATGAATCAAAAATAGACTTATTTATTTGTGTTTTACCCATTCGTTTCAAATGAATGCACATCCCTAGAATCCAGCTAAATCTATCCACTCAGAATTTTAGTAGGTAGATTTAGTCCTGCTATTTGTGTGACCAGGCTTACCAGGCTAAATTTAGATGGTTAGCACTAAATATCATGCTAACCAGCTATATTCAAAAGCCCGCCTCAGCAGCTCCTCAACCCAGCCTCATTTTTACTTGACTACAATTCTGTGGCTTAAGATTTTAACCACTTAAATTTAGCCATTTAGAGGGGACCATATTTTTTAGCAGGTGGATTTACCCTTGCTAAAACCTGATTTATTATGCTGTTTCTTGCTTTCTATATTATATTAATGATTGTTTATGAGCTGTTAACAATTTGTCCTTGATTGATATATAATTATATCCTTTATATTGCTGTACCTTGTTTTAGGCACATTGCAATAAAGTGAATAATGAAAACTGAAATAAATAAATATAAATACAGTAACTCTTTTGACTATCCAGAACTATACAACACCTTCTCTTTTAACTGCCATTTGGTTGGGCTTCTATATTTACTTATAATGAATAAACCCCTATGGTGGCCACTTGTGTCTATTGGATTACACTATTTTCTTAGATCCCTTTATGATATCTTTATATTTACTGATGATGTAAAAATGTAAGTTTTAGGGACTGCTTATATCACTTCCTTCTCATTTACATTGCCTGGGGAAGGAATCTTAGTTGCACAGAACCCTTGCATTTTAAAATATAAATTAGCCTAATGAAGTTACCTTCTGAAAACTCTGTGTTGGCTTCTGTTGCTCTTACAGTCAGTCAGTACCTCTATGTTAGTGCATGAAGTGGTAGAACAGTTGCAAAGCATGAACAGTCCTTGTAACCCTGTTATTTTGTATTTGACAGTGACCAGTTCTGACTATGACACAGCCGAGGCAACAGAAACATCGTCGTACTTCAGTGCCCAGGGCTATCTGTCCAGGTACAAAATCAGTGGAAGTATAAACATGAAAACTGGAAGTCATGTTGTGCTCATTGTGTTTTTTATTGAGTATCTATATGCCCTCTGTTTTGTTACATATATTTTAAGGCAGACATAAGATGGGTGACCACATTCTCCCTGTCAACTAGGGATGTGCATTCGTTGGTCCATTCATTTCGGCGGTTTGCATATATTTTGCAAATGGAAAGAAGGCGCACAAAACTGATGGTATGTGCGGATATAGGCGGCCACCCACATGTGCGCATACCATCAATTTTGCACACCTTCCTTCCATTCATGAGATATGTGCACACCACTGAAATGAATGAAATGAATGGACCAACAATGCACATCCCTTTGTTTCTATTCTCTTCCCTTATCATTTACCTTGACTGTCATGACATGGAATCTGAGATCTCCAAGCTAGCTCAGATTTAACATGAAGTCTCCTTTGAGGCTGTACCCTTTTGTGCTTGCAAGTTTTTATGTGATCATTTTTACGTGATCATTGAGCCTATCTCCTCAATGATGATCCTGAAGATGGATGTGCATTCATTTGAAATAAAATGGGAATATTTTAACAAAACTTCCCATTTTGTTTCAATTTGTTTTTATAACACAACTAAATAAAAATAAATGAAATTTTGTTTGTTTTCATTTGTGTTGTTTTAAAAGAAATGTCAGCTCCGAGACTTATGAGAGGGGGTTGGGTATCCAAGCTTCTCGGGGATGAGCTGCAATCCAGCTACCCAGGGAAATAATCTGCAAAGTTAAAATAATTACCAGAGCTTTTGTGTTTGGCACAGGATTGATAGATTTTAAAAAAGGGCAGAATATTGACCAGAACTAAAGGAAAAGGGACTGAAAAAGTCACGGCCTTGAAGTACAAGATGGTGCCTGAAGCAAAGATTGTGCTTGAAGGGATGATGAAGGCAAAGATTTGGGAGCTTACCAATGTAGTCTCTATGGCGGTGAAAGAACAGATGTCAAAATTACAGTCGTCGCTGGACTAACTCAATGAAAAAATGAATAATCAGACTACTGTGATCGTGGTGGTCAATCAAAAATTGAGCAGGCACAATCAGCACCTAGGAAGTATCAAGGGCAAGGTGGCACAACTCCAGAAAAGAACAGGCCCTGGAAGAGAAATTAGATGACTTGGAGAACCGCAGTCAGTGGAGTTGCCGGAGATCTTGCAAGGCAAGGCGCTTTTGTGCTGTTGTGAGCAAGGCCTTCCAGAGCTGCTTTGGGTGGCAAAACAGAGCCGCCTTATTTTAGTTGAAAGCGCACATAGATTGTGCTCACAGACTGGGACTGAAAAAAGACCAAGGAAGATAATTGCGAAGTACCTAAACATCACCGATAAAATGAAAATGTTGGCAGCCTACAGGGAAAAAAACAGAACTCAGATATGAGAACAAGAAACTGCTGCTCTTCTCGGATTTCTCTGCTAAGGTGCTTGCCGCAAGGAAGGGGATGATTCCGTAATGTTCCCAGATGTTTAAACAAGGCATAAAGTTTTCATTGCAATTTCCTGTACACATCAGAGTGCATCAAAGAGGCGAATCTCAGATTTTAACAACTAAAGAAGAGGCTAAAGAATTCATGGAGGGATTTTAGAAATATAGAAATGATGGCAGAATAAGGACCAAGTGGTCCATCCAGTCTGCCCAGCAAGCCTACAGCAATATCCCCTGTGCTATACAGGTTACCACCATACTTATCAGTTTCCCAGACCATCAAAGTCAGGGCCCTTGTTGGTTGCTGTCTGATTCCAGGTCCCCATTACCTCTTGCCATTGAAGCAGAGAGCAACGTTGGAGTTGCATCAAAAGTATCAGGCTTATTGGTTAAGGGTAGTAACAGCCGCATCAGCAAGATACCCCCATGCTTATTTCTTTTCCCAGACCGTAACATTTAATGTCCTTGTTGGTGCTGTCTGAATCTAATTCCTCTTTTCCCCCTGCTGTTGAAGCAATGATGGAGTTACATCAACAGTATGAAGGTTTATTGGTTAAGGGTAATAACTGCCACACCAGCAAGTTATCCCCATGCACTTTTTTCTTCATTTCCATACTCTAGTCTTTAAGGATCCACAGTGCTTATCCCATGCCCCTTTGAAATCTTTCACTGTTTTTGTTGTCACCACCTCCTACGGAAGGGCATTCCAGGCATCCATCACCCTCTCCATGAAGAATTATTTCCTGACGTTGGTTCTGAGTCATCCTCCCTGGAGTTTTATTTTGTGACCCTCTAGTTCGACTGATTTCTTTCCAAAAGAAAAGGTTTGTTGTTGATTGTGCATCATTAAAACCTTTCAGGTATCTGAAGGTCTGTATCATATCTCCCCTGCACCTCTTCTCCTCCAGGGTATACATATTTAGGTTCTTCAACTTCTCATAAGTCATTTGATAGAGCCCCCCACCATTTTTGTCGCCTTTCTCCAGACCAAATCCATCCTGTCTCTGTCCCTTTTGAGGAACGGTCTCCAGAACTGAACACAGTACTCCAGGTGAGGCCTCACTGAGGACCTGTACAAGGGGATTATCACCTCCCTTTTCTTACTGGTTATTCCTCTCTATATGCAGCCCAGCATTCTTCTGGCTTTAGCTATTGCCTTGTCACATTGCTTTGCTGTCCTCAGATCGCTAGATATTATCACCCCAAGGTCCCTCTCTTGCTCCGTGCACAACAGCCCTTCATCCCCCATCACATTGTTAGGACCGTTGGTCGCAGATGGCTGCAACTGCTATTACTCATTTCATGCCTCACTGCCCTCTCTCCTCTAGGAAGACTCACTGCTGTGGCTAGCTGCCTCCGACCCTCATGGCTCCATCTCAGGACTCCCTAGGGTGGCGAGGACGGCACTGACTGCCATGTCTCTTCCGGGCCTTTCTAGGCATGCGTGCGCCCCATGACCCTCCTTTAAGGATGCCAGGGCGGGAACCTCAGGGGCGTCTCCCCTCAACGACATCACTAGCCCTGGACTCTTAAGCACCATCGAGGCCTGGCTCTAATCGACTTGGCAATGAGTTCCCTCCTTGCTGAATCCTGCTGTTCTCGCCACGGACGTTGATTCCTGGTTCCTGCCTCCCTTGGCGTGAGACACTCTCGGGTACCCGCTCCTAGGGGGCCCTGCTCCTGTCTCTGGCTATCCGCTCCTTGGAGGGCCCTGCACCTCGGTCGCTGTCTACCTTTCTCCGCTCCTCGGGGCTGCACCAGGATCTACTCTACTCATGAACTTCTACTTCAGTGTAGCTCGCTCTGCGGATAACTGCCGAACTACTCTGCTCGTGAGTCTCTCCTTCGGTGTACCCCGCTCTGCGGACCACTGCTGAACTACTCTACTCGTGAGCTTCTACTTCAGTGTAGCTCGCTCTGCGGACAACTGCCGAACTACTCTCCCGTGAGCTTCCACTTTGGTGTACCCTGCTCTGCGGACCATTGCCGTGCTGCTCTGCTTCATGCAGACCCAGCGCTGGTGTACCTCACTCCGCGGGCCACTGACAACGCTTGTGACTAAGCTGCGCACCCCGTTCCTCGGGTCAGCGCTTATGAACTCGAGACTGTGCGGCGCTTCCCCACTCCTCGGGACAGCGCCTTGCTACTTCTGTTACTACATTCTGCTCCCTGCTCCTCGGGGTAGGAGCAGGGAGCAATCTTTTTTCCTGGTCATGTAATGACACAGTCCACATTCAGATAAATTATAATAAATTCTTAGAGTCCGTGCAAAGAATATGGCAGATGCAGCCAGTAGGGATAGAAGAAATGATGCATGCTTAATAAAGTTACTGGTTCTCAGGACTGCTGTGTCCTCTGCATGGATTCAGCACATTTGATTACTGTGGATAGAAGAAATGGTGCATGCTAAATAAAGCTATGTGCTTGCATCTGCCATATTCTTTGCACGGACTCTACAGAATTTATTATAATTTATCCGAAAGTGGACTGTGTCATTACATGACTAGGAAGAAAGATTGTTAGTATTTTTGAGGCTGTTATATTTGATTGTATGTGACTGTAATTTCAAAAAAAGCTTTGCTTCATTTTTTTTGTAATACAATATTAGTAAATTTGCTTATTAAATTATATTGTTCCTCCATTTTTTGTACTCTTTGACTTGTGAATGTGGTTGGAACTTGAGTATATAAATTGTTTCTGTCACTTTTTTGCATATATATATATCTAGATAGATAGATAGATAGATAGATAGATATATAGGAAAAGAGGACTTATTTTTCAAGAGGGCACTTCTTTCAGAATCATCATGGTCTTCTATAATAAATGGCTTCTGCATCCATTTGCACAACAATATTCCTGCAAAGTATGGTGGTCCCCCTTAAATGGTTTTATGGATATCTTACAGAATCTAACTATATTAAAGCACTTTTATGTTTTATTAATTCCTAATTATCAATATAAGGTATTTTTAAGAATGGGTGCATAAGGATGCATGAAGCAAAGCGAAGTCAGCAGCAATATTAGAACTTTCATGAAAATAGTTGTGGTGTCTATTTTGTTGGTAATGTTGGTCTTTCTTACACCAACATTTGTCTGTAACTTTCTACTTATCCAGCAAAGAGCAGGAGGGAGTAGATTCAACCACTGAGGAAGGACAGTTGCCTCAGATCCTGGAAGAGCTTCGTGATCTTCAGGTGTCACCGGGAACCCCTTTGGCCAAATTCCAGATAAAGGTGAAAGGTACAGAGTAATTATTATTAAGCCATAGAGAGATGACATCTTTGTGAACAGTGAATTTTTACTGAGCTCTAGAACATGTTGTTTGTTGGTCAATTCAAGCTAATAAAATAGAAAAATAATCCATAAAATTAAAAAGGAACAATTTTACACATGGTAAAATAGAATTTAATGAAATTGCATAAAACATAAATAACATTCAAACATTAGGAATTAAAATGAAAATAAATATTCCAGGCATGATCATGTTTCGGCAACGCCTGCATCAGGGGATTTGAGAATACAACATAGGATACAGAAGTGAACAGAAATGTGACACTGTATGATTGACCAAGCAGACTCATGAGGGTGGGAATCTCAAAAGCGCTCCTTGGTTTTACAGGGGCTGCCACATTATCTCTGGTGGAAATCAGTGATGGGAAAAGACAAATCCTCCCACTGGGGAATGTCGGTCAATAGTCAGTCCACTTCTCAATAGGTGATCACCTTCTCCCCACTAATAAAATAGAAAAACGGCATCCAATATATCAAGAAAAACTTGCTAGCAAAACTGGGACAGAGCTCTATAACCACAGCCAACAGTTTGTCTAATTAATAGCGCAGTTTTGTTGAACTTATCCGGCTAACTTTGAAGGTATATTCAATAGTGCAGTCGCACAAACTTTAGGACAGCATGTTGGCTCGACGAGACTTAGCTGGATAAATGATCCAGCTAACAAAACTCCTTCCCAGAATGCCCCTAAGTTATCCAGCTAAATTTTAGATGGAAAATAAGATATCTGGCTAAAATGTATCCAGATAAATGCTCAAATATTCATTTAGCCGCATAATTTCTGAGTTATCCAATTAAAAACTTCTGAATATGCACCTTCTAGTTTCACTAGGCACCTAAATTTGTGAGCTTAAAAGTTGATGGCTACACGGCTGGAGTTAGGACAGGGAAACAAAGTTAGGGGCTTAGCACTGATTTTCAGAACTAGGCACCTAAATTAGGGACATACATTTAGGGAAACGAATAGCAGTCCTAAATTTAGGGATCAACATTTTAAGAACCTAAATATATGAGAATTTTCAGCTGAAAACTTAGGCTCCTAATTTAGGGGTCTAAATTTAGGAGCTAGGCTTTTGTGAATATCAGTCCCATTGTTCTTTTCTCCAGGAATAATATGGCTACTGGAAACGCCTCATTACTCGGTATTGTAGGCTGTTGTATTCTTGAAGCTATGATGTGTTTAGTACTAGCATTTCTAAAATGTCTGACAGTTTCCTATTTTATTCTATCCAGGGTTTATACCATGCTCACATGAATGTATTTACATAGGCAGGGATATTACATATTTTTTAAAAGATTCAGTGCCTGTAACATAAACCCTATGTAGAGAGGCTTAAGGAATGCAGACTATATGCTCTGGAAGAAAGAAGGAAAAGGAGTGTGGGTTATGTACCCAACAGACTTCAATATTAGGGTTTGATTGTTATTGTTTTTTAGAATATGTTTTGTATTTTTGTGTCTTTAGATGGTGCTTTCATTATTTATATACAGTATGTGTATTTTAGTTTGTATGTGTTTTTATGTGGTGATGTATTTAATGTTTATGGATTATGGATTATATGACAGAAGAGGAATTTTATTGTAATATTGTTTTATATATTTCAAACTGGAAATTATTTTATCATGCATATTAACATTATTGTATTTTTATGCTGTTGTAATTTGCTTGGCGCATCAAGGTGGCTTAGCAAGAAAAAAATGCCATTAATTAAAGAAAGTACACAAAGGTAGCATTTTACATTAAAAAATGAGCTCAAGAAGCTGGAAGGAAAAAGGCCTAGAGGAAATGTGATGAGAGAGTAGTTGATATCTGCCCATAGAGGTGGCAGCAGTAACCGAAACAGTGACAGAAGGGAAGAAGGCTTGGGGCACTGATACTCAGAGCGGTGGTTAGGGCAAGGGGGAAGAGATGGCCAGAGATCACCGAAGGTCTGCAGTGACAAAATAGGTTGGGAGAACTGGGCAGACTGGATAGTTTCAGAGGTCCTTGTTTACTGACAATTGCTTTCACCTCTATTCACCCATTGCCAGGTCAGAAAGAAGGTTGTGAGGAATAGCTGTTTGGGAAGGCTGGTGAATTAAAAAAAAAAATCATTATTCAAAGCTGTACTGGAGGCTGTGTGGGAGGCTGAATAGTGACAAACTGTACAATAATGAGCCTATAATGAAACATTAGGGGCCCACCCATCTCTGAGCCGTGACATGCATTAGGTGCCTCATAATCCTGTGCTTGAGCCTGGCTCTCCCTTTATGGACATGCAAGGTCACTCGTGTGATGCCAGTCCCCTATAGAAGAAGTAGAGACACTGCACTGAGCATGCTCAGACCACTAACGAAGGGAAGAAGCTCAGAACACCTGCCCAGACTTCAGCCTCTACCCTAATCCTCATTGGGTGAGGTACTGTGAGTAAGTCACTTTCTTCACTGAGTGTGTGCATCTTTCAGGATACCCATGCCCTCGTGTGTACTGGTTCAAGGATGGCCAGCCTATACGTGCATCTGACAAAATCCTGATGACCGACAAGAAAACACTTCATGCCCTTGAACTTCTGAATGTTTCCAAGGAGGATGCCGGTGAATATTCAGCATACCTGAGTAACGCTTCTGGCTCGGCATACACTTCTGCCAGACTGGTTGTGAAAGGTACATTAAATAACTTGTGTTTACTCTCTGTGTGGGTAGTGGCTCCCTAGCTGTGGGTTGGGACCCAAAGGTTCATCAGGTTTCATGATCATTCCAGAATTCTTGAGCTGCTTCCTAACACTGTCCAAATTTTCCTTTCTGGTCTTCAGCAGTCTGAGACTGGTAGACCTTATTTTCTTAAGCAAAGTGAGGCTACAAGTTTGTGGATGCAATGAGATGAGATTTTTTTTTTTTTAATGGCTACCTTAGCCTACGTTTGATGACCCAGAATTCTATACAGATAGAAAGATAAATAAAGGGTCAGTTTTCACAGCCTGGTCAAGAGGTACATGGGTAAAAACGGGAGCTACTTGGGTTAAATGGCCAAATCCACTTAAGTGGATTTTCATATGCCTAAAAGTACATGCAATAATTTCACTTGCACTTTTAGCAATAGTTAAAGAGGCACCCCAAGAGGAGTAACTTGGTCAGAAGAGAAAACTCTGCATACAATAAAGTTCAAAACATGTGCAAGCATAGCCAACATACGCGCTTTACGCCCTCATCTGAGACAACTTCAGGTGCGCGTGTACTTTTTGGTCCACCTGACAACCCAATCTTCAGAAACAAACTAGACAGGTTCTTTGTGTTTGAATATCAGGTGGCTTTGTGTAGTCTGAAAAGGGCATGCATATTGTGGTTGTTAGGTGCCATATATAAATGTACCCTAAAATGGATATAGATAGATTGATATAGTTTCTAAATATTTTTTAAACTTGCATAAGAAAATTAAAAGAGAACTGTAATGTATGTACAAACAGATACATATATAACATTATATTATTGTGGATACGTATTGAAATGTATGTGTTATTATCTAAAGTGTCTATCTACAGTATCTCCCCAGTGTCACCTGTGTTTTCTCTTTGTCTTATGTACATATTTGTGTTACACTTCTAAAGGCAATTTCTGGAAATCTAGTTCCTCATATTTTTTTACCATTTCTTTGAAGAACCAGGAGAACTGGAAGCTGAGGAGAAGCCCGAAGCAGAAAAACCAAAAGGTGAGAGACAAGGTTGCACATTTCAGTATTACAGAATTCAAGGGATTTGCACTGTGTGCCAATGACATTTATAACCATTCTTGTCTACAGATGCTCCAGAATTGTTGGTTCCTCCCAGGTTCTTGGAAAGATATACAAATAAGAAAGTGGGGAAAGGTGCTAGCATCACCCTGTCTGTGAAAGTTGAAGGTAAAGAGAGAACTTGATTTACACTTTCTCCTGAAACCTCTTCAGTGTCTTATACCTTTCCACGCCGGGGCTACCTCTTGCCTGAATTACTAGCTGCATTTTCGTCCTGCACTGAGGTCTTTCATATTCCTTTTGTCTGTTTCTTGTTCCCTAGCTTTTTGCATCATTTTTTCCCTCTTCCTATCTGACTGTGCTCTGAGAATGATCATATAGAAAAAGCAGGATTTTCCTAACACATCATCACAGCACTTTCCTATAGACATGCCCAAATGCTGATGCAGCATATTGTGACTGAGAGCACCGTGCGCGGTTATCTGCAGTCTTTGCATGGCCACCAGCTGTCTGAGCTCAGTGCTGCTAGCAAGGGGCTTCCATTAATAACAGCCAGCCCATGGTTGTTCCTAAATCTCACAACTGACAGCTCAGATCACTAACTTCTGAGTTGTGTCTACCTCCATATCCCCCCCCCCCCACATATTCTCTTCTCATTTTAAACATAAACTATTATGTCTGTGCTGTCTGTAGATTTCATAGCCCAGCTGTCAACATTTGAAATGCAAACTCTTTAAGACTGATATTCAGTTTCTCATGAATGCCCCACAATGGGCTCATCCAAAATAACAGTCCTACTCCTGACCTCCATCATTTAATGGATATGTGTGAGGTTCCTGGCACATTTCAGTAGCAAAAATAATTCTTATTCATTTACTCCCGCAAAATCTCTGAGTTATAGTACAATCCTAATTATTATATCCCATGAGAAGCAAATATCCCAGATTTTGCAACCTAAGGAGAAATTTTTACCTATTAATTTTTTTGCCATGAATCCTTCTTCACCAGTCCAGTCCGGTCCTTACAGGCGGGTTATTTTCTCCTTCCAGCAGATGGAAGGAGAGCACATTGGCTTATCACATGACATCCTTGCCTCGACATAGAGGTGAGGCAGCACTAAAAGATCCAATATTCTCATGACAAAGCAATGAAATCAGACTACATCACCAATGAACAACAAGGGAAAAAAACCCCCAAAAAATTTGGGGAGGAAATCCTCCTTTCTCTAGGTAGCTGTCCCAAAATGGAAAGAAGCAGGAATAAACCACAAGTAAAAGGACAGAAGGAAGACAACAAGACGGAACCGACCTATGCCCTGGAATATATGAGGCCGAAAGTTAGCCCGACCTAGCTGGATAAGTAGGGACTTAGCCAGTGAATATATAGCTACGTTCAGCAGTCACCAATAAGCCGAGTAAGTATTTATCCGGCTAAGTAGATAGCCAAATATACTGTGGGCGGTTAATGGACATTATGAGGTGGCGCTACTTATTTGGTTAACTTAGCCAGATAAGTGCTGCTATTCAGATTTATCCATTTAACTGGATAAATCAGACCTGCTGTAGAGCAGGTCTAACATAGCCGGTTATGATTTATCCAACTAAGTGGCAATTTCTACAGGGATATTCAGCATCATAGCTATGTTGCTGAATATCACATGGAAGTCAGCCAGATAACTCTTACCTGGCTAACTTACCTAAAAATATTAGGTTTGAATATTGAGGCCTATATAAATACATATATTTTGTACACTGCCTAGATCAAGTATTATCTAACATGTGGTTTATACGAATTTTAAATAAAAAAAACAACTGAAACAGCTTCACAGAAACACAGAGGCCCAACTTCCCGGGAGGATCCTGGACTGATATATCAGGATTCAAGGAAAGAAAATTAACAGGTAAAAATGTCTCCTTCTATTTCATCCTGCTTTACCAGTTCAGTCCAGTCCTTACAGGTGGAATGTACCAAAGCCCCACTATGAAGGGAGGGAGGAAGTAAGAACTGTCCTGAGAACTCCAGCTCCAAAAGCTGTCTCCTCCTTAGTCAAAGCATCAAATCTATAGTGTTTCAGAAAGGAATGCAGGGATGACCACGTCACCACTTTGAAAATATCCTCCAGTACTACTGCAACTGCTTCCGCCCAAGAAGCAGACTGTACGCTAGTAGAATGAGCACGAATAATCTCTGGGGCTTGTCAGCTCTTGAGCAAATACATTGATACAATCATATCTTTGATCCATTTAGCCAAGGTAGCTTTAGAGGCTGCCTCACACTTATGCGATCTTCCAAATAACACAAAGAGTCTATCCATTTTACAGAAATAATTTGTTACCTGTAAATATGGATTAGCACTTGACGAATATCCAGGTATCTGAACGACTTGCTACTGCCACTGCATTCTTCCCTTGAAAAAGGTGGCAAGAAAACAGACTAATTAATATGGAATGTGGACATGACCTTTGGAAGGAAGGAAGGAAGGAACAGGCCGGAAGACAATAAGTGAGATGCAATGATGACAAAGGGGTCTCTACAGGACAAAGTGTGAATATCCAAAATACATCGTGCTGAACACTAGCTACTAGAAACATTGCATTTCATGTAAAGATCCTTTAGAGAAATCAGTTTCAGAGGCTCAAAGGAAAACAATACCAATGCCTTAAGAATGAGATTAAGGTCCCACTGAGGAACCAAAGGTCTAAAAGAAGGCAGCAGTCTTTTTACTCCCCTGAGTAACTGAGAGCTGCTGCTGAAATACCATGGATCTTGCCTCTGTAACAGGAGAATGCCACAACCTGAAACTTCCAAGAATTCAAGGCTAAATCCTTATGGAAAACTTTCTGAAGGAAGGCCAAAATACAAGAAATATCCGAATGTCAATGAAGGGGAAGTCTTATGAGCTTTAAGAAAAGTAGAAATTACAGAGGAAGAATAATCCTTTTCTTTCAAACCTGACCTCTCCAAAGCCAATCCATAAATGAGAGAATGGAAATGAGTATTTCCTCAAGATGGGACCCTGTACCAACAGCCCCTCAGCATCTGGGAGCAGTGAACCAGTGATCTGAAGTCTTACCAGATCTGAGTACCATGGTCTCTGATGCTAATCTGGAGTCGCTAGGATAACATGATAGTTTTCCACCTCAATCCTGTGCAGAAACCTGCTTATCAGAGTCCAAGGAAGGCAGACATAAAGAAGCTTTACTACTGGCCAAAGTTGAACTAAAATGTCCATGCCTTCGGAACCATGCTCCCTGTGATGACTGAAAATCTGACAAACTCTGGCATTTCTGCACGCCGCCATTAGGTCCATTCAAGGCACACCCCCACTTGGACCCTATCTGCTGAAAAAACTTCCTGGCTTAGTTCCCATTCATTGGGGACCAGAAGATTGCTGCTCAGATAATCAGCTTGAACATTCTCCTGTTCAATAAGGTAAGCCTCTGACAGCTGCAGATTCAATTCTGTCCAAGGAAAACGAAGTTTGTCTCTTCTGACACTCTGAAACTTTTGTTGCCACCTTCCTGTTCACATACATCACCGCTGTAGGATTGTCATATAACACTCCAATTGCTTTCCCGCTGATCATGGGAAGAAAATAAAATAGGGCCAATCTGATTACCCTAGTTTCCAGTGTGTTGATGGACCAAGTGACCTCCTCCCAAGTCCATAAGCTCTAGAACACTTGATCCACACAATGAACACCCCAGACTAAGAGACTCACATCTGTCATCACCAAATTCCAGGAGGGAGTTGATAGACTGACCCCTCATGAAAGGTTCTGAAGGACCATCCATCAGTGAAGACTGTTCTTCAATGAAACTGGCAAAGAAAGCCTAACCTCATAATCTTGTGACTGAGATGACAAATAAAACAGAAGAGAAGAGGCCTTTTGTGAGCTCTGCTCATGGAGCTAGATCCAGAGTGACTGCCATAGAACTGAAGATAATCCAAGCTCTCAGGGCTGCAAGAGTGCCAAATCTTTGCACTTGCTAGATCAGTTTGACCACCCTGTCTGCAGAGAGACACATATGGCCTGACAGCTTGTCAAAATACATTCCCATTTAATCTAAAGACTGACATGGGCGAAACTTGCTTTTCACAATGTTGACCACACCTAAGTCTTCTAAAACTTGGACCACTTCTTCCTGGAAAGATATATCCCTGATGAACCAATTATCCAAATAAGGATGAACTATAACCTCTTCTCATCTCAGGAATGCCACCACTACTCCCATGACCTTGGAAAACGTTAGAGGAGCTGTTGCCAATCTAAAGGGGAGTGCCATGAACTGCAAATGTTCTTGTAGAATACAAATAAATGGAGATACTTTTGATCTTGCCTGCTGCAAACATGGAAATAAGCCTCCATGAGGCCTAGGGATGATAAATACTCCCCCCTCTGAACTGCAAAAAGTCTCCATCCTGAAATGATAAATTTGGAGGCTTCTGTTTACTCCCTTCAGATCGAGGATAGAGCTGAAGGCTCCATCTTCATTTGAAGACCACCAAGTAGATAGAATATCCACCTAAACTCTGCTTGTGAAAAGGAAAATGAACAAAAGAAGCTTTACTAGAGTTATTTGGACTGCCTTTTGTTTGTTAGTGAAGCCCAGGGAGAGACCATAAAGGTGTTGAGAATGGGCACAACAAGTTCCTTAACAAACTACATCTAATATCCATTGATCTGATGTTATCTGTGCCCACTCCTGGTTAAAATACTGTAGACGCCCATCTACTAGAACAACCAGGGAGTTAACCCACTGGAAGTGGAAGTAGCTGAGTAAGGTCTGACCTTTAGAAATGCAAGAAAGGACTGACCCCATCCTCTTGAACATTGCACTTTGCTGAAGAAATAAGACTCTGAAGGAATAAGAAGTCAATTGCCTCTCTATCCTATACAGCTTGGAGTCTCAAAACTGAGCCCAAACCCTGGAAAACCTATAAAATGAATGAGTCTTGTCCTCAGGGAGATTCTGCAGTTTAGGATCCCCAAGGTTCTTAACTAATTGCTCCAAATCCTCACCAAAAAGAAGCTTCCCCTTAAACAGAAGCCTGACCAAGGAGACTCAGCCAAAAAAACCCCCAACCTAGTTATGAAGCCAGAGAAGTTTTCTGGCCACCACAGGCAAAGCCACTGACTGCGAAGAAATCCAAAAATGATCATTCAAGGCATTGACCAAAGGCCACTAACAACTCCATCCTAGCCATGTCCTCACCTTCCAGGAGCTGCTAAGACTAGTGTAAAAGTGCCCAAACTATGAAGCTGCCACAAATAGTAATTTGGACTGCTAGTGCCATGGAAGAGAAAAGATGCTTCAAAGGGCACTCAATCTTTCTATCTTAAGATCTTTAAGGAAGGTTCTGTTCTTTACTAGGATAGGAGTACATTAGTTACAGTAATAACCAAAGCATCCACCTGTGGAATCTGAAATAGTCACTGAACCACCTGAGAAGAAAGAGGATACAACTTGAGACGATTTTTAATCCCCTTAAAAGCATTTTCTGAAATCTCCCATTCAGCCAACGCCATCTCCATGACCTCTGAATGCAAAGGAAAAGCTTATGTGGACTTGCAGACCTGTTTAATGATAGGATCTCAGACAGGAGTCTCCTCAACTTTAGTATCCGCTATCCTGAGGCAGGAAAACACCTGATCAATCAGTGCAGATATTTCGACCCACTGCAAGAGATGAATGACTGAGTCATCTCTCTCCCTGCAGGCAGCTCACTTTCCTCTATAGAGGCATCACCAGTAGAATCAGGACGATTATCCTGCTCTTCCTGGACCTTCTCCCTATTGAGGATGAGGGAGAAAAAGCTGCTCACCTAGGGCATTTACTGGAAAGGGAAAGGGAAGTACTAGGCCCTGTGGGGGCTTCTGGATAACACAGAAAGCCTGATGAAGGAAACAAAAAGAGTCTGTGAAAAATCCCCAAAATTCTGAGCTTGCCCCAGAGGAAACCGCTTTAGGGAAGTTTCCATGGGGGCCAATGTGGAAACTGAAGGCTGATAGAGAAAAAAGGAGGCACCCACTGGAGACTAATCAAGCTGGCCAATGTTCTCACCAAAACAGGAGTTCCAGAGGTCTTTTCCTACTTGGGAATCACCTTTGAAACAGACGCCAGGGATTTTCTTGACAAGCCAGATCTGCAGCCCCGAACTGGCATCTTTTGAATATTCCCCGAGGATCTCCTCCACTCTAACGTAGTGAGAACAAAGGGGCCCTGCAGCAGTAGCTGCACTCCAGTAGCCACAAGCCCTGTAGCATTGGCCACATTCAGGCCTTTCCATGGTGAGCAGCTCAGTGGCACAAATAAAGAACCAACGCGATCAACCACCACCCTCCCCACTACATGTGCTTCCTGAATTCAGTAGGAAACAGGTCAGACACTCTGTCAGTTGTCTCTCTGCCCAGGATACAGGCCTTTTTTTTTTTCCAAAGGACTTGGGGCAGCAGCACTAAGGGGAGGGAGGAGGGGGAGCTGGCAGGAGGCAGGAGGATTCTCTCCTCAAAGTTAGAGAAACACTCAAGGAACAAAAAAGCACTGAGTCTTCTTTTTTTTTTTTTTAAAGTACAAATCCCACTGGGAGTGGGAACCCCTAGAGTGGCCTTGAGGTCTATGGCCTGGCCCAAAGCTTTTGTCAATGCCTTTCCAGATCCTGCTGCACCACCCGTTACTCCTTCCATTGGCTGAAGGCAGAGAATACTGGATCTTTCTGACTTGCATCACCTGTAAACACTGATGATGATGTCATGCTGGAAGCCAGTGAGCTCTGCCTGTATCTGCTGGTAGGGGGAAATAGCACACCTATAAGGACTGGACTGGTGTCGCAGAATGACATGGAAGGAGGCAATTTAGTAATCCACGGCAAAACAGTGTGTTCCTGCACTTTTTACGGTGAGAAAATTCCGGTGGGATTTACTGAACCGCAGCACCTGATTACCACAGTTTAGTAAATCCTGCAGGAATTATCCTCAGATTACTGCAGCCAAGAAAATCGCACATTCCTGCTGTCGCAGCAAGCAATCTCAGCCCTGGCCTGCTAGATATAATCCACTTATCTCCCCATCTCCAATAACTAATTTGAAAACAACCATAGCCCCTTACTGCCTTTCCCCATCCCAGTATAACCCCCTATTACCTCCCAGCCTCCCAACACAGTCATAATTAAGCCTTTCCCCCATTCCAAATCCCACCACACGCATGTTTCACCCAATATAGGACCCCCAGGGACTCCCCCATCTAGCATCTTCCTCCTCCCCACCTCAAGAGAAGCTGTGGGTCTAATTGCTCCTGCCCCACTGGTACCAAAATTTAAAACAGTATCAGCTGCCCGTATTTGCCCCTTACGTGCAGATCAAAGGTGAGTCATCATTTAGAATTTTGGTGTCAGCAGGGCGAGAGAGAGACCAGACATTGCTCCTGCTCCTGAAGAGCTATGACTTCTCTTGAAGTAAGAGGGAATGAGGATACGGAGGAACGGGGGCACAGGGGGTTCAGAATTTGGTAAAACACCTGGGTAGGGGGGGGGGGGTTTGGATGGACCAGGCTTGGGGGGAGGGGGCTAGGATGGGTTATGCTGGTACAGGTCAGGACAGTGAGGGGCTAGGATTTTATTTTAATTGGCTACATTGGCTTGCGAGTGGTAAGGAGTGACTCTGGGGTTACATGACCCTTTAGTTGGGGGGGGGGGGTAGAGTACCCTCAGAGCATTGGCAGGCACATTAGCCTGCCGATACTCTCATCAGAAAGTTAGCTGTACCTCTTGAGGAGTAATTAACACTCCTGGAGTAGCTGGGCTTGCATAAGTTTGCCGCAAGCAGTGCTACTGCCTTGGCTTGGCAATAAGCTGGTTTGCTTATATTTGCAAGTGAAACAGCTCATTACCATGCCTGCGCTGCACCTGGTGTGGGTGGTAGAAAATAACACACAAAAGTCAGCAATAATGACAAGCACCTTATAGACTAACCGCTTATTTATTACCTCAATAAATTGCTTAGTCTATAAGGTGCCACCAGATTCTTGCAATTTTTGCTACACCAGACTAACATGGCTATCCCTCAAAAATTTGCAATATTTGCACATTTCAGATGTTATTTTATAATAGTATATGAAAATGCATTTTACTGCCCTTTAAATGCTGAAATTAACATTTACCACATCAAACATATCGTTTCACCTTAGTAAATGATCCCTTAAGTTTGAACAGAGAGATTACCTGACTTCGTTAATGTCACACACTCAGGGGCTCTCCTCCAAACGTTTAGTGCAAACCCCCCAACATACATGCTACCACCCTCTATCTGGCACACCACTACAACCTAGACTGCCAGTACTGTGGTCATTTAAAAAAATTGCGGGCCAGCTCTTCTGAATTCATGCATCACAAAATCAGCACCTCTGTCCTGAGATTTTGGAAAATGATTGTGGTGCTGCCATTTTAGGTTGGAAAGACATGCTAGGTGGGTGAGTGGTGCAGAGGAGCAGGCTTTGTTCCTGGTGATCCCACACACTGCAGGATCTCATCGAGGTTATGAATTGAAAACTGGTATTAATGAAGCTGCTTTTTGATACTTGGACAAAGAATGCGGCCGACCTGTATGCTAGGGTTTTGGAACAACAATGTATACATTTTCTGGTCATCTTTCTAGGGAAGGAGGGTTAGTTTTGTGCTCTTCCATTTGTATAGGGAGATAGCACCATAGTTTTCTCATGGAAAACAGTAAACAAAAGTTCAAAAACAGCATTCCCTCACCACTAAATTCAAGGATGAACAGAGAGGGTTATGTTTGGAAAGGTGTTCATTTCTTTCTTTCTTTTTCTCAGGATATCCACCTCCAATGATTACTTGGTTGAAAGAAGAGTCTCCAGAAGATATCCTCTGGATTAAACCAGAGACTCCTGGTTATAAAGTCGCCAGCTCCAACATGCACCATAGCCTGATCCTGCTAGATATTGAGAAGACACACGCAGGAACATATACTTGCATTGCTACCAACAAGGCCGGGCAGTCCATCTGTACTGCATCTGTTGAGCTTCTGGAAGGTAAAGTGATGCCACTTCTATCAAAAACTCCCAAATACTTCTGTTATTTTTTTTTAACATCAGATCATCAGCTCTAAGCAAAGCTATGAAAATTGGTGGCATATTCTGATTGGAACATTAACGTGAGCTTTCTCACTGGTAAGCTGGTAAGGCTTTTCGATGCAAAAAAGAGTGGTGAAGAAATGATATATAACTCTTCCTCTGATATTCTAATTAAAATAATAATCATTTTGGCGTTGCATACTTGCCAGATATATAATTAAACAAGAAATGGGTGCATATGAAAATTGACTTGTCAGTCATAGTAATAATAATAATACAGTATAAAGAAGTAGAAACTCCTTCAGTTTCATTGGCTGTCAGGTTAGTGTGCTGCCTCAGGGACAGAGGCAAAGACAGAGTGACCACATTAAGATGCTGTATTCTGTGCCAGGACCTGTCACATTGACCATAACCCTTTCCAGGAGATGTGTCCTGGGAAAATCTGCACACAGCTTGTTGGCCCTTGTGTCCTTGGGACTATTTGCCTGATGGCCAAAGATGTCTTAAAACTCTTTTAAAAAGGCTTAAAAACATGGCTCTTCAAAAAAGCATTTCACAGTGAGGTAGCGGAATAACAACACATACACAAAGCAGGAAGTCACCAAGAAAAAGCAAAATTGCTTATTTTTTTATTATTTTCTCACAATTAAGTATTAAATTAGAAAGACAGTTAATCATAAATGGTAACCACACCCATTCCCCATTTAGAGTATATTATTGAACCATGTAACCGTATAATAATGGCACCCTGTGGATAATTGAGAAACCACATATTTGTGCCTAACTGTAAACCGTTGTGATGGTGCACTACTAAACGACGGTATAGAAAAGTTTTAAATAAATAAATAAATGTCTCATAACATATGGACAACTGAGGATTCATGGCTCTGTAGCCTGACAGAGGCCAGATCTGATTTTAGCTGGAAACTCAAAAGAGTGGAAGGAAATGGCCAAACCATAAAACAAATAAGAAATCTCCAAAAAAATATGACCCATAGTACCGCCCTTTTAAGCCTTGGAATAATTATATAGCAGTATATATTTCACCTACTCCTTCTGCTCAGAACACACAGAAAATTGTTGACAATCCCTCTGCTGTAGAAAGAGCTTCATGCATTGCTTCTGAATGCAACTATCAGGGAAGAGCAGTGGAATCCAGTTTGGATGAAAGCCACCATGCAAATGATATTAATGCTGCTACTGGTAATAAGAATATAAGAGGGTGCAAACTGTCGAAATATTGATGAGCTGGAGAATTCCTCAAAACAGTAAACGTGCCTGAGAAAGTACTCAATCTAACTCAAGTCTGCAGTATTAAATGTATTCTGACTCTATTCTGCTTTTATCTTGCAGAAAAAGGGCCTGAGTCTGTGAGTGAGGAAGAGAAACTTGTGAAGGAAAGTTTACTGCGGACATTACTTCAGGGGTAGGTACTGGGGAGATCTTCCTGCAGAAAGGAGGTCAGAATGGCACACATTGCCTTGTTCTGGTTGGCAAATATTTGACTGTGCTTGAATCCCAAAATGAATTTGGAACTTGGGAGCACTGGGTCCATGCTGCACCTGTCCCCTGGCTTCCAGGCTATCAAATGATTATGTCATTAATCTAGAACCGTAACCTGTCTTTCTAACCTATTCTTGTAGAATAGGTTAGAAATACATAAGTCCATCCATAACTATTTTCATCTTGACCTTGAATTCCCTCTCAAACTCCATACTTCCATCAGACCAATTAGAGAAATCCATAAAGGAACGCTACAATCCCCTCCAACCAAAGCTATTCGCCTCGTCTCGACTAGGGTCCGAGCTTTTTCTTTTGCAGGTCCAAACATCTGGAATAGCCTCCCCGCAGACCTCAGGCTAGAACCATGCCTACTAACATTCAAAAAAAAACTTAAGACTTGGCTGTTCCAACAAGCCTTCTCGGATCCTTCAGACTCACAATAGACAAACAACCTTTTCACGAGCTACGGAACCATGCTACTATTTTGTTGCCTATTATTATGATTATCCTAACTCCTCAGATAATATTGTTTCCTGTTTAATCTGAATCCATTACAACTTTTGTGTTTAAGTTATTGCCCTTCTTGGGCCTTCTATTCTTCTTACTTCTAAGCTGTAAAGCCTCCAAGTTTATAGTCCTTGTTTAATGTAACTTACTGCTCTCTTCTGAGTATTTTGTACTGTTCCATTTCTGTTACAAGTTTTTCTCTATCCCCCGTTCGATGTAAACCGATCTGATATGGTATTTAACCATGAAGTTCGGTATAGAAAAATGCTAAATAAATAAATAAATAAATAGATTGTGGGTGATATGTACTAAGGATGTTCCCCCCTGGACATAAAGGGGCTAGTTAATTAATTTGTGTTAAGTCTGAAAGGTTACCATGAGTAGCCTTTTAAACTGAATAGACATATTAAAACAGGATATGCTGAGCGCAGCTTCATTCTGTGTAACACTAGCTTCACCCTTTCCGCTCCTAACCAGCATAAAGTAAAAAGGCTGGTTAGTGCAGAGAAAAATCCTTGCAGTGGACTGCACATGTGAGGCCTCTCCCCATCATTTATCCCTGATGCCCATCTGCCCAATCTAATCACAACTCCTATTCCACCCCCCTAAAATGGATTTCATCCCTGTGTTGTGTTGAGGCCTTAGTTTCTTTGAGTGACTGCAAACGTGAGCTTGGACTCATCAAAGAAGTGATATTGTGCAGTTTTCTCAGTAACTCGACAGTCCAGATGATCTCGCAGTTTAACTTCTACACAATTTCTAAACGAGCATATTTTTCCATCTAAGAATAACTAGGCCATTAACATGTTAGCTGAGCCAATGGTTGCTTTTTGTTGCTGTGTCTATGTTTGCATGTTACTTTATTTTAGGTATGTACAGGGTTTATTGCTATGTCAGTAGGCGATTTATAAATCTTAATAAAAGATAAAGATATAAAGATACACACTTTCAAATATTTTATGGTTCATCCAGCTGACAAGATTCAGCAATGTAAAATGTAATGCTTTTATGAGGGCAATGATCCCTCTTGTTGAACTGAAATCTCTCTGGCTGCTTTCAGATGCCCTGGATAAGAAATATGCTTCCAGCGTAGTCACAAGCTAATCATATGATTTAACTCTGAGTGGGTGAAACCAGCAGCAGTAATGAGCATATGGTTGCATAGAGTTGATCACTAATCTCACAATTCTCAGCAGAGCAACTTTATTTCTTATTTCATCAACTGGATTTTGGATTTAATTACTTGCTTTCCCAACCTGTGCTTAAGGTGAAATACATCTCAGGTACAGTAGGTAAGGCCCTGCCCTAGAGGGCTTAGAATCCAATGTAATACCTGCAGCAATGGAGAGTGAAGTGACAAGTGAAGAAGCATCAGTGGGAGAAGAAGAATTTGAATCCTGGTTTCCCTAATTCTCAGCCTGAAGCTCTAACCACTAGGCCACAACTCCACGCTGTCTTATTCAGTTGGATAAGGAAAGACTCGTGAGATCGTTCTTTTACTAGTTAAGCTCTTCAGTCTCAGTCTTAGGGATTATCCCCCTGTTGTGTTAGCATGCATTTGAATTGGGATCTTTGATGAGGTCCAGGCGCTTCCCAGATAGCACTCAGTCTGCACATCTGGTTGATTTTCAGTTTCTTCCTCCTCCTCCAACTTTTGTCCTCAACAACAAATTGTTGCGTTGCCACCCAGAGTGTGCTGGGAGAGGCTGGGATAAGATAATATGAGTTAATGCAAGAACTAAAGCGTACACATGTACAGAGACACAGGCTACTAAGGATGTGCAGGGAAAAACTTTTTTTTTTCATTTGGGGAGAATTTTTTTCCCTGGGTATTAGGGAACAAAATAGGGCCTTTCCTAACCCCACCCCCCAAAAAAAAATTGCCAGGGCCAGAAATCTCCCCAGCCCCACTTATCCCATCCATGGAGGGGGGGAGGTCACATTGATGTGGCCGGCCAGAGGCCTAGGTCTGGCTCGAGGTCTTGTTCTATCGCCAAGGTCTAGGCCCAACACAGGGAGCCCAGCTGTTTACACAGATTTTGGTACAAAAACTTAGGATGGTTGATTATGTGTAAGGATAGCATAGCCTTTGATGATTTCTTCTTCTGCCTCATATCATAGACCCTACACACATTTACAATATTTTCCATATTTAGCTTCCCTTGTTACATTTTCATACCATTTTTCTTTTGTTTTCTGGCCTACATATTGTGGTATAACAATGACTTCTGTTTGTTTTGATCTGTGAAAGAAACCATAGTATTCAGGTACTAAAGAAATGATGTCCAAGAACCGATCACTGACAAATATTGCAGTAACCAAACAAAGTACTTAATTGGGTTTTCTTAATTTTGTTACTAAGGTTTCCCTTTTTCTACCCTTTCTCTATTCCATAGTGAGATTGGTATCTCTGTTCAGCCTCCTGAGCCTGAGAGCATTTTTACTGACTTTGAAGGTCCAAGAAAAGGTAAGAGTTTAGAGCTGTAATATGTCCACGATTGACTAGCTTAGCTCTAATTGACTAGCACGAGGTACATTGAGATCCACTATACTCAGTGGCCCTTGTTGACCAGGCTGACATCAGCTTTGGATGATTCTGCCACTAGTCGTCTTTTTCTCCTGCCCACCATTGTTGCCTGGGGACCTTCCTTACCTTCAATTCGGAGGGGTTGGTAACTTCATAATTTACATTCCTTTCTTCAAATATAACAACATCAATATATTAGACTCTTTGTAGGTAGTGATAGCTTTCAGTGGACCAGCATAAGAATAATGCAAAGATGTTGGCAGAATATGAGCGTTGGAGACCTTGAAGGTCCCCTCTTCTGATGTCAAGTTCAATTCAGGGCTTTTGATGTGGGAGGATATCGTAAATATCTTACATTACCCATATTCCCTATCATGCATATTTATTATTGGCTACTAAAGTTCCTGCCTTTTCCCCTCCTGTGTTCTTATACCCGAATAAAGTTTGTTTCTATCTCCATCTTCTTTCAGGGACTCTTAGGCAACTTAAACCAAACCATCACATTTTCAAGTAACCTTTGGATCTATGGCTCTCGGTAGCTACTCCAGGAATGAATAATAAATCTAGCTGTTTGACAGACACTGATATTTGAAAGGAGAGATAGTAGTCTGAGATGGCTCCCTTTCTGGTGTTTTCATTTTAGGCTGGTAGAGTGGTTTCCCCAGTATAATCACTTCTTGCCTTCCTGACCTAACTTCAGACCTATACTGGCCTCTTGAAGTCAAGTATCAAGAGAAAGCACCACCCAGGCTTCTGTAGTACCATGGCAAAGCTTGTTAGTTGTATGCCAAAGAAAAAAAAATTAAAGAAACTGGAGAAAGATTTACAAGATGAAATACTGGGTGGAGAGCAGGATTAGGAGTGTTCAGTTGACAGAGTAGAAAGGAGGGAACTGAGAGCTGCTTTGCCTTAAAATGTAGGAGATTGAAACAATGAGAGTATAGACGAGGGCTATCCAACTCTACTCAAGGGATATAAGTGTCTAGTGTTCTAGCAAGATCTTAAGTTATGGTTTATAATAAATTTGCATATGGTATACATAATTTTATATACAAATAATTATTAATCTTTCCTTTAGCTTTCTTTAAAATATGACCCGATTATGCTCCTAGATTGCTAGGGATGGACAGCTTTGGGATGCATCAGAGGCATAAGGGGATTTGGGAGGAGGGG
Organism: Rhinatrema bivittatum; assembly: GCF_901001135.1. Classification (NCBI taxonomy): domain Eukaryota; kingdom Metazoa; phylum Chordata; class Amphibia; order Gymnophiona; family Rhinatrematidae; genus Rhinatrema; species Rhinatrema bivittatum. The sequence continues at coordinate 69,925,405 of NC_042616.1, read as the reverse complement.
TCATTCTCCCTGCTCTCACATTTGGGGAAAAGCTTTTTAAGCCAATTTGCTCTTCATCTCTTCTGAAGCATGGTGATCACTGAAAGTTATGGTTTTCTTTTAGAAGTTCACTAAGTAACTCCCCCATCTGCATCTTATAATGTGAAAAATGTAAGCAGACCTATTGCATACACATGATTATTTTAAGATAGCGCTTTGAAGAGATTGATATGTTTATGTCTGTTATTTAGATCCATTTCTTCCATTCAAGATTTCTTATATACAGAACATTTTATTCCTAACCATTCTTCTCAGAAAATATATCTACAATGCAAAGTAGGGGTGGTACTGCAGCATTCCAGGCAGGAATGCAAGTTCTTCTTGGAATTTGTGGGAAAACATTTGGAAGTAGCCTTGAATATCTGAAAATGAAAACAATAGTATCCGATCCTCTCCTATGTAGTCAGTGCCCTGTTTCTGTGCAATATCCTTGACTAGGAGTGCTTCGGGTCCAGTTTCAGGACCTGAGGCACTCCTAGGGCCTTCTGGCCCCTGGCACTGTCTACCACTATCTCCGTGACCACTTCACACTCTATATTGACAATTTCCAGAAAGTACCAAATAGTGAAAAATAAAAACTGGGAAGCCAAAATTAGCAATATAGGGAAAACTAGGAATCACAAAAGGGTCCATTCATGCCCAGCATTTCCATACTTTTGGTAAAACTCAATGAAAACACTGGAGTCTGTAGTTGGTGTTCAAATAAAAGATAGTATTTATTGTAACTTTAAGAAGAGGATCTAAGTCAAAATGACAAAAATAAGAATCAGTATACATCCAATGACCAACAAAAAAGCAAATGGTTTCTCTGTCCATCCTTACTCTTATTTATTTCTCTTCTGGCTCTTGCACCTTCGTCCTGATTGAAATTATCCTCATCAGTGAGAGTGGGATAACTAGAGTGTAGTTCCAGTTCAGGCATGAACTAATCTGAAAAATCCCCAAGCAAAAATATCCAAACTGGGTTCTAACAAGCAAAAATCTTCAACATAAGTCAGCTATCAAAAATACAAGCCTCTTGAGTTAGTGGCTCAAAAGTCTACATCCTTTTCTTCACCCAATCTGTTAACTGGTCGAATGTATAGATCTCTGTCCCAGTCTTTTGGGATACTGGGGGTATGCCCTTCCCTCAGACACTGGTCAGTCAAAATCCAAAAATCTTCTCAAATTTTCTTCCTCAAAACCTCTTTGCCAAATGCTTGAATGGCCTTTTGTGAGATCCAGGCATAATCTCTGGCTCTCCAACCACCCTGTTTGAGATCTTGGGGAAATCTCTTGCTCTCCAGGCCTCTCAGCTTTGAGATCCCGGAGGAATCTCTAGCTTTGACTCCTGTCTCTTCCTCTATCGCCTTCCCACTGAAGCACTGGACATGCTCCAAGCAGACTATATACCCAAAATAACCTATCTCCCAAAAAGGTGGGATTATAGCTATGGGAAGAATCAACAACATCAAAACCCCTCCTACTGCCCCTAGATAGAAAAATTACATAGGGATAAGAACATAAGAACATGCCATACTGGGTCAAACCAAGGGTCCATCAAGCCCAGCATCCTGTTTCCAACAGTGGCCAATCCAGGCTACAAGTACCTGGCACGTACCCAAAATCTAATTATATCCCATGCTACTGATGTTAGTAATAGTGGTGGTTATTTTCTAAGTCAACTTGATAAATAGCAGGTAATGGACTTCTCCTTCAAGAATTTATCCAAACCTTTTTTAAACCCAGCTACACTAACTGCACGAACCACATCCCCTGTTAGTGACTGATATAGCCCCATCACACCTATAAATATGAAAAGTTGTTGTGTGTGGGTGTGGGTGACATTTTTCTGCCTTGGCTTCCACTGTGTGCACATACTTGGCCTTGCCTCTCTGCATATTTACATGCCATGCATGCAGTGTAATGTCAATGTGTGCATGGGCATGTGATGTCAGTATGCATTGAGGCAGGGGCAGTACGCCCGGTCTGCCATTGACCGGGATAGTACAGCAGCATAGTGGGGAGCCCTGTCTCAGTATAGAGTGGTGTGGGGGAATGCGGTGGAGTGGCAGGCAGCCTAGGCCCCAGCACACAGCAACACAGTATCCTGAGAGGCTAGGGTTGCCACCTGGCCCCACTGTATGCAGGGACTTGTGGTTCTGATTTTCTTAGATAAATGAATGGGAGAATGAGAACTATTATTTATTATTTATTATTTATTTTGTTGCAATTCCAACCAAAGATCAATCAAAGCAGTGTACAATTGATCACAAAAAATACAGTAAACATAAAAAAATTACAATAAAAACCAATACATTAAAAACAAAAATACCATCCACCGTCCCCCAATATTCCACCAAAGCCAGAGACTACCATATTGAACTACCACCTTTCATGCCAGCAACTTTGCACTTAACCCATTTTATCCTTGGGAAAAAGCCAAGTCTTCAGCTTCTTATGAAAAGTCACATAGTTTGTTTCTTGTCTGATATCAACAGGCAGCTTATATCAAAATTTGGCGCACAATGGAGAAGTGTCTTGCCCTAACCTGTGCATGATGCACTGCCTTAAAAGAGAGAATCTGTGTGCAGTGGGGTAAAGCCAAGACTGGATTAGCCTGTTCCTTGCAACATGGAGCCAGATGGCAATCTTATGAGACCCAAGCCTTAGCAGACAACAGTGCAGGGAAGTTTGTTGGTTAGATTAGGCGGCGTAGTTGCTAGACAGCTTGGAGCAGGGAAACTCATGCACTAAAAGAGTACTTGAAGAGAGACAGCAAGATTTGTGCTGAAGCCATGTCCACCTGTCATTTCAATTTGTGAGGGCCTATTCTGCTAATTTTGTATAAAGAAGAGTGTTTGAAAGTCCATTGCTTCTACCTTCTTATTTGGCATAAAGATCCTTGAGCATGAGCATAACTGAATCCTTAGAACTCAGGAACAAGAGTTGCCAAGACTGGATAAGTCTTATTTTATGGTCCTCTATGAACTTGTAAATTCTTGACTGCAAAATTCAGTTCAATTTATTTTATTTTCTCTTCACCCATTGTCTGAACCATTCCTATCTACTCTCCACAATTTAAGTCCCCTAGCTGATCAAGGGCAAGAAGGTAAAACTCTACTCAATACCATGGCTGTGCCAACATTGGTTGCCCATGCAACATGTGACCATCAGCAGTACCTAGGGACTCCATGCATGAAAAACCTCAATCACCAATAAATATCCAAATATCCAATGAGGAAGAGAACTGAGCCCAAATCTGTAGCTCCGCAGCAGTACCACAACATCAAGGTCCATTTTGTCTTAGAAGTATCTGCAAATTTGAGAATATCTAATATTTCCATTCAAAGTCCTGTTATGGTATTGGTAGGCTGGGTTTTCAGATGTTACTTATTTTAGTTTGGGCATGTCCTTCTTTCTGCAGGAGGGATTCCAGAAGCAAGGGCTGGTCAAGAAGGACCCAGGCCTCATGTTTCTTTGGCTGATGTGGGAACAGACGAATTCTTTCAGAAACTGACTTCCCACATCACAGAAATGGTGTCCGCCAAGATCTCGCAAGGTAAGCACTTGGTCAAAAAGTTAGAAATTCAGTGTACCAGGAGAAATATAGGGCAGTAATACAAATACACACACCGAGTTTGGAAAGACACCCATAGAGAATGTTTCCTTGTGTGTGTGTTTTTCTCTGGGGAGTTGAAAGGTAACATACTTTAATTATTAATACTCATTTCTATTACTTTTGCTAAATTATATTTTTTTGACGTTAGGTCATAGAAGTTTCATTCAACTTCTTCCAGAAATCATTACAAAGCATAAAGCTGGAAATTATCCAAAAGTATATGTTTTGTTAGCACACTTTCTATTCAGGGACATTGATTTTGTGGTGTTTAATTTGAGCTAAATGATATAATAAGACTTAAAATTCTAGAACTCAGAATATTTTTTTTTGGGCCCGTGTGCAGTCACTGTACCTATAAAGGGACTCTCTGGACATCAGATTTTTAGACACTGTCTCTGTGGCACGGTTAGACTAAGAGTCCATATTGAATCCCTAAGCCTAGCTTCTAAATCTTGGACTGTCTGGGGTTAGAAATGCTGTGGAGGCAGGTTCACAACCTTTGGGCACTGTGGGAGGAGTGGGAAGTAGAGTCCCAATGGCCAGACTTTGGGTGCAACTGAACGGTGATCTGGAAGGAGCCACAATCTGTCACCTCATGCCAAGAATTGTTACTGTGATGGTTAGGCTAGATGGAGGGGGGAGGGGAAAGATTATAAATGAAAGGAAAATTCTAGGTAACTGCAAATGAAGGCTGATGGTGCCATAACCTAGTAGATGCAGGTTTCAGTTGACCTGGAAGCACAAAAGAACAGGAGGAAACAGCTGAGTCAAACCCCCCTCCTCCCCACACACAAGTTGGAGAAGTATACATATCTTGCATAACACAGGTGTGAAACCCCCTCTTTGGGGGATCTACTGGAATGCAGGGGCACACAGTTGTCCTCGGAGCCACTTCCGTACCCAGACCTCTTCGTCCCTCACCTTTCTCTCCACACAGTTCACTGAAGGCCATCGGGGTGCCAGGGTTCATTCTGGCAGGGAGGAAATAAACCTCCGGGGTCCTAGGCCCACGAGGATAGGGATCCACTCACAATCTCTCACTTCCTTGGCTCTCTTTTGGTTCACATTTAGCACTGAAAAAACATGCTGGACACTCTGATTGGCCGGTCAACAAAATTTTACAGTGACCAAATATATATAAGGTCCAATTCACAATAAAACTTTTCCAGATAATCTTCATACCTCTTTCTCAGTTCTATTCGCTGAGTCAGTGTCCCTTTTAGGGGGCGAGCACTAGGAAAACCTCACACTCCTGAGTGTGTTCCACTAGGATCTTTTCTCTCTCTCTCTAATGGTAAAAGCTAGGGGTGTGAATCGTGTGATCGATCGTCTTAACGATCGATTTTGGCTGGGGGGGGAGGTAAATCTTATCGTCGTGTTTTGTTTTTTTTTTTAAATCGTTAAAAATCGTAAATCGGGGGAGGGCGGGAAAACCGGCACACCAAAAAAACCCTAAAACCCACCCCGAACCTTTAAAACAAATCCCCCACCCTCCCAAACCCCCCCAAAATGTTTTAAATTACCTGGGGTCCAGTGGGGGGGAGGGGGGGTCCCGGCGCGATCTCACTCTCTCTGCCCACGACTGTGTTAAGAGCAATGGCGCCGGTGGCCCTTTGCCCTTATCATGTGACAGGGCAAATGTAGCGCCGGCGCCATTTTGGTTCCTGACTCCCGACGTCACGCGTGCAGGAGATCGCCCCCGGACCCCCGCTGGACCCCCAGGGACTTTTGGCCAGCTTGGGGGGGTCTCCTGACCCCCACAAGACTTGCCAAAAGTCCAGCGGGGGTCCGAGAGCGACCTCCTGCACGCGGGCCATATTGCCAATCTTCAAAATGGCGCCGGCGCTACCTTTGCCCTCACTATGTCATACGGGCGACGGTCGCCCGTATGACATAGTGAAGACAAAGGTAGTGCCGGCGCCATTGGCAATACAGGGCCGTATTGCCAATCTTCAAAATGGCGCCGGCGCTACCTTTGCCCTCACTATGTCATTCGGGCGACCGTCGCCCATATGACATAGTGAGGGCAAAGGTAGCGCCGGCGCCATTTTGAAGATTGGCAATACGGCCCATTATTGCCAATCTTCAAAATGGCGCCGGCGCTACCTTTGCCCTCACTATGTCATACGGGCGACCGTCGCCCGTATGACATAGTGAAGGCAAAGGTAGCGCCGGCGCCATTTTGAAGATTGGCAATACGGCCCGCGTGCAGGAGGTCGCTCCCGGACCCCCGCTGGAATTTTGGCAAGTCTTGTGGGGGTCAGGAGACCCCCCCAAGCGGGCCAAAAGTCCCTGGGGGTCCAGCGAGGGTCCGGGGGCGATCTCCTGCACGCGTGACATCGGGAGTCAGGAACCAAAATGGCGCCGGCGCTACCTTTGCCCTGTCACATGATAAGGGCAAAGGGCCACCGGCGCCATTTCTCAACGCAGCAGTGGCCAGAGAGATGGAGATCGCGTCGGGACCCCCCCCCCCCACTGGACCCCAGGTAATTTAAAACATTTTGGGGGGGTTCGGGAGGGTGGGGGATTTGTTTTAAAGGTTCGGGGTGACGATAAATCAGGGGCATTTGTATTGTATCGTGCACTCTAACGATTTTGGACGATTTTAAAATTATCTGACGATAATTTTAATCGTTCAAAAACAATTCACATCCCTAGTAAAAGCTCCAGTGGATTTCTGGTGGAAAAGTCCAAAGATGTATCAAAAATCCAGCAATCTCTCTCACCTTCAAAGTGGGTAAGAACTAGTGGTTAAACGAATTCTCCTAAAACAATACGAAGAAAACTCTATTAAAAAAATAATTCTCCTCTCTCTCAATACCTTAGCAGGTCTCTGCTGTCCCTTCTTTTATAGGATGGAGGGAGTCACAGCAACTTCCTGACCTCCCAAAGCAGGTGTAACATCCTCCTCAGACAGGAGCAGGCCTCAAAAAAACAAAATCTCAGCAAAACTCTTTTAAAATCTTCAGACTTCCTCTTTTCTCCTCTAAGACATTCCCTTCCAGATCGGCGAGGCGCTGGCAAGGGCAGAGTCTCTTCTTTGATATTGAGCTGGGTGCCCAGAATTGAGAAATGTCACCACCAAAAAAATCTCTTCTACTCTCAGTGCTCCACAGCACAAAACTGCTTCCTTTAGTATTAGAACAGGGCCCAACAATGGGGATCACTAAGAAAAAAACCTCCTGCTTCCTTAAACTCCAACTAAAAATGACACTTCCCCTGTTTCGGGCCATGGGGACAAAGGATGGGGAGAACGTAAAAACACTCTCAAACTGCAACTCAAAAATGCCACAATGCTCCACGTGCAGAGCTGCCTTTTAAGAGAGATTTCTGACCAATCCAGCCTGAACTCAGAGGGGAAGTCTACAGGGGATGGTCTGCCAAGAACTAACTTCTAACCTAAAGGAAAAGCTAGGGATAATTTAGTTAATAAAGGCATGTTTCCTCTTCTTATTTTTTACACTCCTGTTCCCTCCCATTCTTACCAAATCATGATGGCCCTATTCTCCTGGTACATGGATGGATTTGGTTGAAATATGGAAGGAGTGTTTGCATCTCAGCTAGGGGCAGTTCCACAATGAGGCAGGGTGAGGCGGCCACTTCAGGCGGCAGGATTTTGAGGAGGCAAAAAATGCCGCTCTCAGAACGCCACTGTGGCGTCCGCCTCGCCCTGCCTGCCCCTGCCACGGCTGCCGACCCAGGCCGGTGGCAGAAAAGAAGCAGGTCGCTGCCTTGTGCCGCCACCAGAGGCCAGTCCAGTGGCATGGAAGAGGGATGCCGCCGCCAGCCACCGCTGGAGGTCAGGCCGGTGGTATGGAGGAGTGAGGGGGAACGTCGCCACCGCCGGAGGCCAGCCTGGCAGCGGATGAAGGGAGGAAGGATGGGGGTGGGGAGAGCAGGGAGTGGAGGGAGTGGAGGGAGAGGGGACAGGGTGTGGGGGCACCATCTCCTCCCTCGCCTCAGGCGGCAAATTGCCTTGAGCCGCCCCTGATCTCAGCAAGAGAGCTTCCTACCAGATTTGTAAATTTTCACAGGATAGTGCCCTGATAGATGCATATGGATACAATTCAGCCATTTTCTGGCAAGGTCTAGCTGGGAGAATTAAAGATGAGTTTTCTCGCTGAGACCTTCCTCTCTCTCTGGAAGCACTCTTTGCCCTGGCTATCCGGGTGGACTTTGGTTCCAGGAACAGGCTCAGGAGAGGAAGACATTTCACTGATGTCCTCGTTTGGCTCCTGATTTCCAGTACCCCAGAATCCCTGCCACAGAGCCTTCGGTCGCTTCCTAATAACCCATGCAGTTGGGGAGAACTTGGCTCTCACAAGATGAGAAGCAAAGGCGAAGGCAGCATAATCTCTGTCTCTGTTGTGCTGCGCAGGGGCATTATATGAGCCGCTGCCCCGAAAAGCCAGGAAATCCTAGTAATGGGGGCCATGATCGGGATGACAATGCTAAGCCATCCGGCCCCCTCCCCACAGCCAGTGATACCAGTATGTCTTGCCATTGAGGAACACACTGTGAGGGCCGAGGGCCAACTTGATTCTGGAACCGGGGGCAATTTTATTCAGGAATCGCTGCTGCACCAGTATAGCTGATCTACCATCACCGTGAATGCACCTCTCACCATTTCTTCAGTATATGGTGACCCTCTGTCTGGCTGCATGACCTTGGCTACCTTGCTCATCACTATGCAGATTGGTTCACACCAAGAAAACATTGAATTCTATGTGGTACCTAAAGCAGTCAATTCTCATTCTTGGACTCAGACTCCACCAGCCTTCAATTGATTGCCTTAAGTTGCAGATTATGCATTGGGGTTCCTCTTGCCAACAGCACTATACCACTCTGGTTACAGTGGCTTCAGTATACATCGCTTACTGACCTATGCTATGAGCAACAACCTAAAGCCTTGGTGCCTTCCAAATCTACTGACTGTCCAAAATTTTTGAAGCCTTTCATTGTGGAGGTAGAGGCCACCACCAAGAAGGCAAGGGCTGTCCTCATTCAACACGATGATTCTGGAACCCATAAGTCATACTCTTCTCTCTCCGAAGTATTCTTGCCTGCAGAAGAGAATTAGCCAGTAGATGTTGCATCATGTCCACCCAAAAACCAAAGAATCCCTGGAACTAAAGTCAAACTTCCCAAGTCCATAGATGGTAAAGATGTACCAAAGACAAGAAGTCTGGGGAGGGGGCTTAGGACGGGGGTATTGTTACATTTGTCAGTCGCAGTGGCATACTGCAATGGGCTGCACATACCTGTGGCTTTCCCCAATGCCAAAGACACTTCAAAGATATTCCCTTGGCACTTTGTCATTTAGCCAAGAGAAGTCTTGCCTCATCAATCTGCTACTGTAAGGACAGCAGGGGAACGTACTTTGATACGGGCCAGGCTAAGGCTTCACCTGAAACAGCTGCCTTCCCCACAGGTTGGGCCTTCGGGTTCCGATGGCTGGCAGGACTTAGAAAATTCAGGAAGCAAGGCAGGATCCGAAGGCAGTCCAAAAGTTGGGGGCTGACGGCAGACAAGGCACGGTCCAAGTTTGAGGCTAGGGTCAGGTCCAGGCATTTGTCCTCCATTGCTTCAAATACCAATTTAGATTGTAAGTCCTGTTGGGCAGGGAAATAACTATAGTATCTGAATTTTAATTTGCATTGAGCTCGGATTTGGAAAAGGTGAGAAATTAAACTTAAAACTCCAAATCCTGAAAAACAGACAGTCTTGTATTTTTGCTAACTGAATTGTTCTTTGCGATCAAACATGTTCACAGTTACATTATGTTTGATTACAGCCTCGCTCCGGGTCCCAGGAGCTCCTGGAGTGGATAGTGATGACGAATCGAAGACCCCATCTGCCTCTCCACGCCATGGCAGGTCCAGGCCTTCATCTATAGCAGTAGAGTCCTCCTCAGAGTCAGAGGATGGTGATTCCAGAGGAGAGGTATCAGAAGGAGATATACTTGTGTATATTATGTGTCTCTATATAGTGCTGCTTACATATGGTATGCTCCATACAAATCATGGTAATAACTCTACAAGACCTGACAAAACTATAGCGCTACAAATTAAAAGGTAAAATGAAACTGTTGTAATCCAAGAAACCTCCAAACAAACCTATCAAAATGTCAAGTCACTCTATGATGAGACAAGAGACACCATCTGGGTTGGAAGGAAGGATAGAAAGGGGGTTTACTAGTTAGGAGTTTTAGAAAAATGCTTTCTGAAAAAATGGAAACATTTTACAGTGTCTTAAAATGACATTATTGCATGTTAGAAATGACTTTACAGGTAGCGTAATTCAAATATCTCTCCTGCCGATTTGTACCAACATTCATGTTTACGTGCACACTCTAATATAGAAACATGTACCCAACTTGATATTTTTTTTTATTTACTTTCTGCATTTTGTGAAATTTCAAGCAGATTACATTCAAGTACTAGTGGTCTTTCTCTATCCTCAGGGGGCTTACAATCTAGCGGCCTCTTTCACTAAGCTGCAGTGTTTTTACCATACCACACAGAATTTGCCAAGTCACGGTAAATGACTCAGCAGCCTGGTGACTCACCCCGCTGCTTGATGAATCCTACGGTATTTTCCTGCAGGGAAAAATACAGCGAAAGCAACCCCCAAACACTGCACAATGGTGGCCTGGGACTGTGGGGCAGCCATCGTTTAATGGGGCTGCTTGGCCCTGAGAAACACCCTCCCCCCACCCCCATGAGTTGGAAAAACCCTTGGAGGTCTGCTTAGTCCCCCTTCTCCCCTCTCTCGCCACCTGTAGTTGAGGAAAGGTAAACAATTAAAGCACTTTTAATGGAAGGCAAAGGCCCCACCTCCAGTCCCACCCTTCACAGAAAACTCCGGCCCCTGGAGACCAGGATCTGGGTCCCCCTCCCCTCCCCTAGCCCACACCCTGGACTCCTCCTTTCTGGAAGACAGAAGGCCCTGATGGTCCAGTGGTCCACCCAACCCCAAGACTCTCGTTACAGAAAAAAACATTCCTGCTAGTCCAATGGTCCCAGGCACCCAACCCCCCTTACTTGAAAAAAGGTCATCGGTGATGCAGTGGGGGACCAGGAAAACTCCCTATGATCTTGGGAAATGGCCAGGCGGCATTCTTTTGGAAAATTGCCGTCATCTGGGCCAGTATACTAGCGGGTGCTCCAAGCTCCCACTGCACTTTTTTTCAAGCGGGGGGTGGGGGGGGGGATTTAGGATATGCTAGTGTGGGGAGTGGGGGTCTGGGACCACTAGACCACCAGGGAAGCTTTTTTCTATAAGAGGGAGGTCTGGAGTGGTGGGGGATGGGTGATCCACTGGACCACCAGGACCTTGTGCTTTCTACAAAAGGAGAGTCCGGGAGGTGAGCTAGTGCTGGGGGCAGGGGTCCAGGCTCCTGGTCTATGGGGGCCAAATATTTCTATGAAGAGGGGTTGGGGGACAGGGGGCAAGGCTTTTGCCTGCTATTAAAAATGTTTTGGGGTTTGTTTTTTTTTACCTTTCCTCAACTACAAACCTCCTGCAAGGGTGGCAGAGGGTGGGGCTGGGGTCTAAGCAGACCAGGGTTTTTCCAACATCGGGGGGGGGGGGGGGTGTTCTCGGAGCCAAGTGGTCTCTTTAAGGCTAGGCCGTGGGTGCCTCCAGACATGCATTAATGACCCGAGGCAGCTGTGGGAAATTAAGCTACAATTCCTGAACTGTACATAATTTCTACTGAAATATCATGGCTTGCAAATGTTTTCATAAGCTGCATTATTTGATTAGGTTAGTTATAAGCTTATTAGTATGCACAAAAATGTGTGAATGGATAAATAGATCCCTTGGTTTGCTCTGTTATATCTGCCTTACTGCTTGTTTTATTATTTTTTTAGATTTTATTTTGCTGTGTGTACATTGCATTGTCAGTTCTGTTACAGCTTGTTTTAGGTACCTTAAACTGTACATTGCTTGGTCTGGTTTGCAATTAGGAAAGGCAGTTTATACATTTTAAATTTACAAAGTGGAAATGCGTTATTCTCCACCTGTAGAGTCTAGAAACTATGAAGCCTGTTTCCTGACAGAGAGATTAGATGGCCTTTACTCCAAGTATGGAAATACATTGAACAAAGTGAATTTGAGTGAAATGAGTGCAGAATTAAATCTCTGCTACTGTTAAATAGACTTTAGCATGGCAGTGTTAAGGAGTTCAGGATATCTGCTGGTGTGTGCAATATCTGAATAAACATAAATTCAGTTTATGACTGAAATTTTGTAAACTTTCTCAAAGACGAGCGTTATTCTACTGTGAATGTCTTAATTCTTTCCATCCGCAGATATTTGATATCTACATGGTCATGGCTGATTACACGCCTGTTGGAGCTGACAGAGAAGCCATTACCTTGAAAGAAGGACAGTACGTGGAAGTCCTTGACTCAGCTCATCTCCTTAAGTGGTTGGTCAGGACCAAACCTACCAAATCCAGCCCTTCGAGGCAAGGATGGGTACCTCCAGCTTACTTGGACAAGAGGTTGAAGGTAATATGTAGTCTGCTTCTAGAGGACAATTTTCAAAGCTTTTTTCCTTGGGTAAATAGCTAATCCTTATTGTTCTGCTACACCAGTCCAGACACATGGGTTTACTCCCCCTTCTAGCAGATGGAGACAGGATTGGCTGAAAATTACACCACCCCCACCCATGCGAGTAAAAGGGGTGGGGAATAGGTCGGGAGAGAGATGGTATGCGTAGGGCTTTCATTTTGAAAGTTCCATGCCTGTTTTGTTGCAAGTACGTTTGCACTTTTAAAGTAGGTACAATTGTACCTGCTGAGGGTGGTGTCCTGTTCCCGTGGCCAGCCCCATTTACAGAGGGAACTCTGCATGGAGTATTACTTTGAAAATGGGCTTGAAGTGAAAGTTGCCTCATTACTGTTTATTGGAAAATGTACGTTTTTATTACTTCCTTGTTTCCTACACTATTTGTTAAGGTTTCCTATAGACAAAAAGAAACAAGCAAACAAAGCAATTTATAATCCATCTATTCTGGTATTTCATTTCAGGCATTCAGTGTTAACTCTCTCCAGTGGGCTGCTAGCGTCTAACTACTAGTCTTCTTATTCTCAGTTAAATAAATTATAGTCCTTAATAAGGACTATATTAAGATACTGAATATGCAGCAAACAGAGATTATTGGACCAGACCACTGGAAACAAAGCTAGCTAAAGCAAAGTGATTGACCAGAGATTATACCTTTATATGGTTGATATATGCTTCAAGATGCTAGCATTCAGGGCTACTAAGTTCCCTCCCTCAAGCAATGACATTAATAATCAGATTGCATTCATAGAGCTGATATAAAGAGAAACTGCAAGTCATATGTAACAACAGACCAAGAAAATGGATGTAAGGTTAATTTGTAACATTTATATGCCACCAGTAAGAATGCTAATTTTAGCATTAAAGCAAAACAAATCGGGGAGGCAAACCTTTCAAAAAAAATGATATAATAGAGAGATATGGGGGACTGTGGTGGCTGAAAGACACAAGACTCAGTTACAACAGGCAAAGGTGAATTCAGTTTTTATTCCACTGCTTGTAACAACACAGCAAGTGACTCTTCTAGTTCCCTTCTTGAGTTGTGAGCTTGCAGTTGTCAGACAGGTTGTAGTTTTTCTAGGATAGCAGATGGAAAGGAGTGTTTCTTCAAGCTTACATCCTCAGGGCGGGATTTCTTGGGTAGCAGAGTCAGTTTCCCAAACTTTGCTTTTCAGTGAGCACTCCTGAAGCACGGTTTCCTAGATTGTTACGGTTCCTAGGGGGCAGGATCACTCAGAGCAGAGACATTGTTTCTTGGGCTTCCCTTGTGATTTCTTTTGGTCAGTCAGCTAGTAAAATAATAATTATTCTGATTGATATTGTCGCCTAAGTGGTTTTGCAGTCTTGATTCATGGGACCCTCACAGGCTTGAGTTTAGGGGGATCATAAATATTCATGAACTGTATTTGCATATATTTGGTCTAAGAACCAGGTTTGTTTGCATAGTTTGTCATTCTGAAAAGCAAGCTTGGATCCTAAGGATTGAGTATGGGAACTCCTGGGCTGGAACACTTTCCAAAGTTCACACTTCAACTTCAAGCCTTCTTGTGCAGGATGTGTACAATCAACAGCTTGTCAGTTCATTTCTAATGCCTAGACTGCATGACAGCTTTCAGAAGGAGGATGATGTAAGGAAGATTTCTTATAATAACTATTACTCATATACAGTTGGTTTGGTTACATGCAAACACAGGATGATAACGTGATTTACCTAATACTGGAGATAGAGTTAATAGTGAGGGGATTGAAACCCCTACTTCTGGGTTTCTGTTGACTTGAAGAATAGTATTTTAACCACCTTCTCCAAATAATTACTAGCTGCTACAGCAATCATATTTATTTTGTAAAAATAAACATGAGTAACTTGACTGCATATTGTAGAGAAACTCATTGTTCTCCTGTGTGCTTTAGCTGTCACCTGAATGGGGAGCAGGAGATGCCCCAGAGTTCCCAGGAGAGTCTGTCTCAGGGGATGAATACAAAAAGAAACTGAGGTGAGCATTTGCTGATCAGTAATAAGGTTTTTAAAAGACAGTGGATAATAAAATGATGCAGCCTCGTGAATGTCTTGATTGTAGAATTTTAAAAAAAAACCTGCCTCACCAATGCTTAGCTTTGGAAGAAGAGGCGGCTGAGGAGGATATGATAGAGGTCTATAAAACCATTAGTTGAATATAATGGGTAAATGTGAATTCGTTGTTTACTCTTTCAAAAAGTACAGAGATCCATATTCAGCTACTGTGCAGCTCAACATATTAACCAAATTAACTTATCCTATATATTCAGTGATGTAGCCACTGATATCTAGCTATCTTAAAGTTAGCAGGGTAAGTATATCCAGCTAACTTTAGAAGAGGTCTATGAGCCAACCAGCTGAATAACTTATCCGGCTAACTCACCTTTCCCCCTCCCTCCCTCCCCCGTTAGTCCCATTCTCTTCCCGCCACTTAGCCGGATAAATAATCAGCTGGATAAGTGTTTATCTGGCTAAGTGGAGGCTGCTGACCGTGGCAGAATTTTTAATTCACACTAAATATGGTGCTAATTATGGACCTAAAAAAGACTAGGGGGACATGCTATTAAGTTACTAGGTAGTACATTTAAGACTAATTGGAGAAAATTCTTTTTCACTCAATGCACAATAAAGCTCTGGAATTTGTTGCCAGAGGATGTGGTTAGTGCAGTTAGTGTAGCTGGGTTCAAAAAAGGTTTGGATAAGTTCTTGGAGGAGAAGTCCATTATCGGCTATTAATCAAATTTACTTAGGGAATAGCCACTGCTATTAATTGTATCAGTAGCATGGGATCTTCTTAGTGTTTGGGTAATTGCCAGGTTCTTGTGGCCTGGATTGGCCACTTTTGGGGACGGGATGCTGGGCTTGATGGACCCTTGGTCTGACCAGTATAGGCATGTTCTTATATTCTTAAGATACTCTGTTTAAGCAAGAATGTTGCTTGTAAATCAAGTTAAAGTAGCGATGTGGCGATGCTGGTAAAAATGTTGTGTACTGCATTATTCTGTTTGAAAACATGAAGAGAAGCTGTGCTCCTTAATTTTCCATTCCTTGTGGGTGCAAAAAATTTCTGGGGGAACAATGGAGGAGGTTCTCAGAAGATCCCATCATGACTAATATTCAGAAGCCAGCAAGGATTTTCCATTGCTCTTGGCAGTCAAGGTCTTTTTTTTACAATCACATTTCTATATTTAGTAATGAAATGAATATCCATAAATCAGTGAAAGACATTGAGATCAAAGTAATCAGAATATCAGTCCTCATCTGACACTTATGCTGAATGAGTTTGGAAGCCACTCCATAACCTGTTGTAAACTGCAAAAGTAATGTCTTAAACTATAATAAAATGCATTGAAACCTGTTTTGTACGAAAGTCGCATGAGGGCTGTGAACATAAAAGCCCCTGCAAAACACTGAAGTCTCTGTTACCCCAATGGGTTTCTGTGGCAACTTCTGGGACAACTGTGGATTTCCATAACTTTTAAAGAGTTAACATTACCATTGCGCACACTGATGGAAACTTTAGTGTAAAAGAACAGCTAAAGTAATGCTATAGTAGGCTTTATGTTCCAATATGCACAGTTTAAGATGAAAGAAATGCCATCCCTCTGCCATTTTGTTTCCTTCAATTTAGTCTGTGTGTGCTTATTTTAATTTATTAATACATTTATTTATTTATTTATTTCAACATTTGTATAAACTACCTCCCTAGCCCAGTAAGGCTGCACAGAATGGTGTACAAAAACATTTTATAATATAAACAGCCTACAGTACTTGAACATAATCATCTTTAAAGTGCCTGAAAAGCGGAAGGTAAACCAAATAAATATATAGCTGAGATACAAGATAGCAGAAGAGCAGCCATCAGCATTGTGTTTCAGCTGTTTGTCCTGGAAGCAGCCCCAAGAATGCATGCCAAATGTCTTGCAGTCGTTTCTGCCCACGTCAGGAACAACAGTGAATTAGTGTTCTCCTATTTAGATAACTGGCTCATTGTCCAGAACCTCCCAAGAAAACAAGGCGGCAACCAAGGCTCTTCAATCAGTAGGCTTCATCATAAGTTTCCAAATATCAAACCTGAATCAAACCCATCAATTAAATGCCATAAGAGCATGAGGATGCTAGGTCACATGACATCAACAGTGCATGTCATACCTTTAGCACGTCTCCACATGAGAGAACCATAATGATACTTGAAAGGACAATGGAATCAACATTCACAACTGCTATCACACAGAATAAATCTTTCAAGACAACTCATCTGCTCTTTAAGATGGTGTACAGGACACAACCCACAAACCTTCTTCATGGTCTAAATTTGCATCCTCCTCAAATTCAGTAGATTTTATGGCTACAGATGCTTCCCCTCTACGTTTCAACTCGGTTTCTTCTCAATGTATTACATAAGCAAACAAGGAGGAACAGGATTGTCAACACTTTGCCAAAAGGCATGCAAAACATGGAACTGAACAGTTCTACAGAAAATATCCCTCATCGCAATCTATCTTCTGATCAGAGACAACCATTTAAAAGACTCTTTAAGTTGCTGTTGTAATTTGTGGTATATAAGTTTTTTTACAAATTAATAAATAATAGAATATATCCCATGCTGCTTATCCCAGGATAAGCAGTAGATTTCTGCAACTACACTTCATTAATGGTTTATGGACTTTTCTTCCAGGAATTTGTCCAAACCTTTTTTAAACAAAGCTGCAGTAATAACTTTCACCACATCCTCTGGCAAAGAATTCCAGAGTTTAATTATGCATTGAATAAAAAAATGTTTTCTTTTATTAGTTTTAAATGTATCACTTAGTAACTTCAATGTGTGTCCCCTGGTCTTTGTACTCTGAAAGAGTAAACAACTGATTAACATTTACTTGTTCCACTCTACTCAATATTTTATAAACCTGTATTATATTCTCCCTTAGCCATCTCTGCTCCAAGCTGTTGAGTCCTAAACTCTTTAACCTTTCCTCATAGGAGAATCATTTCATCCCCTTTATCATTTTGGTCGTGCTTCTCTCTACCTTTTCTAATTCTGCTTTTTTTTTTTTTTTTGAGATGTGGTGACCAGAAATGCACACAATGCTCAAGATGATGTCACACCATAGAGTGATACAGAGGCATTATGATATTCTATGTTTTATTTTCTATTTCTTTTCTAATAATTCCTAGCATTTTATTTGCTTTCTTGACTGCTGCTGCACACTGAGCTAAACATTTCAATATATTATCAACAATGACACCTAAATCTATTTCCTCAATGGTGGCAACGTAGAACCTTGCAGTGTGCAGCTATAATTTGGGTTACTCTTCCCTGAGTGCATCACTTTGCACTTGTCCACATTAAATTTCATTTGCCATTTGCATACCCAGTCTCCCAGTTTTGCAAGGTGCTCTTGCAATTTCTCACAATCCTCTTGTGATTTAATAACTTTGAATCATTTTGTATCATCAGCAAATTTGATCACTTCAATTGTTGCTCCCATTTTCAGTTCATTTATAAATATATAAAAAAGCAGTGGTCCAAGAATAAATCCCTGGGGCACTCCACTATTCACCTTTCTCTATTGAGAAAATTTACCATTTAGCCCTACTCTCTGTTTTCTATTGTTTAATCAGATTCCCATATCCTATGACTTTTTTATTTCCTAAGAAGTCTCTCATGTGGGACTTTGTCAAATGCTTTCTGGAAATCCAGATAACTGGCTCACATTTATTCACATGTTTATTTTTGCCCTCAAAAAATGTAACAGATTAATGAGGTAAGACTTCCCTTGGCTATATCTATTGGCTTTGTCCCATTAAACTATGCCTATCTATATGTTCAACAATATATATTTATTTATTTATTTATTTATTTATTTATTTATTTATTTAACAGCTTTTCTATACCGACATTAGAATGCACATCATATCGGTTTACATCTCAACAGTAGGTGGAAAATACAATGAACAGGGGTGGGAGAGGGACAACAGTAGAAACTCGAGGGCAGGAGGCTCTAGGGGGAGCCTGAAAATTGAACTAGAGAAGTAACAATAACTCGAGAGGTAACATATTTACATATTTACATGATGCAAATTACTTGGAGTGAGTCAATGATAACAGAGAAGCAGGAGAAGAGGGTGAGAGTTAGTCTGGAAATGCCTGGTGGAAGAGCCAAGTCTTTAGCATTTTCCTGAATTTAGTATGGCAAGGCTCCAGGCGGAGGTTTGTGGGTAGGGCATTCCAGTGAGTTGGGCCAGCAATTGAGAGAGCACAGTTTCTTGTTGCTGTGAGTCAGGCCTTCTTGAGGGGTGGGACTTGTAAGGTGCCTTTGAGATTTGCTCTAATGGGCGGGTGGATTGTGTGGATCGGAGCAGTTCACTGAGCCAAGAGGAATTATTTATGTGGATGGATTTGTGTATGATAGTGAGAGTTTTGAATAGGATACGTGATGGGATGGGGAGCCAGTGGAGGTCTTTGAGGATGGGGGTTATGTGGTCTGATTTGCGTGCGTTCATGATTATCCTTGCAGTGGCATTCTGTAGTATTTGGAGGGGTTTGATGGTGGAGTAGGAAAGGCCATTTTTTTCTGGCACAAATATCAGACTCACTGGTTTATAGTTTTCTGGATCACACCTTGACCCTCTTTAAAACCTTCAGTCTTCAGGTACCATAGACGATTTTAATGATAGTTTACAAATTACCAATTTCATTTTTCAGTTCTTCAGGTCATAAGACATCAACACAGCAAAGCAGCAGGAACTCTGAGAAAATCTGTAGCCTTTATTCAGATATTAATATGGAAAGTCTCAGTATTGGGAGTATCTCAGAAGTCTATCCTGCTAGGGGCAGGACAGGAGAAATCCCGATAGTCTGCGTATTATGTGACTATGAAACCATTGACAGTGTGTTAGGATATTTTTGTTTTTCCTTTTCTGTATGGATTGCACTAGAAGAAAGTGTACTATTTTCCATGTTGTCCACATTTTTCAAGTACGTCAGTAAACTTTATTTTAGAACAACACTAACTTTGTCTGACTGAGTAGTTTGTACAGAATAAATGCAGAGCCTAGGGGCCTTGAAAGCTTATCTTTCTCCCTGTGGAAGGAACCCTGGGAGCTCCATAGAAGCTTTAATGGCTTGTCAACGCTCAGATGTGCCCATGAGTCAGGAGAATTGGACCAGGGATTCTCCTCATTGGAGCCAAGATTAATAAATGTTATGTAGAGTTTGCAGTGAGGTATGGGATGGGTATATGGGCAGGAGATTTTGGCTTCTTATTGTTAGATTGCACTGACATAACAATCTGCACATGCTCCATGCAATTTCCCCATCCAGTTGCAGATGTTGTTGAAAGCAACTGAATGACTTTGCATGTCAGAACAAAGATAGTGGCTAGTACATAGGAAAATGAGGCACTCAATGCATTTCACAGCTTGGATCAGGGCATATCCAAAAAACTGTATTATATGGTCAACAACATCCAGTTTGCTGTTGTTAGGTCAGTGTTTCCCAACCTTTTCAAGCACAAGGCACACCTACTTTAACAGACATTTTTTGTCCTTTGTAAACCTACCAGCTCACTGCAGCTGGCCGTGAACACTTGATTTAATGTGCTCATCTTTCTTCTGCTTTTTATTCCAGCATCATTATTCAGGAGCTGCTCGCCTCAGAAAAGGAGTTTGTCCAAGACCTCCAGTTCTTGCAGAGCCACCACCTTCGCTATACCGAAAGTTGTCCAAATGTCCCAGTACCTGTAGCAAGCCAAAAATCCATCATCTTTAGAAACTTCACTGACATCAGCAATTTCCATGCCAAGTAGGTAAACTTGAATCTGCCACAGTGTAAATCAGATGATGTGTGAATAACTTTGTTAATAATTGCGAGGCCATCTTAAGCTTCAGATTACCGGGTTGATGTGGTATTGCACTAACAGGTCGTTAGGGCGTTATAGTGCGCATTAGGGCCCTAATGCCCACGATAACGCTGTAACGCACGCAATAAATACCGCATCGCAAAATACATATGCAAATTTAAAATTAGTATTCAAGTGGGGCAGAGTAAATGGAAATGAGGACGTGATAAAATAACACACAGCAATGCAGGTTTTAACACTTTTTTTTCTGTGGAGGGTCACTTTTAAGTTAACTTTTTATACCACTATAAGAAGGGGCATTATGAACTCGGGGTGAGGTTTGTGGGATGGGGCAGGTTTTGGGGGGGGGCAGTTTTACATGCACAGTACTAGGTACGAACAGCACAGTTGCCATCAGTGAAGATTTACAACCAACTCTCATTACGGTCCAGGGTCCTCAACCACACCAGATTACAACAGCAACATTTACCCGCTCTTGTCCATGGATCATCCAAAGAATATTGTCAATTGCAGCTTCTTAAATTCTCATTTTCTGGCTCTAATCCAGAGTCAACCAGTTTTAGGTGTTCTGACTTGCACTCACAACTGACCAGATTTATGGCCAGCTGTAGCTCGTTAGGCTTTGGCTAATTAGAGATCCTGGTTCTGCCTGACTAAGCAGTGGCCTTATCTATCCGACAGAGAACATGTATGTTCCTTGCTCTTCTGTCAGTGCCTGTTATTGAGCAAGAGAAAAAGGAAAAAAAAAACCAGTATGCAATTCAAAAAGTCTTATGCTTAGCTATGCCATATATATTAACCCACATTTATCAATTTATTGATGATTGCTTTGATCCACTATTAAACCTACCTTCACTACAATGCTCTTCCAGAAAACTAAAATAACTCCCCAAAATAATTTTAATACAGTAGGCAGGCAAAAATAGACAGACTGAGTGGGCCAAGTGTTCCTTATGTGCCAATATCTTCCCTGTTTCTGTGAATGTTGCCTCTACTGCACCCCCAGCAAGATGACCCGAAATGCAGAATTGTCAACATTCAGCATTGCCACTGGACCATCCAGGTTCTTCTAGTATTTTTTTCATTTTCATTTTTTAACTTAACAGACAACGCAGTCTCTCGACAGTTTATACATCCATGAAATACATCTAAGAAAGTCCAGTTACAGATAGCTGTTTTGATTGTTTGGGAGGGATATAACTCCTGTATATCAACCCGCTGCCTATCATCGTGATGATCTCAGTATCTGCCTAACTTTTTTTTTCCTGTTTGTCCCTGCAGCACCTTTTTCCCAGAGCTGAAGAAATGTGACACTGATGATGATGTCGCCATGTGCTTCATTAAAAATGTGGTGGAGTTTGATAAATACATTATGTATCTGGTGGGCCGCATACAGGCTGAGTCTGTCATTGTCAGCCAAGCTGTTCAGGAGTTCTATAAGGTAAACTGCTGTCCGCCATGGGGACTCCTCCTCATGCTTACCAAATAGTTCTATTTGTGTTTATTTATTTTATTTTATGTAACAATTTGTAGACTGTCAATCACCGTTTCTATAGCTTCCAGGGTTGCATTTCTTACCATGCTGAATGGATGACTTAATAAATTGGTGGATGCTGCATCAAACAGCCAAGTTGATCTTGGCTCTTTGCCAAGATCGACTACTGTAACACACTTCTTCTGGGGCTTCCTCTCTCCACCACAAAACCATGACAGATGCTCCAAAATGCAGCAGCTAGAGTCTTGACTAATACAAACCGCAGAGATCACATCACCCCCATCTTACGGCACCTGCATTGGCTATCAATAAACTACAGAATCTTATACAAATCCCTCACCATAATCCACAAAACTATCCACAAACAACTCTCGTTGGACCTCCAGATCCCCCTCAAACTCCACACCTCATCCAGACCCATCAGAGAAATATACAAAGGATCTCTGCAAGCCCCCTCAACCTAAGCCACATGCCTCTCCGCCACCAAAGAACGAGCATTCTCGATAGCAGGACCCACCATCTGGAACAATTTGCCACCAGACCTCAGACAGGAACCCTGCCTACAAACATTTTGAAAAAAACTCAAGACCTGGCTATTTCACCAAGCGTTCCCATAATCGTTCCGCTTAGGAACTTTACAACTTAAGCCTACCTTGTAATATACGTTGCTAAGCCCTCTTATACCCTTAATGGTTGTTTTTCTCTTTCCTTTCTTTTTCTTCAATTCCCAAGTTTGATCTCCTTGTTAAATGTAACTTTGCCTCCTCTGATTGCTCTATTGTTAAATGGTTGTTAAGAGTGTTATCCCCACGTTCCATGTAAACCGATTTGATATGACAATAGTCATGAAGGTCGGTATATAAAAGAATTAAATAAATAAATAAAAATAAAATAAATCTAGTAAAATGGAAAGATGGTGGTCAGCAAAGGTTTAGTAAGGTTTTCAGCTCAAGAGCATCAAAGAATGAAGAAAACTTGATAAGCAAGGACAACATCTTTAATAAATATGTTAATGAATAGTAGTAGTGCTATTGTCATATTTATTACATCATCATTTATATTGCACTCTAAATGATCCTATACAATTTCTGAGGCTTTTAATAGGTCTTTACTGAATGATATTTATTCTGTGTGTATATATTGTATGACTTTGGATGTATAGAAATCACATATACAATAACTCATTATCATGCCTAAAAAATATAGCAGTCCATATTCAGCCGCTGTGTGGCTCAGCAGGTTAGCCAGATAAACGTATCCAGCTAACTTAGCCTATATATTCAGCTATCCTAAAGTTAGCCGGATAAGTTTAACTGGCTAACTTTAGGACAGGTCTATGGGGCTACTAGAGTTAGCTAAATAACTTATCTGGCTAACTCTGCTCCTCCTTGTAACACCCATTCCCCTCCCACCACTTAGCTGGATGAATACTTAGCTTGATAAGTATTTATATGGCTATAAGTATTTATATGGCTATTTGGTGGCTGCTGACTGCAATCGAATATTTAAAATATGCCACTTACCGGTAGATGGATAAGTCAGAACTTATCTGGCTAAGTGGCATTAAATATGGACCTCATAATTTCTTATTTGTCAGTTTTTCCATCAAAAATCAGAATGAATTCGCCATGACAAGTGGGTGATGTCATCCGGTGGGTCTGAACAGACCTATCTCTCCTAGCTAGTAGAGCTTTTAGCTCCATTGACCATGGGAAGGTGTTGCCTCAGGAGCCTCTGCAATTGTTTTTTTTCCAAACCCTGCAGAAACGGTTACTCTGGTACATAATGCATTGAGGATCAATGCAATAGCACCTTGGACATGGACCATTCTGACTTCGACTTTCCCAGCGCTTGGACCTCCAGCTCCAGCCAGACAACTGATGCACACTTCATTCTCAATGACGCATGTAACATCGTCTCAGCCCAGATATGCCTGATGCCTGACGCACTTCCAGTGCAGGCTCATTTGAAGCTATCCTAGACTAGTGCAATGTTCAAAGCGCAGTGCACCTTCACAGGGCTCCTCGATGCATGGTGTCAGACCAAGTGGCTCTGGTGATGCTCCAATATTACTGTTGCCAGTTTTGTTAGTGTACAAGAGTTCAAATCAGTCTCGCCAAGCACCACCATCTTCCAAGGCGTCCAAGCAAAGTCTGTCAGTGCACTCCAGGAACTCCTCTTCCTAGTCATCTAAGCATTTGATGCACAGGGAATCTGCATCGGCTGCTCCGGCATTGACTTCTCAACAAGCACAGTTGCATGCTGGCTAACTAAAGAGTACTGGCTAGAGATGCCTGACCTTATTTTTTCTGTTCTCTCACTCACTTCTACAAGATCTTCACATCTTGAGCAGGAACCAGTTCTGGTCTCTTAGGAAGACGTGCCACATCCTACTTCAAGCCAAAGACCAAAGCAATCTCTTGATCAGAAAATGAGCTTGGTACAGTCCTTCTTTGCCTCACTTGTCACAGATCCTCAAGGTGATTTTCTCCTGTGACTCTCCAGCATGGCTTCAATGCTACCACCACAGGGAGTCCCAGCTTTGCCCATCAGACCACACACTCCTGTGAAACTACTTTTACTCATTTCTTCTTCTCGCCTGCTCCCTGTGGAGTCTAGTCATTCGGAGGTGGCGGCTGAGGGGCCTACCCCCCAGGAACAATCAAGCCAACCCCCAGACTCACCTTCATCATCATCATGAGGCTCTTGAAAGATCTAGAAGATCTGACTTATTTGAGGTTTTTGAAGAAGGTGGGATAAGTTCTTAGGGTGCAAGTCAAAACAGACAAGGACCCAAGAGTGAAAGTCTTGGGGATCCTCCAGATTCTGGATCCATGGTCTGACCTGGCATCTGCCATGCCACAAGATTCTGGATGACCTGCATATGAAAATGTGGGAGACCCCAATTACCTGTCTCCCTTCATGAAAAAGACAGACATTAAGTTCAAGATGCAGAAGTACCATCACTTTGGTATTGTCCAGCTTCCATATTAATTGGTCGTTGTGGAGTCTGCTTTGAAGAAAGTTAAAAAAGTCATGAACTTACTTGAATTTATCTGCAGGTAAAGACCCCAGACTCCTGGATACTTTTGATAAGAAAGTCTTTCTATGTTGACTGCTAACATCACTAATAATCAGTTCTATATCGTGCAATACAACTTAAACCCTATGTTTCATCTTCTGAATCCATCAGCCAGTATCCAAAACCATTTCTGGATGATGCAGGAAGCAAGTGACACCTGCTATGCATGGTTTACAGTTCCTATGAAACCATCTCAGCACTGTGGCTACATCTGTATGGTGTGGCTGGGCACTAGTGACATTCAGGATGATGACCACGAGAAGTTGTCAGACTTTCCCTGACTGGTTGACAATCTATTCAGCGAAAATCTCAAAGACACAGTCTCCCAAATCAAGGAGCAAAATGTGGTCGTGCAATTGCTCTTGTTGGGTTCTGACCAACCTTCCACTTCCAGGTGTTCTTTCTTCTCTGTGCCAGAGTTCTTCTCCCTTTATGTCCTCGTTTATTTAAAACATTTCATATCCTGCCATTTCCTATTCAATAGTCCAGGGTAACGTACAATGCAACATACGTATAAACAACACAATACAAATTAGTCATTAAAAAGAGTCTGGTATAGTAACATTTTCAACTGTTTTCTAAAAATCTTCACATCTTTCCAAAATATTACTGACCGAGAAGGCTCCTGAGGCAAAACCTGCATGGGACCTCCTACACATGCTCAGTAGAGCTCAAAGCTCTACTAGCTGTCAGATGATATCACCCACTTATCATTGCTAATTCATCCTGCTATCTGCGGAAAACACCGCTTAAGGTACACAGGACCTGCAGAAGCACTAGGTGAGCTAGGTCTGGGCCTAGGGAGCTGACCATTAGGGGGCACGAGCGGTGGCGGCAAAGAGGAGTGAGGATTCGAATCTCCACTCCTCTTTGCTGCCGCCGCTCGTGAGAGGTAGGAGTTGGGGCTGCAACTGGGGGGGGGGGATTCTGCGACTGGGGGGGGCTATGACCACGGGGGAGGGCGACCAGTAAGGGGGCGGGGGGACAGCGCAAGGCAGAAGGTGCCTAGGGTGCCCAATCCTCTTGCACTGGCACTGAAGATAAGCAAACTTGCTTTTCCTTTGAAATGTGTATTTACTGTTGGCTAACAGTATTTCCAGTTATTTTGGCATTAAATGAAAAGTGCATGTTAAAAAAGAGCTTTCCATTTTACATGTCTCAGGTAGCATCTAAAGTGGATCTCTTATTTTTGTCTGCATATTTCTGCTCTGTTTTGTCTTATAAACCATGCTTGCCTCCATTTCAAGCTATATTTCAGTTTTCTCACATGGCATTTTTGGCAGTTGACTGCTTTTGATTAAACCATTGTGTGTAAGGAGTCTTCTTTTAGGATAGCAAAATGAGTTATTCCTGTCACCAGCAGCAGAATACACAATACCACAATGTTTATATAAGAACATCAGAATTGCTATATTGGGTCAGACTGAGGGTCAATCAAGACCAATATCCTGTTTCCAACAGTGACTAATCCATTTTGTAAGTACTTGGGAGAATTCCAAACAGTATACAGATCCCATGCTACTAATGTTCAGGGATCAATAGTGGCTTTCCCCAAGTCTATCTGATTAATAACAATGCATGAACTTCTCCTCCAGGAACTTGTCCAAACCTTTTTTAAATCCATTTATGTTAACTGCCTTTACCACATTCTCTGGCAATGAATTCCAGAGCTTAATTGTGCATCGAGTTATAAATAATTTTCTCCAGTTTGTTTTAAATGTGCTACTTACAAACTTCATGAAGTGTTCGCTAGTTTTTGTATTTTTTGAAAGCATTAACAACTAGTTCGCATTTACCCACTCTATTCCACTCATGATTTTATATTGCTCTACAGCTTTCTCTTCTCCTAACTCAACAGCACTAACTTCTGTAGCCTTTCCTCATAAGGGAACCATTCCATCCCCTTTATCATTTTGGTTGCCCTTCTCTATACCTTTTCCAGTTCAGCTATATCTTTTTTGAGGTGTGGTGACCAAATTTGCAAACAGTACTCTAGGCACAGTCTCACCATGGAGCAATACAGAGGTATTATGACATTACCTATTTTATTCTCCATTCCTTTTCTAATAATTTCTAATATTCTATTTGCTTTTTTGATTGCCACCATACACTGAGCCGAGGAATTCAAAGTATTATCCATGATGACACCCAGATCCTTTTCCTGGATGGTAACTCCTGATATAGATTTTAACATCATGGAACTACAGTGTGGGTTACTTTGTCCCATGTGCATCACTTTGCACTTGTCTACATTAAATTTCATCTGCCATTTGGATGCTTAGTCTCTCATTCTCTCAAGGTGCCCCTGCAATTTATCACAATCCACTTGTGATTTCACATCTCGGCATAATTTTGTGTCATCTGCAGATTTGATCCCCTCACTCTTTGTACTCTTTTCCAGATCAGTCATAAATATATTAAAAAGCACCGGTGCCAGCTTTGTAGATTATTTCCTTGCTGAGCAAGCATCTAGTCTTCCAATTTTGTATTAGGCCATTTCCATGGATAAAGCACTGTTTTATCTGGGGAAATGGTTTTGAAAAATTACCCTCCCTATGTCTCAAGTGTCCTCTCTTCCTGAACTCCTGCCAGCTCTGTGCATTGTGACCGCTCCACCTGCAAAGTCTCGTGGGAGTAGAAGGCTTTTGTAAACTTACATGGCTACCAATTCTCAGGGCTCATTTGACTTTATTTTTTTTTGTGTGTCCAATTAATCATCAGAAAATTATTAAAATAGCCAAGAAATCGAAAATGACGGATGAGGTATTTTTGTTTTTATGCTTGTGGGTTTGTGAGAACCTCCTCTATAACCTTATTCTTTTGGCAGGTGTAACCTGCATAAATGGCAACTTAATATCTAGAGACAGGACGGTTGTTCTTCAGGCCTCATTTACTTCTCTCTTTAAATAAGGATTATGCATGGTGAGCAGATCTCTGGAGGGGATCTGTATGTGACTTTTTTCTTTTTAAGATATTACTTTTGTTCTCTCTTTCCCCCTAGAAATATTCTGATGACACGTTAACCACAGATGATCCCTCTCAGCCCCCAGTACCTCCAGTGCAGCATTATCTAGAGAAGCCTATTACAAGAATCCAGCACTATCAAGCTATAATCAAGGTAAACTGTATCTTACATTTTATTTATGTCCCTCCCTACTCCAATGAATTGTGATGCAAAGGTAAAAAAAGATGCTGAATGCTTGTCCAGTGAGGTCAAAAACAAACATGGATCTTTTTTTTTTTTGGGGGGGGGGGGGTAGAGTTGGAGGGTAATAACATAGACATTTTTAATTAAGGTAATGCTGAGCTGCACATGGCTATTTCTTCAGTGAGGGCATAACACCCTGGAGTCTACCCAGGGTGTTGGAGCAGCGTTGGAGACTGTGCAGTCCTGCTGATGGCAGCCATTTTATTTGTGTATCACTGTCCAGCTCGTGCAGCAGCATAGAAGTCAGTAGGACCTTGATTTTCAAAGCGTGTACATTGTGCTTTGAAAATCAACCGGGGGGCCAGGGTGAATGAAAGCACAAGTATAACCCATTTTCACTCGTACTTTTCCATGCACTGGGAGTAGATATTCCAGAAGGTGGAATTGGGCTGGGGATGTGATTTGTGCACATCGCATATTTTGGAAAATATGAATGTAAATTATCATGCCAGGTTGCTCCAAATAAGGTGTAACTTTGTGTGCATGGGCAACTCCGCACATACCTGGCCAGTTAAGGAAGAATTTTTAAAGCAATCTTAGGTGTGCGAGTTTGCTATGAAAATCCCCGTTAAAGTCTGTGTGCGCACTGTACGTGCAGCTTTTACTGCAGTGCAAGGAGTTATACAATTACCTTCATGAAGAGACACAGTGCTAGTCTCAGAGCTGATGTTTTAAATGCTCTAGCGCTACTTCAAAGGATAAGTGTCTTTTAAAGTTTATTATGGCGTTGGAGTAACAAAATGTGTCAAAACACAGTGGCATATACTATCAAGTGTTAAAACCCCGGGATTAAATGTGTGGAGCAGGCATATTTGTTACACTTTGCAACCAAAAATTGCATTATTATAAATAAGTGAACAATTCATGAAAACGCTTTTAGCGTCTGTGCCTTTTGCTCATATATGAGGGTTAACACTTGTATTACAAAGAGTGGTATTTTATTCACATTTTTATGTGGTTCATCAGTGCTGTGATTCTCAGAGATCTGTCAAAAGTGGTTTAGGGTAAGGAGAGGGTACAGCTCATAAATAAAAATCTATGGATCCCACTTTCATAAAATAAACTATAAGAACATAAGAATTGCCATACTGGGTCAGACCAAGGGTCCATCAAGCCCAGCATCCTGCTTCCAACAGTGGCCAATCCATGTCACAAGTACCTGGCAAGTACCCAAACATTAGATAGATCAAAGCTACTATTGCTTATTAAATACCGTAATAGCAGTTTATGGATTCTTCCTCTAGGAACTTATCCAAGCCTTTCTTAAACCCAGCTACACTAACTGCTGTAAATACATCCTCTGGCAATGAATTCCAGAGCTTAACAATGTGCTGAGTGTAAAAGAATTTTCTTTGATTTGTTTTAAATGAGCTACTTGCTAACTTCATGGAGTGCCCCCTGCTCCTTCTATTATCTGAGGGAGTAAAAAACCGATTTATATTAACTTGTTCAAGTCCTTTTATGATTTCGTAGACCTCTGTTATATCCCTCCTAAGTCCTCTCTTCTTCAAACTGAACAGCCCTAACTTATTTAGCCTTTCCTCATAGGGCAGCCGTTCCATGCCCCTTATCATTTTAGTCTCCCTTCTCTGCACTTTCTCCTGGGCAGCTATATCCTTCTTGAGAAGCGGTGACCAGAATTGCACACAGTATTCAAGGTGTGGTCTCACCATGGAGCGATTCAGAGGCATTATGACATCCTCCTTTTATTTTCCATTCCCTTCCTAATAATTACTAACATTCTGTTTGCTTTTTTGATTGTCACAACACACTGAGCTGATGATTTCAATGTATTACCCACTATGACACCTAGATCTCTTTCCTGGGTGGTAACTCCTAAGATAGAACCTAACATTGTTTAACTACAGCAAGGTTTATTTTTCCCTATATATATATCACTTTGCACGTCCACATTAAATTTCATCTGCCATTTAAAAGCCCAATCTTCTAGTCTCGCAAGGTCCTCCTGCATTTCATCACAATCCGCTTGAGTTTTAACTACTATGTAAAATTTTGTGTCATCTGCAAATTTGATCACCTCACTCATCGTACCCCTTTCGAGAGTATTTATAAATATATTAAAAAGCACCGGTCCAAGTACAGATCCCTGAGGCACTCCACTGTTTACCTTTTTCCACTGTGAAAACTGACAATTTAATCTTACTCTCCGTTTCCTGTCTTTTAACCAGCTTGCAATCCACAAAAGGACATCGCCTCCTATCCCATGACTTTTTAGTTTTCTTGGAAGCCTCTCATGTGGGACTTTGTCGAACGCCTTCTGAAAATCCAAATACACTACATCTACCAGTTCACCTTTGTCCACATGTTTATTTACCCTTCAAAAAAATGTAGGAGATTTGTGAGGCAAGACTTCCCTTGGGTAAATTCATGTTAGCTGTGTCCCATCAAACTGTGTCTATCTAAATGTTTTGTGATTTTATTCTTTATAACAGTTTCCAAGATTTTTCCCGGTACTGAAGTCAGACTCATTGGTCTATAGTTTCCCGGATCATCCCTTTTTAAATATTGGGGTTACATTGGCCATCTTCCAGTCTTCAGGTACATTGGATGATTTTAATGATAGGTTACAAATTAATTGAAATAGGTCTGAAATCTCATTTTTTAGTTCTTTCAGAAACCTGGGGTGTATGCAATCCAGGTGATTTACTACTCTTCCAGTTTTTCAATCAGACCTACCACATCTTCCAGGTTCACCTTCATTTGGTTCAGTTTATATAAATCATCACCCATGAAAACCTTCTCCGGAATAGGTATCTCTCCAACATCCTCTTCAGTATACACCAAATCAAAGAAATTGTTTAATCTTTCCGTGATGGCTTTATCTTCTCTAAGTGTTCCCTTTAACCCCTTGATTGTCCAACAGTCCAAACGACTGCCTCACAGGCTTTCTGCTTTGGATATATTTAAATAAGCTTTTATTGTGAGTTTTTGCCTCTGTGGCCAACTTCTTTTCAAATTCTCTCTTAGCCTGTCTTATCAATGTCTTACATTTAACTTGCCAATGCTTATGCTTTATCCTATTTTCTTCTGATGGATCCTTCTTCCAATTTTTGAATGAAAATCTTTTGGTTAAAATAGTCTTTTTCACCTCCCCTTTTAACCATGCTGGTAATCGTTTTGCCTTCCTTCCATCTTTCTTAATGTGGGGAATACATCTGGACTGTGCTTCCGGGATGGCAATTTTTAACAATGTCCACACCTGTTGCACACTTTTTACCTTTGTAGCTGCACATTTCAGTTTTTTTCTAACTATTTTTCTCTTTTTATCAAAGTTTTCCTTTTGAAAGTTTAGCGCTAGAACCATGGATTTATTTTCTGTCCCCTTCCAGTCATTAATTTAAATTTGATCGTATTATGATCACTGTTGTCAAGCAGCCCCACCACTGTTACCTCTTTCACCAAATCCTGCACTTCATTGAGAATTCGATCTAAAATTGCTCCCTCTCTTGTCAGTTCCTGAACCAGTTGCTCCAAAAAACTGTCATTTATTACATCCAGGAACTGTATCTCTCTAGCATGCCCTGATGTTTCACTTACCCAGTTTATATTGGGGTAATTGAAATCTTCAATTAAGAACATAAGAACATAAGAAAATGCCATACTGGGTCAGACCAAGGGTCCATCAAGCCCAGCATCCTGTTTCCAACAGTGGCCAATCCAGGCCATAAGAACCTGGCAAGTACCCAAAAACTAAGTCTATTCCATGTAACCATTGCTAATGGCAGTGGCTATTCTCTAAGTGAACTTAATAGCAGGTAATGGACTTCTCCTCCAAGAACTTATCCAATCCTTTTTTAAACACAGCTATACTAACTGCACGAACCACATTCTCTGGCAACAAATTCCAGAGTTTAATTGTGCGTTGAGTAAAAAAGAACTTTCTCCGATTAGTTTTAAATGTGCCCCATGCTAACTTCATGGAGTGTCCCCTAGTCTTTCTACTATCCGAAAGAGTAAATAACCGATTCACATCTACCCGTTCTAGACCTCTCATGATTTTAAACACCTCTATCATATCCCCCCTCAGTCGTCTCTTCTCCAAGCTGAAAAGTCCTAACCTCTTTAGTCTTTCCTCATAGGGGAGTTGTTCCATTCCCCTTATCATTTTGGTAGCCCTTCTCTGTACCTTCTCCATCGCAATTATATCTTTTTTGAGATGCGGCGACCAGAATTGTACACAGTAATCAAGGTGCGGTCTCACCATGGAGCGATACAGAGGCATTATGACATTTTCCGTTTTATTCATCATTCCTTTTCTAATAATTCCCAACATTCTGTTTGCTTTTTTGACTGCCGCAGTACACTGAACCGACGATTTCAATGTGTTATCCACTATGACACCTAGATCTCTTTCTTGGGTTGTAGCACCTAAAATGGAACCCAACATCATGTAATTATAGCATGGGTTATTTTTCCATATATGCATCACCTTGCACTTATCCACATTAAATTTCATCTGCCATTTGGATGCCCAATTTTCCAGTCTTACAAGGTCTTCCTGCAATTTATCACAATCTGCTTGTGATTTAACTACTCTGAACAATTTTGTGTCATCTGCAAATTTGATTATCTCACTCGTCGTATTTCTTTCCAGATCATTTATAAATATATTGAACAGTAAGGGTCCCAATACAGATCCCTGAGGCACTCCACTGTCCACTCCCTTCCACTGAGAAAATTGCCCATTTAATCCTACTCTCTGTTTCCTGTCTTTTAGCCAGTTTGCAATCCACGAAAGGACATCGCCACCTATCCCATGACTTTTTACTTTTCCTAGAAGCCTCTCATGAGGAACTTTGTCAAACGCCTTCTGAAAATCCAAGTATACTATATCTACTGGTTCACCTTTATCCACATGTTTATTAACTCCTTCAAAAAAGTGAAGCAGATTTGTGAGGCAAGACTTGCCCTGGGTAAAGCCATGCTGACTTTGTTCCATTAAACCATGTCTTTCTATATGTTCTGTGATTTTGATGTTTAGAACACTTTCCACTATTTTTCCTGGCACTGAAGTCAGGCTAACCGGTCTGTAGTTTCCCGGATCGCCCCTGGAGCCCTTTTTAAATATTGGGGTTACATTTGCTATCCTCCAGTCTTCAGGTACAATGGATGATTTTAATGATAAGTTACAAATTTTTACTAATAGGTCTGAAATTTCATTTTTTAGTTCCTTCAGAACTCTGGGGTGTATACCATCCGGTCCAGGTGATTTACTACTCTTCAGTTTGACAATCAGGCCTACCACATCTTCTAGGTTCACCGTGATTTGATTCAGTCCATCTGAATCATTACCCATGAAAACCTTCTCCATTACGGGTACCTCCCCAACATCCTCTTCAGTAAACACCGAAGCATTACCAATTTGGTTAGCTTCCTTAATTTTTCTTAGCATTTCACTGTCCATCTAACTATTTGGACCAGGTGGACAGTAGTATACTCCTATCACTGTACTTTTCCCCAACACACAAGGGATTTCTACCCATAAGGATTTGATTGTGCATTTAGTCTCTGCCATCCTGGACATAAAGCACCACCCCACCACCAAGATGCTCCTCTCTGTTATTGAAATATAATTTGTACCCTGGTATAGCACTATCCCAATGGTTATCCTCTTTCCACCATGTCTCTGAGATGCCAATTAAGTCTATGTCATCATTCACTGCTATACACTCTAATTCTCCCATCTTACTTAGACTTCTGGCATTAGCATACAAACATTTCAAAGTTTGTTTTTTGTTTGTATTTACATTCTGCTTTTCAGTTGACAAGGATAAGAAGGAATCTTTTAGCTCAGGTGATTACTTTTCTTATTATTGGAACCTCACTGTCGGGATGCCCTAATTCTAATGCTTCATTAGTATCCTTTGAAGATATCATCCTCCGAACCAAGCGCTGCTGAGCAACTGTTGGCTTTCCCCTTTGTTCTAGTTTAAAAGCTGCTCTATCTCCTTTCTAAAGGTTAGCGCCAGTAGCCTGGTTCCACCCTGGTTAAGGTGGATCCCATCCCTTCAGAAAAGACTCCCCTTCCTCAAAAGGTTCCCCAGTTCCTTACAAAACTGAATCCCTCTTCCTTGCACCATCGTCTCAGCCACTCATTGAGACTCCGGAGCTCTGCCTGCCTCTGGGGACCTGCGAGTGGAACAGCGAGTATTTCAGAGAATGCTACCCTGGAGGTTTTGGATTTCAGTTTTCTGCCTAAGAGTCTAAATTTGGCTTCCACAACCTCCCTCCCACATTTCCCTATGATGTTGGTGCTCACATGTACCATGACAGCCGGCTCCTCCACAGCACTGTCTAAAATCCTATCTAGGTGACGCGTGAGGTCCGCCACCTTCGCACAAGGTAGGCAAGTTACCAGGTGATCCTCATGCCCACCAGCCACCCAGCTGTCTACATTCCTAATAGTCGAATCACCAACTATGATAGCCGACCTAACCCTTCCCTCCTGGGCAGTAGCCCTGGGAGATACATCCTCGATGCAAGAGGACAATGCACCACCTAGAGAGCAGGTCCTTGCTACAGTATCATTTCCTGTTGCACCAGGTTGATGCTCTCCGATCATGAGAGCATCAAGGCAGCACCAAGGCTGCCAGACTTGAGTTGGGACTTGGCTAGTATGTCCCTGAAGGTGTCATCTATATATCTCTCTGCCTTAGCTCCTCCATGTCTGCCACTCTAGCCTCCAGAGATTGGACTCATTCTCTGAGAGCCAGGAGCTCTTTGCATCAGATGCACATGTACAATTTCTCACCGGCGGGTAAAAAATCATACATGTGATATTTGATGGAAAAGACTGGGAGGCCTCCCCTCTTGCTGCTGGACTGCTGCCTTCATCTTAAATTTGTTCAGTTCCTAGGTAAATTTTAGGTTGCTACGGAATGCGTACAATTAGGGTCCTTTAAATGTATTAGTGTATTCACTATATATCTGGTAGTGATCTACAAGGGAATGATCAAACTCTTGATAAGGTGTGGGGAATTTCTGAGTTTAAGTTAAAAGGCTGATTTGTGTGTGTGTGTGTGTGTGAAAGTGTCACCTGCCTATAAATTAAAGGATGAGCTAGGGGTGGGAGGGTTGGGAAATGTAAACACACAAACTTCTGTTTGTTGCCTGCCTTTCTGACTACCTATTTAAAACAAAACACACATAAATAATATACTCCAATAGTTTTTTTCTCTCCAATACTTTTAAGTTATGAAAATTTCTCCAAGCAGTACTTGCCGATTCTTTTCAGCCACCAGCAAGGTTATTCTCTCATCTCAGTGCTCCCACTGATTGGAGGAGTCCTGCACTTAGAAAATGTTGGAAATTGTATGAACTTCTGTTTTGTTTTGTTTTTAAATTCAGGAGCTAATTCGCAACAAAGCAAGAAATCGTCAAAACTGCACCCTGCTGGAGCAGGCCTATGCCATCGTATCTGCGCTCACTCGCCGAGCTGAGAACAACTTGCATGTCTCTCTGATTGAGAACTACCCTGGGACACTGGAAGTCCTTGGAGAGCCCATCCGACAAGTAAGCAGAAGCCATAATTAGTTAGAATTTGCACAAATAAGAGCATTCATTTGCACAGTCAGGGATCTTAGCAGAAGGAACTTAAATAAGCAGAGCTGTTTCAATGGGCAGAAGAAAGTCTTGAGCTAGCAATTAAGGATGTAAATAATTGTTTTAAAAGTTAACCATTTAAACTACTGAAATTTAAACTGTTAACCATTCAGACAGTAAGACTGAAGGCAGCTGCATCCACATCCTCCCACCCCACCCCATGATATGGGATACGCCTCCACACATATGCACTGGTCAGGTTAAGGAATAGCAGCCCAGCCAATCAGGCATGGGTGCTATGCAGCAAGCCAGTAAGACATGAGCTGCGGCAGAACTCCCTCCCTCAGTTGCAGTTGGACAGCTAATATTAAATGGTCAAACTTTACTTACCAGTTAATCATTTAGCCGTTTAATATTTTAGATCCCTAGTCTCAAAGCCCATTGGCCAACATATTTTCTTGTTGGACTGCTTGCTCCTAGCCGGTCTTTAGGGCTTCTCTGGTCATCAAGAAATGTCTGCAACCCTTGGAAGGGGCCTTGGCTTCCCAC
This sequence comes from Rhinatrema bivittatum, assembly GCF_901001135.1. NCBI lineage: Eukaryota > Metazoa > Chordata > Amphibia > Gymnophiona > Rhinatrematidae > Rhinatrema > Rhinatrema bivittatum. The sequence goes on along the minus strand of NC_042616.1, from coordinate 69,889,417 downwards.
TCTATCACTTAGGTGCTTCTGCAGGTGGGAGAGTGTGAGATGGAATGCATGCATCCGGGATTCTAGGTGCTGGACCTGTTTTAGAACTATATGTGCTAAAGCATATGAAACATTGGAAGGACACAAATGGGAGAGGATAAAGCTAATATGCACAGAGCTTTGGTACAGCTACATCAGACTCCCAAAAAGAGAGACAAAGTCAACCAGTGGAGAATAAAAAGCAAAGTAGCTATATTGGTTCATAGATTATTAAGAATAAACACCTCTCCCTGGGCTAATGCTATGTTGAGTATCTATAAACCTTCCTAAGTAATCAGGTCCTTGCAGTGTGGCCTGCCCGAAGTGCCCTCTCCTTGGCTCGCCCAGATTGTTGAGATGTGTGAGAGGGCTTTCTCCATTGCCGGTCCTATCCTGTGGAATAGTGTCCCTGACCCTATATGTATATGTAACTCCACCCTTTGTGGATGCATCAAAATTAGGGGGTCACAAAGTTCACCAGGTTGCTCTTCTATGTCCTGGATCTCTCCTTTTCTCACACGCCTTTTCTTACAAGAAGCCCTGGAGACAGTAGGGCTCATCTGCTAGAGAAGAGGATTAACCTCCTGGGTCCCTGGTGCAGTCGTGGACACAGCCATTAAATTTACATTCACCCCACTCTTCCAGATCACTGACAGTGGGATTCTCAGGTGGGAAGTATTCTCCACTGGAGGTTCAAGTAGCAAATAATCACAGAATCCAAGAATAGTGTTCAAAGAAAAATTTACTTAGTTTGAAAATAAGAATCCAGACCAGTATGGAAAAAATTTAGAACAGCATCAAACAAAATCATAATCAAAAAGCAATAATCACTATGTCCATGGTAAATCCCCTAGTTCTTCTCCCAAATGAGCCAGTGTCCAACTCTAGAATTCCCCTTGTTCAAATATAGCTCTTCCAACAATAGATAACTCCAACAGTCTCTGAAAAAATCTCCAAGTTTTCAAAATCTCCAACCTCTGCTGCAGACTGGTTGCAAAGGTGAAAGATCCAGAATCCAGCCCTCCAAGATCCTGGGGGTTTGCCCTTCTCTCAGGAAACTGATTCAAAATCCAAAACTTCAAAAAATCTTCCAAACCTTCAAATTTGAACACTCTGCTCTCAAAATCTCTACTCTCCTTGGGTACAATCCACCAGGCTTGCAGAAAGACCCCTCCTGCTCTGTCCTCTGGTCGAGAGGAAAGACCAACCACACTGCAAACTCCTCACCCTCTGGCTCTGCACATGCTCACAGGGCAATTTATATCCCTGAGCCATTACCCACAAAAAGGTGAGGCTATAGCATGGGAAGGAGTCCAAAAATGCAAACAAAGCCTGGTCACATATGATTGATGATATCCACTGCTTTAAGAAAGCTCTAAAAACATTTTTGTTCCAGCAAGCCTTGTCACCTGTCTCAATAAACAGATAGGGGTAGATTTTTAAAGGTGCGTGCGGGCGCACATGTACGCGCGCTACCCAGTGCGCACACATGTACGTCCGATTTTATAACTTGCGCACAAGTTATAAAATCAGGGGTCTGCGCGCGCAAGGGGGTGCACAATCGAGCACCTTGCTTGCGCCGAGCCCGCTCCGAGCCACGCTGCCTTCCCCCATTCCCTCCCAGGCCACTCCAAAATCAGAGCAGACTCGGGGGGGAACTTCCCTACTCCTTCACCCCTACCTTTTTGTCTTCTTTTTTTTGTTTCAAAACTTTGTTTCAAAACTTACTTCAGCCCTGGGGCTGAAGTAAGTTGCGTGCGCCGGCCAACTGCCGGCACGCGATCCCAGGCACAGCAGCCGTGTGGAGGCCTCTGGCCATGCCCTCGCCCCGGACCGCCCCTTTTTGCAAGCCCCGGGGCTTTACATGCGTCCCGGGGCTTTACGTGTGTTGCCGGGCCTTTTGAAAACAGGCCTGGCGTGCATATGACATGTGTAACCCTTTGAAAATCCAGCCCATAAGGTATGTTTCCAGCATGCTCTTTGCCCAGGTGAGATGGTGTCTCCAAATGTTTGTCTGTTTTATTATTTTATTATTTTTATGTTTTATTCTTCCTCACCTTGAACTCTGGATATTCGTGGGCTTTACATATTTTTTAATAAATAAATAAATAAATAAATGAGATGAACATGGAACTACAGCAAGGCAAAACCAAGCAACTGAGTAGGTCAAATGGTTCTTATCTGCTAACATCTAACATGTTACTATGTGAAAGAATTTGTACAACTTTCAAAGTGCACTAGTTGCTCTATCAGGAGGGCCACATCAAAGTAATATACTACAATACTTGGAAAGGAGGAAAGTGGATGAAAACCAAGGCAATAATGTAAGTCATATACAATGACTTCCTCATGACAACTAGATATCTTACTATAAAAAAGGCTGCAAAGGGAGTAGGTAGTCTAGTGAAGAGCTAGGTCAGTGCCTCATATTTTCTTGGATTCATCATCAACCTAATCATCGGATTAGGCAACACTGTCTGTTCCTGCTTCATTGCAGGTCACCATTGATCCATCTTTTCCTAGGTCCCCTAGATCTCTGTTTCCTGTAGGTCGGTATTGAAGAGATTCTTTCTGGAATCTTCCATTATTTCTACAAGTTGTTTCCATCGTTCTTTATTACACTGAATTTTATTATTCATAGAGAGGTCAATATTTAAAATACAGTGTAATGGATAACTTGTCCGGCTAAATTATCAGGATAAACAGCTTGATGAATATCCCTAAATAAAGTTATCTGGGCAAACTTACTCAGCTAGGTTGAATATTGCCAGTTTGGTTACAAAGTTATATGGGTATGTATGCCTATATAGTTTTAACTTAACTGGCAATATTCAAAGCATATTGGCAGTTACCAATAATATTCAAAGCATACAGCAATTACAGGGAAAGAAAATGGCTCCTGAGTAGGCCTTGCAGCGTGAACACCGAGCCCCCCAAAATAAGTACAATACATTGCAGGCCTGAAACGCCTTCTTCCCCTTTCCTCTTCCACCCTAAAAGTCCAAAAAAGAATTAATGTGAGGCCTTCCATACTAGGTACTGCCTGCTCCCACCCCAGCCAAGTCCACCCTTGCCCTCCTGCCTCACCCACATCCCCCAAACCTCCAATGAAAACCAGGAGCTTAGAGCGTGCCTCTGGCTCCCGGTGTGTTCAGCGTTATTCTGAAAGTGCAATGCTGGGTGTATAAATTACCAGTGCGCTCTGTCAGAGCAATGCTGAACACACCGGGAGCACGATGCCATATCCAAGCTCTAGGTTGCCATTAGAGGTTTGGGGGGGGCAAAGGGTAAGGGTGGACTCTGCAAGAGTGGGAGGGGAGGGGGAGAAGGCTGCTCTAATGTTGTGGGCCTTAATTCTTTTTGGGGACTTTTGGGAGCAGGCATGTAGCATATAATGCTCAATTTTGTTTTTTTAGGGCTCCCCCGCCCCCTCCGTAATCATGCTTAACTAGCAATATTCTTGCAATAGTCTTTGAAGATTGCTGGTTAAGTTAAAGTTATCCTGAAACATGTTCCCAAACAATTTTATACCTTCTTGGGCTCAAGGCATAACTGATTAACTTATTCACCTAACTCCAAATATCAGACTTAGCCGAATAAGTTATTTGGCTATCTCAGCTCCTCCCTGGACACCTCAAAATGCTCCTACTTTATCCAGCTAAATTTTAGCAGAATAAAAGTCAGCATTTAGCCAGATAAAAAAAAGCGGTGTTCATTTTATTTGGTGAAAATGTTGTTACCCTAAATCCTTGCAAAAATCTCTTGATATTTTGCTTTCTAGGTCTCATAAACTGTTTCATACTCATATTGCATGAGTTTATACAAGATGGTCTGTCTGTCACATACATCATCTTCTAGATTTCTAATAAATCTAGCTCAAAATTCTTGACTTGCTTCTGTGCATAGTTACCACAGACTACTTGCTTTTCTTTTATAATTTTTTGTAATTCATCAGTGTAGATCTTTAAGCCTTTCTTCCTTTCAAATTTATTTTCATTCCTATCACTTCATAAGCTGTCTTCTTTTTAAACCTCTTTTATATTTTCCAATTCTTCATTTATATCATTAAAAGTGATCTGTTCTCAGTACTATTTAGGTTTTTTTCAAACAGCATTTTCATTGGGTGATCTGAATTGCCTAGCACGTGATGGGACAAAGTCTGGGGACTATACTTTGGCCACGTGATATAGGCAAAGTTTGACCCCTAGATTTTGCCCCATCACATGATAGGGGCAAAGTCAGGACGATACCATGAGGATGTGCTCCAGCCCGCCACTGGCCCACCAGGGATTTTTTTTTTAGATATGGAGGGGATCTGCAGAGAGTGGGCCCTTAAACTAGAAGGCCATTTTTTGTAATGGAGGACGGAGCCCACTATGCATCAGGGATTATGTGTTTTTAGGGGAGGGGTGGGAGGACCAGGGGATCTATTGCTGGCAGGGGAGGGGGGTATTTTGTTGGGCTAGGGGGAAGGGATTTTGACCAAAGGGGAGGGGTTTGTGAAGTGAGGGTGGGGCATCACCATGTGAATTTGTGCCTATTTACTTTTAATTTTGAGCATTTGCAACCCCTATACAGGTGGCAGGAAGGGAGGGTGGGTAGCTCAATAGACCCCAGGGGGAAGTTGCCACTTTAGTGAGTGGGACTATTTTAGGGCCTCAGGCACTTTAATGCAATGGTGACTCTGGTCAAGGTGAGCCACCATTGTGCGAGAAGGCCCTGTTTCGCCACGTGATTTTTTTGTTGTGTCTTTGTCCTGAGATAAAATATCTCGTGGTGATACTGCCACGATATTTTGTCAAGAAGGGGCTAAATATCATGGGGATGGCTCCCCCTGCGATATTTCTACCCTCCAATGATGAGATATCATGGCTCCATAAATCTCCTACTTAGCCGGATAACCAGCTCTGTCCCGGAGTAATACCGAGCTAGCTAGATAATGTTTTAGCCAAGCGGCTATTGTGGGGCCAGACAGCGCAGCAGGATTTTCAAATCCTACTATTTGTCCGGTTGCTTTAAGATGCAGGATGTCTACAGTAAGGGCATCAAACCTTCATTTATGGCGTCTTGGAGCTTTTACCTTTCTTTTGTACCTACTTGCCCCTTCTATCTTGTACTGCACGTATTTAGTTATGGATCATGATCTGGGGATTTACAATCATCCTAACTCATGACTCCCAAAACACACAGATTGCTTGAGAGATAAGTTAAATGGCCTAGGCTGAGAGTGTTACAGAGATGGCCAGTATGTATTGATAGTAACCAAAACGTTTGGCTTCTTTCACCCTGTAGGGGACTGCGAACCATGTCTTTTCAGTGCTATCTCAAGATAGCACTGAGAATGGACTTGAATCGGAACCCAGACTTCCTGTATAGAAATACCACTAAGCCATCAGTCCAGTTAGAGCTCTCAGCCTAAGTAGCTGTAATGTAAAGTTTAACAAAGAAAATGGAAAAAGACCAGTAGGTGGAGAAAAAGATCCAGGAAATAGATAATATAGACATAATAATAATAATGAATAATAGAAATAAAGTAATAATGAGAGATCTGAAAACAATTGTAACTTAATACCTGTGATAGCAGGAAGAGACATATTCAGAAAGATTTACATTGTGTAAGGTTCATGTCTGTCTTTTGCATTTTAGGGTCACTTCATAGTATGGGAGGGGGCCCCAGGTGCCCGAATGGCATGGAAAGGTCACAACCGTCATGTCTTCCTCTTTAAGAACTACATCCTGATCTGCAAACCCAAAAGAGACAACAAGACTGACACCTTCAACTACATCTTCAAGAACATGATGAAGGTCAGTAGTCCACATGCTGCTGGATAAGAGTCCTCCCTGCACATACAAAGAAACAAATTCCTGTAATGTCATTGAGGAAGGGATCTCTGCTAAAAAACTGCAAAAATTGTTTCTCTGCCACTTGAAGTGAGCTGAGGCTGATAGGATCTGTGAAGCTGCTGCAACAGTGGCAGAGGCTCTCTTAGGAGCACAAGGATATCAGAAATGCCATATTGGGTCAGACCAGTGGTCCATTGAGCCCAGCATTTTGTCTGACAGTGACCAATCCAAGTCACTTGGAAGAAGTAGCCAATAGATTCCAATGGGGAGATCTGTTCCCTGTTGCTCACGCCCAGAAGTAGGAGGTGGCATCCCCCAAGCCTACCTGGCAAAGAGTTGACCTCCAGAAACTTGTCCAAACCTTTGTTTGAAACTCAGCTATTCCACCAACCTTGATCAGATCCCCTGGCAACATATTCCACAGCTTAATGGTGCACTGCCTGAAAAAATACTTTCTTAAACTTGTTTTAAATCTGCTACCACTTAGTTTCACGGCATGTCCCCTAGTCCAGGTATTATCTGAAAGAGTAAATATAACCATTCTATATGTACTTGTACCACACCATTCTTGATTTATAAACTTCATTCATGTCCCCCTGTTGTTTCTTCTCCAAGCTGTCACGTCTGTCTTCTTTGGAGAGCCATTCTACACATCCTACATTATTTTCGTTGCTGTTCTCTGTATCTGGATTTTCTAGTTCTGCTATTTCAGTTTTGAGATTGGAAGGGTTGGGGGGGGGGGGGGGGGAGGTCTTTGCGGACTGAGTTGAAAGCCTGAAATCTTTTCGTTAGGTAAAGAATGGGAGAAAGCCTTTCTTAACGTAAGTCCAACTATAAGGTTCACAGAGAACAAAAGCAAAGAGAAAGTAATGAAGGGTGCTATAATTAACATTTGTAACAGATGAGAGAGAGAGAGAGATTATGAAGCGGCAAGAAGAAATGGAGAAACTTCTATTCAGCAAGCATTTTCTCCCCTCTTTCTATGATGAGAGGACTTTCTGCATTCTTTCGATCCCATGTTGAGCTTGCTGATCCTTGAAAATGAATGTGGATTATACACTGATTTCATTCATAGTGGAGGGGGTGAAAGAATGTTTTCAACAGCATAAAAGCTGAACAGGCTCCATTGTCACATTTTCGCTATCAGTCCAATCATGCTGCACTGATGACACTGAAGAGGATTTCAGAGACTTGGGGGGGCAAATGCATTCCATTCACATTCCACTTACAGCAACGTCAGCCAAAACAGTACAATTTCAGTGCATCCTGGATGTATAAAATAGATGTAGAAAATCAGTGGAAACGTCTTTAACCCCAAAGATAATATCTCCTAAAGGTCCATGTCACCTTCCAATCATGGCTAAGTATCTGGGAGATTTCTGTTTTTATTTTTCATGGGCAACGTTTCTAAGAGGTCATTATTCAAAGGCTCATCCAGCTAATGTTTGGAGTTAGCCGGACCAACCCTGAGTTTTACATTTTGTTTCCTGTGTTTCCTAGTTGCTCCCACAAAAAAGACAGCACTGGGGGAATTCCCAGGGTGAAGTTTTGCTTTGTTTGAGCAGGGCTGATATTGAGCCCTGCCCAAACCTAGCCAGGCTACTCTGTCCAGGTAACTTTAGAGTGGATGTTCAGCTGGCACAGCTTCAGGCTGAATATCCAGATAATTTTATCTGGACAAAATTATCTGAATATTAACCTGTAAACCTGTAAAGTGTTTGCTGACTGCTTCAATCTTTGGTTTGTTCTGTAGTTGACCAACATAGATGTGAATGACCTGGTGGAAGGAGATGATCGTGCCTTTGAGATCTGGCACGAGCGAGAGGACTCTGTGCGAAAGTTCCTCCTGCAGGCCCGCACCGTTATCATCAAGAACTCCTGGGTGAAGGAGATCACTGTCATGCAGCAGCGTTTCAGTCTCCCAGTGTGGAGTAAGTATGCCAACCACGAGACATAGGGCCCACTGGTGATGACTCTTACCGTGCTTCAATGTGTATGGAAAATAATAACTACATTTCAAGAGGGAGCTGGAAATGCACCACAGCTCAAGTGGCTTTATAGTGTTAGCTAAGATATTAATCAAACATCAGAAAGCTACTTCTTCTCCTATCCTCTTTTAAATAATGGGTGTTGATGGGAGCTGCAAGGAATGGTTATAAGCTCTTGATGTTGATTCATTGTGTATTTGATGTCCTCTACCCATCTTCTACATGGTCTTCCTCTAGCTGTCCAACCATTTTGCTGTAGTATGTATCAGAAGAGTGTTAGATGTAATCCAGTAAAATTTGGCACCTGAAAATTCTTTGTAGTTTGTGATATCTTTTATTTGACTAACAGCTATTTAAAGATGAAACTTCAAAAAGTCTATTCTGATTATATAACATTGTTACATCTGAAAAAGTGGCCTGTGTAGTCCTGAAAGCTCATGTTATGTTCAATTTCGCTCTTGGATAATTTCCTTCTTGGCCCAATAGAAGGTGTCAAAACCTGCAAAGAGTTCAGCTCTCTCCAGAACAAATATGGCTACTGTATCTTTCTATTTTCAAAGAGACTTACTTATACTCTTTTTTTCAGTGTGCTTTTCATCACTCTGAGAAACAGAAACAAAATCTCACATCATACCCATGAAGAAGCTGAGAATGTCAACATCCTGTTTTTCATGTTTCAAAATCCACTCTAATTGTAAAATGAATGTACTAAGTTAGAATTTACATTCCTTAGAGTACCTTCAACATCTGTGTTATTTACAGATCCACCAGACTTTGAAGAGGAACTGGCAGACTGTACAGCTGAGCTTGGAGAGACGGTCAAACTAGCTTGCAAAGTAACAGGAAACCCTAAGCCTGTGGTTAACTGGTACAAAGGTATGGTTAATGTAGAGTCCTCATATAATATTCCAGTGACAGAAAACTGTGGCTACCTACTATTAAACTATGGTTTGTGTAATACTGTGTGATAGTGCTGAGCCTCAGGAAGCCCCAAGCCTTTGGTTACCTGGTGTACACTTATGGTTCATGAAACAATGGTATTTCTATTGGAGCTTGAACTGAGTTGCTATATGGCGGCATGTCAGAGCCAGTTGTCAATAAACCAAGTAGATACTTCTTGTACCCCCACCCAACATCTGCTCATGTGAGTAGATACTACTTGTATCCTCCACAACAGCTGCTCATGTGAGTAGATATTTATTTATTGGATTTATTAACAAATTTTTGGAATACAAGCATCACCCAAAGCAGTTTACAGCATATTAGAATAGCAGTGTACTCACAGATGTCATGTCCAGCTTCTCAATAAAAAAGCTTGTAATAAATTTGAATAGCAGCAAAAATCACATTACAACTTGGCCATAAAATGGTATGTCTTAGGACTAACTTCAAACAGGTCAACAGCTACTGACTATGTTCTGTCAGTAGCACAGAGTCAGATGATAGAATGCATATCATGTGACAAAACACTACACATCTCAGTAAATTTTACTGTGGCAGCAAAGCTTTAAGTTGGCTGCAAAAGATCTTCATAACATCTAAACACGCAAAGTTGTTACTTGTTTATGCATGCTTTTGTTGGGTCATATTTAATTATTGGTCCTGGATCAATGTCCTTTTTTTGACTTTTTAAAAACTTTTTGCAAGTAAAAACAACCACTTCCCATTTTGTTGCATCAAGGGGCAGTAGCAATCCAAATCTTGCATCACCCGACACAAAGTTATTGTTACGGTCCCGGGCCGTGCACCGGTCCCTCCACCTACCTCGGGGCCGGCCCTGGCCGCTGGAAGGCTTTTTTGGCCATCAAGGCCTGACTGGGCTCCTGCCGCGGCATTCCCCCTGCGAGGGAGACGCCACCGATCCTCGGTGCCTGACCCCGACCTCTTAGCGCGCGCGCGCGTGCAGGGGGCTCCGGATTTAAAGGGGCCAGTGTGGGAAACGAAGGACAGCCCTGGAGATGACGTCAGACGCTGCAGGGATATTTAAACCCTGCAGCTGCCTCAATGCCCTGCCTTGCAACGAGGTTCTTTCTCCTGATTTGAGTTGCGGTTCTTCTGACTTCTCTGGCTTCTGACTTCTGGCTTCCGACCTTGGCTCGTCCACTGACTCCGGCTTCAGCTTTCGTCCCTGGCTTTGACTCCGGCTTCTGACTTCTGGCTTCCGATCTTGGCTCGTCCACTGACTACGGCTTCAGCTTTTGTCGCTGGCTTTGACTCTGGCTTCTGGCTTCCGACCTTGGCTCGTTCACTGACTACGGCTTCAGCTTTTGTCGCTGGCTTTGACTCTGGCTTCTGACTTCTGGCTTCCGACCTTGGCTCGTCCACTGACTCCGGCTTCAGCTTTCGTCCCTGGCTTTGACTCTGGCTTCTGACTTCTGGCTTCCGACCTTGGCTCGTCCACTGACTCCGGCTTCAGTTTCCATCCCTGGCTGGACTCCGGCTCCTGACCTCTCACCTTCCACAGGTATCTGGTTCTTCATCTGCCAGGAGGTCTCGCCTAAGTCCCAGCAGCTCGGGTCTTCATGGGCTCCTCCCGGGGGGACTGCGGGCTTCCGAGGGTGAAGTCTCTTCTGACCTCCTGGCTCAGCCGTTTCACTGGACTACCTCTTCAGGATCTCTTTTCAGGTCCTCGGTCGCAGAGGATCTCGCCTAAGTCCAAGAGGCCCAGATCCCTACGGGCTCCTCCTGGGGGGACCTCGGGCTTCCAGTGGTGAAGCCATCCCAGGACCACCGCTTCAGTGCTGCCTCCCGGCTGCGACATCCATTGTGGACTCCCCACAGTGCATCACCATCCGTCTCAGCCGGCCCAATGGTCCATGAATCCAACAGTTATGTCTGGACTGGAACACTGCGGCAGGGGTGAATTTTCAACAATGTTGGCATCTCTATCCAGAGTAACATGCCCGATGAAAATTCAAAATACAAATGCTGCCCTGACACAGAGCTCCACTCGAAACACAATGATGTGTTGGGTGATGCCTGATTTGGATTGCTACTGCCCCTTGATGCAACAAAAAGGAAAGTAATTGTTTTTACTTGCAAAAAATGTTATAAAAAGTAAAAAATGGGACATTGATCCAGGACCAATAATTAAATATGATCCAACAAAAGCATGCATAAACAAGTAAAAACTTGGCTAGTTTGAGTGTTATGAAGGTCTTTTGCAACGAACTTTAAACTTTGTTGCCTCAGAAAAATTTACTGAGATTTGTTGTTGAATGCTATTTGTGTAGTGTTTTGTCACATGACATGCATTCTGACATTTGATTCTTGGGACTTTGTGATTTTCAATTGGATATTAAAACGACAGAAGAACCATGCTTTTATTTGCTTCCTAAAGTGAGAGAGATCATGTCCAGAGGGCTGCTCCCATAAAGGATCTGTTGCAGGTGCCTGTTCTTTTGATTTTTTTTTTTTTTACAACAGAATTGATATTGAGGATCTGAGTTAAGATCTCAATGATCTGAAGGGCACATATAGGTCTTTCTGCTCTTAGAGCCTCGAAAATCAGTGTCAAGGTTTTCAGTTTTGCTCTGTATGGTTCTGGTAACCAGTGTAGTTTGCACCCCCTGTAACAGCTGCTCATGTGAGTACACTCTACCTATACCTCCCTCAATAGTTGCTTAAATGAGTAGATGCTCCTTGTACCCCTCTCCCAACAGCTGTTTATGTGAGTAGAAAATACCTGCATCCCTCTCTCAATAGCTCCTCATGTGAGTGATACTACCTGCACCCCCTCTGCAACAACTGCTTGATGGACCCTTGGTCTGACCCAGTATGGCATGTTCTTATGAGTAGATAATGCTTTTCTTGCCCCCTCCAAACAGTTGCTCATATGAGTAGATACTACTTGTACCCCCCATCTCCTGTCACGGTCATCTACCTCTAAGGTATACACTGAAAGCTGCAGAAGGCATTAGAGTTCGTTTTCATGGTATGGTAACCAGCACTTGTAATCACAACTCTTAGAGGCATCTGTGGCATCGAAAGACACATAAAAATTGTTGTAAAAAATCACAAGGGCATGAAAAGACACCTGGGACCCAACTTATAAAGGGTTTATATGGGTTCATACATATTCTGCCTGGAGGGTTGGGTGAGAATCTTCTATATCAGGCTGATGTAATACATGTGTCGCCCTGTTCCACCCACGACTAAAACTTTGGGACGTATCTGGGATTGATGGGGCAAGTAGACACCCCATGCTCCCTTCAGTTCTTTCCAAACAAGGAAGAAAAGTTACAGTCTTTCAAGGTCCGTAGACTGTTGGTGATCTTCTTACATCTTCCTGTAAAAATAACACAGTCTGGAGTTGTTCAAAAATAAATCCTTTACTGGAATAACTGATGCAGATGAATAAATTGTGTAGCGTGCACACTGGAGAATCGTACAGTCCATATGGAAAACAAAAGAAAGAACACAGTCCAAAAAATTACAGTCACCTCATATTCTTCACAAATTAGGGTCTTTTTTCCTCTACCACCCACTAGGTCTGAGGTACACATAGAAGAATGAACCCTTTCCCATGGCTCTCCCCTTTTTGGTACCTGTTTTCTGGTGTACATATCTCTGTAGTCTAGTAATATGAATTGGAACAGATGTGCTTCTGCTGATCCTTCCAAGCAGCAATTCTGAAAGTAGATCTCTCAGTCTGGTAGTCCTTACTCTGACTCCAACCAGAAATCCACCCTGCGAACCAAAAGGAAAAATCTTATGAATATAAGAACATAAGAAGTTGCCATACTGGGTCAGACCGAGGATCTATAAAGCCCAGCATCCTGTTTCCAACAGTGGCCAAACCAAGTCACAAGTACCTGGCAAATACCCAAACATTAAATAGATCTCATGCTATTAATGCTAGTGATAAGTAGTAGTTATTCCCTAAGTAAACTTGACTAAAAGTAGTTTATGGACTTCTCCTCCAAAAACGTGTCCAAAGCTTTATTAAACCCAACTAAGCTAACTGCCTTAACCACATCCTCTGTCAATGAATTCCAGAGCTTAATTGTGCATTGAGTGAAAAAGAATTTTCTCTGGTTTTTTTTTTTTAATGTGCTACTTGCTAATTTCTTGGAATGCCTTCTAGTCCTTCAATTATCTGAAACAGTAAACAACTAATTCACATTTACCCATTCTAGACCTCTCATGATTTTGTAGACCTCCAACATATCCCCTCAGAATTGAACAAGTACTCAAGGTGTAGTCTCACCATGGAGCGATACAGAGGCATTATTACATTCTCCGTTTTATTCACCATTCCCTTCCTAATAATTCTTAATAATTCTGTTTCCTTTTTTCACCACCAGAGCACACTGAGCCAACAATTTCAATGTATTGTCCACTATGACGCCTAGATCTTTTTCCTGGGTGGTAACTCATAACATGAATCCTAACACCATGTAACTGCAGCATGGATTATTTTTCCCTTTATGTATCACCTTGCACTTGTCCACATTACATTTCACTGCCATTTGCACACCCAATCTTCCAGTCTCGCAAGTTCCTCCTACAATTCATCACTATCTGCTTGTGATTTAAGTACTCTGAATAATTTTGTATCATTTGCAAATTTGATCACCTCACTCGTCATTCCCCTTTACAGATCATTTAGAAATATATTAAAAATTACCAGTCCAAGTAAAATTGCCTGAGGCACTCCACTGTTTACATCTCTCCACTGAGAAAACTGACCATTTAATCCTACTCTCTGATTCCTGTCTTATAACCAGTTCCCAATCCACTAAAGGACATTGCCTCCTATCCCATGACTTGTCTTAGAAGCCTCTCATGGAGGACTTTGCCAAACACCATCTGAGAAACTAAATACATTACATCTACCAGCTCACCTTTATCCACATGTTTGTTAACCCCTTCAAAAAAGTGAATCAGATTTGTGAGGCAAGACTTCCCTTGGGTAAATCCATGCTGGCTGTGTCACATTAAAACATGTCTATCTATATGTTCTGTGATTTTGTTCTTTAGAATAGTTCCCATGATTTTTCCCAGCACTGAAGTCAGGCTCGCCGGTCTATAGTTTCCGGGATCACCTCTGAAGCCATTTTTAAATATTGATGTTACACTGGCCACTTTCCAGTCTTCATGTACAATGGACAATTTCAATGATAGGTTTCAAATTATTAGTAATAGATCTGGTCCGGGCGATTTGCTACTTTTCAGTTTGTCAACCTGGTCTACTACATCTTCCATGTGCACCGTGATTTGATTCAGTTCATCTGAATCATTATCCTTGAAAACTATCTCCGAAATGGGTATCCCCACAATATCTTCATTTGTAAATACTGAAGCAAAGAATTAATGTAATCTTTCCGCGATGGCCTTATCTTCCCTAAGTGCCCCTTTAACTCCTTGATCATCTAACGGTCCAACCTCATAGTCTTCCTTCTTTGGATATATTTTCTAAAGTTTTTATTACGAGTTTTTGCCTGTACTGCCAACTTCTTTTCAAATTCTCTCTTAGCCTGTATTATCAATGTTTTATATTTAACTTGCCAATTCTTATACTTTTTCCTATTTTCTTCAGATAGATCCTTCTTCCAATTTTTGAAGGAAGTTCTTTTCTCTAAAATAGCCTCTTTCATTTTGCCTTTTAACCAAGCTGGTAGTCATTTGGCCTCCCTTCCACCTTTCTTAATGTGTGGAATATATCTGGTCTGCGCTGCTAAGATGGTATTTTTAAACAATGTCCACGCCGATTGTACACTCTTAACCTTTGTAACTGCACTTTTCAGTTTTTTTCTATCTTCTTCATTTTATCTAAGCCTCCCTTTTGAAAGTCTAGTGCTAGAGCTGTAGATTTACTTATTATCCCACTACCAATCATTAATTCAAATTTGATCATCTTATGATCACTGTTGCCAAGGGGTCCCTCCACCACTACCTCTCTCACCAAATTCTGTGTTCCACTAAGAATTAGATCTCAAATAGCAATCTGTCTTGTTAGTTCCTGAACTGATTGCTCCATGAACCAGTCATTTATTCCATCCAGGAACTTTAACTCTCTAGCATGTCCTGATGTTACATTTACACAGTCAATATTGGGTAATTCAAATCTTCCATTATTACTGCATTGCCAAATTGGTTAGCTTCCCTTATTTCTCTTAGCATTTCAGCATTCATCTTATAATTTTGGCCAGGTGGACGGTAATATACGCCTATCACTATACCCTTCCCCATCACACATGGGATTTCTACCCTTAAAGATTCTACTGTGAATTTAGCCTCTTGCAGGATCTTTATCCTGTTGGATTCTATGCCATCCTGAACATAAAGAGTTACCCCACCCCACCCTGTCATGCAATATAATTTGCTTCTATGGCCAAGTCCATAAGCAAAGCACTTCACGCAGCACTGACTGATGCATGGGGGTATCCTGCACAATGCCGCAGATACTACCATGGGAAGCTCGCTGGGCAGACTGGATAGACTGTCCTTTTCTGCCATCATTTCTATGTTTCTATGTTTTACTCCAGTATAGCACTGTCCCATTGGTTATCCTTCTTCCACCAGGTCTCTGAGATGCCAATTATATCTACCTCTTCATTCAGTGCTATATACTCTAACTCTCTCTTCTTAAGATTTCTGACACTGGCATACAGACATTTCAAAGTATGTTTTTTGTTTGTATTAATAATCTGCTTTTCAGCTGACAGGGATATTTTGGAATCTTTTAACTCAGGTGGCTCTTTACCTATAGGCACATGGAAATGCAAGGAGTAAGGGACTAAATCCCCTTTCACTATTCTTCATGTCTGGTGGTTCTTTCAATTTCAGGAACCTCTTTGAATCCCAAAATAAAATCTCCCTTCTCCCTCTGACCTTGAGCTCAGAACACCATCCCAGGATGAATGATTGGAGGAAAGAACATGAGCCAAACACGAGCAAAACACGAGTTTTGTGAAATTCCGCCTTTCTAGAAACACCTGGCACTGGGGAGTGTCAGGGAACACTGCACCCTCCTACACTCTCTGACCTCATAAAATCAGGGTCTGTCCCCTTTCATATGCCACTACAAGTAAAAAGTGGGAATTTTGTTTGCCACTATTTCTCACAACCTCCCGCCCCCCCCAAAAAAACCCCAGTGCTGTATGCTGTACCTAAATGGCAGCCTCTGATTTTAATGCACACCTAATATTTTTAGTCAAGACATAATGATAAAATTCACTACACTGTGTACACATTTTAGTGCCAAAAGTCTGCTCCTATTCCTTGAGTCATTGCATGGAAATTAAAAGAAAAAATCTGTCTTTCCTTCACTAAGCAAGATGTTCTACTGGATGGTAATTATATTTTGTCGATGAATGTGATGGTGTGTGTGTGTGTGTGTTTTTAAAAGAAGGCAGATTTTCATGCAGTGTGGCGTATTAATTCCCTTTGAGATTATTATACGCATGTCAAGCCTTTTATTCTCTTTTTCTTCCTCCTCGGGATTGATTTTTTTTTTTTTCTTTTTGAGATGGGAAATCGGTGGAGGTGGATCCCCACCACATTATCATCGAAGATCCTGACGGCTCCTGCACCTTGATCTTGGACAACTTGACAGGTGCTGACTCCGGGCAGTACATGTGCTTTGCCACCAGTGCAGCCGGGAATGCCTCTACACTAGGAAAGATCCTTGTTCAAGGTAACGACCGGTTCAGCTTGTCCTGTGCTTGCTTATTCACAATTCGCTTTGTCTTTACAATCTGATCCTCCTGCCACTGCTAATTTTGTCTGCTCACGCACTGTGAAAGCCTCTGTGACTGTGAGTTATTTTGAAATCTTTAGAAAGCTGAAATTATGCCATTTATATTAGACAGCCTGCTTTGAAATGTGTGTTTTCTGTTCTGGTTCTTTCAGTGACTTCTAGCGGTATATTATTCAATGTCTTTGACAGAGGAGGAATTTTCCCCATTTTATATTTCCAGAAAATGATTATCTGCACACATTATAGTTCCAAGATGTGTTTGTCAGTGCACCTATAAGACTTATAAATGCTGTGGGAGTGAAGAAGCAGCAAAGTAGCTGGAGCAGTAGCCTGAGAGGGCTCAAATCCTGCTTCTCTCACTGACATTGCTTGTGACCTTGGGCAAGCCACTTAATTCTCGATTGACTCAGGTACAAACAGATTTTAAGCCCTCTGGGACAGGGAACTAGCTACTGTAACTTTCTTGGATTTAGAAAGGCAAATAGTTAATTCCAAATTAAGGCTTTGTTTATTTTAGTCAAATCTACCTTATCATAAGCATCTTCAGCACCACACACCACCATTTGACTGGCTTTTGGAACAGCTCCCACCTCTTCTTATCTGTTTTGCTAGCCATGTGCTATTCACACATTTCCCATGTAATGCACCTTTTCGAGAACTGGATGCACTTGGCCTAAAGCTCTGAGGTGAAGGTTTAGACAGTGGATGTCACTGTGGGTATTTATGAAATGGAAATCTCTTTCTGTGATTCCTTGACCTCTTCCAAGAGCAATCATACCTTCTGCTGCATGACCCCTAGTAACGGGGGTCCTAATTTCAAACCTATCGACAGTAGCACAGCATGGACGTGCGTAAGTGGACGTGCATAGATATAATGCCAGTATTTTATTTTTTTTGTGTAAAACGGTTTTTTATTGAGTTTTAACAAAGAAAAACAGATAACAGCACAGAGATGGGTTAGTTCAGATCCCTCTCTGTAAGGTGAGTCTTACACCCAATAAGGTAGCCCCCCGCCCCCCACCCCCCCCCCCCACCTCCCTCATTTCCACAGAGTACAGAACAGACATTAATAATTGCGCATTCACAAGAAGTATAGCAATACAATGAGCCCCTGCGTTGCGAGCCCCGTCAATCGTTCAGGACCAGACTGCGTGCTTGGGGAGTAAGCTGCTGGAGATAACAGTTCCACGTATTGGAAAATCTGCGTCGTCTGCCGGGGGAGCCCCGGGCCACCATGCTCTCCATCGTCATCATCGCATGGAAATGATTCCTCCACGCACCAAAAGATGGGGTATCCGAGGAGCGCCAAACCTGTAAGATGATTTTCTTCCCCACACAACATGCCTTTTGGAAAAGTAAGCGAGAGCCAGGATCTCGAACTCGGATTGGGGAAACGCAGCCAAAAAGCACCCACAGGGGTGAAAAAGGTAATGCCACGTCTAGCAGAGCAGACAGGTAATCAACCAGTCTACGCCAAAAGTGGTGCACAGGGGGACATGCCCAAAAAACATGAGACATGGAGCCCACCGCCGCGAGACAGCGCGGGCACTCCGGCGAAGACGCTATTGTTAACTGGTGTGCCCTCTGAGGGGACACATAAGCTCGACATAAAAATTTGAGCTGCATTTCCCGATAATACACGTTCGATGAGATCCTGGATAGACGCCTGAAACATACACGTAAAATAAAACTAGTAATCCAGAACACACCATCCCCGTTCCAGCGTGCAACCAAGGGGGAGCAGACATCTATCAGAGTGTGTTGTTGCAAGGCCTTGTAATAACTAGAAATGGAAGGGGCCCTCAACCTCTCAAAGTGAAAAACAGTATCGAGCGCCACATAAACTGCCAGCTCCTGAGTGTTAGACGGCAAAGCCCTCACATAGTGTCGAACCTGCAAGTAATAGAAGGTGTGTGCGCGCCCCAGCTGATACAGGGCTTGAAAATCCGAGAACTGCATGAACAACCCCTCTCGGGTCCAGAAATGCCCCAGGCATCGTAGATTGGGAACCGGAAGGAAACTCAGCATTACCCTGAAGGGGGAGGAAGTAAGCACAAATTGTGGGGATGCGTAAGAGTTTCACCAACCGACGCCATGTACTCCTCAAGGGTCGGATAAGAGCTGAAGCGTGCAGTAAGGGGGGAAGGTGACCTGCCTCAGCCTGCAGTACATACGACGGGGCCAGCGGGTGCAAGAGAGCCCTTTCCACCCAGAAAGGTGTGTAGTCAGAAGTCTCTATTAACCAATTGCGAAGGATCCGCATGTTGCAGGCTAGATTATATGTAGCGAGGTCCGGGACCCCCAAACCTCCCCCTACTCGCGGGTTCTTTAGCCACTTCAACGGAATCCTGGAATTCCCACCACGCCACAGGAAGCGGCGCATAGCGCTGTCCACCAGGGCTAAGTCCCTATGTTTCAAAAATAACAGCACATTTTGCAAAAGATAGAGCCACTTCGGAAGCAGGGTCATTTTGATAAGTGCGACACGCCCTGCGACTGAAAGAGGCAGACCCCTCCACGCCACCAGCTGGTCCGTAGTGTGGCGAAGAAGGCCCGGGATGTTGGCTTGATAAAGAGACTCCGGGTCGGAGGGAAGACAAACCCCCAAATAACATAAGCTATCTCCCGCCCACTGCAATGGGAAGGGGCCAACCCAGGTATCCCGCAAGGTGGGGGGTAGGCTAAGGCTGCAGATTTGGACTCATTGAGACGGAAGCCAGAGAAGGACCCAAAAATCTCAAGTACGCGCAAAAGGGGCGGCAAGGAGGATTGGGGTTTAGTGATAAAAACTAAGAGATCGTCAGCGAATGCCACATATTTAAAGATGAGAGAGTCCATCCGAATCCCCCGTATCTCCGGTGTTTCATTGATTGCGTGCAGAAGAGGTTCCAACTGTAACAAGAAGAGCAGAGGAGACAAGGGGCAACCCTGTCTAGTACCGCGCGCCACAGGAAAGATATCAGACTGAGAGCCATTAGCTATTATGCGAGCCTTGGGCCCATTGTAAAGCAAGTGGATAGCCTGTAGGAAAAGGCCCTGAAATCCCATACGCCGCAGGACAAAAAAGAGGTAATCCCATTCCACCCTATCGAACGCTTTCTCTGCGTCGAAGCTAATGGCCAGATAAGGGTGGGACATCCACCGACTCATCTTCATGGCCGACAGAATTTTCCGAATATTAGAACTCGCATAGCGCCGACGGACAAAGCCTACCTGATGTTCGCCAATCAAAGATGGGAGACAAACCGCCAATCTGTCCGCCAGAATTTTAGCTAAAAGCTTGTGGTCATAATTGAGCAATGATATAGGGCGATAAGATTCCGGCAAGAGGGGGTCTTTCCCAGGTTTGGGAATCAAAACAATATGGGCCGCATTCTCGTGATCTGGGAAGGAGCCCCGGGCAAGTAACTCAGTAAATGTCGATGCCAAAGGTTTGGAGACAGAATCCTTGAGCAATTTATAAAATTCCGCAGTAAACCCATCGGGCCCCGGGGCCTTAAAATTTTTAGAATAATGAATAGCAATTTGAACTTCCTGTTCGGAGATAGGGGCGTTTAATTGATCCCGCTGTTCCCAAGTCAAACTCGGGAGCGGAAGGTTATCACAGAACTCCTGACAGCGCTGCCCATCCCAACCCTCGGAAGCATAGAGAGAAGAGTAAAACGCCCGAAAACGGGTAAGGATGGCCTGAGTGTCCCTAGCTACCTCGGTCGGGGAAATACGTAGTGCCGGAATAAACCTGCTTGCCCTAGAGGATTTAATAAGATTGGACAGCAGTTTCCCAGCTTTGTTACTATGTTGATAGAGCTGAAACTTATAATAAAGGAAACTTTTTTTGGCCCGTTGGTGAAGTAAGGAATTGAGAGCATGCTGTCGGGATAGGTAAAGGGCACGGGCGTCCGCCGTATTAGACCGGATCAGAGAGGCCCGGGCCTGATGAACCTGGGAGCTCAAGGCCAGAATCCGCCTGTCGAGAGTCCTCCGGCGTTGAGAGACATAAGAGATGATTTCGCCTCTCAACACTGCCTTAGCAGTATTCCAGAAGAGGATGGGATTAGACTCATGGGCTTGATTATGAAGTGCAAAATTGTTCCATTTGACCCTAAGGAATTCGGTGAATTTCTCATCTTGCCCCAAATAGTAAGGGTAGCGCCACTGTTTTGGTAAAGCAGAGGGAGGCATGAGCCCCACGTCCACCCATACCGGGGCATGGTCTGAAATAACAATGCTCTCAATCCCTGCCTCCAAGACACGAGGGAAAGCGTGAACGCTAAGGAGGAAGTAATCGATCCGAGAGAAGGAAGCGTGTGCTCTAGACAGATGCGTGAAGTCTCGTTCAGTAGGATGTAGGGTCCTCCAAACATCCAAAAGGTGGAGCTGAGATTCCAACATGGCTGGGCCGCGGCCCACCCCTGCGTCCCAATCGCGACTACGAGAGGCATCGAGTTGCGCGTCCCTAACAGTGTTAAAATCGCCCCCTATGATTAGAGTGTCAGACAAATATGGGATCAGATGAGAATACAACCCACGATAGAAACGGGGGTCGTAGATATTGGGCGCATATATATTACAAAGCACCACTGTGTGATTAAAGAGCTCCGTGACCACAATAAGAAAGCGCCCCTGGGGATCTTTAATTTCCGCACGGATAGTAACAGGAAGGCATTTATGGAATAAAATAGCCACCCCTGCCGACTTAGTGGAGGCCGAAGCATAGCGGACCTCTCCCACCCAAAGGCGGCGCAACTTCTCGTGTTCAACATCGGTGAGGTGGGTCTCCTGTAGGAACGCCACCTTCGCAGAGTGCTTGTTTAGTAAAGAGAGCACTTTAGTACGTTTGATGGGGGAATGCAAGCCGCAGACATTCCAAGAGACAATCCTAGTGGAATTACTCATGGGCAATAGAAACGTCATAGTGGGGAAAGTGGTTTCGGCCAAAGTAAGCGACAGGGGTCCTCCCAGCCAAGACCCCCCCCCGCATAACCTCCAGCAGCAGGCGCAATGCCAAGTCCACACACAGTCATCCGTCTATGTCTGTCCAAATAGGGTAATGTCCTCCCCCCCCTCCCCCCCTCCCCTCCACTTCCACCGCTTACCCAATAGGATCCCAGCAACTGCCCACACGAGTGAAGTGAAATCACTGACAGCCAGAAATGTACGGGACAGTAGCGATGATGCAAACAACCCCCACCCCTCAACCCCTCCTCCCGTCTTCCCCCCCATTCCCTCCCCCTCCAACCCCCATAAGGCCCCCCCCCCATCCCCCCAATTCCTCCAAACCATACCCTCCACTTGGAGAGCGTAGAGATCCGCATCGACGTGACCAGGCCTGCCTCATGGTCAACAATTAAGTCGAATGCCCCACACAAGAACATGCAATAGGGCCATTACAATGGGTCCCCACCGGAGCAGGTAATAAAAAACATGCCATAACAACACAAGGCTAAAGGGAAATGTAACCCCATCTCCCACCCGCTTACAAACCAAAAATGAATATATACAAAAAAAAAGGTCCCGGAAGCAAATGTGGGCTCCCTCCAGAAACCAGAGCCTTCAGGGTATGATAAATCGTAGAAGAGAACAGTATCTAAAAAAGGAAAAAAAACCCTGCCGGATTGAGTCTCCAAGTGGGCATAACCCTGAGAGAGAAAAGAAAAAAAGAACACAGGGCCCCGGTAAGCACCTAGGGGGTAAACAAAATGGCCGAAAATAGCGCCCGATGTCCAGGCACGGACAGCCTTCCGTAGCAGGCACCATAAGGACAAAACAAAAAAAACCAAAAAAAAAAACTCTCTGCCGCTAAATAATGTGTTCAGGCTTGCAGTCCTCGTCTCTCGGGGCGCACAATACTGCCCGAGTGGGAAAGGAGGGTCCAAATCTCAAAAAGGTTGCCAAGACTCCGGAACGAAGAACAAAAAAAAAACGAAAAAAAAAGAAAATGGCAGGTGGGTGTTCAATAGGTCCCCATGTCTTAGGAGAACGAAGGTAAACCACAAAAAATCATCCGAGGAGCGCTGACTGCGCACGGACTGAGAAAAGTTGAGAAAAGAAAAAAAAGCTGATTCTCACCCAGCAGCTAATAGACCATTCGCCTCCAGGAAGTCTTGTGCCGCGGCCGGGGTATCAAACATATGGGGTTTATCAGCATGCCACAGGCGGAGACGAGCTGGGTAAAGGAGAGAGAATTTAATGTCGCGGTTATGTAGGGTCGTGCATAGCGGGGAAAATCGCCGGCGTGCCTCTGAGACGGCCACCGAAAAGTCTTGAAACAGGCGAATGGAGTGATCCTGGTAAGTCAGCTGAGGTTTATTACGGGAGGCCCGCCAGACTTCCGCCTTATGAGCGGAGTTAAGGATCTTAGCTATGACTAGGCGGGCCCGCCCCGAGTTACTTGACCTGGACCCCAAACGATGGGCTCTCTCGACGACCAACTTCCCACGCAAGTGCGGCAGATCCAGGGCCGTCGGCAGCCAGTCCTCCAGTAGCGAGCATAGCGATCTCTCTGCGATTTCTTCGGGGAACCCCATAAACCGCAGGTTGTCCCTGCGGGTCCGGTTCTCCAAATCTTCTATTTTCTGCGTGAGGGCCGCTATGGTTTTCGTGTGCGACGCCAGGCTGGTAGAGGCCGCCCCCGCCCCATCCTCCAGCTCGGACACGCGGGATTCCATCTGATCTAGCCGGGGGTGCAATGCCGCTATGGAGTCTCGAACCTCCCCAAGCTCCGAATGCAGTAGGGACCACTTTTCATCAAGGGCTTCCTTGATCGCCGCTTTAATCTCCGAGACCGTGAGTGCAGGAGGGTCAGCAGCAGACTCCCCCTCGCCAGCAGTCGCCATCTTGGCGTCGGGGGCCCGCGGTTTTTCCTTCTCTCTCCGTCCGCTTTTCGTAGTCATGCCCGGCGAAGTCCGACACCAGGTACGAATGGTGGACATACAATAGATAGCAGTAGATGGCCCTGTTAGAGTCAAGAGCAATGTGTGCGATCAGATGGGCCACGATAGCGAGGCAGGCCTGGGAGCCAGTGACTTTCACGTCTTGCCGGCTCAGCATATCACGTGATCCAGTATTTTATAAACTGGACGGTGGGAGCTGTGCAGGTGATAAACTACTGGATATTTCTGCTCCGAAAGTATGCGTGCACGTTCCGGTACATGTGAATATTTCCAGTGCAAGAAAATGCATACTTTCTCTACCCATTTTATAAATATACATGCATATATCACGCACGAAGTAATCATGCAAATAAACACCCAGAATTAAACACAGAATACCTTTACTTTAAAGTACGCACAAGTACGTGAAATCACCAGTTCTCCAATACCTCCACCAGCTCTCCCAGTCCTCCAGTTCACCTAGACCCTCTAGCTCATCACACTGACCCCCACCACTTCACCCACATTTTCCAACCAAAAATTGCAGACAAAAGACAAGTTGGATTTCACTTGCACCAGTCAATTAGCAGATGTAATATTTAGAAATAAGTTCAGTAATGTGTACATGTATATATCCTTCAAAATAGCAACTTCCATGCCTACTTCTGAACCCTGCCCCAGAATGACCCAGTCCACCCTCTATTTGCCCTGGTAAAATGTACGCGCACAACCAAAAATACATGCGGACTCTCGACATTTGGAAAATAACATGTGCGCATGTACAGTACATGCTACTTTTACATGTGAAACACCTTTGAAAATTGACTCCTGAGGTTGTAATATTAGATTCTACCCATCTGGTATCCCTTCCTCAAGTCATCATTCTCAGCCCTTCTTTCCTCCTGCCATTGATACCGCAATGGCATCTCCTACATCCCGCTTCAAAAGGCTCCTTTTAGTCGTCTTTGCTAAAGATGTGCTAACTCTCCCTTAAGTGAAAGTGAACCAGATATATTTAGCTTTGTTTGCCAAATGATTTAATGAAAAAATGCTTGATGAAACGGGCACAAATGATGACATTTGCAGCAGGATAATTGTGGGCAGACTGCAGAGAATGCTACAAAATGGTTGTGAGAGAGTGCAGATCTAGTAAATTACTGATGTTTTCTGCAGTTTGTGGCCCGTTCTTTCCCATTAATATCTCTAGACCTCTGGCAAATCTATTCCATACAATTACATTTTCATGGCTTACATGTCCTTAAGCTTTGCTTATTTAAAGGGAGACTAGCTGTTTGGTCATGAAGTTTGTTGCAATTTGGAGAAACCCATGAATGTTTTTGAAATTGGATTCAGTGAAAAGAAAGGAGTTGAGAACAAATCATTTTTCGTTCTGAATCGGAATCAGTGAGTTACTGGAGTTAACTGAGCTATTGCCTTTACCTTCTCCTAAGGCGGCTGAACTGCAATCTATAAGAAACAGAGCCTTTGCCTCTATATGCCCTAAATACTGGAATGAGCTGCTTAGCGAGTCCAGGGTGATAAAATATCTTTTGGTTTCTGGAAGGCAAAGAAAATTCCCGTTTCAGTCTGCTTTTGCATAAAGCTGCATTTGCTCCTCAGATTTACTCTGTGGTAGAGAATGATTATGTCTCTGTCCGTAACAGGCTGGTAGCTGGAGGTGAGAAACCTAACTGTTTGGGAGGGAGAGGTGGTTGGAATAGTTTTTATTTTATTTTTCTGATCTGGTCTTGTGGTGGGAAGAGGAAAGGGTGAAGTATGATGATTAGATGAATAGTGGGGGGTTGGGATGGTTTCCAGTTATGGTGGAGTTTGGACTGCCATCGTTTTTAGAGTGATGCACTTACGTTCTGATTTAGGTTTCTAGGCGTTTGCCGTTTTATTATTTGCTGTATCTATTGCATTACATGCTTTCTAGTTCCAACTCGCTTCACTCATTCCCTGTTTTGACTGAGGCGAGGAAAAAAAGAAATACAAATTAAAAAAAAAAACAACCCCGAATCCCAGATCGCCGCGTTGAAAGTTTCCAGATTGTGATCTGTGCTGGCTGATGACTGCTTGGCCCGTCGTCAGTTCTAGTGAGCCAGCGAGGCCCTGAAGCAGCCGCCAGCTGCCCCTCCTCCCCAAGCCCCTCGTCTTCCACCCTTTTCTGCTGCAGTCGCCTGCTCTTGTCCTCCTGCCGTCAGAGACCACGGCTCCTGCTCTGACACTGTGCAACACTGAGCAAGCCCATGTGCCTTCCCTTTCTCCTAAATATCAGCCAGCGGCCTAGTAAGAAATGTGAAACCTACTTCTCTGTTATGTGTGCATGACTGTGCTTCTAGATATGCTGAGGCTGAATGCTGGCTGCATGCCTGGATGGTTAACCAAGCCTTCTTCTTCCATCTTCAGTGCCCCCTCGGTTTGTGAACAAGGTGCGAAATGCTTATTTTGTGGAAGGTGAAGATGCTCAGTTTACCTGCACCACTGAAGGAGCACCGCAGCCACAGATTAGGTCAGTTCTCGGCTATGTTTTTACACAAGCAAATCATGGGGATCACAAACGTTCGGAAACGAGACAAGCCTCGGAGGGGTTGTTCCAAAGGTAGCACTCCCAGTCTTTGGAAAAGAGAGGTAAAGAGGATTACCATATATGTTGCTATTGTATATCCCCCCCCCCCCCCCCCCCCCGGCCCTCAGCACCTGTGTTTCAGGTTCCCCTACAGTCATCGCCATCCTAAACTCAGGGCGCGCTGTATAAGCTGGGAGGAAAGTTAGTGTGGAAGATGAAGAACCTGTGGGTTTATTTGTTTAGCATTTTTTATTATCTGCGGATTTCCAGAACTTAGTTCACTGCGGAGATCCTCAGACTTCGTACCTTGCAGACCCCAGAAAGAGGCACCGAGCAACAAGGAGGAGGGGAAAGGGCACAGGTGGAACTAACCTCACTTAGAAGATTAGGATCCCAGTGAGATGAATGATTGCTGATTGCCTCAACCAAAAAAATGCTCGTTTTTTTTTTCCTATTTAAGATGCCATTTTAATAAAAAATTATGAAAAAATCAGGTATTATATTTGGAGGCTATTATGATCCTTGATTTCTTGTTTGCCATGTTATACTGCGTGTAGTACCACTTCTGTTGGTTTTTGAGACGGTACGGGTCACACTCAGTCCCGGAGTTACGTCCCTGCACACAGTCACATGTCCAAAACAGCTCTGGGGCATGGATTCTCTGAAAGACGGGAAGAATAGCCTCCAGGGACCAAGGCATAGAGGGAAATCTCCTGCTCTCTGGGTACATTCACAGTCTCTTTGGGGATGTTCGGTCCATGTGCCAATAATTATGTTGGACACTTGCGTGGGGTGTTCCAAAAAAAACAAATTTTACTGTAACGGGGCCATCAATGGTCATCAGTTGGCACCAAATACATCGTCTCACGTTTACATCCATAACTGGTCGATATTTTTTTCGTCACTCGGGGTGTCTGGCATTAGGATAACCTCTCCTCCCAGGTTTTGGAAGTATGGCTCTTAGCATTTTAGGGGTGCCTTAGCTAGAAATGGGTCTCCTTTCTCCAGGTAAAAAAAAAAAAAAAGACCTGAGATTACAGATATTCTCACAAGCTCCAGTCCTCACGGTTCTCTCTGTTCCTGGGGGTGGACTCTCAGGTGGGGGGGTCTCCAGATGTACGACTTTGTGCTCCTAACACTCTCCTCTGATATGTCACTGGATCCTTCTGGTTGAAAGCACAAAGCATCAGCACAGTCAGGGAAAATCTTCTCTCCTTTCTCTTGGGCAGGAAGGGATAAGGTAAACTTCTTCCCAAAACTAAAAAGGACAAAATTCTTCTCTGTTATCAAAAAACCAAACTGTCCTGTGGTGAGTCACAACGATCCATCCACATGTGGTGAGATGGAAGCAGCAGATCTTCTCTCCCATGACCTTCCCTGGGCAGGAGTGTGACCTCCCAGAGTCAGGAGCAAGGATTCACAAATCAGCTGTTAAAAATGGTGGCAAACCCTTCCGGTCAGATGAAGCAGAAAGCATGCAAGGCAATTCCTCCTTCTCCCTCCCAGGCTGAAATGGCCATGAGACCTAGTCACAGGATCAGGGGAGCCACAAAACGTATGTAACCCATCACAGGACACCCCTGAAGACCACACCTCAAATTAGGGATTTAGGGGGTCATTTTCTAACGGGATCGCGTGCGATAGATAAATCGGGGCGGAGTTGGGGCGGCGTTGGCACCGGAAGAGAAGGAGTCAGGCAGCACCGGGGCGAAAACAGTGGAAACGTCGCTGGCAGCGAAAAGGTAAGAACCCTTATCGCTGCCAGTAGCGCGCCCAATAGCACCACCTTTTACGATGGCGCTATTGGGTACAAAAGCCGGCAGCGATAACACCGCGGGGGGTGCGATCACTGCCGGCTTTCGCAGGCCCGCCCCCCGTTACCGACGGATTCTCTAAGGTCTGTGACCTTAGAGAATCCAGGCTTGAGCTTGTAAAATCCTCTCCTAATGTTAATGCAATTTGATATCCAAGATTCCCTGCCAGGGGAGGGGGGAGGGGTTATATTCTAGGCCTTAGCATTGCTCACATTTAATTCAGTACTGAAGTTGTGTATACAGCAGTAATAATCACACTGATTTGGTTTCCAACTTTACTTTTACTGATTAAAGATGGTAAGTTAATAAAAATGTTCAGTTACAAGTTCTTATTCTTTATAGTTTGTTTACAGCTTTAATTCTCTTAATAAAGCTGCATCTTTAAGCTTCCAATAAATGTATTATGATACTGAAGTCAACTGAATCTTTTATCCGTGATCCAATTAGTGAGGTACTTTTGGAGCTTCCTCCTAGAATTTGGTGGATAGGATAATATCTCCCAATTTAGATGTTTTTATTAGAGATGTGCTTTGGGTAAAAATTTCATGTCGGGCTTCGTTTCGGGGCCCCCCTGTGGGAATTTCGTTTTTCCCGTGGTTTGGGTTTTTATTTTATCGGGGGCCCTGATTTTCAGGTTAGAACGCACTATCGGGAGTTACTGCATGCTAACTCCCGTTAGTGCACGCTAACTCCCGACAGTGTGCACTAACCTGGCAGAGTTAGTGTGCACTATCGGGAGTTAGCACGCACTAACGCGAGTTAGCGCGCACTAACTCAAAAATTAATTTTTTCCGAAATTTCGGAAAAAATGCAATCGTTTTTCAGTTCTCCCTAACCATTCTGAATTAGGCAATTTCATTGACATTGCCTAATTCGGGAAAAATGATTGCACATTCCTAGTTTTTATTCAAAATCCCATTCCTCATACTTGTAATCCAGTTATTTAGAGTTCTTACTCCTTCTCCTTACTTCTCTGATGGTACTGGGAGGGTACCTCCATGCTCCTCTTTTCAAAATCTTGATGATATAGATGTCATTAACACCGGATGGGTGCTACACCTCTCTCCCCAGGAAGAGACCCAGATCCTTAGCTGAACCACACAGCCCTAGGGTACTCAAGAGTACTCAGGTAGGGTGTAAAAATAAACCTTGAAAAAAGGGAACTGAAAATAGAGAAATAAAAGGTGGAACAATTTCCTTCTCCAAAACCAAAATAGTTCCAAAAAGGCATATTAAAGGTAGGCATAGGCACCCTTTCTTCTTTTTCATATCCAGGCCTCATCCTTAGAGGCCCAAGGGTCCTTCCCTAAGAAAACAAATACAACAGGCATTAGCTTAATCAGGCTGAGACAGTAAGAAATACGGGAGAGCGGGCGCTCCATGTTGAGCGCCTGCTCTCCTGACGCGCGTCCAGTATAAGGGGTAATAGACACGTGTTGAAAACACGCAGCCAAACACATGCTAAACGGTGCATACTGTATTGGCCTGAATGTTGTGCTGCCTCTGCCAGGGATAACTAAAAAGTCAACACCTTAAACTGGTGGCATGGCTCTGGGGACTCCTCATTCCTGTCTCTCGCATGGGGGAGCTAAAACTCACAATAATACTGCTCCTGTTCCCCAATGACAAATATAATAATCCTCTTTAATATAGATTCTATAGGATCTCTACAAATACAATAGATTCCACTCATTAGAAACTACCTTAAAAATGCCCCACCACACTCTATCACCTCCTACAGTTATGGAGGCAGGAGATACCAATTCCAGCATCCTCACAGGAGGTGCTGTTAAAAATGGTATACTCCCCTCCTATCTCCTAACCTGTAACTCAAGCTAGGGTCATCTAGTGGAGATCCCAAGGGGCCTCTACAGGTAAGTAAAAAATATATTGATTTTTAATGCCTTCAAACCTGCTCTGGCTTCTGAGTGGAATTTCTGGAGTGGTAAACATGGATTTTAGCCACAAGACATTTTCTGAAATGTTTTAGATTCAAGAAGTTATCAAGAAAACAGACAGAGGCAGTAGTAAAATCTATGTTATTTGTAGCCCAGATGTGCTTTACTGCATAGACAGATATATATATATATATATATAGGGGTTTTTTTCCCATAGGGGAAGGTGGAATTAAATCTTCAAAATCTTTCAGTACATCTTTACTCAGTGTGTCCTTCAATTAGAACCTTCACACGATTACTGTTTATTCCCAGGGGCTTTTATTTATTGCAGATAATCACAAAAAATGTATTTATCTCCATTCAAAGTCAGTTGCATCAGATGGTATTTTTACTCCTCTTACCCTGCTCCTCTGCTCTAGAAGGCAGATTGTTCATACTTTCTCAGCCTTAATATGGAATAGAAAAGATGCCCCGTCTTCTAAAACAGCCCTGAGTGATGTGCCACACAGGGAGTTATTTCTAATGGTATGGCATCCTCAGGATACTACTGAAATACTCGGGATGTTCACAAGAGCACACAGGCTAGGCCACTGGGACTCACTTGCCCACATGCATCTTACTCACTGGTCCTGTGGTAGAACAATTTAGGATGTTGGTGAGTTCCATATATAAACTAGCCTTAACCATGCCAGAGTATCTAGATTTACTCCTCTCCAGGGCCAGTGCAGGAGTATTAGGCACCGTAGGCAAATCGTTATCCTTGTACCCCTCCCCTTACCCCCATTAACTTTCAAACCCATAGGCCATCCTCCCCCTGAGATTTTGATAATTAAACATTTAACAACCCCCTACCACCAGCCCTTAGTGGGATGCATTGAAAGAACATAAGAACATAAGAAATTGCCATGCTGGTTCAGACCAAGGGTCCATCAAGCCCAGCATCCTGTTTCCAACAGAGGCCAAACCAGGCCACAAGAACCTGGCAATTACCCAATCACTAAGAAGATCCCATGCCACTGATGCAATTAATAGCAGTGGCTATTCTCTAAGTAAATTTGATTAATAGCCGTTAATGGACTTCTCCTCCAAGAACTTATCCAAACCTTTTTTGAACCCAGCTGCACTAACCACATCCTCTGGCAACAAATTCCAGAGCTTTATTGTGCATTGAGTTAAAAAGAATTTTCTCCGATTAGTCTTAAATGTGCTACTTGCTAACTTCATTGAGTGCCCCCTAGTCCTATTATCCGAAAGTGTAAATAACCGATTCATACAGTTCCCAGGGCTGTCCATTACTGTCCCAGAGCTCTCTTTCACTCAAACAGGCCTCACAGCAGCTCCTGGGCCCCTAGTGCAGTAGTGGGCAACACAGCCTCTAGCATTAAACTTTTACCCCACTCTCTCTTTCTGGTCACTGAATACTCACAGTAGACGAGTCTTCTGGTAGGAAAGACAGACTGGAAAACCAGTGGTGGTGTTCAATAGAAAAAAACTTTAACTTCAAAAGGATGCAAAAGATTGCAAATATCATAAATAGCAAGATGAAAATCATGACAACAAAAGTTGTGCCACATCTACTCTCTCTCCTTTCTGGAACTGAACCAGTATCCTCTTCCAGAATCCCATTCCCCTGAAGGGTAGAGTAATTCTTTTCAACAACCAGCATCCAAACAAAGGCAGTATTGAAAAATCCCTTTGTTCAAAAATAGATGTCTCTAAAAATATTCTCCTAGTAGTTCTTAGAAAAATCAGCAGCCTGCCTTACCCAAGGTTTATTGGTCGTGGAATAAACAGCAAACTTTCAATTACTACATTAGAGGATACTGGCCTTTCTGCAAAACTGGTCTCAAAAACCTCCAAAGCTTCTTCTCAAAACTTATCCCCACAGATCCTAACCCTTTTCTGTTAACTGGGTGCAAAGGTGAAAACCAGGGACCCAGCCCTTTTAAAAACTCACTCCTCCCCAACACCTCTTGGTCAATCCACCAGGGAGCAGAAAGACCTCCCGATCAATCCCCTGTAGCAGAAGGAAAATCTTTTTCAGATGCTCAAGGGGATGGCAAAAAGCAGAAGGAGTACACCAAAAAAGCAAAGCCCTTAGATGCTGAAAAAAAACCAGGGCAAAATACTAGCAGGGTCTACAAACAAAATCGTCCTGATGACCACAGCACCCCTCCCAGAATAATCTTGTAATATAGGGAGGACAATTTTCAAAATCCATTTATACCGGTAAATACCAATTTCTTTGTTAACAACTAGGGGTAAATTATCCATGACAAATGGGTGATGTCATCCAGTGGCATCAAACGGACCCATATTTCTAGTTCATGCGCAGGAATTCCCATGCATGAACTGCCTCTTGAGACCCTCAGCCTTTTTATGTCCAAGCTTCCGCATAGAAATGTACCCTCTCTCTTACCATTTTTCTCTCTGCCTTTTGGTTTCCTCATTGTCATTTTGCTTTATGCTTCACTGCCTTGGCAAACAGTGCTGTATAGTGCTCCCAAAAAAAAAAAAAAGGAAAATTCCTAGGATGTCCATTTCCAAGACCACGCTCAGTGGCATCAAAGATTGTGTCTGTGG